>NC_092744.1:45550996-46195771 GCF_047496795.1 Chiloscyllium punctatum
CTCTACTTATCCCTCTGATGACCATTCCAGTTCATCAGTGGGATCATTGGGATCACTGCTGGCACCTTGAAAGAATTCCCAGAGTCTCATTCGTCTGATGAACTCTTCCGTGTCTGCTGCCAGAACCAACGGGTCCATTTTGGCGGTGGGGCAGAAGTTGAGACCCCTACTCAGGGCTTCAATCTCTTCCGGTCGAAGGTTGTGGTCCGATAAGTTGATAATAGACTTCCCCGCAGTGATAATGTTGTCTACTGTGGTTCCAGGATGGGCTTTGCTATTACTGGTGAGAATGCCAAATTTGTCCAGTTTTTTGTTCTTAGCGTGTATGTACATGGTGTAATTTTGTCGCCTTGCCTGTTTGGCAATGTCGCGTAATTTTACTGATGTATCCTGTGTGCAGGCTGAGAGTGTGGACTCCATCTGAATTTCAAGGTTGTGGCACCTGCTGCAGAGTTGGTGCATGAGATGATTGAGAAGTTTACGAGAGGTGCGGTGGCAAAGTGTCTCTGCGTAGTCTGTGTTGTAGGTCGACTTAAGTGGGTTCGTGATCTGTAATCCTTTTGGGATCTTTCCTGCTTGCCTGCATTCCTGTAGAAACTCGATGTCTGTGTCGATAGGTGCGATCTTCTTGGAGATCCTCTCCACTTTAAGCCGGTGGTTAGTGGTGCCGATGGTAGTCATGATTTGGAGATGCCAGTGTTGGACTGGGGTATACAAAGTTAAAAATCACAGAACACCAGGTTATAGTCCAACAGGTTTAATTAGAAGCACACTAGCTTTCGGAGCGTCACTCCTTCATCAGGTGGTAGTGGAGGGCTCAATCCTAACACACAGAATTTAGAGCAAAAATTTACAGTGTGATGTAACTGAAATTATAAACTGAAAAATTGTTTGTCTATTCAACCTTTCATCTTTTAGATTACCATGACAGTTTCACTTCTTTTATGTGTAAATCACAAAACCTTTTTTAAAAAAAGTTGCATCCTCAAGTTAGCTATTAACAATGGTGATAGCTAGACAATATGTTGAAGGTGTTAGCCCCCTGTGTTCTCTGTCTATGCCATGATGTTTAGATTGATTCTAATCTAAAAAGTGAGATAACAGAGTTTTACATGAATTCATCAGTTTTTGAGCAAAGTACAATGTAACCCTGCAAGTATAAACTCACATTGGGGAAACCGAGAAAGGTTACGACAACGGATGAATGGGCACCGCACAACAATCAACAGACAGGAGGGTTCCCTCCCAGTTGGGGAACACTTTAGTGGTCCAGGACATTTGACCTCGGACCTTCAGGTGACTATCCTCCAAGATGGACTTCGGGACAGGCAGCAGCGAAAAGTGGCCAAGCAGAGGCTGATAGCTAAGATTGGTACCCATAGGGAGGGCCTCAATCGGGACCTTGGGTTCATGTCACATTACAGATGACCACCACTGCACTATACACACACACAGATACTCCTATACACACACACTCTCACAGACACACACAGGCACTCTTATAAACACATACACATGGACACACATATACACAGACACGCACACAGACACCCACACACACCCTTACAGACACACACTCCCACACTCCCACATGCACCCCCTCACAGACTTAAGAAACTCTGCTCTCACCACACACACACACACACACATACATACACTTTTCTCACACTCACAACCCCCAACCCAGACAGACACACACATACATACACAGAGAGAGAGACAAAGATCCACATACACACATACATTTTGTGGTGTGAGTTTGTACTTTCAGGGTTGCATTGTACTTTGCTCAAAAACTGCATGAATTCATGTAAAACTCCGTTATCTCACTTTTTAGATTAGAATCAATCTAAACATCATGGCACAGAGAGAGAACACAGGGGGCCAACACCTTCAACATATTGTCTAGCTATCACCATTGTTAACAGCTAACCTGAGAATGCAACTTTTTTAAAAAAAGGTTTTGTGATTTACACATGAAAGAAGTGAAACTGTCATGGTATTCTAAAAGATGAAAGGCTTAACAGACAATCAATTTTTCAATGTATAATTTCAGTTACATCACACTGTAAATTTTTGCTCTAAATTCTGTGTGTTAGGATTGAGCCCTCCACTACCACCTGATGAAGGAGCAACGCTCTGAAAGGTAGTGTGCTTCCAATTAAACCTGTTGGACTATAACCTGGTGTTGTGTGATTTTTAACTTTGTACACCCCAGTCTAACACCGGCGTCTCCAAATCTAGATTAAGTTAGGATATTTGGTTGGCATGGGCGAGTTGGAGTGAAGGATCTGCTCCCGTGCTGTACATCTCTATGACTCTAAGTGACGACTTCTCACTGGGACAAAGCACACAGAGCCACTGCAACGTGACTGACGTTTAACTCACCTCAGAATGGCCTAGCAAGCTATCAGTTTAAAGGCAGTTAGGGATGGACAAGAAATGCTGGCCTTGCCAATATTGCTTATCAACCAACCTGAAGACAAACATGAAAAGTATTTGAGAATTCATTTATTCTACCTATGTTGCACATTTCAAAGACATATTCACAGGAATATAGGAACAGGAGTAGGCTATTCAGCTGTCAAGCCTGCCCACCATTCAATACAACCATTGCTTATCAAACACTTCAATGCCTTTTACCCACACTATCTCCATGAGCCCATATGTCATTGATTACCATAAATCTGCCGATCCCTACTTTAAACATATTCAAAGGTTGAGCATCCACAGAAACCTGTGGTAGAGAATTGCCAGTGGCTATGCTAACAACTTCATCAAATTGGCATCTAGGGATGGCATGCACAGAATGGCCTCCCTTCAAACTTGAAACATCTAGAACTTCAAAAGCTGTGCATCAGAGGTTTGCAGTCGATGAATTTAAATAACTTGTGTATCTGAGCATTATGAATAAAGCTGATATGAAAGACTTGGTGTTGAGCAAGTACTTCACTTATATTATTATTTTGTCCAGTCGGCTGCATTGCAGGGACATGAGCACACTGGATGGAAATCTCCAATGGATACTAATTGGCACACATCAACACATAAATCATGGATTAGATTTGTGGAACATCATGCTGTAAATCCTGGCGATTACAATTTTTAAAATATTAAACCTGCATTGAACCTTGCAACTAAACTACAAATGAATTTAGACTTTCTTTTCATGTTTAATTCATATCATTTTTTAAACTAAAAACTTTGATTTAAAACAAATATATATATGTAACTTCTCACATTAAAACAGCAGTATACTAATAACACAAACAAAGATTCAGTTGATTTCTTAAAATTAAATCCTACTATAAACCTCACAAACTCAGATAATCTAAACACAGATTAGTGGTATTGGATTAACAAATTTAATTTCATAAATCTTGATAATGCATAAAGAAAATCCTGTGAGGTTTACAGCATGCAGAATTGAAGAGTAAATCTGACATCAACTTTCAGCAATTGCACATATATTGTTAAATTCGGAAGTCAGAAAATTGCTGTTGCAGTTCCCCTACTCCAGCAAGTAGCAGAACAGTAACGGATGTGGAGTGACTCAAATATCCAGTACTTTTGTAGAATAGATACAAACTAAACTTGTCAAAAATAGTAGGGCATGTCTTTTCCAATAAAATTTTATTTCTGTCCTGTTAAAAATCCTGATTATAAACCTCCTTTCTAGCACTGAAAATTAACTTGGAGTGTAGATGATTGTTCCTTCAAAATCATAGCTATGACTGGAGTTCTTTTTAAAGAAAAGGTGGATTAAACATTTCAAATGTTTTCTTTCTGCCTCTTATTTCTCACTTTATCCTTTTTTTTGCCTCTATTCTATTTTCTGCACAACTGAATAGAATATTCTGTTTTGTCTTTCTTGCTTCAGACTTTGCACTGCACAGTGACAATTCTTTAATCTAAAACAGAGAATGTTAGCAGCATCTGTGGAGAGAGAAACAGTTAATGTTTTGAGTCCAATATGATTCTTCTTCCTTATTAATTCCTTAATCTGATTGGTTCATATGGGATTGGAAGGGGAAGCCATATCATGGTTAGGGGAAATGCGAGTGGTGTGTATATCACAACTCTGACCTCAGATCCATTGCATTTTATCAGCTGTGGGGAAACTGGAGAACAGCTCAAGGGTTTGATTAAAGATCTCTTCCTGTTGTGGTTTTTATTTCATCAACAACAGGTACATTTTCAGTCACATTTAGCAAACACAGGCATCCTTTCTAGAGGCTCTGGTGCATTTCTAAAGGTCCTCCATGTGCCAATATACCCTACCTCTGCCTCATCAACAATCATACCACCTCCTCAATAACCAAAGCATAGTTATCCATGGCAAGGCCACCTTGCTCCCAAATCCTCCCTGCTGCAGTTCCAGCAATGGCCAGAATTCCTGGTGGCACTGCTGAAACAGAGTAAGACAACCTGCCAGCAAGTGCTGCGGGTTTGAGAACAATCTTTTAAAAAGGGGCGGGGAGCCATTCAGCCATTAATTAATTGCCAAAAGAGAAAAAAGAAAATCCAGCTGGACATTCCCCACAACTTTTAAATCAGTCACCAGATCCTTCCACCTCTGTGACAAAGTTCTGATCCTGAAGTGAAAAACTTCTGCAGAAAGTCTCTCACTAAATAACAAACAGCTGGAATTTTTCATTCATTTGCACAACAATTTAGGGAAAGATACCAAATGAATGTGTATTTTTTGTGATTAAAGCAAGTGCATACTTGGGGAATGATTGGGGTCATGTAGAGCATTTTGTAATTCAATATAGTCCTTCTGATCTTAGTTAAAAAATAATTCACTAAATCTTAAATCATGTATAAGTATATCAACATGCCCTAAATGTTTTTTGTCAACTGTTGTCAGGGATAACCCAGTATATGCTCTTCCACTTCATTACCTTTTAGCTTTGAATCACAAATAATGACAAATCAATATCCCCCACACTTTGAATAGATTTAGAAAAAAAAGGTTTCCAACCATCATCCCTTGGCATTCAATGGTGTTATCATCACTGAATCCCTACTATCAACATACTGAGGGTTATCATTGACCAGAAGCTCAACTGGACTTGCCATATAAACACTGTGGCTAGGAATACTGCAGGGAGTAACTCATCTCCTGACTCCCAAAACCTTCTGTTCACCATCTACAAGGCACAAGTCAGGGATGTGATGGGATATTCTACACTTCCCTGGATAGGTGCAGCTCCAACAACACTGAAGAAGCTTGACACCATCCAGGACACAGCAATCTGCTTGCTTGGCACTATTTCCACAAGCATCCATTCCCTATATGACTGACACTCAGAAGCAGGAGTGTGTATTATCTATAAGATGCACTGCAGAAATTTATCAAAGATCCTCAGACAGCACTTTCCAAACCCACAACCACTTCCATCTAGAAGGACAAGGGCAGCAGATACATGGGAACACCACCACCTTCAAGTTCCCCTCCAAGCCACTCACCATCCTGACTTGGAAATATATTGACATTCTTTCACTGTCACTGAGTCAAAATCCTGGAATTCTTTCCCTAACGGCATTGTGTATCAACCAA
Organism: Chiloscyllium punctatum; assembly: GCF_047496795.1. Classification (NCBI taxonomy): domain Eukaryota; kingdom Metazoa; phylum Chordata; class Chondrichthyes; order Orectolobiformes; family Hemiscylliidae; genus Chiloscyllium; species Chiloscyllium punctatum. The sequence continues at coordinate 45,556,560 of NC_092744.1, forward strand.
CATCTGGATTAGTGGTGCTGGAAGAGCACAGCAGTTCAGGCAGCATCCAAGAAGCTACTTGGATGCTGCCTGAACTGCTGTGCTCTTCCAGCACCACTAATCCAGAATCTGGTTTCCAGCATCTGCAGTCATTGTTTTTACCTCGTTGATTTCAACCAACAGCAGATATATTCAAGTGATTCAAAAAGGCAAGCTCATCACTACCTTCTCACGGCAACTAGGAATGGGCAATACAAAATGCTGGGTAAAAACAATGACTGCAGATGCTGAAAACCAAATACTGGATTAGTGGTGCTGGAAGAGCACAGCAGTTCAGGCAGCATCCAACGAGCAGCGAAATCGACGTTTCGGGCAAAAGCCCTTCATCAGGAATAAAGGCAGTGAGCCTGAAGCATGGAGAGATAAGCTAGAGGAGGGTGGGGGTGGGGAGAGAGTAGCATAGAGTACAATGGGTGAGTGGGGGAGGAGATAAAGGTGATAGGTCAAGGAGGAGAGGGTGGAACGGATAGGTGGAAAAGAAGATAGGCAGGTCGGACAAGTCAAGGAGACAGTAACTGAGCTGGAAGTTTGAAACTAGGATGAGGTGGGGGAAGGGGAAATGAGGAAGCTGTTGAAGTCCACATTGATGCCCTGGGGTTGAAGTGTTCCGAGGCGGAAGATGAGGCGTTCTTCCTCCAGGCGTCGGGTGGTGAGGGAGCGGCGGTGAAGGAGGCCCAGGACCTCCATGTCCTCGGCAGAGTGGGAGGGGGAGTTGAAATGTTGGGCCACGGGGCGGTTTGGTTGATTGGTGCGGGTGTCTCGGAGATGTTCCCTAAAGCGCTCTGCTAGGAGGCGCCCAGTCTCCCCAATGTAGAGGAGACCACATCCGGAGCAACGGATACAATAAATGATATTGGTGGATGTGCAGGTGAAACTTTGATGGATGTGGAAGGCTCCTTTAGGGCCTTGGATAGAGGCACTAATCCAATACAAAATGCTGGCCAGTCAGCAATGTCCACCTCCCATAAATGAATAAAAAGTCACTTTCATTTTTTCACATACCTTCCAAATAGCGGGTCAGCAGGTTTAACACATGTTAACTGCTTGACCCCTCAGCTGTTAGTGCTTTAGTCTGAGAAAGAAAATTCCTTGGATATATATAAAGGAAAATGAAATTTAAAAATTGTAAATTAAAATAGACATTTAAATATTGATCTTGACTAAATTTGTTTGCATGTTTAAAGAAATGGATGATTGTGCAATCTCCTTTAATCTTTCAAAATGATTTCAAGAGGCAGTCTTTCAAAAAACTAAAAATGTTATTTTACCTCAATTAAATTACTGGGAACAATACTACAAAAGAAAAAACTTCCCAACCATTTTTTTTCTCTGATTGTTACTAGGCTTTGCGTGTGTGCAGCAGTTATTTAATCTGTTCATTGTTCTCCAATCAATGATTTGGCCTGACCATGCAGTTACTTTTCAATCCAGCTCATATATATCAACATTCAGTCCTGACCACCAAGTGAACCATGGAGTAAAGACCAACACTAACCTTTACCAACCCTTAGCAACAAATCCTTCCTTCACTATGTATGAACTAAATCAAGCCTAAAATGTTCCACAAAGAAACAGATTGCCTCCTTTTTAAGAACAGTGAAATATTTTCATAAAGCTATCGCACTAGATGGAATGCTTATTTCAACAGGCAGTCACCTTGGTAGTTTCTTCTTGAGAAGTACATTGATATGTATTCATCCATTATATATAATCATTTTAAATCTGACATACAGAATACTTGAATGCAAACAACCTATGTTGAGAAATAGACATCTGTCTCCATGGTTACACAAGCTACTATAATAAATGTTATTGTGCTGAGCAATAACCAAACCAGACAGCTCTCAGTTTTATCCCTGATAAATTCATCAATCTAAGCTAGTAAGGACATGTCTTTGTGACTTTTTTAGACGGAGGTCTCTACTGCAAGTCTAGATGTGATTCACAGCAGGGTGTAGATAAGGACAGACAATCAGATGTCATGGTTGCACTCAGATATCCCATCAATTCCATATTGCTGAAGCTCACAAGTGAAGAAAGATTGCTTGGTGATCCTGTCTGTGAAAGCTTATTCGAACTTCATTTAGTGTACACTAGAGGAGCACAAATGCAAAAGATTGGTTAAGTGAGAAGGGGAAAGGCGGTATTCATCCAATTTTGATAACAAAATTCCCCAAAGATGTCCACTGCATTCCAAGATTGAATGAAAACAAGTGTATGGACAAATCAAAATTCACTTCAGTCATTGTCTATTTGCTCTCCATTGGTCTGTCTTCAATGTTCTTCCCATCTCCTCCCCACTCCCTACCCCCACAACTTCCTTCCACTTCCTCTGATCCTCTTCCAACACCACAATCTACATTGTCTCCTCTTTGTCCTCATTCTTTCCTACCCTTTTGGGTTGGCTGTAAATGTTTTGGGACATTCTGTATTGTGTAAATACAAACTCTTAATGGATTAGATATTTTTTCCAATTAGATTTGGAGCTGAGAGAAACATTTCAGGGATGGAATTGAGACAATGAGAACAAGTCAAATGTGGAACCTGAAAATGTTTAAAAGGAGCTCAGAGGAAACACATGGATAAGATGTTGACAAGTACCAAGGTCAGAGAAGCTAAGGAATCTAAGTTTGGGTTGGTACCTTCTAAACAGGAGGAGAAAGGTAGAAAGCACCTGGAACCATCACCACTTACAAGGTCTCCTCTGACCTCCCCCCAAATTGTTCTTTTATCATAATGGACTCAAAATCCTGGAACTACAACATGACCCAAACCACATGGACTGTATCAGTTCAAGGAAGGAACTCACCGTCACTTTGCCAATGGAAATTTGAGATGGTTAATAAATGCTGCCTTTGCCAGGAACTCTCATCTTATGAAGGTATATAAAAAAAGATACTGATTGTTCCCATTAGGGAGAAAATCAGTCCCAGAACATGAGCTGATATCATTGACTCATTTTCTTTCAATATATTAAGAATGGGATAGTCACCAATAAAAGAAAATAGCATCAAAAAAAGTCACTGAAATTGCTAGTTTGTATTTTTATCCCTGTGTTAGTAAAAGAACATTCTGACATTCCATGGAGGAAATTAGTTCTTTCAATGCAAATTACAATGATGCCTTCATAACAGAGAAAGAGAAATGACAAAAACAATATGATAGAATACATCGTACTTGCACAGACAAGCCTCAGTAATGAAGTGCTGTTAATAAAGCTTAATCAATAAGGAGTTCTCTTTGTAAAGTTCCTGTCATATGACAGAACCACAGTGAGTATACTGTATAGTTATTATTGTTTTCAGGTCTAATGCCAAAGTGATATCAACACTAAATGAATTTTCAATTTCAGTCCTCATTACTTTTACATGAAACTCCAAACTGGACTGACAGCAACCAGTCTGAAATATCTTCGCTTGTCAGCTTCATATATTTGCTTACAGTGGATAGACAGGTATGACATACAAGTGCTGGCAATACAATTCATTACAACATAGGCACCCAAGGGCAAATCTCTACTCGGGTTCTTAGCATTTTACCATTGGTGCAGGAAATTTGTTCCTGACAAATTTCATTTAAAATTTAAATCAGTACCTATTGTATTTGTTAATGTTAACTTTGATGAATCTTTTAAATGGATGAACTCAGAACTATGATTGTTTATGCAACTAGGTTCCTAGAGAATCTGTCAGACACTAACAATGAGATTCAAATGTTTTATGAACAAGTTCTCTGGGGGTTTGGTATAAATCCCCACAAAGAGGTTATTAAAATATAACTTCCCATTGCGAGCCAGAAAATAATTTGAATTATCAAAATAGAGAAATTCAAATGTATGAGCCAAATTCTTTCCTTGTCAACACTGACAAAATAGTAACTCTTCATTGTTGGGTTGACAGTCAATTCTAATTTGCAAATTTAAAATGTAGATTTTCTGGTCATTATATGCATCATACAACATACTTCAAGTACTTCAAAGATAACTTATTGAATATAATAAGACCCAGACTATTTACCAAAATGGTTTTTGGAATTTTACAACTGAAACAGAAGGGTTGGAAGGTGGATGAAATTACATGAGGCCAAAGGTAATGCACAACTCTAACCACAGTGCCAAGTGAGAGCACCTCTTAGGAAGGGCTAGATTCATTTGTGGCAAGCTACACTTAGAATAAGCCAGCATTTCTGAAAAGTGAGATGTTTATACTTGTTGGGGAAAGAGAGTGCTTTACCAGCAAAAGGAGTGATTATGGCATAAGAGGAGAATGAACAAGCTTCAGGATTTTCTGGAGGTCTTGGTTCAGGAAGGATACAGAAAGATTCATGTCCACTGTCCATGTCCACTATCCACAGAGGTCAGCAGACCCTCCAGGCAGATACTGAAAAAGCAGGGAGGGTAGATTGTTGATGTCATTTGTAGTTTATTGTATAAACTAGCCTTTGTGCTAAGTACTACAAATAATTTGGTTCAGTTTCAGTTCAGAGATCTTCAATCATAGAATCCCCACAGCTTGGAAGCATGACATTCAGCCCATACTCAGCCTCCAAGGAGCATCTCACCCAGACCCATGCTTCGACAACCCTACATTCTCCGTGGCTAACCCACCTAGCCTTCACACTCCTGGACACTATGGGCAATTCAACATGGCCAATTCACCTAACTGGCACATCTTTGAACTGTTGGAGGAAACCGGAGCACTTGAACGAAACCCAAACAGACACAGCGGGAATGTGCAAACTCCACACACATTCGCCTGAGGATGGAATCGAACCTAGGCCCTTGGCATTATGGCAGCAGTGCGAAACACTGAGTCACCATGCTACCCAGCTTGTATCTTATTTGCAACACAATTTGTAAAGCTATAATAAACACTAAATCTGGGTTCTGACCTCACTAATGTCACTGAACATTACACATAGACACAAGTGACCAATTACACTGACTCCATTCTGAAAGGATGAATGAAGATGAATTAGGTATCTTTATTCCAGAAAGTCACATTATGAAGTTGTGGAATTTTCTGAAAAAAGGTACAAAATGCATGTATGTTCTGGAAAGTGTGCCATAATGCAACCAGACACATCATTGTCAAGGCAAGAGGCAAGTCCCATGCAATGCAGGAAACAAGCTCAATGAGCTTATAGGAGTGGTTTATGTAAATGAAAGCACCACAAAATGCCATATCTTTACAAGTACACATGCCTTGCACACTGCTTGAGTCATCCAACTGCCTTCACTTAATTACAACATTCTCTATCAAATATTACTCAAATTTCCAAAGCATCACTTCATCTCCCTCTCATACTCCACAGGTCACAGCTTTCACGCAGTTTTCATAGACTCGGAAAACTTCAACAGAGAGAAAGGCCCTTTGGCCCATTGTCAAAAACAACAATCTAACTATTCTCATCCAACTTTCCAGTATTTGGCCAATAACATCGTCTGCCTTGGCACTGCAAGTGCACATCTGAGTATTTCTTTGGAGTCTGTTAGCTCAGTTGGCTGGATGTGGTTTGCAATGCAGAGTGTCGGCAACAGGGAAAAGTGAGGACTGCAGATGCTGGAGAGTCAGAGGCGAAAAGTGTGGTGCTGGAAAAGCACAGCAGGTCAGGCAGCATCTGAGGAGCAGGAGAGTCTATGTTTCGGGCACAAGCCCTTCAACAGGAATATGGAACAGAAAAGGGCAGACAGATAAATATGGAGTTGAGGAAGAGGGGTAATAGTGATAGGTCAGAGGGGAGAGTGGAGCAGATAGGTGGGAAGGAAGACACACAGGTAGGGCAGGTCAAGAGGGCGATGTTGAGTTGGAAGGTTGAATCTGGGATGAGGTGGGGAGGGGAGGTTTGGAAATTAACGGAGTCAATGTTGATGCCACGTGGTTGAAGGGTCCCAAGGTGGAAGATGAGGCGTTCTTCTTCCAGTTGTCGGATGGTTAGGATTTGGCAGTGGAGAGGACCCAGGACTTGCATATCCTTGGGGGAGCGGGAGGGGGAGTTGAAGTGGTCGGCCACAGGGCTGTGGGGTTGTTTAGTGTTTTGAAGGAGGAGAAGTTGTTGAGAGTGAGGACCAACAGCATGGGTTCAATTCCAAAACCAGCTGAGATCACCAAACCCTTCTCCTCCCCTGCAGTATGGTGATCCTCATTTTAAAGCATCACTAGCCATCTCTCTCTAATGAGAGAGCACCCCTATGGTCCATTTGAAGTATTGTGACTTTACTTTCACCTGGATACTTAAGTGTTCTGAGAGTGTCTGCCTCTGCCACCCTGACAGGCAGCGAGTTCCAGATTCACACCATACTCAGGGTGAAGGGAGTTATCCTTAAATTCTTCTAAACTTTCTGCCCCTTAACTTAAATATGTACTCTGGTCATTGAATGCCTCATCAAGGGGAATTGTTCCTTCCTGTCTATCCTATGAACATCATAATTTTATACATCTCAATCACAGCCCCTCTCAATCTCCTCTGCTTCAAGGAAAACAACCCCAGTCTGTCCAATCTCTCTTCATAACTGAAACTCTCCATCCTCGGCAACATCCTAGTAAATCTCCTCTGTACCCTCTCCAGTGCTATCGCATCCCTCCTGTAATGTGGATTCCAGAACTGCATACAATACTCTAGCAGATGCCTAACAATATTTCATACAAAAAAAACTGGAAGAACTGCAGATGCTTGGATGTTGAAGAAGTTTCACTGGACCCAAAAAGTTAACTCTGATTTCTCTCCGTAGATGCTGCCAGACCAGTTGGGACTTTCTAGCAACTTCTGTTCTTGTTTAACATTTTATACAGTTCTATGAATAACCTCTCTGCCCACTGCCCAGCAATCCAACTATGACAGGCACTTCCTCGAAAAGATATTGCACCACAATCACCTGATCCACATTTTCTCGCTCTTTCAGGACAAGTTAGCACAGAACCATGAGCAGTAATACAAAAACATCAGGGACAGTGACCATTGCATGTCCTTATCTCCCTGTAGGAATCATGTTGGCCATCACTGGAGCAGCCATTACTGAAACCATGACTACTAGCGAAGCTGAAAGAATTGAAGGAAGTGGTATGTTCCAACCTAAATCACCTTCTCACATCCCATTCACCTCTTATTTTGTTATGTCTTCTAATTTATAAGCAGCCAATGGTTTGTGCTTTGTCTTTCCTCACTTCCTTCATTATAATCCTAATATTATGTCTCTCAATTCAAAAACCCAAGAGCTGCCAATAAGTAAGTGTCAAACATAGTAGCTGAACCTTACATCTACAACCAATAGATCACATGCTTGTTTTAGCATAGTAGCAGAACGTGCACATTTTAAGTCTGTCAGCAGAGCACAGGAAAGGCCAGCACATGAATCAGTTTCCCAGAGGGCTAATTTAAATCTGGGAGGTCTACATACTGATGTGAGAACTTTAAAGTAACAAGCTTTACAGAAAATGGGTGATGGGAATAATGAAATATTTAATGTATTAGAAAGCGTGCAAGAGAACCTGCTATCACACTCAAGGGCCAGGGGGAAATGACAGCAACTTTGCACAGGACTTGGCATGGAGGTTAGAGACTATTTTCTCCATTTACAAATGGTGACAAACTCCATCAACTTATGGCTCAGCGATGACTTGCTTCTGCTCAGGTTGATGGATTTTGAGATCGCTAATAAGCTCACTGCACAGTCTACAGTCTCTGACGTGTAAACAGATGTTGCTTGGTCAGTGATTGTGTGTTGTGCCTTCCCAAATGAACGTTTCTCCTATTTTGGACAATCATTATAAGTTGCTAGAGATGCTGGAGGTCATGACTAAAGTATTTCAGTGGAGGTAACTATCATGATTGTAACGAGGCCAGCCAGGTGGACCTTAAAGAATGAGTTTCCTAACTGGGGCTGTTAACCTGGTCCAATCAGGGAGCCTTGGCTGACAGATAAGAACATGAGTGTCAGAAATCCTGTCACTCAGAGCTGACTCTTACAGAGCTGAATTAGTGTCAAGGATTCTCTACATGTCAATAAAATGTTGAGTTGGTGTGGAGATATTTCAGTAACCTTGAATAATTGAGCCCAGATGCTGCACATTGTGGTTTCAATGAATGACTGGCTGATTTATTTATTTATTGTCACATATTTCTTGAAGATACAACAAAAAGAATTTTGTCACCACAATTTGGTGTCTTGTTGAAGTACAATAGGGAGAAAAATAAATTAATTAAATAAGAGTTCATCTTCTATTCAAATTGGGATTGCAAGGAAGACTTCAGGGCTTCTGAAAGGTCTCTGCAAGGTGTTTCAAGGAGTCTCATTCCAGGAGCAGCAATATCAATGCTGATGCCCCAGGTGACCCTGGCTCTGCTGCTACCTCGCCGTCACTGCCACGATTCCAGGCTCCGGACCTACTACTGCTAAGAGTCGGTGGGGAAGGCCTTGTTGTTGCACTGTTGTACTGCCTGTCTTGCAACTGGACTTTGAGGATTGTTTGAAGACACATTGAAGTTAACTTGTAACACCCAGGTGCTGGTGGAATTAATGAGATCAAGGTCAGGATCACTAATCAGGTTTGCAAAAAAATTATCCAGGACAATGGGGGCAATTTGTTTTTCTTTTTCCCAGTAGATGGGCCCTGCAACATTAAATGGTTCATTGTCCACTGTCTACACTCTGGCACAGCATGCTTATTTGAGGTCCTTGAAGATTTCCAACACCTCTCTCCATGAGTTGGAAAGCTGTTTCTTCTTTACATGTAATCACATGAATTAGGAGCTGAAGGATGCCAGTTGGCCCCTCTAGCGTGCTCCAACATTCAATAAAATCCTCACTGATCTGTCTGCATGCAGAATTTTACACTCCACCAAGAACATTTTATACCGTTGCCTGGCAATTATCCACCTCCACCTTAAAAATATTCAACTGTTGTGAAACCCTCTGCCTCAGACACAGTGAGCCAAAATCACATAATTCTCTTGATATGTTTTATCATCTCTGTCAAAGAAGGCAACCTCTCATGTTAAATAGTTCCACCTATCTCTGGACTCACCTACATCCTTTTAACATCCAGCTTGTCAACCATCAGGATTTTCTATATCCAAGAAGGTCAGCCCACACTTAACTAAATGGCAACAGAAACAAGGCCAATATATCCAGCTACAGACAAAAGGAGAAATTGTTGGAAAAGCTCAGCAGGCCTGACTGCATATGTGGAGAGAAAGCAGAGTTAATGTTTAAAGCTAGTGACCATTCTTCACAACCCTGAGTTCTAAACAGAGGACATTGGACCTGAAGCTTTCTCTCCACAGAAGCTGCCACACCTGCTGAGATTTTTCTGCTTTTGTTACAAACTAGACTGTGATATTTTTGTGATTATTAAAAAAAGTGACAGGCTTACAGCACCTGCGCAAACTAAACAACTCTTTGTGAGTTAAGTCTCAAACTGCAGACACATTTTGTGTTTCTTTTCCCTTTGCAGAATATGTAAAGAAAGAGTTTTAAAAAGCTAGTTGAACTCTACTGGAGAATACTAATGGGATTGAACATGCTCATGTATACCAGTCTGAATTTGAATTTTAGTATACTTTGAAGATCACAGTTGAAGAACTATCCCCTAGTATTGCAAGTAAAGGAAGACTCTCTCATTTTGAGTGCTGCTAACCAGATGAAAGTAAAATCAGATATCAAAAATATTCTTTCACATGATGAATTTTGGAATTCAATCATGCTCAAAATGAATCAGAATCATAAAGTGTCAATCTGTAAAATTAAAGTTAGTGCAACTGAAATAGTCAACTACTAATCCCAAATGCTACTGGTAACCTTTACTATAATGCCTGCAATGTTCAACTAATCACTCTTCATGAGCTACTCAAAATCTCACTTGCACGTCGATGTCTTTTTTCCAAACTTTTGACTTTTTGGAATTAATTATTTTTCTTCTTTGTGTTATTTGTATTTCTTCTCAAGTGTTGTGATTAATAAACACAGTCTTTTTTTTAATTCAAAACTGTCTGGTTAAGTTAGTTCCTTTTAAAAGAGGCAAGCTTGATTAAAATCAAGCAGCTACTTACAGCAATGCTAATGATGAAGTCACCCTGCAAAGGTGATGCCAATAAGACAGAAGTAACTCTAATGCAGCAAGACAACTGCATGTTTTATGATATGAAGCTACACCCAGACCGAGAAACAATGTCTGATCATTGTCTTTGTTTGTGAACAATTTACTCAGCACCTACTTGGGAGAGAAGAAATGACAATTTTGTTCAACCATCAGCCACTTCAAAGCATCTTCCTCAGAAGCTTCCATCTGCTCCAAACCAACTGTGAAGAATATTACTTTGGTTACAGAGATATGATCCAGACGTGATACAAAACAGGGGGAATTAAAAAAATATATATATAGTTAGTATGCTCTTGAGATCAGCTATCCCTATGAAGAAAGTAAGGAATGCTCAGAGAAAGTGTGTCATATGCTGTGGAAGCAAATCAACCAGGAGAGTAATTGAATCCAACAGACAGACATTTGTTCAAATCAAGCAAACTTTCCAAAAAAAGATACAACATTCCAGAATGATAAAAGGAAGGCCTGATAGCATCAAAGGCACTCCTGTGGTCACAACAGTTATTAAGTAAAGAGACATAATTGATAGCCCATGATGGCATATTGCACAAAAAGAAATAATATGTTTCTCCCAAAGCATTTGAGAGGAAAGACACTGAAGTGCAACTATGTAAGCCACCAAAGAACTAAGCAAAGTCTGAGGAAGGCCACAGAAATGCTAAATTGGTCAAAGTTAAAAATCACACAACACCAGGTTATTGTCCAACAGATTTATTTGAAAGTACTAGCTTTCGGAGTGCTACTTCTTCATCAGATAGCTACAGGATCACAAGACACCGAATTTATAACAGAATATCAATGTCATGAAACTGACACATTATACATTTAATATTTCATTTCAGTTGCACGGTGTTGTGATGTTCTGCTATAAATTCGGTGTCTTATGATCCTGTTCCATAGCTACCTGATAAAGGAGCAGTGGTCCGAAGACTAGCACTTCCAAATAAACCTGCTGGATTATAACCTGGTGTTGTGTGATTTTTAAACTTTGTCCACCTCAGTCCAACACTGGCTCCTCCGCTACATTGATCAAGCATGAGCAATAAAACCAAGGACTACATTAGCCATTGCAGATCGTAATGAGTACCAGGTAAAATAAGCTAAAGAGCTACTGATGACACATACATCTCAGATAATTCGTGGATTAAGTTTGGAGTAAATCTTGTTACTCCTGCAGAACCTGATCATATTGTGACTGTGGGCTACTATTCTGATTAATGTGTTGACTTCAATGGCAACTAGCATGACTGCGGAATGCCCACAAAAAAAACTTTGGTTGTTGCAGCATTCTGGCCATTGTATGAGCAACAATGGCCCTCAGTGCACAAGTGAAGAATTTAGCTATTTTAAAACGAATTGGGAAATTCAACGCCATACATCATCTCCACACTATCCAGAGCTGAATGGAAAAACTGAGCCAGCAGTGAAAATCACTAAAAAGGTTAAGCAAGTTCAGCATAGACATACTCAAGGAAATTCTCAAGTGGAGAAACATATCTCTTGAAGAAAGAAGTGCAGTATAAAGACTAAATGTCACACTGTACCCAAACTTGTTTCCAATATCACAAAAGCCAGAAGCAGTAACAAGCACGAGTGATAAAATCAAATTGAATTAGTAGAAACTCTAATTTCATTTGACAAGACTGCTAAACCAGTATCAGAGTTGAGCATTGGAATGAGTCAGGATACAAGCCTTCAATACTTTAAACAAATGCTAGCCTAAGTGGCAACTTGAGAGCTAGATACCGCAATTGGTTCTTCAATTGTAAACTGTGGAAGTGAATCAGCAGATATACCATTGTAATTACAAGCACAAAGATGCGAATTTACCATCTACAATAACCATCAATCCCGTAGATGCACAATACCCCAGCAACAGACATGGAAGTACAACAGAGTAAAAACAATGACTGCAGACGCTGGAAACCAGATTCTGGATTAGTGGTGCTGGAAGAGCACAGCAGTTCAGGCAGCATCCAAGGAGCAGCGAAATCGACGTTTCAGGCAAAAGCCCTTCATCAGGAATAAAGGCAGAAGTACAACAGAGACCAGGCAACAACAATGGCCGCAGGAACGACATTCCTGAGATAAGGAAAATTACCGAGATTGACAATGTGCATACAAATCATTCAGAGACCAAAGTGACTTACACTTTGTGTGTGCAATGTAGATGTAGTGATTGACAATAACAAACTGCAAAGCCACGATTATAATTGTTGACATAGTGGATGAGTTGAGTAACTTACAATGTACATTATAATACATGCCATTCTTTTGTATGAAAAGGGGACACTTGGATAGAAATGCATAGTATGCCAATGTCGCTCCTGCCTTGCTATTGCCATGTGACCCCTACCAAAATACTCTCTGGGAGGTATCCATCTTACAATCAGTGCAATAACAAACTCTATAGGGGACAGTATGTTTGCATTGTGAACTTGTAACATATAAGCATAGCAAAAAATGCTTTAAAAATGAAGTTTAATTTGTCAATCATAAGTACTCTAAAAAAAAATCAAAGTTTGCAGTGGTTCCTTAACCACAGGTAAAGGGAACTTTAAAAACAAGTTTAGTTTCTCAGCTATTATAATGTATGGCTGCAAACTCAAAAAAAGACACAGCAATTGCTCCTCAGCAGGTACCAACAGCAGGAAACTTTAAAAGTTGATGTTTACTTCAGCGCCTGTATATCCTCATGGAACACAGATTAAAAAAAACAATGCTTCTCATCTACAGGGTGCAGACACATTGGCACCAACTCAATTATGGGGCTCAACATTGCCAACGCAATCACAGTGTTGGCTGCCACCATTCACGAGATGACATGACTATGAAGTGAAAGAAGTTAAAAAGGAAAGGAGACTTAATCAAAAAGATTTATAGCATTTTAAAAAAATGTTAAATCAAAACAGTGCCCAATAGGGAGACTTTAAACAAGAACCACCTCTTCTGAAGGAAAGCAAAGTACAGTGGATGTGTTAAAAACAGAAGTACTCTGTAAGTCTTGTGGCATTTTTGGAGGGAGTTAGTAATAGAGTTAGTATTTCAAATCAATGTGACTTTTCTTCAGAGCAGGGAATGGTAACCATATAATTAGATAAGTGTGACACCAAGATTGCGTGAGAACAAGTAGCCCGGCCTAAATCCTTGAAATCAGCACCAAGACCTTTTCCATGTCAGCACTGCCCACAGTCACAAACTGCAAACAATTCTGGAAATCACGAAACACGCAAAACTCAGAAAGCCAGGAGAAATTAATCAACAACTAACACGAGAGACTGTAAGTGATCTCTATATATCGTGCTGGTGGGAGGTACTTATTGCTGTTGAATGCATGTTCACCTGTGCCTATTGAAAACAGAGCATCAACAACAACACGACCAGAATTAAATCAAAGTTAAAAGTCCCACAACATCAGGTTATAGTCCAAAAGCTAGCTACCAAAGGAGCAGCGGTCTGAAAGCTAGTATTTCCAAATAAACCTGTTGGACTATAACCTGGGTTTGTGTGATTTTTAAACTTTGTCCGCACCAATCCATCACCAGTACCTCCTCATCAGAATTAAATCAGGGTTTCATACTGATTAATGTTGTTGTTTGGAGACTTCCAGGATCCCTGCTACTATCTGTCCCAAAATACCTTCCAGCACAGACCACCTCAGACATGACCTTGTGCAGTCTGAATGCCAAACTTGAATAAAAGCAAGTTGATAATATTGATATGCAGAAGTGATCTCCATAGTGTGTCAATAATTGTCAGAGATAGACTAAAATGCGTATTTGATATAAACATAATGATCATTTGACATCCAAGTGCATTCTAAAAAAATGCACTGGATTAATGTTTTTGCTTTATAGGATAACCTCAACAGTATATTTGGGGACATGCCATCAGTGGTGGGGGCGGGGGACATGTCTGAATGGAGACAGACCACACATACAGTGGTGGATCACAATTTACACAGCTTGAGGATGCATAAAATCAAGTTTTCAACAACATTTCAACGTGGCAATTTGGTAAAGTAATTTACTGAAACTTGCTGTTCTGAGTACTGAACAAGAATAGAAATTTTGAAGTGAAATTCTGCTGCTAAGCACTATGAACACATGGAACAGGAAACATCGCTGAATAATGCAATTAAGCATTCAAATAATGTCACGAAAGGTACAAATAACTCATTGCACTCCATTCACAAATTAAACTTCGCAAAGAATTGGATTACAGGAACATGAATCTCGATTACTAACCATAAATAGGACTTAAATACTACTTTGGTGGATTGATTTTGTTTTCAATTTAAGGTACAACTGAACGGGAGATGTCTTAATGCACTTAACCAGAACTTTTGTTCAAAAAGGTATTAAATCACATTCCAACATTCAAACCAGTAATAGAGAAATTAGAGTTACATGATACATAATTTTGCAAGGTTTTCACACCTCCCCCACTTTCGACAAACATACTTGCTGCAAAGGGTGGTGATTACTTTCAGTTTGCAGTTGTGCAAAATGGTCCCTGTGAAATCTTCGCTCCGCCCTAGTAGATCATATTCCAGAAGATTTTTTATGACATTAATCTTGTCTCACAGCTCCATTTAATATGTTGATAAGGTAAAATGATGACTAAACATAGACAAAATTGCATTTTATTTCTTCTTGCAGTTCTATTCAAGCATATATTAGCATAATCACAAATCAGAAAGTGATTAGAATATAAAAACTCAAAAGTAAACATCTCATTTCTTTGATCCAAGGCAAAGAATCTTCTTTGATCCAGGGCAAAGAATCTTTTTTTTTAAACTAAATAAAGCTTTCATTTTAGCTTTACATGTAGATAGATTGACTTTAAGTACATAATCTTTTCAGTCCCTGTTCTTTCTGTAATTGCAAACTTATTTTAGAGCATTTACTGTGCAAAAGGCATGTTTAACTTTGATAACTAAGACAATTTATGAATGCTTCGCTGTTTGAAAGTCATGTGTTTTAAAGTTTTTATAAACCGAGTGCAAAATTTGTGTACAGTTGTGCAATATTTATGAAACCAACAAACCAGAGGTTTTAGATTCAAATAGCACAGCGACAAGCCATGAAACATAATTCAATATGTCTAATAATTTATGATTGACACCATCATAAAAACCTGATTTTTAAAATTTATTCACTCAGTATGGGTGGGCATCACTGGCAAGACAAGCATCTATTGCTCATTCCTAACTGATCTGGAAAAGATAGTAGTAAGTTACCTTCTTGACAAATGGGTGGCCTGTTAAACCACTTCAGAGGAAAGTTAAGGGTTAAAGGCATTGCTGTGATTTGGATTCCCAAACAGGCCATACAGGATAATTCTGCCTCTAAGGCAAGTATGCTACCATTGAGTCATTGTAACATTAACAGGATAACTCAACACAATGTACTGCTACAGTGAATAATGACCACTACATGAGTCAAGGTAGCAAAGATTTTATTCAAGCATTTGCAAGGGAAAATATCTCAGTTCCCAATAATAAAGTTGTAGCTCATATTCATAACTCTTAGCTTTGCAGGCCCTTTGTATTCCAATCTTCAACCTTAGGTTTGCAAGTCACCATAGTAACTCAATCATCCTATTTGGCCTTCAGTTTCACTTATCTCCTTGGTCTGGGTGTAAATGAATTACAGTCTGTTCTGATCTAACGCAATAGTTCCCTTCCCATGCGATCCTGTATTATAAGAAAAGCACATAACAGCAGCACCATTTAAACCAATGGGGCCAGGATCACATTACGGACAATACATATAAGGAAGTTCACGTTCTACAAATAACAGTCTAAATTCTTCAATCGCGTTACAGTGAATTTGTGTTGAAGAAACATGCATTAAAGCAGAATCGACTGTATATACTTCTATAGGCCGTTCTCCTTATAACTGTTGAGCTAACATGCCCAAAACCACTCTTGGCCAGGTACCTTGAAGAAATAAAGCAGATTTATTTTCAAAACTATCATGCATTTTCATTTTAACCTGATGAATATTGACACTCCTCAGTCCTACTTCAATGCAAAAAGGCCATTTTTTTTTTGCAAGTCAATCAGTATGCTCTTTGCCTTGTCAGAGTGTTTCACCATTCACAGTCTGTAACATGGCTGAATAACAGCTTCATATTCCTGATCCAATAAAACTGGGGATAGCCAGTCTGAAACTCCCCATTGTCACTTATGAACCTGAACATTATAAGACGGAGAAACTCGTGTTCTGGTTAAGTTCAGATAGGAAATAGGAGCAGCATAAAGCCAATTGTCATTCAACAAGACCATGGTTGGTACTGTACCTCAAATCCACCTTTTTAAATTTTTAATACTTTCCTTAGATTTTTGGAAACAAAGTAAAATGCCAACCGCTGCCAGGAACAGACACAACCATTGAAAATCCACAGCTCCTGGTGAGGGGTGGGGTGGGTGTGTTTAGCAAGACCCTAAGATTCACAACCTTCTAAGTGACAAAATTACTTTTTAGCTTAATCCTGATGGGTAATTCCTTCTTTTGAGACTGTGAACTTATGTTCCCTAGTTATGATCCTGATGAAGGGCTCTTGCCGAAACGTCAATTTTCTAGCTCCTCGGATGCTGCCTGACCGGCTGTGTTTTTCCAGCACTACTCTAATCTTGACTCTAATCTCCAGCATCTGCAGTCCTTACTTTCACCTTATGTTTTAGATAGCCTGATGAAGGGCGTTTGCCCGAAACGTCGATTTCGCTGCTCGTTGGATGCTGCCTGAACTGCTGTGCTCTTCCAGCACCACTAATCCAGTACTTGGTTTTCAGCATCTGCAGTCATTGTTTTTACCTTTATGTTTTAGATAGCCCAGCCAGTCAAAACATTTTTTCAGCCTCTACCCTATCAAGAATTTTGTCTTTCAATTAGATCACACCTCATTCTTCTATATTCCAGGGAATATATGGCCGGTATACTCAATCTCTTATTATAGAACAATCCCCCAACACTGTGAATTAGTCTACTGAACCATACTGCATGCTCTCTGGGGCGAATATGTCCTTCAGTAGCTTTACAGTTTATTGAATAATGGAGAATTGTTGCATAAGGGCATAAGTGTCTAAAAGTGTTAATTCTGAGGAGTGCATTAAGGACTGCCAAGTATGATGACATCACATGAATTTGGACATTTTGACAGCAATAGCTTTGGATCTTGAAGGAGTAAGAATTGACGTTGGTGGCCTCCCTCATAGTCTCAGTAACAATGTCTATAATGCCAATGCTATCTGTTTCTACTTGCTATCAAACAAGAAACTACATCTTGTTTAAGACAAGATCCTCTTCTTGTTCAACTCTCAGATTTACTTCACCATTACAGACCAAACAGTTCCTATCGGTCACCAAAGACAATGATGGTTGCAAACCTAACAGATAGATCTTACACCAGAATGAAACATGCTGAGGATTCATCCACAAAAGGAATTAATATATAATGACTATGATATAAACAAGGATGCAGATCTGACATCAATAGTTCTGTTTTCTTATCAAATCCAAGTATCCTTCCCTGCTTCAATTTTTTTCTCATTTCTTATCTATTTGAATGATATTGCTTGCAGCTAATTCTTGGTGGGGATATGTTCACTTCAGGACCACAGGAACTTTGCTTCATATATGGTTGCCCCTGAAATACTACACAGTGTGTACATAAGCCATTCAAACACTTTGATGTACCTACCATAGAGTGCTGCATATCATTTTTCATTCAGTGGAATAAACACCTTTGAGCCTATTGACTGCTACTTCATTCTTTGCTGACCATTTCTGATTTTTGTTAATTTTCTCATGGAGTCACTGCAGGGACATTTCCTTGTTTAAGAAGCCTAACAAAAGGTGAGTTTGGTTACTTTCACTGTTTGTGTCATTTTGGCTGCTTTCTGCAATTTGGTCTATTAGTCCTGCAGAAATGCATCCAGCATATAACATTCTGCTTGGGAAATCATAATACCCTGAACAACTTATCCAGATATATTGTTTTTTCAAGGAAGTCAGAACTTCCTCTACTGTTCTCAAGTGCTCCTTTCCTGATTTATGATTGTTAGATTGTTATCTAAACAGCATCTAACAGGCCTCTCTTGTTGATTCTGGCCTACAACCCTTCAACCTATTTCTGAATGCAAATAGGAGGAGATATTGCTCAATCCTATACAGATGCTTATTGTCATATAGGATTTCAATTTATCATTGAACCTTTCAACACTTCAATAGGAACATCATAACGAATATCCATCGTTTTAGTGAACTATTCTCCTGAATTGAATAAAGAGGATCTTTTTTTCAAACCACACACTTGAAATATACTCAACACAAGATGATTGAGATTTAAGGGCTGGAGTTTTATGGAGGAGGCAATGAGATTGTATTGGGAATCTGACAGACCAATCACCTTTATAAAGGCCCTAGCCAGGTTATATTTTCATGTCAGGGAGGTGTAGGTATGATAGTCAGGTTCACAGCCTCAGAAAACAAATGTAAGGTTGCAACAGTGTGGGTGGGTGGCAAGGCTAACAGGCTGCAATGCCCTCCTCTATTTACTGGAGGATCGACAAAATTTTGGTGATGAATGTTATTAAATATTCAAACACCATTCATTAAACACTACCACACATCCACCCCTCATGCCTTTCACACTCTCCAAGCCCTCCATTTCTTCTCACAGTCATTTGCTCCATATGTGTCATGGCCCTCCATGTCCATTGTACATCCTCCATAGCCAGTCACTCAAGATCCATGACAGGTAAACTTCAGGAGCCATGTCTTTGAAATAGAAATGAACAACAAAGGTAATAGAGCCTTCACTTAAACATACTTGCCAATCAAAAGAATCACATTCTTAAAATATATTTAGAAATTCTCTCAAGTTGTGATTGCTTTAAGTAAACAAATAGCATTCCAATAACCACCTCAAGGTGAACACAGCTCCCTACAAAAGATAAGTGTTTAGAACATTGTGATTACTTGACTGTATTTCAATAGAGTTCAACTATAATGATAAACCCTGAGAGATGTGTTTAAAAAAAATCAAGTTAACAGAAAGTGAGGATATCAATAGCTCACAATGTGCTCTGGATTGGGGATTTTAATGTCCATTATTAAGATTAGATTACTTACAGTGTTCGGCCCAACAAGTCCACACCGCCCCGCTGAAGTGTAACCCACCCATACCCCTACATCTACATCTACCCCTTACCTAACACTATGGGCAATTTAGCATGGCCAATTCACCTGACCTGCACATCTTTGGACTGTGGGAGGAAACCGGAGCACCCAGAGGAAACCCACGCAGACACGGGGAGAACGTGCAAACTCCACACAGTCAGTCGCCTGAGGCGGGAATTGAACCCGGGTCTCAGGCGCTGTGAGGCAGCAGTGCTAACCACTGTGCCACCGTGCCGCCTACCTGAAATGCAGCAGGGGTCGAAACACCATTCCAGGAAGCTGCGTCGTTGGAGTTGATCAGCAGGAATGGCAGCTGTGGGATCAGTAGCATGACCAAGTCCTAAAAAACATATCCCATGACAGTGGGTCTGCAACAGATCATGAGGGAACTAACACAAAGGAAATATCCACTTGACTTCATCTCTGCCAGTCTACTCATTGCCAATGCAGCCATTCATGACTATATCAGAAGGAGTGATCAATGCACTTTCCTTGTGGAGAAAAGACCCAGTCTTCACAGTGAGGATACATTGCATTAAAGTCTCGGCCACCATGCTAAATGGGATAAACTTCAAACAGATCTATCAACTCAAAACTGGACACTTAGGGAGGTGTGTGGCCTTCAGCAGAATTGTATTCAACTTCAATGTTTAAACTCATAAACCTGCAAAATTATAAACATCTCCAGCATTACCATCAAGTCAGATGTACCCTGATTCAAAGAAGAGCACAGGAATGCAAGCCAAGAGCAGCATCAGGTACACCTAAAAAGGGGATATCAACCAGGTGAAGCTACAACACAGGTGTACTGCATGCAAAACAGCAAAAGCCACTAATAATAGGCAGAATAAGTGAACCTGCAATCAACAGGTCTGATCAAAACTTTGCAATTCAACCACACCCAGTCATGAATGTTGATGCAGGTTCCACTAATATCCTCACTCTCAATAATGGGGTGATTAGCAAATTATTGCAAAAAAGACAAGGCAGAAGCATTTGCATTCATCTTCAGAGAGAAATGCTAACTGGATGATTCATTTCAGCCTCCTCCTGAGATCCCCAATTTAATAAATGCTGTCTTCAACCAATCTGATTCACTCCATGTGATACCAAGAAATAGCTGAAGATATGGGTGTCAGCAATAACAGGGTAAAACACTTCACTGGTTTGAGGCATTTCTGGCATGTAGGAGGATGGTTGCGTCTGTTGGATGTCAATCATCTCAGCCCCATGATATCAATGCGTAATTCTTCTGAGTAGAGCCTTGGGCCCAATTATGTTCAGCTGTTTCATCAACGACCTTCCTTCTATTATATAATCAGAAATGGGGATTTCCACTTGTGTTTGCATAATGTTCAGCACCATTCACAGTGCCTTGATACAGAAGCATCTGGTGTTCACGTGCAGCAAGGCCTTGATAACCTCCAGTCAGTGGTGAGATGTAGCAACAGAAGTGCCAAGCAGTAACCATCTTTACCAAAAAGAGAATCTAAACATTGTCCTTGATATTTAATGCCATTACCTTTGCTGAAATCCCCATGGATTAACATTGACCAGAAATTGAACTGGACCAGCCACATAAAAGTGCTGTGGCTACACAACCAAGTCAGTGGTTAGGAGTTCTGAAGCAAGTAACTCAGTTTCCAATACCTGCCCACCATCTCCAAGGCAGAAGTCATGCATGTGATGGAATACTCTTCATTTAGCTGGATGAGCAAAGGTCCAAAAACAATAAGAATGCTTAACATCATCCAAGATAAAGAAGCCCGCTTGACTGGCACCCTATCATCAAGTTCAGCAGTCACTATCTCGATGACTGATGCATGATCATGATAGCTTCGACAAAATGATCTGCATTAACTCACTAAGACACCTTTGCAAGCACTGTTCAAACCTATCATCGAGGAGAACAAGGGCAGTAAATCCATGTGACCACCACCACTTGCAAGCTCCCATCCAAGCTACCCACCTTGTTGACTTGGAAATATATTGTTGGGTCAAAATCCTGGAATTCCCTTCTAAACTGCATAATGGGTGTCTTTTCAGCCGAAGGACTGCAAGAGTTCAAAATGGCATCGCACCTCTACCTTCCCAAAGATATTTAAGGACAAGCAATAAATTCTGACTTAACCAGCAGCAACCATACAACGAAAGCAAATTAACTAAAACATCTAAATATTGAATCTGAAACAACCTTTCTTTAGTATTTCAAAACAAGTCAGAAATAATTACAGGAACAAGTTTGTGTTTTGTTTTGGTTCCCCACTTGTGACTGGAGCTTCCTCTGACATGCTGGGAATAATGCCCACCCTACTGAAGGGTCCTGACTCCACTAAAATTGTAGAGGAAGAGTTAAACTGTCCATGTCCTCAGTGGTACTGGTGTTGCTACCCATACCTTAATCTCATGCTAAAGAAAATTGCCATAACTGGGGATGTGTTTGGGAAGACCAGAATCAAGTCTTGCTCACTATTTTATAAGGGCTCCCAATTTAGCAACTCTTTGTAAGCTGCTAAGTGTCTTCACATATAATACATTATTGAGATATTGGAGTCAGACCTCTTATACCTTTTAACCTCAAATATCAATTTCACACTCCTGTTTTATCATTGGGTAACATTTTATCTCCACATATTCAATTGGATTCTTTAAATCACATATAACCCATCACATAAATGTCAAACATAAAAATAAAGAAAAGTTTTTGGCACACAAGGAAGTCATTCAGCTCTCTGCATCTGCTCCAGCCAAAATAGTGAATAGGTCTTGAACAATTTCAACATCATTCTGCAAACCTTTGTGAAACTGACTCTCTCCACAATCGCTTATACCTTCAGTCAATAATGTCAAGTAAATGCAATAAATTTTATGATTTAACCTTTTGCCTTGCGCAATGTCAACTCATGTACTGATAATTCAAAAATCCATGATAGAATGACTTAGAAAAGCAATCTCACTCTTTCAACATTAAATCTATTTGCTTTGAGTTATTTTTGAAACCTCCCACTTCTCCCAATCTCCAAAAGCTTGGAATTTCTTCCATTTATTCTACAATTCTGGTACCGGTTCCTATGACAACTACACACAGTATCAAGCGTGGTTGATAATCATTGATGGAGGCTCACAAGCAATGGGTACACAGCCATAAGGCATACAAAAAATTTACTGTTTCAGTTCCAATGTGTGCACTAACATGAGCCAAATGTGCAGAAGAAACCAATTAAAATTATGTCATTGTAGGTTTTTTTGCAGTACATTAGCTTCTACAATTTGGATAAATTCTCCAAATGGAACTTGCGATCACAAGATAATTTAATTTGTATAAGCTGTCCAAGCCCCCTTCTGAATGTTCCTGTTAAATCATAGTGTAAGTAGTATCTGATTAGAGCGAGATGACTGGTGGAGATTTAACCTGTCCATCACCATTCCTCATGCACATGGAAAGACTGAGGAGGAGAGTCCTTCATGATAACTTCAGCTTGCCCAGGAATTGAACCTATGCAGTCCGACTCACTGCATCACTGGTAAACTGGATGGCTGGCTTGCGATGCAGAGTACTGTCAATAGTGCAAATTCAATTCCTGCACCAGGTCAGGTTGCCGTGAAGGTCCTGACTTTTCAACCTCACCCCTCCCTTGAGTAAAGGTGACCCTCAGGTTAAACTCACTACTGGTCATCTTGCTAAGGAGCAGGGCTATGCCAATTTTGCACGCCAAACTGGACTGGTAGTCTGAATGAAATATTGCCTTCTACTATAAAGAATTTCATGGGCAGCACAGTGGTTAGCACTGCTGTCTCACTGCACCAGGGACACAAGTTTAATTCTAACTTGAGGTGGCTGTGGAGTTTGCACATTCTCCCTGTGTCAGCGTGGGTTTACTCCAGGTGCTCTGGTTACTCCTACAGTGCAAGGATGTATGTGTGAGGTAGATTGGCCAGGCTGAATAGTCTCCATCCGACTCTCACAGCTACCTGGATTACACCTCTTCCCACCCTACCTCCTGCAAAAATGCCATCCCGTATTCCCAATTCCTCCACCTCCGCTGTATCTGCTCCCAGGAGGACTAATTCCACCACAGAACACACCAGATAGCCTCCTTCTTTAGAGACCGCAATTTCCCTTCCCATGTGGTTAACGATGCCCTTCAACGAATCTCGTCCACATCCCGCACCTACGCCCTCAGACCCCACTCCTCCAACCGTAACAAGGACAGAACGCCCCTGGTGCTCACCTTCTACCCTACCAACCTTCGCATAAACCAAATCATCGGCCAACATTTCTGCCACCTCCAAATAAACCCCACCACCAGGGATATATTTCCCTCCCCTCCCCTTTCCGCCTTCCGCAAAGACCATTCCCTCCGTGACTACCTGGTCAGGTCCACGCCCCCCTTCAACTCACCATCCCATCCTGGCTCCTTCCCCTGCCACCGCAGCAATTGCAAAACCTGCGCCCACACCTCCTCCCTCACCTCCATCTAAGGCCCTAAAGGAGCCTTCCACATCCATCAAAGTTTTACCTGCACATCCACTAATATCATTTATTGTATCCGTTGTTCCCGATGCCATCTCCTCTACACTGGGGAGACTGGACGCCTTCCAGCAGAGCACTTTAGGGAACACCTCTAGGACACCCTCACCAATCAACCACACCGCCCTGTGGCCCAACATTTCAACTCCCCCTCCCACTCAGTCGAGGACATGGAGGTCCTGGGCCTCCTTCACCGCCACTCCCTCACCACCCTACGCCTGGAGGAAGAATGCCTCATCTTCCGCCTCGGAACACTTCAAACGCAAGGCATCAATGTGGACTTCAACAGTTTCCTCATTTCCCCTTCCCACACCTCACTCCAGTTCCAAAATTCCAGCTCAGCACTGTCCCCATGACTTGTCCTACCTGCCCATCTTCTTTTCCACCTATCCATTCCACCCTCCCCCCAAACTATCACCTTCATCCCCTCCCCCACTCACCTATTGTACTCTATGCTACTTTCTTCCCACCCCCACCCTCCTCTCATTTATCTCTCCACCCTTCAGGCTCTCTGCCTGTATTCCTGATGAAGGGCTTTTGCCCGAATTGTCGATCTTACTGCTTCTCAGATGCTGCCTGAACTGCTGTCCTTTTCCAGCACAACTGTAATGTAGTCTCTGGTTTCCAGCATCTGCAGTCATTGTTTTTACCTACCTGAATAGTCTCCATTGTCCAGAAATAGGTGAGTTAGTCATGGATGTCTTCCGGGCCAATAAAATTAGCAGTAATCTGTGATGACATGGAAGATAATTTACCAGTGACACCTAGAGCCCGCCTGCTGGAAATTACATCAGTCCAATAGGTACACTAAGCAATCTTAGTTTTATAGGTGAAAGTGAGGACTGCAGATACTGGAGATTAGAGTCAAGAGTGTGGAATGGAAAAGCACAGCAAGTCAGACAGCATCCAAGAAGAAGGAAAATCGACAATTTGGGCAAAAGTCCTTCATCAGGAACCCGAAACATCCTGCTCCTCAGATGCTGCCTGACCTGCCGTGCTTTTCCAGCAAACACTATTTAATCTTAGTTTTATGACAACGAAAATTACGAGGTATATTAACAGCTATTCATTATTTCATACATGTTGGACTACAGTAGGAATCTTAGCACCTTTTCCTATGTTTTAAACACTTAACACATTTACTTTAATGAAACTATCCTGATACCATAAGGCTGATACTGTGCTGCATGGAGAAAATTCTGGAAATATGATTGCAGACTTTGTTTTCCACTAACTTCATGGAAATTATCTGAAACAGAGACTAGTTTGTAATGTTTTAATTTGGCAGTCAGTGAATAAAGGTACTGTGATAAACAGTACAATACTAGAGATGTTAACTTAAATAAACTGTCTTTCACAGAAATTCATTCACCTTCATATATTTTGAACTTCATGTATTACCATCATTGAGATGCTGCAGCAGTGTTTTATCATTGCTTTTGTTTCAAGCTGACCTGAGCTACACATCATTGACTTACTAAAGATTAAAACCATTGCTGTATCAGTATTGTAAGTAATGTATTTTTGTCAATTAATAAATACACAGAGATGTTGTGGTGTAGTGGTAATGTCACTGGACTAATAATCCAGAACCACAGACCATGGCAGAGGGGGTGACATTTGAATACAATAAAATCTGGAGTAAAATGAGCAGGTCCTAATGATGAGCTTTGTTGATTGTTATCAAATCCACCTCGTTCAGTAATGCCTTTTCTGGGCCACAATTCACTTCAGGCACAGAAATGTAGCTGCCAATAAATGTTGGCCGAGCCAGTGATGCTCACATCCTGTGAACAAATAGAAGAAGGAAACTTTCACATAACTGTATACAATTGTATTGGAATTACCGAGAACAAGAAAAAAATAAGATTAAGAGTTTATAATAGGACAAGGAACACTATTTTTCATTACCTGCTTTATCCTACACCCAAGCAGCTCTTCAGTCCATTCTTGCCAGCCTTACCCAAACAGCCCATGGTCTGAACTCACTGTGACTGGAATTCAGAAGGATCCAAACTTTAACACAGCCTCAGATTTGAGGGTGTTGTGTTTGAGAGATTATACTTTTATATAGATAGAAAGATTTTTCTTATCAATATGCGTTGAATGATAGCAATGGATGATATTGACATATAAACCTCATCTGTATCCTAAACAATGACAGATCTATCTCTATCTCAGCAGCACTCCTCCGTACTAACCATAGCTTCTGTGTTGTCACACCACTTGTTCAACAACCAGTCAACAATCCAATTGCAAGGTGCAATTTCTTTCAATAAAATAGTGAGAGGACTAATTCATTGTTTAATGTTCCCTGCTACAAACTCCATTATTTCATCAGTAATTCCATTCCTTTCATAGATTGATGTCTCAGAGTCAACCAGACTATTTGTAATATCAGTATTTTAATTGGCCCAGAGGTGAGTTTCTAACCTCAAATCCTCTTTCTGCTTCATAAAGAGCAACCTACTTCCTTCTTTGTAACATTGCTCATCTCCTTCACTGCCTCAATTCACCAGCTGCTGATTCTCTTGTCTATGTATTTGCTAGCTCTAAACTCAGCTACTTAAATGCGCTCCTGGCCAGCCATCATTTTCCACCTTCCATAAAAAAAATCATTAAAAATTTTACAATTTGTATTAGATTCTGCTGACTCATTCAGTCCTATGCTCAATCATCAAATATCACCCTCTGGTCTACCTATACCTTGGCCAAGGCACTGGTGAGTCCCTTTACAGAGAAATTAAAATTGATGTATTTACTATTAAGTGCAATGTGACACCATGATTGCAGTGAATTCAATAAACCTTATTTGATTCCAAAAACACTATATCCTGGCAATATTCTTGTTTTAAAGTGAGAATGAAATTTCACTCAACCAATTTGAATTTCTCCATAAAGTGAGATAGAGGGTGAATGTTGTTATTTGAAAGTGCACAAAATTGATACTCTTGAAATAAAATCTATACCTTCAGTGTTTTATGTCTTCTTTAGATAAGATGACATATTAAACTATGCTGATATTCTAATATTGCACATGGAGTGGAAAGTACAAATTTCTGATTAGTGTTGTGATACATATTTTACATAATAACTAAATGTCACAGAACAAAAATAGGGTTCATAAATTGTATATCAATTGTACTTGTATTCTTGATTCCATTCACATATTATGGTCTAAAATAGACGTCTGGAAAAGAACACAGAAATGGAAGTTGATTGTTTTAGGAAACCTAATAAATACTCTCTTTTTTGATTAGATCACTTTTTTTCTCATTTGGACTGGGTGGTGAGTGTTTGGAATGAGCTGGGTGAAAGTGAGGTCTGCAGATGCTGGACATTAGAGTTGAGAGCGTGGTGCTGGAAAAGTACAGCAGGTCAGGCAGCATCCAAGGAGCAGGAAAATCAATGTTTCGGGCATAAGCCCTTCATCAGGAATGAGATGCGAGAGGAAGTGGAGGCTGGTACATTTAAGAAGTCAATTGGATGGGTATATGAATAGGAAGGGTTTTAAAGAAACATGGGCCAAGTGCTAGCAAATGGGACTAGATTAATTTAGGGTATCTATTCAGCATGGATAAATTGGGCTGAAGAGTCCATTTTTCTGTGCTGTACATCCCTGTCAATGCTAATTAGAGTCATAGGGTCAAAGTCATCAAAACGTTACACATGAGCATACAAGGCTGGGCAGCTGCAATGCCATAAGAGGTACCCTGCGGGTAATATTTATTACAAAGTCTGACATTGTAGATTTGAATTTTTAAACTTTCTAATTCCAACTCCCTCTCATTTTAAACATCTAATGAACCCAGTTAGCAATACCAGATCTGTGCTAGAAGCCACTGGATAAAAATCCCAGTACAACATAATCTAGATAACAACATTTCTCATTAAAAAAAGAATCACTGAGTAGAATTTTAATTTCTCTGAAAAACCTGAACAATGTCAAGTCAGTTAGGAAAAATGGTGAAATTTGAAAGTTTAAATTCTCAAGAAAGATCCAAATTTGCACCTAAGGTTTGAACTACAAGATGAGAGTCTCGTTAGTAAGTGGCAAGAGATGTATTTGAATGCATCACATCAAATTAGTACTAAATCTTGCCTAATTTGTATGTAATTTCTTGTCCTACTATATTATATTAATAATAATTCAGAGCCTGCAGTAACAACCTGGGGACCTGGGTTTGCATCTCACGTGGCAGATGGAATTTGGATTCAATTGAATATCTGAAATTAATGGTCTAATGGCTACCACAAAATGTGTCAATTGGAGGGAAAAACCATCTGGCTCATTAATGCCTTTCAGGGAAGGAAATCTGCCATCCTCACCTGGTCTGGCCTACATGTGGCTCCAAATCCACAGCAATATGGTTGACTATTAACTGCCCACTAGGCAATTAAGGATGGATAACAAATGCTTGCGATGCCCACATCCTGTGAACAAATAAAAAAACTTCCACACAACAAAGAAACTAAATACCAACAATTCCCAAGATGAATATCTGAGGGGGACTCCATCAATCTCTTGGTCCTCCCGGCCAGCATACCCAACAATTCATTGTGCACTCCATGAGCAGTTAATCCCTGCCCCTACCCCTCCTCCCTCCCAGGTCCACAGAGGACCATTTTGGATATGCACCAGCCTCACCAAATCACCCTTACAAATTTTGGTTTAAATTTGAATTTTGATCACCACCACAATGCTGTACTCTCGAACACACACCACTCCTTACGTTCCGATGTTATCATCAAGGCATTTTGCACAAAGGGACAGGCACCTTTCTCATGCATCTCAGGGCCCTTAGCTTGCTCTCTTCTCACTCATTCACTTCAAACCTACTTGGATGCTCACAGCACCTCTGTCTTGCCTTCCAGTTTTTTGTTTTGCCACTTCATTCAGAACTTACTGGCTCATAGCTCTTCTATTTTGCCTTGCTGATTAGCTCAGACACAGTCAAGCAGTTTTTCTGGTTGTCAGCAGTGATCATTCAATGGAGCGTACACGTGGCTGCACAACACAGTGTTTCTATAACATTAGGCCGACATAGCGAGCCGGCAGCTTATTTGGCAAACATACTGCCATTGCGTGCTTTAGCCAAATGGCCATGTCTCCATGTTGAAGGACAGTAGTTCTCAGTCAATTCAAGGAGTACTGTTGTCAGTCATCTCAGTTTGGATGTCTCAGGAGCTTGGACATATCCAGTTGGCTGCTTGGGACAGTCAGGGTCAGAGGTTTCTTATCACTACAATCCAAAAGGTCAGGGTCACTCGATTAGGTCCAAAGCAATCATTTCATGGATTTGTGCAAAAAGAGTCAGGGATGCAGAGGTCAGATAATGATCTGGTCATCTGTCAGTTAAAGCTCTCCATCCAAGTTGATCAGGGGACTGGGTCAGGGCTAATCCTGGGGGTTAACTCACTTGAATTTGAAGGGGAATATTAAAGGCCCAATGGTCTAGTAAAGATGTTGGCCGAGTCAAATGTGGGGTCTGGATGCAGAATTATAAGGGGTCAGTAATCGTGTTGAGGCAACTGAACATTTAAATCTGGGAGATGATAGTATACTAAGAAATGGATTACGTGGGAGTAGAGGGTGGTGCTCAAAGATATTCACCACCACCATACAACAGTAGATCACAATGGTAGACATGGCTAAAATGTTGGGGCTTAAGCAGTAATGCTGGGAGCTTACAAAGTAAAGAGTTATGTTGGAACATGTGGAAGCTCAGAGCCAAGAGAGGAGATGTGGTGGGATGTGGTGGATACTGGAGATAGGAGAGTGACAGCAGTCCTCTGGAGGGGGAAGATGAAGGTTTTGAATGACAAGGACATCACTTTCACCATGATAACCCACGGCTGTATTGGGTACAATAAGCCAGACCGGAACTTAATTGATTTAATTGATTTTGCTCAAAAAGCAAGCAGTCCCTGTTTGTTTCCAGGAGAAAATGTTGTGCTTATTGTTTAGTTTTTCTTCATTTTTACTGGTATTGAATAAAGGTTAATGTTTCCAACTACTTGAAGGTTTCCAGCATGTGATGATCCCACATTGAATAATGACAAGATGTTTTACTGCACTGGTTATTAGGGAAAGAGTCGTAGTTCTTCAGACAGGTTCTAATCTGATATGACACCACCTATCCTTCGTGTACAAAGTTAAAAATCACACAACACCAGGTTATAGTCCAACAGGTTTAATTGGAAGCACACTAGCTTTTGGAGTGCTGGTCCTTCATCAGGTGGTTGTGGAGGACACAATTGTAAGACACAGAATTTATAACAAAAGTTTACAGTGTGATGTAACTGAAATTATACACTGAAAAATACCTTGATTGTTTGTTGAGTCTTTCATCTGTTGGAATACCATGAGAGTTTCACTTCTTTCATATGTAAATCTCAAAACTTTTTTTAAAAAGTTACATTCTCAGATTAACTGTAACAATTGGTTTTAGCCAGACAATATTTTTAAAGTGTTAGCCCCCTGTGTTCTCTGTCTGTACCATAATGTTTCGATTGATCGTAATCTAAAAAGTGAGTTAACAGAGTCTTGCATGAATTCATGCAGTTTTTGAGTAAAGTACAATTTAACTCTGCAAGTACAAATTCACCCCACAAACATATGTGTGTGTGTGTGTGCGCGCCTGTCTGTCTCGGGTGGGGGGTTGTGAGTGTGAGAGAGTGTGTATATGTGTGTGTGTATGTGAGTGTAGAGGGTCTAAGTCTGTGAGGGGGTGCATGTGTGAGTGTGGGAGTGCGTGTGTCTGTAGGAGTGTGTGTGTGTCTGGGGTAGGGGTTGTGAGTGTCTGTGAGACAGAGTGTATATGTGTGCGCATGAGTGTAGAGTGGTCTAAGTCTGTGACAGGATGCATGTGTGAGTGTGGGAGTGTGTGTGTCTGTAAGGGTGTGTGTGAATGGCTGTGTGTGTGTCTGTGTCTGTGTGTCTGGGTGTGTGTGTGTGTATAGTGCAATGGTGGTCACCTGTAGTGTGACATGAACCCAAGGTCCTGGTTAAGGCCCACCCTATGGGTACGGAACTTAGCTATCAGCCTCTGGTCGGCCACTTTTCGTTGCTGCCTGTCCCGAAGTCTGCCTTGGAGGATGGTCACCCGAAGGTCCGAGTTTGTCCTGGACTACTGAAGTGTTCCCCAACTGGGAGGGAACACTCCTGTCTGGTGATTGTTGTGCAGTGTCCATTCATTCATTGTCGTAGCCTTTGCTCGGTTTCCCCAATGTACCATGCCTCAGGACATCCTTGCCTACAACGTATAAGATAGACAACGTTAACTGAGTCACATGAGTACGTGCCACGTACATGGTGGGAGGTGTCCTCACATGTAATGGTGGCATCCATGTCCACACTCTATCACGTCTTGCAGCGCCTACCGTGACAGGTTGTATGGAATTGTCCTGAAGGCCGGGCAGCTTGTTATGGACAATGATCTGTTTGAGGTTTGGCGGTTGTTGTTTGTGTGATTGTTAACTTTGTACACCCCAGTCCAATACTGGCATCTCCAAATCATATCCTCAGTGTAGCTGGACTCTCATAGTGGCAGTTACAATCTCAGTAAAAGTTTTAAAACATTTTGGATTGTGATATTCTGTGTGCAATGAAATGTCACCCATGCAACCTATGTGCCTTCTGAAGCTGTAATTTTTCATTTCCCTCTCCCTTTTTGCATTGTCAAAAGCTATTGGTGGTGGCAGTGATTGATCTTGTGCATGGCTGGGCTTTAAGTATGGACTGATGGTGCAAATCCCAGGTGATCCAGTAATGGTGAGTATTATCGCCACTGTTGAGCACACAAATAACATGACACAATTGAAGTGTGGTATGTTGAGCAATGTAAAATTGTGTGAGATAACTTGCTAGAGCTCTCAGAAAGAACCTTCCATGACACTCCCCAAAATTAACACTTAGAAAAATTTGGTAAAAATCAGGCCCTTGTTGCCCCTCCTGATTTTCAAAGAACAGGAATAATGAACTGTTAATCCACCTTGGCTCAAGCCCTACTTACTTTAGAATGAGGAACTGAAGACTAGGCTGCCATAAAGAGGATCTGAAAATAATCAAAATATTGAGCAAACAAATCAACATGTAAGCATGTGTGCTTTGTTGCTATGAAGCAAACACTTGTTGTTTATTGAGTTGTATCCTTCTAAACAGGTAAGCATGGTTGGTGCTAAAGATTTAACACCTAATGTCCCATGCTGTCTTGCAGAAAATCACAATTTAGGATTGATTAGTGCTATAAAATAATAAATGGCCAATGCAGGTTTTGTTTATTTTAGTCAACAACAGACTCATCATCTGACTGCAAAAAAGGTTCAACAAATGGACTAAAAATGCAAATACTTTTTCAGGTTAGTTACATGCTTTCTACTCCATCGTTTAAAACCATTCACTTCCCACATTATGATTTGTTGGGGATAAAGTCTCCTTTTAGGGAACGATATTGACAAGACAAATATTGTCTCTAAATTCAAGTATTGGGCACACAGAGTTTAATCTCTGTTCCTGACAACCAACCCTCCACCCGTTTTCTTTTTTAAGATTTGGACTTATTATGATGGATCCAGCAAATTGTGAACTCCTCATAGGTATCCTAGTGGCAGTTTACCAGCAAAAGGAAATGAAGGTCAGAACACTGCAAAGTCAGCACTGACCCTCAGTTCAGTGCTTAATTCCATCCCCCTCCCAGTTCAGCTACTGAGTCAGGAGGGTAGGTGGTGCGAAGGAGAAGGGGAGGAGTCACCAGCATTTTGAATGTGAGAGGTAAGGTGGGAACCTGCTTCTCAGGTTTCTCATTCAGTTTGGTTTTAAGAACGTAAACAAGGAATTAAGAGGTTTAAAAGGGGCCGTGATCAGAGGCAAATAGGGTTAAGGAGAATGCCAAGGTATTTATATATATTAGGGGCAAGGAGAAACCAAGGGAAATGGTAGGTCCACTCAATGTCAAAGGAGAGAATTTATGCTTGAAGCCAGGGGAAGTAGGTGAGATCTTTACTGAGTACTCACATCAGTATTCACCAAGGAGAAAGTCATGGATGATGATTGGATTAGAGAAAGGTGCGTTGATATTCTAAGGCATATCAATGCTGGGTGTCTTGAAAAACATTAAAATAAATAAATTCCCAGGCCTGATGGGATCTATCCAGGGACGCTGAGGGAGGCAAGGGAGGAGATTGCTGGGGCCTTGGCACAGATCTTTGTATCCTTTCTAACCGCAGATGGACAATAGCTAGTGTTGTTCCTTTGTTTAAGAAGGGCAACAGGGATAATCCTGGAAATTATAGGTTGGTGAGCCTTACATCAGTATTAGGGAAATCTTTGGAGAAGATTCTTAGAGGCACGATTTACTCACATTTGGAAAAGAACAGTCAACATGACTTTGTATGGGGAAGATCTTGTCTCACAAATTTGATTGAGTGTTTTTTAAGGATGTGATGAAGAGGATTGATAAGGGTAGGGCAGTGATTGGTGTCTACGTGGACTTTACTAAAGCATTTGACAAGGTAGGTTGATCCTGAAAATTAGGTCACATGGTATCCATGATAAATTGGACAGTTGGATACAAAATTGGCTTGGTCATACAAGTCGTAGGGTAATTGTGGAGGGGTGCTTTTCTGACTGCAGATCTGTGATCAATAGTGTTCCACAAGTATCAGCTCTAGGACCTCTGTTTCTAATTATATATATAATGATTTGAATGAAAATGTAGGTGGCCTGATTAGTAAATTTGCAGACAACACAAAAATTGGAGGAGTTGTGGATAGTGAGAAAGTTTATTAAAGGATACAACAAGAAATAGATCAGTTGAACAATTGGGTTCAGAAAAAACAATTGGAGTTTAATCTGGACAAGTCTGAGGTGATTCATTATAGGAGATCAAATGCAAGAGGAAAGTGTACAGTAAATGTCAGGACCTTTAGGAACATTGATATGCAGAAGGATTTGGGGTGCAAGTCCATAACTCCCTGAAAGTGGCAAAACAAATGGATAAGGTGGTAAAGGCAGCATGTAGTGTGCTTGCCTAGTTAGTCTGGGCATGAGCATAAAAGTTGGCAAGTCTTGTCGCAGCTGGATAAAACTTCAGTCAGGCCAGATTTGGAATATTGAGGTTCCAACATTGTAAGAAGTATGTGGTGGCTTTGCAGAGGGTGCAAGAGAGGTTTATCAGGGTGTTGCTTGGATTAGAGCATATTCGCTAAAAGGAGAGGTTGGACAAAATTGGATTATTTTCGCTGTGTCTGGGGGTGGTGAGGGTAACCTGATAGAAGTTTATGAAATTATGAGTGGCATGGATAAGTTGAGTAGTCTTTTTCCCAAGTTGGGAATGTCAAATACGAGGGTAGGTTTAGGTGAGAAGGGGAAAAGTTTGAAGAAAAAGTGTACAAGGCAAGTTTTGTTTTAAAAACAGAGAGTCACAGGTGCCTGGAGCACGTTGCCTGGGGAGAATGATAGAAACAGATTGGATAGGAACTTTTAAGAGGCATTTAGACAGACAAATAAACAAGAAAAGAATGGAAGGGTAAGATCATGCACAGACAGGTGGGTTTAGCTTAGAATAGCAACATCACCGGCAGACATGATGGGCCAAAGGGCCTGTTCTGTATTGTACTATAGTCCATATCAGTACATCTAAAAATCTAAGTTATTGATCAAAAACCAGAAAAGTTATGTAAATATAATGCTTAAGTTTCTTTAGTGATCCGAATCAAAATTAAATTGAGGGGTTGAGTAAAATGATATTCACATTTTTTTCTTAAAGCATGTTAAATTTAAACAAACTAGTAAATGGAATATAAAGTTTGATTACATCCAATAGTCTCTTACAGTAATAGTAACAGCACACAGGAATAAAATTCAACTTTAGTGGAATGTAAAGCACATAGTTGAGCTGCTACATACAACGCCCAAATATCCTTTTCACATTGAAATCTTGTCAAAGTTGAATATTACCCCTACATTCCTGTCATGTTAATTTGAATTAGCAACAATCCTGACCCTGAATAATATGTAATCATGCTGGAAAATTGTAGAGCTGTGTTAATAATGATAGTGGTCACAAGATATGTACAGTATAGAATATAGAACAGGAACAGGCCCTTCAGCCCACAATGCTGTGCCAAACATGATGCCAAATTAAACTCATCCCTTATGCCTGCCCTTGGTCCCTTTATTCTTTACATGTTCATGTGCTCATCTACAAGTCCCTCGCCTCAATCGTATTTGCCTCTACCACCACTCCTGGTAGTGCTTTCCATTCTCCATGTAAAAAAAACTTGACCCTTCATCTCCTTTGAACATTCCCCCTCTCACCAGAAATGCATGCCTCCTAGTTTTAGCCATTTCAACTCTGGGAAAAAGATTCTGAATGTCAACCCTATCTATGTATCTCAATTCTATAGACTTTCATCAAGTCTCTCCTCAGCCTGTGCTATGGACAATCGTGTTGGAAGTTTTTCAGTGGGAGCTAGAATACTATTTGGAAAATGATTATGAGCAAATAAGATATTTTACTCATTGGCTATTTCAACAATTTAACCATCAACTTATTCTATAAAGGCAGCATATAAACTTTAACTAAGGTGCACCAAAACAAAAATGGATAGTAAAAGACTGACACAAAAACTGAAGTTGCTGGAAAAGCTCAGCAGGTCTGGTAGCATCTGAAGAGAAAGTGAGGACTACAGATACTGGAAAGTCAGAGTTGTTGGAAAGTGGATCTGGAAAAGGCACAACAGATCAGGCAGCATCCAAGGAGCAAGAGAGTCAGCATTTCAAGAAGAGTTCTGTCCGAAACATTGACTCTCTTGCTCCTCGGATGCTGCCTGTGCCTTTTCCAGCGCTACACTGTACCAACAATCTGTGCAGAGAAACAAATTAATGTTTTGGGTTTGGTGATCCTTCCTCAGAACTGATGTAGCTCGGGAAATAGCGATTTATATGCAGAAGACAGGGGGGTAAGAAGTAAACGATAGGTGGAGATACAGCCAAAGACAGAATAACAGTTGAACAGACAAAGGAGTGTAATGGTCTGACTAGGAGGGTGAATAGCTGATAGTTGGACTCGGTTAGTGGCTAATAATAGATGGTGTGTAACGGCAGACCACGTGATAACAAGGTCTGGTGTGTGAGGTTGGGTATTACGACTTGGACAGTTCAGGACCTAAAATTATTGAACTCAGTATTGATTCCAGAGGGCTGCAGGGTCCCCAAGCAGAAAATGAGGTATTGTTCTTCCAGATTGCACTGAGCAAGCCTGAGACAGGGATGTTGGCCAGGAAATAAGCAATTGGAAGCTTAGGCTCTTTTTTTTTGCAGACAGAATGTAGATGTTCTGTAAATTGGTAATTCAGTCTATGCTTCATTTCCCCAAGGTAGAGGAGACCATGTTGTGAGCACAGAATGTAGTAGACTAGATTGTGAGAAGTGCAGATGAAGTGCTGTTCATCCGGAAGGTTTGTTTAGGTTGTAGGATTCTGGAGGGTGCAGGTAAATTGGTAGGTGTTACACCTTTGGTGGTTGTGGGGGAAGGTGTTCTGGGGATGTGCGGAGCGCATGTTAGGCAGAAGAGAGTGTCCCAGAGGGAATGGTCCTTGCGGAAGGTGGACAAGGGAGGGGAGGAGAGGGGAATGTGTGTCTAGTGACAGCATTTCACTGGAAGCAGCATAAATGGCAGCTGATGATCTTCTGGACGTGGATGCTGGTGGGATGGTAGGTAAGGACAAGGGGAACCTTATCGCTGTTGTGGGGGGAAGAGAGGGGGTGAGGGCGGAATTGCATAAGATGGGTTGGATCCAGTTGAGAGCCCTATAAACAGTGCTGGGGAATCTTCAGCTGATGAAGAACAGACAGATGGCTGTTCAAATAACCTGCCATAATTTGGGAGCTCAAGAACTCAACACTCTTTGAATCCTGGCGATTTTTCTCTATTCTTTAAGACATTGACTTCATCCTGGGGCAAGGTTCTATTTGATATCTCATGTGTGCGTGTCCTCAATAACAAACATTGGCAAGCTTTCATATTACAGCAGAAAATAATCCTGTTCTCAACTGACACCTGCACGCACACTCTTAGGCACAGACAGTGGATAATCATCAGGAATGGGAGACTGAGCCAACTTTCCATACAAGAGTTGGTAAGTTCACCTTGTGCTGTTACTAATGCCCCATTTATTCAGAACTTCCAATGAAGTACAGATAGAAAATGCCTGTGTAACACTTCAGAGCTGTATGACTTATTTATAAAAGAAATGCTATTAAAGGAATAAAATCATAAATTAAATTGTTGGAATTGGCGAAGAAAAAATAGAAACTTGTTCACCCCAAATGGCCTAAATTTTATACACTCCTGGATTGTTATTTGTTTTGGTTTAACTGAACATTCTTCTCAGATATCATGTTGCTCAGAACAGCCTATCCAGCAAAGGAAAGTTAATCCTAAAACTTCTCACAGCCAAGACTCTCATTCCCTAATGTATCTGCATTTTTGCATTGTCAGTAACTTTCTATCTTCTTTAGATGCAATCCTCTAGTTCTCTTTAAAAATTTCATTTCACTTAGAAATTAGTGTCAAAATTGACTCTAGTATCTCCAGCAGGCAGTCAACAGCAAAGGAAGCAGCTAGAAAGCAGTAAAGACTGATTAAACCAGCACTCTGAAACTTAACATGGCTATCCCCGGTTGCTGTGATCAGAATGTTTGACAGACCATGGTCAGCTATGCCATTTGGCAAAGTATTTGGGTGATGGTGATTACACTTCAGTTCTATTTAATTAAACCTTTTTGACCCAAGTGAGAATTCAAACAAAAATACTTCATAAAACATTTGGGAAATATGGCTTTATATCTTTTCACTCCAAGGCAAGAATGACTTCACTTTTATTTATCTTGGAAATGCCCCTTCCTCACTGGAGACATTTCAAGGATACAGATCCCATTGCTCCTTCTGGCTGATTAGTCAGTCTAGCCACAGCGTTGGCAGATCAGAATGCATTAGCACATTGCGTGCAAGGCACAGGAACCTGGTGTGTTTAATTGTGAGGTCAGCTCATTTTAATAATAATCAAATGCACCCTGTGCAAAGGGCTGATCTGGTGGAATTGCGCAGAATGCAGCAAGCAAGTTGCTAGCACTTTGCACTTGATCCAAATGTTAGAAATATCTGGATAGTGGTAATGAAAAGGATATTTGCAATTCCTCATGTTTATAGGACATGGAAACAGAGACAAAATACATTTCCTTGATTTGGGAGAATTGTCAATGAAACAGTAATTATTGTATGCCTACCTTTTGTAGATGATAGGATGAATGACACCAAGCATTGAATCTCAGCTTAGTGCAGCTTTACCAGATCAGAATGCAAAACATCCCTGGCATCCTTTCTATTCCAACGCATTTACCCACATGCCCTGCTGCTTTGGGACTGACACTTTTGCTGCAATTTACTTGTGCTGCCAACATGTTTATTATGTTAGGAGAAAAAGATTGTCATGACATAAACTACTTACAATGTACAAATTGACAGTTATACAGGGTGCTCAATTTTCTGGACACCACCAAGTTAGAAATGGGATTTGGATTGGGCCCAAAAATGCCAGTGGAGGCTGGCATGACCTACAATCCTGTACCAGCCTGGCTATTCTGGGGGAGGTGAGTTTAGGTCCAGAGAAGCCATCTGTTCAAATCAGGGTTGGTAATTTGACCTGGCTGAGGGGTGGGAGTGGTCCAACAGAGGAAACAGTTCTATTGTCTGGAGACAGGGACCCAAATATTTGCTGGACTGCTATGCTCCAGTCCAGCCTACTGGACTCCCTTTCTTATTTATCTCAAGATACAGCCAAAGATTATCCCATTGCAAGGTTCACCCTGACAAAAACCCCAACACTGGCTCACATCCCAACAAAAACCCTGCACCCTACCCACAACTCCCAGAGGGGTGGCCTGGATGCTTATCTTATTCAATTATTTAATACCAATTTTTACAGTAAGTGACTATGAAGACACTTTCTTGTTGAAGTGCCTATTTAGGCCCTCAGCTTGTTGTAGCTAGGTACTTCTCTGAAGACAGGCTTACCTTCCAACTTGGTAAAAACAATGACTGCAGATGCTGGAAACCAGATTCTGGATTAGAGTTGAGCTGGAAAAGCACAGCAGTTCATACAGGATACAAGGAGCAAGAAAATCAACATTTCGGGCAAAAGCCCTTCATCAGGAATATGCCTGAAGGGTGGAGAGATAAATGAGAGGAGGGTGGGGATGAAGGTGATAGGTCAGAGAGGACGGTGGAGTGGATAGGTGGAAAGGAAGATAGACAGGTAGGACAAGTCATGGGCACAGTGCTGAGCTGGAAGTTTGGAGCTGGGGTGAGGTGGGGGAAGGGGAAATGAAGAAACTGTTGAAGTCCACATTGATGCCTTGCGTTTGAAGTGTTCCAAGGCGGAAGATGAGGCGTTCTTCCTCCAGGCGTTGGGTGGTGAGGGAGCAGCGGTGAAGGAGGCCCAGGACCTCCATATGTTTGGCTGAGTGGGAGGGGGAGTTGAAATGTTGGGCCACAGGGCGGTGGGGTTGATTGGTGCGGGTTTCTTAGAGATGTTCCCTAAAGCGCTCTGCTAGGAGACATCCAGTCTCCCCAGTGTAGAGGAGACTACATTGGGAGTAATGGATACAATAAATGGTATTGGTGGATGTGCGGGTAAAACTTTGATGGATGTGGAAGGCTCCTTTAGGACCTTGGATGGAGATGAGGGAGGAGATGTTGGCGCAGGTTTTGCAATTGCTGCGGTGGCAGGGAAAGGTGCCAGGATGGGTGGGGGTGGGTTGTTGGGGGGGTGTGGACCTGACCAGGTAGTCACGGAGGGAATGGTCTTTGCGAAGGCGGAAAGGGGTGGGGAGGGAAATATATCCCCGGTGGTGGGGTCAGATTGAAGGTGACGGAAATGTCGGCAGATGATTTGGTTTATGCGAAGGTTGGTAGGGTGGAAGGTGAGCACCAGGAGGGTTCTGTCCTTGTTACAGTCGGAGGGGTGGGGTCTGAGGGCGGAGGTGCGGGATGTGGACAAGATGCGTTGGAGGGCATCTTTAACCACGTGGGAAGGGAAATTGTGGTCTCTAAAGAAGGAGGCCGTTTGGTGTGCTCTGTGGTGGAACTAGTCCTCCTGGGAGCAGATACAGCTGAGGCGGAGGAATTGGGAATACGGGATGGCATTTTTGCAGGAGGTAGGATGCGAAGAGGTGTAATCCAGGTAACTGTGGGAGTCGGTGGGTTTGTAAAAAATGTCGGTGTCAAGTCGGTTGTCATTAATGGAGATTGAGAGGTCCAGGAAGGGGAGGAAGGTGTCAGAGATGGTCTAGGTGAATTTAAGGTCAGGGTGGAATGTCCCATGCAGAACCCACTTCAGCCCATCAATGGGCAGAAAATCAAACACCATGCCAATTAAGGGATTAGCCATGTGAACATCTTAACTTTAATCAGTGGCAGGTTTTAGACCCAAACATAAACATGGCTTTGATTTCCTGCCTACCTGGCAAAAACATAATGCAGAGAGTCACATAATCTGGTTAAATGTGAACACAATTTGTACATTTTCAGTCAATGGTTCCTAAAAACATATTAAAATTGATTTGCAAAGTTCAAAATCTAGCTCCAAATAGTATACATTCTCAGGTAATGATGCTTGCTATGTAAATATCCTCAAGATATTTACACTTAGTTTTAGAGGTTCATTGATTATTTGAGCAAGCTTCCAGTTGCCTTGTTTGTTGCCGAGTTGCTGATATTGCAATGTTAACTAATCTGTTGATGCATGGTTCAATTCCATTTGCCGACAAGTATGGAATTTGTTTTCTTATAAATGTCGATAATATATTCAATGTGAATAAGAGCAAGACCACTCAACTCAGATTTCTCCTCAAGAAATATTATGTAAACAAGGTTTGATGGTATCAACGTTTTGTACACTTTTCTGACTGAAAACTCAGAGTATTGTGTAAATGCTTTGTTCCCTATACTAACATGAATTGGATTGTTCTCCAAATTTCACATCTGCCACAGATACCCAATGTGCCTTCCAAGGTGTTCTCGATTATTTCTCCTCTTACTGAGGAGAATCATTCCTCCATCTCTGACAATTTTTCCATTAGTTGAAAGCCTGATTCCCCTTTCAAAGAGCAACAATTTCGACATGCTACTGGCTAATTAATTATGTTTTCCCCCTCCCCATATCTGCAAATATTTCTTTGTGATCACATTAATCAGTTGGAAACAAATAATGCAGTAGGTTCTGAATTTCATGATGAAATATTCCAGAAAATGTGATTTGGAACAGGAGGAAAGGTAATTATTCATGAGGGGCTGGCATCATTCCTTTTTTTTTCTAATTGTGATTTTGATTAGTATCAAAGAGATTGCAATTCCAATAATGATGCAAGTATCTGCATGGGTCTTTCAATATGGCCAAATCATTATGGCAATGAATAATCTTTTGTTGGACGGCAGAGTTGTCACTGATAGCAGTACCTTCTCTCTCCTGACTGCATGCACATCCACTTTAGGTATGATTCCTGGCTGCTAAAAGATCTTTGTCTTAACTTCATCACCATTATATCTATTATAGCTTCTGAGAAGTCATTGCAGAACAAAGTTCTGCTCCTTTTGACATTCCAATTCAATGTTCAAGTGTCTGCATGCATGCTCTCGCTCTTCTGTGAGTTCACCATTTTTATTAAATATTCATTCATAGCTTGTGGGTGCTCTTTTTAGGCCCAAACCAAATCCACTTCCAAACTGGGTTGGGTCCAGAAAATTTAAAGCCAGCACTTGTTGTCCATCCTTAACTTCTTTTAAACAAAGTAGCTTACTAGACCATTTCAGTATGCTTTTTATAGTCAACAAAATTGTGGTGGTTCTGGAGTCACTTGTAGACATTTAAAATTTCATTCACTGTTGTGAAACAAAAGAAGTTGTATGGGAAACGATATTTGTCATAGTCTGAGACCACCTTGATATTCCAGATACATCAGTGAATTTAAATTTCACCAGATTGTTTCCACCGTTGTGGGATTTGAACCCATATTCCCAGTGTATAAACCCAGGTCACTTGTATTACCAATCCAATGATATTACCATTGCAACACCATCTAAATCCATTCGTGCCTGTGGGTGTCAAAGCCTTTTTAATCATCTGTAAAAACAACCGACTTGCAATTATATAATAGCTATCTTTCAATGTCAATGGAGAAAAAGGGCTGACAATATTACATTGGCTATCCATTGTTCACC
This sequence comes from Chiloscyllium punctatum, assembly GCF_047496795.1. Taxonomy (NCBI): domain Eukaryota; kingdom Metazoa; phylum Chordata; class Chondrichthyes; order Orectolobiformes; family Hemiscylliidae; genus Chiloscyllium; species Chiloscyllium punctatum. The sequence continues at coordinate 45,598,699 of NC_092744.1, forward strand.
CAGCTTTATTTTCATTTTAGTTGAAGTCAGTGAGAATGGTATTTGTGCAGATGTATAAGGATCGGTACTGCCAGTTTCCACTCCTTATATAGTTTAAAGGTTACCCACATAGTTCTTCAATATAGAAACATTTCCCATCATGATTCACAGAGGAGTAAGTATAAACAGATGCTGAAGCAAAGAAAAAAAATTAGAAACGTGAACAAAAACTTGATCAAAGGGTAGGGGTTTTAAAATGGTCTTGGAGGAGAGAGGAAAAAGCTGTAGAGTTCAAAAGGTTATGGTAGGTGCTGAATACATGCAATGACTGAAAAATGGTTGGTTGATCCAGGTAGGAGTACAATACATGTGTCAGTCACAGTTCGAGTTCCGGTCTGTCTTTGAGAATTTTCATAAGCAACAGGCAGACACAGGCAGACACAGGAAAACATTAATTTTTCTATCCACTGACCTGATTCTTTCGCTGATAGAGAACAGCAACTAATTGGCCTTTCAGCTTATAAACAACTTGGTAATTTCTGAATCACAGTTCTTTGACTCCATCTTTACCCTACATTAATTAATAAGCTTTTAGTGTGCAAAGATATTTAGTTATGAAATCATGGCGAAACAATGCTGGAAGCAGATTTAAAGATTTCTTTAAGTATTTATCTATTTCCTCTTTGAAGTAAGCTAAATGATGAGGGAATAGGTACAAAAAATTAGAAAGCTCTTTTAAGAAGCCAATACAGAAACGATGGACAGAATAACCCCTTCTATGCTGTATCATTCTACAATTCTTTAAAATATAAATCCATATTTCTCATTTGTTTTCATAGCCTAATGATATTCAAAAACAACTATTTGCAAGATTCATAAATTTAACCATGCAGGTAAATGTTGACAAAGAAAGAGTTTGAACTTGTTATTTAAAATCTCTACACTACTTGGCAAGTCATATTATAAACAAAATGTATTCTTTTCATTAGCTCTAGGGCATTGTCTGTAAAGATAGCAATGCAAGACATCAAAACAGACTATAAATAATCCTTTATAACAAGACCTAAATGCCAAGAATCTTCGTGACAACTTAAACATAGCATATTAAGCTGAACAAATACAAAAGGTAGAGACAAAGATTGATATGCTGCATTACATGGTCAGAGAGAGAGAGGTGGGACACTTTTTTGTTTCTCGGATTATGATAATAAAAATACAAGATTTGCTAAAGACTTTGTGGTGCACAACTTACAGTTAAAAGATGAACTGTATGACAAAGAATGTTGGATTCAATGCAATTCTTGTACATTTACCACCAATGCCAAAATGTAGGTATATGACTCTCATTAATTCTGCAAGACATTTAGCAAGTTTGCAGTTTTCCATTTTAGACTGAACTGTATAAATCAAATGTGTATGTTTTGAAGTGAAACAATTGTCAGTACCTTCTACAGAGCAGTAATGATGATACAAATAATATTTGAATTTGGTGTCTTATTTAAAATTGACTGCTTGCTGAATTTTGTATTTGGCACTTTTGATTTAAACACTACATTGTTTCAAATTGCAAACTGGCAGTATATCACAAAGAAAGGAATCATAGCAAGACAGAAAAAGGAAATAAGTTCTGATAATATTAAACATATTCGGGTAAACATAAAATGAAAACATCAGGGACCACAGATAAGAGTTTTAGCAGCAGTGAGAGTGAGGTAGTAGTCAGTTGGGATGGGTAATAATGACTTATTAGAGAAAGAAAGAGCTAAAGATAAGATGATTTGGAAATGCCAGTGTTGGACAGGGTGTACAAAGTTCAAAATCACACAACACCAGATTATAGTTCAACAGATTTAATTGGAAACACTAACTTTCAGAGCGCTGCTCCCTCATCAGGTGTATTTGTAGATGCATCGATCTCAAGCACAGGTATTAGGGGAGACAAATGGACTGTTTGCCTTTATTTCAAAAGGAAAAGAGTACTAAATATAAGGAAGACTTGATAAAGTTATACAAGTTACTAATTAGATCATTTCTGCTTCTGTATTCGAATCTTTAACCGATGAAGGCTAACATAACATTTGCCTTCTTCGCTGCCTGCTGTACTGACAGGTTTACTTTCAACAACCAGTGTTCAAGGACACTCCGGTTTCATTGGACCTGCGGAGGGTCAGCAATGATCACCTTTAAGTAAAGAAAGTCTGTTCTGATTCAATGTCTAACTTGATAAAGTAGCCTTAAGAGTGCAGCACAGACACCCAACTCCATTTTGCCTCATGGTAGGCAGAATCTATGGATGTAGTACAATGCAGGAATATTGCACAGTCAGTGGTGACAGCAAGATTAGCACAAATTATTTAGAACAACAGAAACAGGATTATGGCTCCTTGTCCTTGTTCCATCACTCAGTAAGATTTTGCTGAACCCCAACATCAATTCCACTTTCTTGCTTATCCTAATATCCCTTGGTTTCCTGAGCACCTCAAAATCCATTGATATCAGTCTGGACAACAATATCCTAATCCTAGATATTATATTTTAAAAATCAGTTCTCTCTCTCATTCTATAACTATTTTCTTCTCTTTATAAAGTGTTTTGAGACATTGAATCAACAGGAAAAAATATAAAGATGGCCGTTGCTAAATGGAACCAAGAAGTTTGAAATTTGTTAACAGATATGCCAAATTCTAATGTGATTTGCATAAAGATATATAACAGGTACATTAAACTTCAGAAATCTGGAGAAATAAATAAGACCGACTTCCAAAAAAATGAAATCAGATGATCCAACACACCACGCTTCTATGGATTACCCAAAATTCACAAACCATGAGCTCCCCTCAGACCCATAGTCTCGCTACCTGGAACACCAACTGACAGAGTGGCCAAGGAACTAAACCAAAGATCAAAACACTTAGAAGACTCATGCCACTCCATCCACTCCACCCAAGAATTCCTGAAGACCAAAAACACTAAGATAGAAGAGGATGAAATAATGGTCTCCTTTGATGTAACAGCCCTGTTCACATCAATCAACATCAACCTGGCCAAGGAAACATTGACTACACTATTAGAAGATCTAAAGACACATACACCAAACACCACCAACTTCATTAGCAAGGACAGTATCATCAAGCTAGTGGACCTATGCCTTACCATCCACTTCACCTTCAAACAACAAAACCTACAGACAAACCAACAGAACACCAATGGGATCTCTGATATTGGGGTTCTTAACAGAGACAGTAAAGCAGAGACTTGAACAAATAGCTCTGCCAACCATCCTACCCAAACTTTGGGTCCTTTTGTCATTAACAAATCGAAACAAATTAGAGGAAACCTTCAAGACCATCAATAATAGCCTTACTGGCACAAAATTCACTGAAGAGGAGTAAAACAACAATGACAAACTGCCATTCCTAAATGTCTCAGTAGAGCAAACAGCCAATGGGGATCTTCAAACCAGCGTCTACAGGAAAACAGTACTTGGTCAGTATGTGTTGAACTACAGAAGCAATCATCCCAACACACACAAACAAAGCCACATTCGAACATTATTTCAATGAGCCACCACACACTGCAGCACAGAGGAACTACGCAGAGCAGAGGAAAATCACCTCTACCATGTCTTCAAAAAGAATGAGTACCCAATGAACATAGTCCACGGATTTCTCAGCAACAAATCCAAGCAAGCAGACAAAACGCGTCCAGAAACCCCAGCTGCTCTCCTCTACATCAAAGACATCTCAGAAATGACTGCCAGACTACTCAGGCATCTTGGCATCATGGTAGCCCACAAACCCACCAACACATTAAAACAGCAGCTAATGAACTTGAAAGACCCTATACAGCCAACAAGCAAAACTAATGTCATTTACAAAATACCACACAAGGAATGTAACAAACACTACATTGGACAAACAGGCAGAAAATTAGCCACCAGGATACATGAACATCAATGAGGCACAAAATGACTTGACCCTATCTCACTGATATTCTTACATATAGATGAGGAAGAACACCATTTCGACTGGGACAAGACATCCATCCTAGGACAAGGCAAACAAAGACACGGATGAGAATTCCTAGAAGCATGGCATTCCAACCAGGACTCTATCAACGAACACATTGACTTGGACCCAATTTACCACTCCCTGAGAAAAAAGGACAGGAAATAGCATCGCCACAGGAAATGACATCACCAACCCAAAGAAACTTAAACATATAAATAGAAAGCAGGAATCATCAGCAGTGTTGCATCCGGAGGCTCAGTGAAGATGTTACCTAGTTTGGTGACAAAACATCTGAAAATGAACCTTGCAGCTCAGTGAGCAAATCTACATCCAAAACCTCAACCTGAGCTACAAATCTTCTCAGGTACATTAATTCAACATTTCTCAGAAGGTATTATTGGATGAAGATATTGGAATTTGAAATATATCTCCTGGCTTATTGAAGTTGAAGCTCAGCGTCTGCTGCACAACCTGATCTAAAGCAAAAATAGAAACTCAGATAAACTGGCTAGTGCATACCTTCCTATGAATCCCACATGCAACAAAACTAAGGTGAAATGATTTACTTTAAAATACTTAATTCATTGTAGGATTGAAGATAGAAATCACATAATTCCAGGCACTTTGATATAAGAAGAAACACTTGGATAAAACATTTTATGATACAATAATTTATTACTTGTACAACTTGCTGAGTTATTGCCTTACAAAGACACTCCTGATACACCATCTTTGTAATGCCCTTTCAATTAATGTACAAAAGACATACTTGTGCTACAGTAGAGATTAGTGGGAGTGTCAAAGACAGCTGGTCAAACACAAGGCGGATATGTTCTCACCATCATACTGATCCACAAAGAAAAGTCTTCTACTTCTTTCAGAGGGCTATGTTTTGCCAAGGCACCAGCACTAACATTCAATGCAAATAAACAACAAGCCTGTAGTCGGACAGGATCTTTCACATTCTCGGGTGTACCCCAAAGCACTCCTCAGGCCAGTTAATTACCTCTTGTGCACTGTTAAGTGCACAAACATATCTGCCAATTAAGGAGCTGGTGTCAGATCTGCAGTAGCACATTATAAAAATATTACTCACATAAAAGCAAATACGTTTTTGACATTTTCCACATCACAAGCCAAATATAAGTTTGGAGTAGGATATACATTTGCCATTGATAAATCTATGGCATAATGACTCTCACATTTGTCCAAGAACTAAAACAAAGATTAGTATTGTAACAGTTGGCACACATGTCCATTTATTCCAATATTCTTGGCTACACTGCTGCTTTTGATACAATGAATATGAAGATAAGAAAGAATCTCATTAAAAGTGAACTGCCAGCATCAGTTCAGCCAGGTATACACAGGTCACATTTCAAACAAATAGGTATACTTTGAACTGTTCTTTCAAGATTATCATCTGTTCACCTTTAATTATTCACTTTATTACTACTTGTGTAAAGTCAGAAAGATGTTGCTCCACCTACCTTTACCATTTTGAGTTGTGATTCTCCTTTAAAGTTAGTTTTATATTAAGCAGAACACTTGTTGATAGTAGGGTTTCAGCACTTCATTGAAAATAAACAGAATACAGGAATCCACATTTGGAAAATGAATTTTGTAATATTTTTACTTATAGAGAAACCAAAAAAAAAGGGAGGGGAACACACAACAATATCAAAAGATATGCTTTAAAAGCTGTACTGTTCTGCAAAAGTAATAGGTTTTGAATTAGAATTTTGTGAAACACTTTCTTAGAAAATAACAAGCCTTTCCAGAAAGCAATTTCCAGAACCTTTTTGTTTAATGTTCTGTATAGATACTTTCAAGCAGTGAGGAATTCAGGGATCTTTCTGAAAATAAGACTGGAGCTAGATCTGTGTTGCTGTGTTGTTGCCGCTAGCACAGACTCAAGTGTAGACGAGATGGACATTGATTTCCTCAGCAGTTGTAAGTAGAATAAAGTAAAATCTGACAGCTGCTCATCAACTACGCTGCATTCTGTAACAGTAACTGCAGAGAGAGAGAGAGAGAGAGAGAGAGTGCTGTCAGGCAAGATCACAGGATATTTATAGCAATGCTCAAAGCCTATTGCGGACAACTCAGAGCTGCAGCAATAGGTAGATCATGGAGCCAGGAGGAGCATCAGGAAGATGGATCGGTGGTTTGCAGTCATCTGCAAGGATGAACACTTATGTCAATTACGGTCAAAAATTTTCTTCTGGTCTGATGCCATTAACTGATTGGTCTGATGCCCTCTAAAAATCCACCAGGGCATCCCTAGGGCTTGGAGAATGAGACCATAGTCAGGATCCATCTCTATGGAATAGGAGGCAGAGAAAACCAGCCTTGCTGAATAATTTGAAGGCAGAAACTGGACTCTGCATCACAAAGCCTGGTTGATCATATCACTACAAATATGGCTGCATTCATGTTTTCTAAAGGTGCTGCAGGCAGGTTGGTCTGAATTTCTTAGCTTGTATTAGAGACACAAACATGGTGAGGGATTTCTGCATGTATCGAAACCAGATTGATTAAAAGTAATAACAAAATTGATCTTTCATAACAATAAATACTTCAGATTTGTTGCAGCTATTCTCTTAGGATTGATGACACTTTAGTGTAAGAAGATGCTGTGTCCCGTGTCCTGGAGTGAACACACATTGCACAATATTTACTTATATGGAATTGAAACCTAGGGAATTTACTAATAAATCTACATTGTCATAAGACCTAGACACTATATCCTTCATACATGCCTTTCATCAATCGTGTGGGTGGTGAAACAGATGCATATTTGTAAAATGAGGTCAATGTAAATTCAAGAAACTGTTTTTATTTCAGGACTGAACAAGATAATATTTCCTAATTTAAAAGAAAGAACCTTCTTGGGGGCAAAATTTGATAGCACCTGAAATGGGCACAGGCATTACAAAATGCAATTCATTCTCTCCGTTTTCTTCCAATGCAGGCAGCACTTTATATGAGGCGAGCACACGTTCAAACAAGCCTGCACTACTTAAAAGGGAGGTACCTTTTGATTGGAATAGTGCCAAAATATTGTGGGAGTGAGTTTGACTTTGAAAAGCCATTTCAATCACCAGACAGCACACAGCAAGGTTCTCTGAAGTATCACAGATGACCTTGGTTCAGGAGGTGAGAGGCAAATATCCGGAAGGGATCAGGAGGGTTTTCACGTGTACACTGAGAAGGAAGTGGGAGCAAATAATGATAGCAACGTTGCAAGAAATTGAATTTCCTCACACTGGTGGTCAGGGTCAGTCAATGGATATCCAAAACATTCCCGCAAGCTGCATACTCACATCTTGCCCACAGTGCCAACAATTCAGTTGTGACATGACTCCAAGCAACATTGAAAACATGCAGTAATGCACTTCCCTTTCTGTGGAAAGCCAAGATGGCAGATAACTGGCAGGGACCAGCATGGCTGAATGTTCTCACCCCAGTAGAAAAGGTATTGCTTACCTCACTGGAAATGCCATGCTGAAGGGCGGAGCTCCGAAAGCTAGTGCTTCCAATTAAACCTGTTGGACTATAACCTGGTGTTGTGTGATTTTTAACTTTGTACACCCCAGTCCAACACCGGCATCTCCAAATACTGAAGGGAGGCGATGATCTTAAGGATAATGATCTAACAAACAAACAAACAAACACTCATCATGGATTGATTAACTCAGTGGGTGTTTATGTAGAACAGTAAAACACATTACAAGTTGTGAAAACTCCACAATAAACCAATACAATGACAGCCATGCTGAAAACAACATTGGGCTGAATTTTACTTATTTTGATTACATCAGAGTTGTGTTAAGTGTTTTGCAAGGACTTATGCTGTGTGCTATACTGACCTTTCTCACCACATCATATCAAAATCACCCTCTTAACTACCTATCCCATCTCTGCTATCGGTCACATCTGATTCCAAACTTTCCACATTCCATTAGAGTCATAGAGTCATAGAGATGTACAGCATGGAAATAGACCCTTCGGTCCAACCTGTCCATGCCGACCAGATATCCCAACCCAATCTAGTCCCACCTGCCAGCACCCGGCCCATATCCCTCCAAACCCCTCCTATTCATATACCCATCCAAATGCCTCTTAAATGTTGCAATTGTACCAGCCTCCACCACATCCTCTGGCAACTCATTCCATATACATCCCACCCTCTGCGTGAAAACGTTGCCCCTTAGGTCTCTTTGATATCTTTCCCCTCTCACCCTAAACCTATGCCCTCTAGTTCAGGACTCCCCCACCCCAGGGAAAAGACTTTGTCTATTTATCCTATCCATGCCCCTCATAATTTTGTAAACCTCTATTAGGTCTCCCCTCAGCCTCCGACGCTCCAGGGAAAACAGCCCCAGCCTGTTCAGCCTCTCCTTATAGCTCAAATCCTCCAACCCTGGCAACATCCTTGTAAATCTTTTCTGAACCTTTTCAAGTTTCACAACATCTTTCTGATAGGAAGGAGACCAGAATTGCACGCAATATTCCAACAGTGGCCTAACCAATGTCCTGTACAGCTGCGACATGACTTCCCAACTCCTGTACTCAATACTCTGACCAATAAAAGGAAAGCTTACCAAATGCCTTCTTCACTATCCTATCTACCTGCGACTCCACTTTGAAGGAGCTATGAACCTACATTCCAAGGTCTCTTTGTTCAGCAACACTCTCTAGGACCTTACCATTAAGTGTATAAGTCCTGCTAAGATTTGCTTTCCTAAAATGCAGCACCTCACATTTATCTGAATTAAACTCCATCTACCACTTCTCAGCCCATTGGCCCATCTGGTCCAGATCCTGTTGTAATCAGAGGTAACCTTCTTCGCTGTCCACTACACATCCAATTTTGGTGTCATCTGCAAACTTACTAACTGTACCTCTTATGCTCGTATCCAAATCATTTATGATAAAAACTAGAGGACCCAGCACTGATCCTTGTGGCACTCCACTGGTCACAGGTCTCCAGTCTGAAAAACAACCCGCCACCACCACCCTCTGTCTTCTCCCTTTGAGCCAGTTCTGTATCCAAATGGCTAGTTCTCCCTGTATTCCATGAGATCTAACCTTGCTGATCAGTCTCCCATGGGGAACCTTGTCAAACGCCTTACTGAAGTCCATATAGATCACATCTACCACTCTGCCCTCATCAATCTTCTTTGTCACTTCTTCAAAAAACCCAATGTGAGACATGATTTCCCATGCACAAAGCCGTGTTGACTATCCCAAATCAGTCCTTGCCTTTCCAAATGCATGTACATTCTGTTCCTCAGGATTCCCTCCAACAACTTGCCCACCACTGAGGTCAGGCTCACTGGTCTATAGTTCCCTGGTATGTCTTTACTGCCCTTCTTAAACAGTGGCACCACATTTGCCAATTTCCAGTCTTCCTGCACCTCACCTGTGACTATCGATGATACAAATATCTCAGCAAGAGGCCCAGCAATCATTCTTGGAACAACTTTCTATTCAGTGGATAAACATCAAATAGCTGGCATCCCTTTAGGTCATGCCATCTTTAAAAAGGTTACTGTGCACCCAGGCAAACTCTGGCATCCTGAAGGTGCCTTGCTTGGTCAAGAATATTTGCAGAAGATATCAGAGAAGGAGAAGATGGTATCTGACAGGAACCTGGAGAGTTGGCTGAATGGGTGATGCAAAGGAGAGGTGTCCTCTTCCCAGAAAACTTGCAGAGCCATCAAACCCTAGCAGCTTGGTCTGAGATCATTATATGGGTCAGCACTGTATCTTTGGATTAGAATAACAGCTCGCAGTGTCAATGACCTTTTCCTCTGCACCAGGGTAAGTGAGGCACTCTTTTTCTCTGGCACATCACAATTGCCCTATTTCTTCTTCTGAATCCATCTTTTAGTAAGGCTCATGGTCTGCTACTATCACTATTGGATGCATCATCTTCTCTCACTTGTGGTCTCCTACTTAACTATAACACCACTAACCCTGCATGCCCTCTTCACTGCTGTTTCACCTGAACACCTCACTAGTTTTCACTTATCTGTACCACCCATTTCCATCTCACCTAATTCCCTCCCTTTCATTTCAGGAAAAAAACAGCCCATAACAGTGCAGAAGGCACTGGAACAGTACAGCCCTGCTGTTAGGCCCCTTAAGAAGAGAGAACCCTCACTATTGCAGGAAAAGACCAGGCCATCTCTTGCAGGGATGCTGGGACATCCATGTTCCAAAAAGAGAGTAAGTGCCACTCGTAATTCCTGAAGAAGGGTTTATGCCCGAAATGTCGATTCTCCTGCTCCTTGGATGCTGCCTGATGTGCTGCGCTTTTCCAGCAATACATTTTCAGCTCTGATCTCCAGCATCTGCAGTCCTCACTTTCTCCTCAAAGATTCCTCTGTAACTCTCATGTTAACCCTGCTGTCACTGCCATCCTTTGTTCACCATTTCCAACCTCCGACTGCAATGCTTGCACTCTTTTGTCTTGAATGCATAACCAGCACGTCATCTACCTTCACAGTGAAACGGCTCATTTCTCTAGAAGCCACTTTCTGAACCTCTGAGGCCAATAGTACAAAGGCCTCGTTGTGAGGAAGGGTCACTGGACCTGAAACGTTAACTGATTTCTCTCCACAGATGCTGCCAGACCTGTTGAGATTTTCCATCAGGTCCTGTTTTTGTTGCCTCAGATGAAGCATCAGCGTAGCTGTCTTCTGCATGTCCCACCGGCTCAGACAGTGATACCTTAATGGGAACGTGAGACTTCAATTGTTTGGAAGCATAATCTGGTGATCACTGCACTGCAACAGCTCCACAGCTGGCAGAGAAAGAAATTTCCCAGACCGATGGCACTCGGAGTACTGTCAGAGACCAGGCACCCAGTCAACCAAGGCAGGAAAGGACCCAGTGGTGTCATCAATCAGGGACTTCACCTACATGTACAGGGAGGAATGGGAATGGCAGACAGACATTGTCCAGATGCTGTAGCAGTGGATTGAGGTCCAGCACCATTTGGATCCTCCATGGACAGGTTAGCATGGAAAGCCAGATTCAGTGTTGTCAGAATCTACTGGAGCAGTGCACATGCCTGCACTTCATCAGCCCAGCCACCAGACTTCAGGACCATAGGCATGTCAAACTGGGAGTAGGGAGCTGGCATATGTTATGGGTGCCCTCTCCTCCAAGATGTCAGGGTGGTGCCAGGAGACACCCAGCTAAAGGATTAATCACATCAGCCCCTCAGAAGAGCCTTGTGAGGCCATTCCAGAGGTGGCTATGCTGTCTACCCTCTCCAACCCTTAGAGGTTCACACCAATGAGGGTCAAATTGCATTGACAAGTCATCCCTGAATGTGTCTGGCCTATTGCAACAGAAGAATCTCCTGATGAAATCTTCAGAGCCAAGTCGGCTCCGCTGCTGAGCGGACTCTCTCTACCCCAGCATCAGAACCCGGAGTACTTGAAAGCTTATGAGAGGGAGAGGGAGAGGAAGAAGAAAAAAATATTGGAAGATAATTTGGTGGAAAAAGTGCTCATATACTGTTTGCTATTTTGCAATTTTTAGTACCAGTGTCATTGCTTTTACCGTATAGCATGAGCTACACAGAGACAACCAGACGTAACAGTTTGAGCATGAGGTATAGATTCATGGCCACACCTAGTCCATACGCATGAAGGTCTGTATTTCAAGTCTACCACATCATCTTGAAACAAGAGACACAAGACGTTTAGAGGGCAATTGTGGCTGCTGACACCTTTGACCCTCATTCTACACCACTTCAACATTGGTGTTTGTATCTAAAAGCATTGGTGTGAATGAGTTTGTCCATGATATCTGGGGCAGGGAAACACACAGTAATTGGGGCAATGTATTAAGGATGGGCAAAAAAAAGGGACCTCACAGTCTGTGTCCGATACAGTGCCCGGGTCTGTATGTAATATTATTTCCTTTTAAAAGCCCAGTGTCAGCAAGTCACACAGCCTTGTTCCCTCAGATGGAGTCCTTGACCCCACCCACTCTAATTATTGTCACAGCTATTTCTCCCCCATTGGCTACTCTCAATTTCCAACAAGATGGCAGGGGACATTGAATGCTCCTCAGCCAGTGTTTTTCAGCCCATCTCCTGGTCTTCATGAGGCCCCAAATATCCAAATCCCCTTCCATAACCCCATTGACTTCACACCTCCCAAGCTCTACTCAAGGTGTCTACGTGAGCTTTCATCGACCCAGCTTTCCCATCCAGCCCTTGGCACGAGGTGATGATACCAAGTATCGTTTAATCCTTCCCTCCACATTGAAACCAGTGCATGCCTGACTATGGACAAATTTCCCTCCTGCATGACCTCTTTCCCATCATGCCTCATCATTTCTCACTTTGGGTAAAAAATGGAAGCAACATTATCTGCATTGTCATTCTTTACCACCTTCCCCTCTTTATCCCAGTTTGCAGCTTCCAATCCAAAGGAATAACCCACTCAACAGCTATCATTGTTCCCCATGTCCAGCCTGCAAGCCCTTGCTTTCTGTGGATGGACCCAATGTATTGCCTGTGGCCCACGGCCTTGAGTAATCTAACCAGACAGCTCCATGTCAAAAGTGCCTAGAGCCCTAACTGTTAGCTGTGCAGCTCCCTACTCCCAGGCTGCCTGGAATGGAGCCACAGGACTAAATGGGACCCACTCCATGAACTACTGAGGCATGGACCCCTGACTGAGATCACACTGCATGGACACTGAGCTGACCTTGGTTATTCCTCTGGACTGATATAAGAGGTTGGTATTGCCTTTTGTGACAGGATGCCCTGACCAACATGTGCCTGCATGGGTTTTGATGAAAATTTATTACCCTAATATTTTCGGTCATGGCTGTATGCTTACGGCATATGCAATGTGTTTAACATTGTTTATTAAAGGTCTGTTAACAGACCAAGTCACCTCCCTAATGTTCAGCACATCATGTAGATGTGCAATTGATATAACACTCTTGTCATAGCACAAGATGTCTGCTCCCTTGACTGAGGACTGCAGCCCAGCAAGGCAAGCTGTATAAGTGTGTAAATGAATAGCAAGGCAAGGCATGGATGACATGCGCATGCATGTAGGTGCTCCATTAGCAAGCATTAAGAAAACAAGCACGCAGCATTAGGATAGAGTCTTGTCCAAATCATCAGCTGGGCATTTGTCTCTCAAAATGCCCCTACTGCAGCCTTTCAATGCTCATTGCCAGTGCACCATACAATGCAAGTCTGTGCTTTCAGAACATCCTGCCAGTGTATCAAAGTGGTGTTGTGTTGGGTTGTGTGGCATCCAGCATCTGCCAATATATCTGTGGATGAGCTGTCGTGCCCTGGATCATGCCCTAGTAATGCTGTTTGGTCCTACACAATATCCAGCTTCTTCAGAGCAAAAGACAGTCTAACATTGCAAGGTACCTGCTCTCATTTAGATCTTGAAAATTCTTGGCGGTTCTTTGTTTGGCACATTTGGGAAAAAAGCTGAACACTAGGGAGGTAACTTGGTCTGTTAATAGACCTTTAATAAGCAATGATCCCTTAATTGGCAACCAGTTGCTGCCGAGTGAGAAAACAAAACTTGTTAAAATCATGAAAGATGGAGCAAGATACTTCCAGTGCTAAAACGGGCCTGAGTTGAAGGAGCTGATCTTAGACTGTGGTGAACAAAGTTAAAAGAAAGTCTGGGATTTAGATATTGAAGAACCAAAACCAGCAAATCCATTCTAAACATGAAAGACTTCATCTAGGTTTGTTAAATGCATCACTGTAGAGCTTTTGCTCTTCATTCTGTGTCTTATGGTTCTGCTTCACAACCATCTGATGAAGGAGCAGCATTCTGAAAGCTAGTGCTTCCAAATAAACCTGTTGGACTATCACCTGGTGTTGTGTGATGTTGGCCTGATTGAACTCTCTTCTTCTTTAAATCTCACCATTGCTAACGTCACTCAGATCCCCATAAGATTCCACCTATTGTGAGCTCTTTAAAGCTGACTTCTCTAGATGCACGTTCTTCGGTGACCCTCAGCAGATCTGAAATCGTTGAGGATAAGAAAGTGTGCATAACTAATCCTGCTTTTTATACCCCACTTCATCTCAGTCCCTTCTGATGTTCAAGCTGCAAATTGTTAATGTATACACTTCTTGCTTTCAGTTGCTCCCCTGACTGAAATACCCTTGTACGCTTGTTGCAGATACCCCAAGAATGCACCCTGGCTTGGCATTTTGTAAAGCAAAAAAATTAAAACTGGAAAAAGGAAGGAGAGACTGATGAAACAACACCATTACCTGTTCCCAAAATTGCAGCCACCAACTCAAATACCGGCACTGAATGTGCTTTAGAGAGTGTAGCCTCTAAGCGGAATCTACATACGGCAAGGCATCAGGCACATTCCTAAACTACATGGCGTTGTGTGATTGTTAACTATGTATATACAAGGGTATTTCAGTCAGGGGGGAAACTGAAAGCAAGATGTGTATGCATTAACAATTTGCAGCTTGAACATCAGAAGAGAATGAGATGAAGTGGGGTATAAAAAGCAGGATTAGTTATGAATACTTTCTTATCCTCAACACTTTCAGATCTGCTGAGGATCACCGAAGAATGCGCATCGAGAGAAGTCAGCTTTAAAGAGCTCACGATGTGTGGAATCTTATGGGGATCTGAGTGACGTGGGTTATGGTGAGATGTAAAGAAGAAGAAGAGAAGTTCAATCAGGTCCACTTTAAACATCACACAACATCACACATGGGCGGCACGGTGGCACAGTGGCACAGTGGTTAGCACTGCTGCCTCACAGCGCCTGAGACCCGGGTTCAATTCCCGCCTCAGTCGACTGACTGTGTGGAGTTTGCACATTCTCCCCGTGTCTGCGTGGGTTTCCTCTGGGTGCTCCGGTTTCCTCCCACAGTCCAAAGATGTGCAGGTCAGGTGAATTGGCCATGCTAAAATTGCCCGTAGTGTTAGGTAAGGGGTAGATGTAGGGGTATGGGTGGGTTGCGCTTCGGCGGGTCGGTGTGGACTTGTTGGGCCGAAGGGCCTGTTTCCACACTGTAAGTAATCTAATCTAATCTAAAAACAACACCAGGTTATAGTCCAACAGGTTTATTTCGAAGCACAAGCTTTCGTACACTGCTCCTTCATCAGATGGTTGTGGAGTATAACATCGTAAGGCACAGAATCTATAACAAAAGTAAACAGTGTGATGCAACTGAAATTATGTCTTGAAAAAGACCTTGATTTTTTATTAAGTCTCAGCATTTTAGACTGACCGTATTAGTTTCAGTTCTTTCATATGCAAATCATCGAACTTTTTTTAAAATTACATGAACTTTAACAATAGGAATCATAAATTTACATACAGTGCCTTCAAAAGGGACATGCCTGCAGTCAATGAGACGCTTGGCATGCTTCCCTCTGAGAAAAAAGAAGGGGTCATGCCCAAAACGTCGATTCTCCTGCTCCTTGGACGCTGCCTGACTTGCTGCGCCTTTCCAGCAACACATTTTCAGCTCATGCTTCCCTCTGAGGAAAGATTGTAAGCAAATAGAGACAAATACAGAGTGTGAATGTCATTCTCAATCATTCGTCAATAGCAAACTGAAAAATTTGAGCTGTCACCTGTTCTGACCTGGAAGGAGCTGAACCATCATGTTTCTAACCATGACCTCCTTACAGCCATACCTGAACAAAAGAGCTGAATCCCAGAGGTGAGGTGAGAGTGAAAACACTTGACAGAGTATGGCATCAAGGAACCCTAGCAAAATTAGAATCTGTTGGGCGTCAAACTCTTCACTGGTTGGAGTCATACCAGGCACATAGGAATGTGCTTGTGGTGCATATGTCAAGTATAGACAGGATAGATCGAGTGAATCTTTAGAAGAGTATAAAAGCAGTAAGAGTATATTTAAGAGGGAAATCAGGAGGGCAAAAAGGGGACAGGAGATATATTTGGCAAGTAGAGTTAAGGAGAATCCAAAGGGTTTTTACAAATACATTAAGGATAAAAGGGTAATGAGGGAGACAATAGGGCCCCTCAAAGACCAGCAAGGCAGCCTTTGTGTGGAGTTGCAGGGGATTGGGGAAGATACTAAACAAGTATTTTGCACCAGCGTTTACTGTGGAAAAGGACACGGAAGATGTAGAATGTAGGGAAATAGATGGGGATATCCTGAAAAATATCCATATCACAGAGGAGGAAGTGCTGGATGTCTTGAAATGCATAAAGGTGGATAAGTTCCCAGAATCTGATCAGGTGTACCATAGAACTCTGTGGGAAGCTAAGAAAGTGATTGCTGGGCCCTTGCTGTGATATTTGTATCATTGATAGTCACAGGTGAGGTGCCGGAAGACTGGAGGTTGGTTAACGTGGTGCCACTATCTAAGACAGGTGGTAAGAACAAGCCAGGGAACTATGGACCGGTAAACCTGACATCGGTTGTGGGCAAGTTGTTGGAAGAAATCCTGGGGGACAGGATGTACATGTATTTGAAAAGGCAAGGACTGATTAGCGATAGTCAACATGGCTTTGTGCGTGGGAAATCAATATCTTACAAACTTGAATGAGTCTTTTGAGGAAGTAGCAAAGAGGATTGATGAGGGCAGCGTGGTAGATGTGATCTATATGGACTTCAGTAAGGCATTCGACAAGGTTCCCCATGGGAGACTGATTAGCAAGGTTAGATCTCATGGAATACAGGGAGAACTAGCCATTTGGATACAAAACTGGCTCAAAAGTAGAAGACAGAGGGTGGTGGTGGAGGGCTGTTTTTCAGACTGGAGGCCTGTGACCAGTGGAGTGCCACAAGGATTGGTGCTTGGTCCACTACTTTTCATCATTTATATAAATGATTTGGATGTGAGCATAAAAGGTACAGTTAGTAAGTTTGCAGATGACACCAAAATTGGAGGTGTAGTAGACAGCAAAGAAGGTTAACTCAGATTACAACAGGATCTGGACCACATGGGCCAATGGGCTGAGGAGTGGCAGGTGGAGTTTAATTCAGATAAATGCGAGGTGCTGCATTTTGGAAAAGCAAATCTTAGCAGGATTTATATGCTTCATGATAAGATCCTAGGGAGTGTTGCTGAACAAAGAGACCTTGCAGTGCAGGTTCTTGGTTCTTTGAAAGTAGATAGGATAGTGAAGAAGGCGTTTGGTATGCTTTCCTTTATTGGTCAGAGTATTGAGTACAGGAGTTAGGAGGTCACATTGCAGCTGTACAGGACATTAGTTAGGCCACTTTTGGGATATTGCATGTAATTCTGGTCTCCTTCCTATCAGAAGAATTTTGTGAAGCATGAAAGGGTTCAGAAAAGATTTATAAGGATGTTGCCAGGGTTGGAGGATTTGAACTATAGGGAGAGATTGAACAGGCTGGGGCTGTTTTCCCTGGAACATCAGAGACTGAAGGGTGACCGAATAGAGGTTTACAAAATTATGAGGGGCATGGATAGGATAAATAGACAAAGCCTTTTCCCTGGTGTGGGAGAGTCCAAAACTAGAGGGCACAGGTTTAGGGTGAGAGGGAAAAGATATGAAAAAGACCCAAGGGGCAACTTTTTCACGCAGAGGGTGGTATGTGTATGGAATGAGCTGCAAGAGGAAGTGGTCAGGGCTAGTACAACTGCAACATTTAAAAAGGATGGGAGGATCCAAGATGGCAGCAATCTAGGAGGATCATGTTGCAGAGCTCTGCACCGCAACACAAGCAAGACAAATGTCTAACCCACGAATGTGGACCCTTGCAATATCCTGGGATTCTGGAAAGGTTGTGGAGTCCCAGGAAATTGTGGAAAATCAACTTACCTGTGTTTCCGCTGTCCAGGGGTGCCAAAGAAGGGAGGAGGACCGTTCAAGGCTGGAGCCGTAGTCCAGCCTGCAGGATCCTCTGACTCTTTGTTACCAGGCCCTGTTGAAGGAGCTCGCAAAATCTCATGAGATGTTGGATAAGCAGATAGAGGAGAAGCTGGCCCTGATCTCTATCATGCTGCAGAAGCATGAACAGCAGCTGGGAGACCTGGAAAAAAGGGTGGATGAGGTTGAGCACAGAGTCACAATGGTGGAAGCTGATGTCAGTTTCTCCAAGGATATGATCCAAGCCCTGGAGACGCAGATTCATAATTTCTATGACCAAGTAGATGATCTCGAGAACATGGGCAGGAGAAAAAATATTCCAGTCGTCAGTGTGCCGGAGGGTTAGGAAGGCTAAGCGGCCAGTGGAATTTATTGAGCACTGGTTGCCAAAATTCCTTAACAGAGGCTGGCATGAGAGGCTTAAAGATCAAGAGGCCTCACTGGGTCACGGCGTGGAGGTTAGGTCTGGGTCAACATCCTTGTCCTCTCTTGGCGCGGTTTCATCATTATAGAGATAAGGAGAGAATCGTTGAAACTTCCAGAATCCAGGGAAGGATCTGACGTCGATTCTCCTGTTCCTTGGATGCTGCCTGACCTGCTGTGCTGTTCCAGCAACACATTTTCAGCAAGGATCTGAAGGCCCTAATTTACGAGGGCTCTAAGATCATGTTCTTCCAGGACTTCTCAGCTGTGGTGATGCAGAAAAGGAAATCCTATGACCGTATCAAGAGAAGACTGAGGGAGCTTGGGATCCAGTAGACTCCGAGGTATCAGGCGGTGCTTTGACTCACCTTAGATGGACCCATACATCTGACATGCCGGAGAAGGCAAGAGACTTTGTGGACAAATTAACTTTATCTGAACAATTTAGAATGTACAAATAGTAGTAGTGTTGTTTGGGTATGTCTGTTTTTCTCTTTTAAAAAAAAAAGTCTGGTTGGGGCTTTCTTTTCCTTTTTTTAAATTGGTAATAATCTGGTTTAAACTATGTTTGGAGGTAGTTGAGATGTGTTACTTTCACTTTCTAAGTTAAGTTATACCCAAGGATGCATGGGGTGTTTACTCATTTTTTTTAAGTAACAATTTCTTTAATCACATTGGAATTCCATAGTGTATTTTCTTTCTTTTCTGCTCATGTTTGTGGATGCGGCTCTAGCAAGGAGGAAGGAAAATGGTTGAGATGGCTAGGTGACTAATTACAGGCAGTTTATACCTGGTTCAGGTATTTAAATGCTCAGGCTGCAGTCTTGGCAGCGAGGTGGGAAATTGGGTTTTGGGATGGTTAGTTGCCCCCTTAGGGCAGGGGTAGAGTTCCCCTATTCAGCATTGTTGGTGCTTTATATGTTGGTTTGCTTTTTGTTTTTTGTTGAAAAAGCATAACATGATTAAAGGCAGTCAACATGGCTTTGTGAGGGGCAGGTCATGCCTCACAAATCTTAGTGAGTCTTTTGAGGAGGTGACAAGCCAGGGCGACGAAGGTCAAGCAATGGATGTGGTGAATGTGGAATTCATCAAGGCATTTGATAAGGCTCATTCATAAAGTCAGGAAGTATGGGATACAGGGAGATTTGGCTATCTGGATTCAGAATTGGCTGGCTGGCAGAAGGCAGAGAGTGGTTGCAGAAAGAAAATATTCTGCCTGGTGGTCGGTGTTGAGTGGTGTCCCGCAGAGATCTATTCTTGGTCCTTTGCTCTTTGTAGTTTTTATAAATGACTTGGATGAGGAGGTTCAGGCGTGGGTTAGTAAATTTGCAGATGACACAAAGGTTGGAGATGCCGTTGATAGTTTCTAGGGCTATTGCAGGCTGCAGCGTGACATAGACAGGATGCAGAGCTTGGCTGAGAAGTGGCCGATGGAGTTCAACCTGGATAAATGCGAAGTGATGCATTTTGGAAGGTCGAACCTGAATGCTGAATATAGGATTAAAGACAGGATTCTTGGCAGTGTGGAGGTACAGAGGGATCTGGGTGTTCAAGCACATAGATCCCTCATAGTTGCCACCCAAATGGACAGGGTTGTTAAGAAAGCATATGGTGTTTTGGCTTTCATTAACAAGGGGATCGAATTTAAGAGCCTCAAGGTTTTGCTACAGCTCTACAAGTCCCTGGTAAGACCACACTTGGAATAGTGTGTCCAATTCTGGTTGCCTACTACAGGAAAGATACAGAGGCTTTGAAGAGGGTGCAAAGAAGGTTTACCAGGAGGCTGCCTGGACTGGAGGTTTGCCTTTTGAAGAGAGGTTGACTAAGCTCAGACTTTTCTCTCTGGAGAGAAGGAGAAAGAGAGGTGACCTGATTGAGGTATACAAGATAATGAGAGGCATGGATACAGTCAATAGCCAGAGACTTTTCCCCAGGGCAGAATTGACTGGCACAAGGGGTCATAGTTTTAAGATATTAGGAGAAACGTACAGAGGGGATGTCAGAGGAAGGTTCTTTACACAGAGAGTTGTGAATGCATGGAATGCATTGTCAGCAGTGGTAGTGGAAGCAGAGTCATTAGGGACATTTAAGCGACTGCTAGACATGCACATGGATAGCAGTGAATTGAGGGGTGTGTAGCTAATGTTATTTTACTTTACATTAGGATTAATCCTCAGCACAACACTGTAGGCCAAAGGGCCTGCTCTGTTCTATACTTTTCTATGTTCTACGTTTATAATCTTTGATAGCTTTGTAAGTTTGTTAAATGTCGTGGCTTTAGTTTATGTAGTTTTTATGTTCATTGCATCTTGTGACACTAAGGCTCAGCAATTTGTGGTTTGAGTTCCTCCTCTCTGGCGTTTAAATGTTACTGCAGAAGGCTATGGCTAATGACTTCATTAAATGATGTACCTGGAACATCAAGGGGAATCACTCACCAATTAAGAGGAAGAAGATACTTTTTAGTCTGAGAAAGGAGAAGGTGGATATTGCTTTGTTACAGGAGACACACTCGGATGATAGGACCATTTAAAACTACAGCAGAATGGCTTTGATCGGGTTTACTTTTCATCTTTTAATACCAGAAGTAGGGGAGTGGCTATATTGGCTAGAAGAAATCTCCCATTTAAGTTACTAGAGTGTGTTAAAGACACACATGGGAGGTTTGTAATTCTCAAAGCTCTGATAAACAGGGAAGAATCTGGTGTTTTAAATGTTTATTGCCCTCCAGCCCATACCTTCAAATTTCTCATAGATGCTGTGGTTCTGTTCGCCGAGCTGGGAATTTGTGTTGCAGACGTTTTGTCCCCTGTCTAGGTGACATCCTCAGTGCTTGGGAGCCTGCATTCTCTAAACTGATCAGTTTTGAGTCCCGGCATATTGTTATAGGGGGAGATTTTAACTGTCTCATGGATC
This sequence comes from Chiloscyllium punctatum, assembly GCF_047496795.1. NCBI lineage: Eukaryota > Metazoa > Chordata > Chondrichthyes > Orectolobiformes > Hemiscylliidae > Chiloscyllium > Chiloscyllium punctatum. The sequence continues at coordinate 45,619,890 of NC_092744.1, forward strand.
CCACAGTAGACAGGTTGCCTAAAGGCACCCCGATACCCTCTGTACAAATTAAACAATTAGTGGATCTGTGTTTGGAGTTTGGGTTGGTGGACGTCTGGAGGTGTCCCCACCCTACAGACAGGGATTTTTCCAATCCACACAGATGTCACACCAGGATTGATGTTTTTCTGACCCCATGCAACCCTGGACTTGGTGGCATCATGTACGATTGATAATATTACCATCTCCAATCATGCTCCAGTGTACCTGTTGGTTAAGATTAAATATGTTACAGTGGGTCCGAGGCACTGGCAAATGGAGCCCTTTATCTTCAATGATAATAAGTTTGTGGAGTACTTCTCTAAGCAATTTCAGGCAGTCCTAGACATTAACTCAGGCTTGGTTAATAGCCCATCTGTCATTTGGGAAACTGCCAGAGCCTATGCCGGGGGTTAGTTATCTCCTACTCTGCCAGTAGGAAGTGACAGAAGGGTGAGCAGCAACACCTCCTTGAAGCATGATTGAAGGCAGCGAAAAGGCTTACTTTGACAGACCCTCATTGGTCAAACTACAGAGGATTATGGCACTGCGGTTTGCGTTGAATTCCGTGCTTATGCAGACAGCAAAGAAGGAGCTTACTTTTGCAAATCAAAGGTTATATGAGCATGGCGACAGGCCAGGCAAATACTTAGCATATCTTGCCAGGAAAAGGAGAGCCCCTCAAGCCATTACAGCTATTAGGGAAGGGTCTGGGAACCTAACATGCAACTCCAAGAAGATTGTGACATTCCAGAGATTTTACTCAAAGTTATACCAATCTGAGGGTTGTGAGGAGGGGTGGGCCAAAATGGAGTCTGTTTAAGGATCTGGAGCTCCCAGGTGTGACCCCCGAACAAGAGTCTTTTCTCAATGTCTCCTTATCAGAACAAGAACTGCAGGAGACTGAAGCAGTGGAAAGGCACCTGATCCTAACGGACTTCCGAGCAAATTCTATAAAGGAATTTATAAACATATTGTCAGGCCCGATGCTTAACATGTTTAATAACTCATACAGCCATGATTGTGCCCCACCATCTCAGAGAGGCCAATATTTCACTTACTTTTAAAATAAAACAGGGGGACTGTGCTTTGTACAGGCCTATTTCACTCTTAAATGTGAACTTTAAAATCCTCTCTAAGACTCTTACGTTAAGGCTGGAGACTGTGTAACCTTCCATTGTGAAAGAGGACCAGACAGCCTTCATAAAAAGCCACAGATCCTCCAATAATGTTTGGAGGCTGCTTAATGTAATTCAAGTACGTTTAGATTAGATTACTTACAGCGTGGAAACAGGCCCTTCGGCCCAACAAGTCCACACCGACCCGCCGAAGCACACCTACTCCCCTACATTTACCCTGCACCTAACACTACGGGGAATTTAGCATGGCCAATTCACCTAACCTGCACATTTTTGGACTGTGGGAGGAAACCGGAGCACCCGGAGGAAACCCACGCAGATACGGGGAGAATGTGCAAACTCCACACACAGTCAGTCGCCTGAGGCGGGAATTGAACCCGGGTCTCTGGCGTTGTGAGGCAGCAGTGCTAACCACTGTGCCCCGTGCCACCCACTGCCACCATGCCGCGCACAACTGACAGCAACTGTCAATACAGGGATTGGTGATTTCTTTAGATGCAGAGAAGGCATTTGACCAAGTTGAGTGGCCATACATTTTCTATACTCAGGTGTGGTTTGGTTTGGGCAAAGTCGTTATAAGATGGGTAAAGGTTCTCTACAGTGACCCGCTCACTGCAGTCATCACTAGTGAGGTGCGATCCAGCAATTTTAACAGTTTTAGGGGCAGCGGGCAGGGCTGTCCCCTTTCACCACTGTTTTTTACATTGGTGATTGAACCATTGGCGGAGGCCATTCATAGGGATCCCAATATATCAGTGGGGTCAAAATTATATAAGATTTCATTGTATGCGGACGATGCCTTTTTTTTGTCAAATCCAGCAGTTTTGGTACCTTACCTGATACAATGCATCAGTGCATTTGGCATCTTTTCTGGGTTCAAGGTTAATCTTGCAAAATCAGAGGCTATGCCTATGGGTGGCCTTACGAATGTGTGAGATGTTGAGGGTGAATATCGATTCCCATTTAAGGGGGGTTTTGTGTATTTGGGCATATTTATTACTCCAGTTCTCGATCTGTTGTTCAAAGCTAGTTTTATTCAATTAATTGACAAAATAAAACAAGACCTTCAAAAATGGGAGGCGCTTCTGGTCTCTTGGTTGGGTCAGATAGTGCTTATTAAGATGAATGTTCTCCCCCTGTTTGTTGTACCCAAAATGGATGCTCCCCCTGATTGTCAATAAGCAAACATTCAGGAGACTGAATGACTGGGGTTCAGTTCTTTTATTTGACATCATAAGCGGCCCCTTATTAAATTAGCTAAACTGCAATTGCCTCAGATTAGGGAGAGTGGATCTCCCAGACATTAAAAGCTACCAACTAAGCTCACTTTTATCCTACATGAGTGACTGGGCTTATGGGGATCCTCTTTCAATGTAGCTAGATATCGAAACCTCCCAGGCAGGGTGTCCCCTTACTAGCTTGTTGTTTTTGGGCAAAATGAGGACGCTAGGGTATATTGTCATAACCTAATAGTTTTCAATACTGTTAAAGCATGGAGGGCAATTCAGCAGAAGGAAGGCAATATTGACAAACATCTTCTCTTCCACTTATAGTGGATATGCCGGATTTTCAACCGGGGATGATAGATTCAGGATTCAAACATTGGGCAGCTAAAGGTGTGCCTTTTTAAATTAGATTAGATACTGTGTGGAAACAGACCCTTCGGCCCAACAAGTCCACACCGCCCCTCCAAAGAGCAACCCACCAGACCCATTCCCCTACATCTAACACTACAGGCCATTTAGCATGGCCAATTCACCTAACCTGCACATCTTTGGACTGTGGGAGGAAACCAGAGCACCTGGAGGAATCCCACGTAGACACGGGGAGAACGTGCAAACCCCACACAGACAGTTGCCCGAGACGGGAATTGAACCTGGGTCTCTGGCGCTGTGAGGCAGCGGTGCTAACCACTGTGCCACTGTGCCACCGTGCCGCCCCTTGCATGGGCGATTTGTTTGAGGGAGACACAATAATATCCTTTGATCAGTTAGCACAGAAATACGAGCTATCTAACAGGTTTCTCCTTCATTTATTTCAAGGGAAGGACTTTTAAAAAAAAAACTACACTTTTGGCTGATCCCTACAAATCCGACAGAGACAGGAGGGTGCTCAGTGCTAAGAGTACACTTTCTGTCAGCACTTTATATCATCAATTGGGGGGGTGCCCCCTCAGATGAGATCGATCGACTCTACAGGGTGTGGGAGAGAGAGCAAGGCATTTAGGTCTCCTCAGAGGCATGGAAAGATGTTTGGGGAAACGCAAGAAAGATATCAATTTGCAATAGAATCCATGCTTTATAGTTGAAGATTCTCCACAGGGTCCACTTGGCTCTGAACCGTTTGTCAAAATTTAAACCAGGGGTATCTTTAACATGTCCCAAGTGCAAAGTTTATACAGGCACTCTTACCCATTGTCTCTGAACCACAGGACCAAACATACTGGAGCACTTTGGTGGGTGCAATGGAGGGGATTTTGGGTGGAAGGGTGGAGAAGGACCCGACCTCTCCTCTTCTTGGCCTGCCCACTGTGTTCCCTGTAGATGTGCATAAGAAAAAAAAAACTTTTCAACATCCTCACTTTCTGTGCAAGAAAGAATATCTTGCTAGGCTGGGTATCGGAAAACCCTCTGTGCCTGTTAAGTTGGCAGAAGGTTGCTATGGAGCAAATTCCCTTCGGTTTTCTCACAAGTTTTCTCACAAGACTGAGAATTTCTGCAAGACATGGCGACCCTTTTGGAATACCAGGACACAGATTTATCTGCAACAGTAATAAGGGCTTTTATATAGCCGTAACTATTGTGTTTTGAGTCCAATATCCATGGAGGAGGAACTGCAAACATATGAGTGTTTTGTTGAGTTATTCTTATTTATTAACTTGTCATCGGTTATTATTTATTTTGTTAAATAGTTAGTTGGGGATTTTTAAAAATATCTTTTTCTATATATTTATACATTTTACATGAGGGCAGGTTGGGTTTTTATTACTTTGTGTTCTTTCTTTGTTTTGAATTGTATTGTTTTGTATTTGTGGTAATATTAAAAAAATCTATTTTTCAATAAAAATACATTTTAAAAAGGCATCTGGATTAGTATTTGAACAGGAAGGGTTTGGAGGGAAATGTGTTGAGTGCTGGCAGGTGGGACGAAATTGGTTTGGGAGGTCTGGTTGGCATGGACGAGTTTGACCGAAGGGTCTGCTTCCGTGCTGGACATCTGTATGACTCTATGGTCACTTTTGCAGCCGCTGGTAGTGATGTCCATGCCTTGCTTAGAAGATCCAGTTCTCCCTGGAAGAGGGAGAACGTTTCTGTGAACACCTACTTAGTCAAATGGAACTACCACAACTGGTCTTTCTTACTGAGGTTGAGATAGAATTGCTCCTGGAAAAACTGAGTGAATACATCCTACTGTCAGTAACCTTCTCAGCTTTTGAGCAGCCTGTTCTCCTCTATGTTGCCTCTGGTAATTCTTCTATAAATGTTGCAAACCAAGATTAGAAATTACAATACCAGTAACCTGATCAGAAATCTGAAGTGAGAACACATGCTTTCAGGTGGATCATGCCACACCCTATAGACTTCAGCAACTTTAAATTGTAATTCAAACCTTCAACCAATGCTACTAACTCAACAACAGAATCAATAGGCAACCAACTCGAGACAAAAACAGAAAATTGCTGGAAAAGCTCTGGCAGGTCTGGCAGAATCCGTGGAGAAATCAGTGTTAATGTTTTGGGTCAATTGACTCTTCCTCAGAGCTGATGATAGCCAGGAAAATGTCAGTTTATATGCAGAGGATAGAGTGGGGGTAGGGGAGTAAGGAAAAAATGATAGGTGGGACAGAGCCAAAAGAGAGAAAAACAGTTGGACAGACAAAAGAGTGGATGACAATCTGGCTAGGAGGGTGAATAGCTATTAAATATGCTACTATTAATGACTAACAATGGGTGGTGTGTAATAACAGACTAGGTGATAAGGCAGTCTCATTTGTGGTGTTTGGGGTAATGTCATAGGAAAACTCAAGCCCTAAAGTTATTGAACTTGATATCGAGTCCAGAGGGCTGTAGGGTCCCCTAACGGAAAATGAGGTGCTGTTCTTCCAACTTGCACTGAGCTTCACTGGAGCTCTGCAGCAAGCCTGAGACAGAGATGTTGGTCAGGGAACAGGGTGGTGTCTTGAACTGACAGGCAACTGAAAACTTAATTTTTTTTAAACTGTACAATAACAAAATACAGCAAACCTGAAACATTACCTTTAATATCCACCCACATTCTAAAATCCATAATCAATGTAATGTAAACATAAATTGAGGCAAATAGTGATTGATTATCAACTATAAAATTGTGCAGTAAATGGCAGATACAATGAAAATGGATTGCAATAACTGACATAGCCTTCCTTTCAGAATGTGGGCCAAAAATCTCAGTCACAATGTCCTTCTTCAGGGAAAAAATATCAAACTTCTTTTAGTCATACAGTCATTGAGATGTACAGCACAGAAACAGACCTTTCGGTCCAACTCGTTCATGCCGATCAGATATCCCAACCTAATCTAGTCCCACCTGCCAACACCTACCCATATCCCTCCAAACCCTTGCTATTCACATACCCATACATATGCCTTTTAAATGTTCAATTGTACTTCCTCTGGCAGCTCATTCCATACACATACCACCCTTGGCATGAAAAAATTGCCCCTTAGGTCTCTTTGAGATCTTTCCCCTCTCACCCTAAACCTATGCCCTCTAGTTCAGGACTTACTCAACCCTAGGGAAGAGACTTTGTCTATTTATCCTATCAATTCCCGTCATGATTTTATAAACCTCTAAGGTCACCCCTCGCCTCTGACACTGCAGGGAAAACAGCCCCAGCCTATTCAACCTCTCCCTGTAGCTCAAATTCTTCATCTCTGGCAATATCCTCGAAAGGGTTTAGAAAAGATTAACAAGTTTCACAGCATCCTTCTGAGAGGAAGGAGACCAGAATTGCATGCTATATTCTAAAAGTGGCCTAAGCAATGTTCTGTACAGCTGCAACATGACCTCCCAACTCAAGTACTCAATACTCTAGCCAAAAAAGGAAAGCATACCAAATGCCTTCTTCACTATCCTATCTACCTGTGACTCCATTTTCAAGGAGTTATGAAGCTGCACTCCAAGATCTCTTTGTTCAGCAACGCTCCCATGGACCTTCTAGGATTTAAATTGATCCTCAGCCAATAGCAGAGCACAGCTACCCATGGTCTTCACGAAAATTACTCTTACCTGCAGAACCTCCTCAACTCTGCTTGCAATGATTGAGACGGCATAGATCCACCAATATTATCCTTAAATCACAGATAGCAAGAGCAACTATATCTTTGCATATTCTCAGATTTTGGATCTAATCTCCCTCATGTCAATAGGTGGCACAGTGGCTCAGTGGTTAACACCGCTGCCTCACAGCACCCGGGTCTCAGATTCTATTCTAGCCTCGGGTGACTGTCTATGTGGAGTTTGCACATTCTCCCTGTGTCTACATGGGTTTCCTCCCACAGTCCAAAGATGTGCCGGTCAGGTGAATTGCCATTGCTAAATTGCCCATTGTGTTAGGTGCATTAGTCGGAGGGAAATGGGTCTGGGTGGGATACTCTTCGGAGGTGGACCAATTGGGCCAAAGGGCCTGTTTCCACACTGTAGGGAATCTAATCATGTCAACTTGCCTATACTGCTCCAATGGCCTCATCATCTTCAGCTACAGAGCACTGAAGACCATTTTTTAAATATAGTTTCAAACAAAAGTTTTGATTTCCAGTGTCAGTATTCATTTCCTTAGCGATGGGGAGAGTGGTTTCCTTTCTCAGTTTCCATTTCCCGTTAAAGTCTTTCTGAAAGAAAAATCCAAGGACTTTGACCATGGATTTTTTTTTTACACACATACAAGAAAATCATTTACTGTTTCTTTCTTGTTAGTCTCTACATGTGAAAACATACCAGCTACGCTTCAGTTTCTAGCCCAGGCCAAACACTCACATTCTTTGTGGAGCCAGTTGCCAATGCAATTTATTTTTCTTAGCATAGAATATTTTATTCTTTCATATGCTATGGGCATCACTGGCAAGATCAGCATTTATTACCCAACCCTAATTGCCTTCATGAAGGTGGTGGTGTGCTGCCTCATTAAACTGCCACAATCCTTGGGATTTCAGAACACTCAAAGTGCTGTTAAAGAAGGGAGTTTTCGGATTTTGACCCAGAAACTATGAGGGCAGGGTGAAATATTTTGAAGAATGTGGTGCTGGAAAAGCATAGCAGGTCAGGCAGCATCCAAGGAGCGGGGGGGGGGGGAATGACTTTTCGGGCAAAAGCTCTTCATCAGGAATGTCAGTACACTGTGTGGCTTAGGGTTGCAGGGGCTGTAGTGCTGCCCTGCATCTGTTGTCTTTGCCCACTTAAGTGGTAGAGGTTATAGATATAGAAAGATCTGTAAATATTGTCGTTGCATCTGTTCCTTGCCTCTTTTGCAAGCTTGATCTATGAAGCTGCCAAATTATGGTTAACACCTGTTTCCAAAACAACACATTCTTAACATGTTATAATAGTAAGTCACCCCTGCTACATAGAACCAGCTCACTAATATTTTCCCGAAAGCTTTGAAAGCAATTGCTATTATTTTCTCATTTGCTAAGAAATGTAGATTCAACTGTTTTAGCTTAAATGCAAAACTTATTGGCCTTAACTGCAAGTAGAGCATTTAACACTTGCACACAAGCACTTCAGCAGAACCAGTGAAAACAAACAAAAGAACTGTCTTGATACATGATAAGTGCCAACAGATGAGTCAAAGGATTTCATTAGCCCAGAGCACATGCAACAATTTTAATTAATCTAGTGATTATCATACCACATTTGAATTTCTACAAACAAGAGATAGCAAGAAGTTCAAATAGGTGGTATAAAATGTGACCTCGATATCTTGCTCATTTTCAAAAATTTGAGATGAAAATGTGGCAGATATACCAGTGATCATCAAGGCATCTGGATTTACATATTTTGATGGGAAGGAATCTAATTGCTTGGTCAAATATTTTCCATCTTTTGATTGATGATTATGATTTCATTTTATTTTCATAAAGATGTACTATTAAAGTAGAATAGAGAAATTTTTAAGAAAGAAGATAAGGTATTTCCCCCCCCCATTGTACTATTACAGTTTAATGCTACTATTGTTCGTAACCTTTTAGTCACAGGAGTAAAGACAACTTTTTCAGTTCTAAGTGTAATTAGATGTAGTGCCAAAGGGAGTTGGAAATCTCACGCAAAAGGCATCAGAAGGATGTCACGCCAAGTGAGTGTGATCAAGATTGTTGTGGGTCTCCCATAGGCCTTTCTCCACAGCTGTGCAGATAACGATTGAGATTCATTCAAGTATTCTCTCTGCAAGACCTCACCTCTCTATTGATTTTTGTTGTGCTATGCCAAGAGCACATAGAGCACCAATGACCTTAGAAAATTTTGCATTGACAACTTGCAACACATCACAGTAGCAGTCTAGTCAATGGAATGGTACCTTTAACAGGTCAATCGTTTGCTAGATTAGGATTTGGGTCAATTCATGGCAGACATTACAATGTATCTCAGCAACTATGTGAGGGTTCCACGTGGATATCAGAACTCACTGATGTTAACTGTTTTTCTCTCTGTTTTCCCCCTGCACCCCCCCCCCCTCCCAAAGATGCTACCAAGCTTGCTGAGTTTCTTCAACATTCCATGTTTGTTTCTCCCTAACTGCTTGCCAATGTTGGGTATCTTTGATACATTTAATCATTGCACATAATTATATGTTACACCTGAGAGCTTTCCCCATCTGGTGGGCAGATTGATTCCTCCATAACTTCATTTTTTTTGGCATGTTTTGTTTGAACAAACAAACAAAAAAACATTCACTTTGTCTTCCAAGATGTAATTACAATTGATCTGGACGTCGCAAACTTTTTTCAGACTGTAACATATCATCAAATCAGCCCATTATTGACCAATTGTCTGTCTTACTGATCTGTGCATCCATCCAAACCACAAGGACCTAAAGCCTGTCTTTTCTTCAGCAACAGAATGTACAAACCACAGAGAACACGTCCCTGATTTCACAACCTTATCAGTATTCCAGCCTTAGGTAACTGTCTACATTGGGATTACATATTCTCCCCTTGTCTACATGGGTTTCCTCCAGATGCTCTGGTTTTCTCCCATTGTCCAAAGACATGCAGGTTAGGTGGATTGGCCACATGTATTGGCAATGCAAAATTGCCCATAGTGTCGAGGAATGTGAAGGCTAAGTGAATTAGCCATGGTAAATGCAGAGTTACATGGATAGCATAAGGATCAGTATGGACTCAAGGGACTGAATGGTCTGCATTCGACACTGTAGGGATTCTATGAAGAGACTTTGTACTGTTTTATTAAAGTAATTTTATAAAACTCAGTACATCAAGGAAAAAAACTGTTGAAAAGATACAAATTTTCAATATCTAAGAGTACATAAGATGGCACACAGTAAAAAAACCCCAAATGCAAAATTATTTTTTAAATTGCAGGATGTTTATAAACGATAGCAGTTAAAGTTACTTTTTAGTTTCAGGTATTATCTCTATTGGCAGTATACCACAAGATTTGGTTAAAAATTCAATTGTAGGAAGGATATATCCCAATGTTCTGTACTGCTTGACCAATAAAAACCAGATATTTCATACTGCACTTGTACAAGCAAGTGTTTTCACATACATCAGGACAAGACTGTCAAAAAAATTACCATAAGAAAACAACCATGATCTGAGGGAAGCTTTATTTGTTCAATGAGAATATTGGCTGAGTGGTTCCTTTGTTACAAATCTTTCCAGAGCTCTGGATAAAATATCCAGACTGGTCCTGCATTCCAATTTTCAGCTTTCATTATGTAACAGTTTCTAATAAAGCAACTTTAGCAAAGTGGTTCCCTGATGAATTATCCTAGTAATAGTAGATCTCCATAGGGACTTTACAGTAATATCAAAGATTATAATACCTCCTACAAAAGTAACAGACTTTTACTCAAGTTTTAACTAATTTCAACATTGAAATTACTTCCCCTGTATATCCTTTTTTAGTAATCCAACTTATTTCAAATCAATTCCAGATATTTCTGAACAATCTGAACACGGGGAGAATGTGTGTGGAGTTTGCACATTCTCCCCATGTCTGCGTGGGTTTCCTCTGGGTGCTCCGGTTTCCTCCCACACTCCAAAGATGTGCAGGTCAGGTGAATTGGCCATGTTAAATTGCCCGTAGTGTTAGGTAAGGGGTAGATGTAGGGGTATGGGTGGGTTGCGCTTCGGCGGGGCGGTGTGGACTTGTTGGGCCGAAGGGCCTGTTTCCACACTGTAAGTAATCTAATCTAATCTAATCTAATCTGTTCAGAGATATTATGCACACACACACACACTTCTGAGGGGGGCTCACTTGACTCAAGACATCGATGCTGATTTTTCTTCACAGATTCAAGACCTGAGTTTTTTCCAGCAATTTCTGTTTTCCAGCATCCACAGTTCTTTCAGATTTGTTTTTGCAGAGATATAATGACATACCCTCTAGAGCAGATGGAACCTGAAGACAGGCCTTTTGACTCAAAGAGAAGGACACTACTACTATGCCACAAGAGCTCCTCAAATCCATTCTAGATATTTTAATCAACCTGATCAGTGATGTTATAATACAGCTTTGGAGCAGATACAATATCAGTCTAGGCTTACCTGACACAGAGGCAAAAACAATAACTGCAGATGCTGGAAACCAAATTCTGGATTAGTGGTGCTGGAAGAGCACAGCAGTTCAGGCAGCATCCAACGAGCAGCGAAATCGACGTTTCGGGCAAGAGCCCTTCATCAGGAATAAAGGCAGTGAGCCTGAAGCATGGAGAGATAAGCTAGAGGAGGGTGGGGGTGGGGAGAGAGTAGCATAGAGTACAATGGGTGAGTGGGGGAGGAGATGAAGGTGATAGGTCAAGGAGGAGAGGGTGGAGTGGATAGGTGGAAAAGAAGATAGGCAGGTCGGACAAGTCCGGACAAGTCAAGGGGACAGGGCTGAACTGGAAGTTTGAAACTAGGATGAGGTGGGGGAAGGGGAAATGAGGAAGCTGTTGAAGTCCACATTGATGCCCTGGGGTTGAAGTGTTCCGAGGTGGAGGATGAGGCGTTCTTCCTCCAGGCGTCTGGTGGTGATGGAGTGGCGGTGAAGGAGGCCCAGGACCTCCATGTCCTCGGCAGAGTGGGAGGGGGAGTTGAAATGTTGGGCCACGGGGCGCTTTGTTGATTGGTGCGGGTGTCCCGGAGATGTTCCCTAAAGCACTCTGCTAGGAGGCGCCCAGTCTCCCCAATGTAGAGGAGACCACATCGGGAGCAACGGATACAATAAATGATATTAGTGGATGTGCAGGTAAAACTTTGATGGATGTGGAAGGCTCCTTTAGGGCCTTGGATAGAGGTGAGGGAGGAGGTGTGGGCACAGGTTTTACAGTTCCTGCGGTGGCAGGGGAAAGTGCCAGAATGGGAGGGTGGGTCGTAGGGGGGTGTGGACCTGACCAGGTAATCACAGAGGGAACAGTCTTTGCGGAAGGCGGAAAGGGGTGGGGAGGGAAATATATCCCTGGTGGTGGGGTCTTTTTGGAGGTGGCGGAAATGTCGGTGGATGATTTGGTTTTTGCGAAGGTTTGTAGGGTGGAAGGTGAGCACTAGGGGCGTTCTGTCCTTGTTACGGTTGGAGGGGTGGGGTCTGAGGGTGGAGGTGCGGGATGTGGACGAGATGCGTTGGAGGGCATCTTTTATCACGTGGGAAGGGAAATTGCAGTCTCTAAAGAAGGAGGCCATCTGGTGTGTTCTATGGTGGAACTGGTCCTCCTGGGAGCAGATACGGCAGAGGCGGAGGAATTGGGAGTACGGGATGGCATTTTTGCAAGAGATAGGGTGGGAAGAGGTGTAATCCAGGTAGCTGTGGGAGTCGATGGGTTTGTAAAAAATGTCAGTGTCAAGTCAGTCATCACTAATGGAGATGGAGAGGTCCAGGAAGGGGAGGGAGCTGTCAGAGATGGTCCAGGTAAATTTAAGGTCAGGGTGAAGTTAATGAATTGCTCAACCTCCTCACGGGAGCACGAGGTGGCACCAATGCAGTTATCAATGTAGCGGAGGAAGAGGTGGGGAGTGGTGCCGGTGTAATTACGGAAGATCAACTGTTCTACATAGCCAACAAAGAGACAGGCATAGCTGGGGCCCATACGTGTGCCCATGGCTACCCCTTTGGTCTGGAGGAATTGGGAGGATTCAAAGGAGAAATTGTTAAGGGTGAGGACCAGTTCGGCCAAACGAATGAGAGTGTCAGTGGAAGGGTACTGTTGGGGGATGTCTGGAGAGGAAAAAACGGAGGGCTTGGAGGCTCTGGTCATGGCGGATGGAGGTGTAGAGGGATTGGATATCCATGGTGAAGATGAGGCGTTGGGGGCCGGGGAAACGGAAGTCTTGGAGGAGGTGGAGGGCATGGGTGGTGTCTCGAATGTATGTGGGGAGTTTCTGGACTAGCGGGGATAGGACAGTGTCGAGGTAGGTAGAGATGAGTTCAGTGGGGTGGGAGCATGCTGAGACAATGGGTCGGCCAGGGTGGTCAGGCTTGTGGATCTTGGGAAGGAGGTAGAACCGGACAGTGCGGGGTTCCTAGACTATGAGGTTGGAAGCTGTGGGTGGGAGATCTCCTGAGGTGATGAGGACACAGAGCTAAGGAATACCACAAGAGCCCCTCAAATCCTCTCTTAAGCATATTACAAATATAGCAACCAGCTTACTAAATTTGTAATAGCCACATGTGGATAATTTGTACCTCAGGTACATAACATCAACAATAAGTCTGATGAGCTAAAATTCAGCAATGGCCTTTATGATGCTAATCATTTGAGAAAAAGCCTTGAAGGTGATTGGTCTGCTCATTGTAGTGGCTTCCACAGTCCGAAAATGTGTTACCCTGCAGAATGCATCCAGCTGCTGCTGCAGGGATTAAGATTTGTTCAAATTAACGACTTGATTTAAAGCTCATGTAAACTTTGAAGGATTGTTTGTTTGCAATAGTCTCAATTAAGTGAAATTCAAACAAATTTTGAGCAGTGGGTGGTTCTTCACTTGAAAGTGCAATTCAGTTTTTCCACTTTCCAGTTAATTAATTGCACCAGTGAGTATTATCCAAAATTTCAAGCAATATCACATTAGATATTATTTTGACAATAGTGAGTTAAAGTCTAGATTAGATTAGTGCTGGAAAAGCACAGCAGGTCAGCATTTATTCCTAATGAAGGGCTTTTGCCCAAAACATCAATTTTCCTGCTCCTCAGATGCTACCTGACCTATTATGCTTTTCCACCACTACTCTAATCTAAACTCTGATCTCCAGCATCTGCAGTCCCCACTTTTGCCTAATAGTGAATTAAAGCATAATCCTGGTTAAAACAGATTTTATTCAGTTTATGTAGATTTTAAATAATGGAAGTCCTAACACAGACTCCTGTGACACACCACTTGTTGTATTTCGCCAGATCAAAAATGACCAGTTTCTGCCTAAACTCTGGATGACCAATGGGAAGCAATCTTTTACCTATGCTAATATTATCCTCTACATGATGAACTCTTATTTTGTATAGCAACCTTCAATTTGGCAACTTGACAAATTTCTTCGAGAGACTAAGTACCATGAATTCAGTGGTTCACCTTTATCTATGTTGCTTGCCACAAACCTCAAATAAATTAGTCAAACATAGCTTCACTTTTACAAAACCACATTGAATATGTCTGATTAAAGTAAGATTTTCTAAATTCCTTATCACTTTAATAACATAAACTAACAATTTCCTGTAATAGATACTATGGTAATCAACCTATAATGGGCAGAATGTTCCCTCCCTCAAAGAGACTAGAGAAAAGAAATTTAACTAGATGAGTTGGCCCGAGAGAGAAACCCTCCTTATAATATCTCTCCTTTTAAATTCCAGACAAGGAGCTCCAAGGTCAACTTTTTCAACTTAGCAGCAATTAACATTCAATTATTGTCCAGTTAAGGGCCCCAACCCTCTTCATCCATGAACACCAGCCTCCAAAGTGAGCAGCAAAAGTGACCAAATTCTCCAAGTCTGGTTCCTTTCAGAAGAGCTAGAAACAACAAGTGACTTCTTAACTTTACTACTTATTACCTTAATTGAAACAGATTCCTCACTCTCATCCTTAAAACTATAGTCATGTCTTTCTATTGATATGATACAAGCTTTAATTAATAGAGCTATCCCTCACTTTTACCAAGTTCTTGTCAATCATTAACATTATGAACCTTTGAATATTCATGAACCACTCTTGTCTGTCTTGATTATCAGATCATAAATATTTATTTCTGTTTACATTGTTAATTCATCTCTTTTGTGATTCATGATACATATGTTCAAACACAAAGCCTTTAGTTATGTCTTGTCACTACTTTCTTGAACTATAACCCAATTTATTGTTGCATGCCTAAGTCTGGACATTCTTTCTCTTCCTATCATGTTCTGAACATCATTCTCCATATTGCTACTTTGCTGTCTTACCTAGCATCTTCTCGACTTAATTTATTGAAACTGCCCAAAAACTTCTCCCTCTTCACTTCTATTTTGATTAAAGCCCATTTTATCACTGTAGCTATATGATTAGCTAGAACCCTGTTCCAGCATGTGTCAAGTGAAGACTATCCAACAGTATAAATTTCCTTTTCCAGAACTCGGGTCAGTGACCCAGGAATCAAAACCTATTCTTCCCACATCCGTCTTTAAGCCATGCATTTGTCTTTTTTAACTTTACATACCTTATGTAAAAATTAATTTGATTCAGGCAAAAATGCAAATATTACTACTTTTGAGATTCTGCTTTGTTAGTTTAGCCTACAACTACTGACACTGCTTTAGAGTACTGATACTAATTTTTTAGATCTACGTATGTCATTGGTTTCTACTTGGACTATGACCAATTGAAATTCACCTTTCCACTCAACAATCCTTTTCAGTCAGCACAAGCAGATGGCCTGAAATCCTGGCACAAACCAAGTGATACAATCATCTATACTCCCATTCTTCGCTGCAGAGAACCATATCTATCCTCCTGAATGTGGTGTCCTCTACTGCCATTACATTCCTAAAAACTCTCCCTGCCTGAATGGTTTCCTATACCAAGCGCCATGATCAGTTTATTCAAACACTCTGCAGCCCCTATTTCATTCATGCAGAATGGAAGAACCCCAAATATATTGGACAATTGCAAAAGCTAAGACTCCTCCATTCCCACCTTCTCGATCATCTTACCTGCCTCAGTGGTAGTCACACAGACCTGTCCCTGATCACTGACCAAATCAGAAAACCCTGTTCTAAGATGAATTCCTGTTTCTTGGAATAAAACATCCAGGTAACGTTACTCATATCTGATATGTTGCTGTGTCTGCAACTTGATGTCCAGATTATGAACCCAAGCTGCTGCCTTGCCGCAGATGTGTTTGCTCATCTTGGTGTCAAGAAGCTCCCACATCCTGTAGTCATGGCATACTACCTGTCTTGCCATCTGTACTTTAATAATTTGCTCTAATGGCAATCTCTTCACAGAGATTTCCAGGCTCTAGCCACCAACCACCAACCCTAGTTCGATCCCTAGAGCACAGAATCTGGTCCTTGGACCCTAGTCCCCAGCACCTGAAGCCAGCTCCAGGACTCTGGACCTCAGCACCCAGCCCAAGCCCTCAGAGCCCAGTCACCAGACTACAGTCCCCAGTCCCAGTTATTCTCTTGCATTTTTTGTGGAAGTTGCTTCCCTTGTTCTCTCGATTATGAGTCCCTGGTCTTGTGAGAAAAGCACAACACAGAAGTGAATGTTTGAAGTGGGAAGATAAAATCAAAGACTCAGTATGTCTCACATAGCCCTCACTAGTGGGTAAATTGAAGAGAAGAGACTGCGATCAAAATGAGAACTTGAAACAATCAGAAGCATTGTTTTATGCAATTATATAGTAATGACATACTTGATGATAAGTGGTGTTGATGATAAATTAGTTGTTACATTTAATAAAACTCTTAAATAATACTATAAAAGGTTATGAGAACAAAGCCAAGAATGGCATGAGATTAACTTCTCAAATGGATTGTAGTCTGATGCAGTTTTGATCCAATTTTGGACATCCAATTTGCATTCTAGAAGTGAGTTGTAAGTGGTTAACCTTGACATCAAGACAGTATTCAACAAAGTATGTCCCCTTGGAGTCCTAGGAAAACTCAAATAAATAGGGAACAGAGAAAGGCCTCCAGTGACCAAAGGTTTATTAGCACATTAAGAAGATGGTTCTGAGTGTTGAACGTCAATTATTTCAGCCCAATGAAATCACTGTAGGCATTCCTCATGCAGCATCTTAGCCCCGACTTCAGCAGCACTGACCTTCAACATGCCATTTCTGCATTTCATTTAGGTGCCTCGAAAGTGCTGACTTCCAGGCAGAACTTAATATGAGCATTGATAAGCAAGTACAACTCCATAACACTGCTAATGACTTATTCTACTAGATTACTGGTGATTGAGGCTTAGCCTGTTGGAAAGAAATTGACCAGGTTGGATGTGTCCTTTTTCATGAACAAGAATCTGAACAGTCTTCCATATTGTTAGGTGAATTTCACTGTTACAGTTATGCCAGGACAATTAACTGAGGCTCCACTGAGAACACTCAGCATTTCAACCACAATATTACTAGAATTCTTAATCTTTACCATATCCAGTACACTCATTTGTTTTGTAATGTCATACAGATTGAACTTAACTAGCCCAAGATTACTATCTGCGAAGGTGAAGACTGAAGAGGAGACAAGAAGCATCATCCACTTACCATCTCTCATCAAAGATGAGAGATAGCTTTCCAGCCTTGTCCTTGTATTCACATTCTGTCATTATTATAAATGGAAAATTTCATGGAGCCTTCTTTTCCTCTGATTGTTTGCTTTTTTTTATCCACCATTATTTCAGTTGTGTTGATAATCAGTTTTGGGGATAACTTGACCCACCCAGGATGATACTCAATTTGATCATAATGTCTTGAACAGTGTACTACAGTTCTAGCTGCACCTTCTTAAAAGAAACTAATACCGTAATATATTGTTGACAAAAACCGATATATTGCAAGGGTACTAAAGAATCCAGGAAAACAAAAAGGAGTTAAGATTACATGGCTAAAAGCAAACAAAATGGTAGAGCAAACTTAAATAGCAACTAATTTTTTCCCCAAGGTTCTTTGTTGCTGGCACCAGGATCAAAGAGTAGAAATAACAGAATAAACAAAGATAAAAGCAAAATAATATGGATGTTGAAAATCTGAAATAAACACCAAGAAAGCTGGAGAACCGCAGCAGGTCTTTCAGCATCTGTAGAGAAAAAAAAACAGAATGAAAATTTCATGTCCAGGATGACTCTTTATTATCATTGCAGAGTATGATTTTGGCTTTTGAAGTACAATCTATGTAGCAGATAAATTAAGCTCCTCAAAACCATACAGTTCTAGCAAAGTGCAATGACTTAATTGACTTTGCTTAAATTCAAGTTTTGGTTTTTGTATATTAATTTTGATGAACAGCAATATTTAAACAGAGGTAGACTACATTCTGTTTGTAAAATCCAACTTATATAATGACCCAGATTTTCCAACAAGAAGACAATAGTTGCAACAGTTTACAGTGGACTGAACTTCCTCTTAGGATCGCGCGGAAATTTTGATGCAGCTGGCTCCATGGGAATTTTGTGGAAAGTGGAAATTTCACTGAGAGCTAATATCTAGCACTTGAACCCTCCCCAAAAGTCATCAACTCTGAGTTAGAGTCAGAGACTTCAGAGGGTTCAAACTGACTTAGACTGATTAGGAAACATTAGAGGACTAAACGTGTTCCAATTCCTGCCAAACAAATAAACTAAACACCTAACCCACAACTGACCCTGCCTCTCAGCAACTACATCTCCTAAACTCTGATACCCTTGGTCCAGCAAGTCTTGTCTTGACATTTTCCCGTCCACACCCTGCAAAACCTGAGAGATTCCAGCCAACTACCACAAACCCTACTCCACCAAACCTGACACTGCTCTAATGCAACACCCAACCCCCAAGCCCCTGACCGAAACATCGACACCCCAACACCACCAGACCAGATTACAGGCCTTTCAATCCAACATGTCCACACCCCCGCGAACTGAATGACTGTTGATCACATACAAATTTGCTGATGACATCACAGTAATGGGTTGGATCTCAAACAATGATGAGACAGAGTATAGGAAGGAGGAAGACAGCTTAGTGACATGGTGTAAAGACAACAATCTCTCCGTCAATGACAGTGAAACAAAGGAGATGGTCATCAATTTCAGGAAGCAGTGTGGAGGATATGCACCTGTCTATATCAAAGGTGCTGAGGTGGAGGTGATCAAGAGTTTCAAGTTCATTGGAATAAATATCACCAATGATCGGTCCTAGCCCAATCATTAACACTACAGTCAAGAAAGCACAACAATGCTACTACTTCCTCAGAAAGCTATAGAAATTTGGTCTGTCCACATGATTGTTACCAACTTTTAATAGATGCACCACAGAAAACATCCTATCCAGGTGCATCACTGCTTGGTATGGCAAATGTTTTGCTCAAGACCGCAAGACAATACAGAGAGTAGTGAACGTAGACCAGGCCATCATGAAAGCAAGACTTCCTTCCATTGACTCTGTCTATTCTTTGTGCTGCCTCAGGAAAGCAGCCAATATAATCAAAGGCCCATTTCACCCCGGTTATACTCCCTTCCAATGTCTTCCATCAGGCAGTAGATACAAACGTTTGTAAACACGTACCAACAGATTCAAGAACAGCTTCTCCCTGCTGTGAAACTTGAAAGGGTTCAGAAAATATTTACAAAGATGTTGCCAGGATTGGAGGATTTGAGCTATAGGGAGAGGCTGAACAGGCTGGGCCTGTTTTTCCTGGAGCGTTGGAGGCTGAGGGGTGACCTTATAGAGGTTTACAAAATTATGAGGGGCATGGATGGGGTAAATAGACAAAGTTTTTTCCCTGGGGTTGGGGAGTCTAGAACTAGAGGGCATAGGTTTAGGGTGAGAGGGGAAAGATATAAAAGAGACCTACGGGGCAACTTTTTCACACAGAGTGTGGTATGTGTATGGAATGAGCTGCCAGAGGAATTGGTGGAGCCTGGTACAATTGCAACATTTAAGAGGCATTTGGATGGGTATATGAATAGGAAGGGTTTGGTGGGATATGGGCCGGGTGCTGACAGGTGGGACTAGATTGGGTTGGGATATCTTGTTGGCGTGGACGGGTTGGACTGAAGGGTCTGTTTCCATGCTGTACATCTCTATGACTCTTTGCTGTTATCAGACTTATGAAGAGACCTCTCATACATTAAAATTAATCTTTCTCAGGCTCTTCTCTGTAGCTACAACACTCTTCTGCATTCTGTTCCATTATTCTGATGTGCTTATGTCAGGTATGATTTGTCAGGTTAGCATACAAAAACAATAATTTTCACTGTATCTTGGTACATGTGACAATAACAAATCAAATCAAAATCAAATCCAACCCAACATTACATCTCAATCTTAACAACCCCAGATCTTACCCCCACATTATGACCCAAACTGACCAGTTATGCTCCAATAGTTCCAACTCCCCCTCTATTCCTAGCCTGGTACCTTGACCTACAAAAGCACTTATTCACTTACTTAGTACATATGCCTGTCATCAATCTGATGCCTTACCTCATTATCTACCTGGCACCTGTAATCCTCATCCATCTACCACTCATCCCCTCACCTATCTATCACTTCCTCTCATACTGACTTCCCTACCCACTATCTGGGTCGATTTAGCTTAGTTGGCTGTATGGTTCGTTTGCAAAGCGATGTGATGCCAACAGCATGGGTCCAAACTTGATGCCGACTGAGCTTACCATGAGAGACTCTCCTTCTCAACCTCTCACCTCACCTGAGGTGTGGTGGGCCCTCAGGTAAAATCACCACCAGTCGTCTGTCTTTAATGAGAGAGCAGCCCTATGGTCTGGTAAGACTAAGATGGCTTGACCCTACCCACTCACCCTCTCACCAACCTGGCACCTTATCTCCACCCTACAGCCCGGTGACAACCTACTAAACCCTACTTACTTGCTTGCTACCCATGCCCCAAACTTCCTTATACACTTCCTTCTCTAAGTAGCTTTAAAATTGGCTCCACAAATTTTAAATCACTGAATATGGCACTTACAGCCGAGAAAAGGAGTGTGACTTCCATTGCTGAATCTTTGTACTCCTGACTTCGTGGATTCTTGGATGGGAAGGCTCCTGGCCAGGAAATTCATGTGATGAACCCCTATAAACAGAGAGCATGTAATCTTGACTCTGATAGAATTGGAAAATCTAAGCCATATACCTTGAACAGAAAAGAACACTAACAAATGCAAAGCACTATTTCTATCCAGTTCTCAGTGAGATCAAAACAAGTTAAATAAGTCAGTTAGGGGTTTACTTATAGAAGGAATAAAAAGGTTAAAAGTATAAAGATTGGAAAGTAATGATAAAATTCTTACAGGTTCATGTTTGCATGGGACAAAGACCATTATGGCTTCTACTTAAACAGCAGAAATACGAAATGAAACAAATATAATTACTTTAACCTATTTGTCATCTAATCATGTTTACAAAAAAGATTTTGATTCTAATAGTGTAAAAAATTGTTTTAAATGTCTCCAAAAGTAGCATACTTTCCACAAAGATTTTTACAAATGGATGTTTTGCTTTGTCTGATCCCTGCCTTTATTAATGTGAACATTTGGTAAAATGCATTTTTAAAAAATCTCATGGGATTGAAGTCAGCATTCATTTCTACAACAAACAGATGCTACTATATTCAGAATTCATCCCATTATATCTGAAATGAGAGCTACTGAATAGAATTCATCCAACAACCCAACAATGACTAGTCATACGATATCATGGGATTGCAATTAATTTCCTAAATATCTATTCAGTATTCCAAGCTGAGACTATTTTTAATTTACTAGACTCATAACTACTATATCAAGTTCATAGGCTCTATTGTGACATCTGTTTCATGGCTCAGCGACACTTGTAAATGTTTTTGCTTAATTCCCTTTTGCATTTTCCTTAAAGAAATGCAACAAGGAAGCTATTAAACTCAAGGTCAATGTATGCCAGAATCTGCTGAGAGCAGGTGAGGCCTTAGATTTGGTTTTTGTTGAAGTCAAGATAAAAAATCAAAATAAACTTGTGAATTAATTCAAGCTTTGAAATTCTATCTGGGAAACAAAGATTGGGATTTTCCAGATGAGATGAGCAATTTGCGTGATGTCAGTTCTGCCCTGGCTCAGGTCAGATTATCCCATCAGCCACTCATTATTTATGAATGCAAGGTGTTGGGAACAACTCTTGGAGAATGAAATGCTGAGAAAGACTGAAGTGCTCATCACTGTCAGGACCTCTCGTTTCTAAGGCTCTGGTGCCATATTAAAATGTAGCTGGACGCCACTTCAAATGCTGCAAGCCAGGAATTACCCATCACATTGCAGAGCTCATCTCTAAAGTCTCACACACAGTGTTTTTTCAGCAGTATCTTCCCGCTTCATGGAGAGAGATCTCAAAGCACTGGTGGATGGGTGACAGAGGGAAGTTCAGTCCTCTTCCTGGCAACAAGAGGCCATCCAACCACACTTCCAATGTGAACAGAGAAAGCAGCAGCAGGTCAGTGATGTTTCCATCAGCTAAATGGATGGCAAGCCAGGCTACAAGAAATTTCACAACCTCCTGCATTCCACCATCTCTCTCAGCTATCTTACACTTAAAGGCCCAGTACTCACTCTAGCTTGCCACTGCAGATGCATCACACAAGTCTGATGGACTACAAATCTTTGCATCACATGCGCAAAGTTTATCCAGGGGTTCACAACCACCTTATCCTCTACAATAAGTAACCTTTCCTGGATTCTGTGCTTCCTACTGACCGGGTACAATTCACTACCTCTTCTGCTCATGCATGATCTCAAATTGCTTTTGGATCCACTTCCATCATACTCAATCCTTCTCTTTCTCTCATTACAGAAAGACTGGTCCATAATAGAGCCAAGAGGTCCAAGACAGACAGGAGAATGGCAAACATTGGGCCCCTCACTCTCTGTGATGAAAAGATAGTCGAGTAGTTGCAGAAGACCAAAACCACTCATGTTCTGACACAACAATGGGAATCCAATCCTGTAAGATCCATTATGCTATGCTCCTCTCCTGTTACTACTAGCTCTTAGCTCTACACACAGCTTACCATTCTTCAAATAATTCCCTCTCTTCTCTTCAGCAGACACTAACAGCCCCAAAGGAGCTGCAAGTAACAACCTGAACCCCTCAGCAACAATCCCACCTCTGAGGAGGAAGCCTGTGCAACCTCAAAGTATACACAAGCAAGATGTTTCCTGTACCCTCTACAAGGACAGTGACTTCACCTCGGTACATATTCTGTCTAGATTAGACTCGGGGCACATTCTGATAAGCACATCACTGACACCAGCACAGCTGGTGAAGGAAGAAGCTTCCAAAATCTCTGTCACTCTGAGGACTGCAGAAGACAAGACATCTGCTCAACCCCATGTAAAAGATGTGCCTATTCTCTGCCATGATGACAAACAAAAGATTTCTGAATCCATCTCAGGCATTCTGAAAGCAGTTGGTAGTGAGGTTGTCTCTGATCTCTCAGGCTGTCAAACATTGCTCTGTCCTCCTCTCAGGAGTGGCCCTCCTAGTCTTGATCCTGGATCTTGTCTTTGTCCTCAGAGAATTGGCTTCACTCTCCCATTTTGTCAGATATTCCCCCCTTCCTTTTTGTAAATTCTGAAGACCATAGCTTACAACACTGCTGTGAGACTCCCTGTCTGTGCTATACTGCAAAACCATGCCAGAGCAGTCCAGGCATTGAAAACTCATCATCAGGAGGCCTAATATCTGTTCAATGACAGATTGTGGAAACATTAGCAGTGCTGTGCCATTATTGTGAATATCCTGCGTAGGTTATCAGCTGGGTTTGGAGGTGGTATTCCACTGTGTCCCACCAGCCATCATTCTATAGGCTCAGAACTTTGGAATAAAGCAGGCACCAGTGCATTGTCAGTACATTGCTCCCATATATGAGTCCTGTCATCTCCTAGGATATCTGGCATGAATGTCAAAAATGTGACTTTGCTGGTCATGAATTAGGGCCTCTTCTGTACTGCATGAACAACACCATTAATTGTATTTGTTGTATTATTTGCATTAAGCTGTTTTTCTGGTTCCCCTCAAACTAATTGACATAATCATGGACATAAGGAGCTGGATTTCAAGACTTACCAGGGGACAATACAAAGCCAGTGTGATATTTCAGAGGGAGAGACCAATTCACCTAAACTGGTCACATCTCACAGATGGATGCAGATTCACTGGAAGTGGCTCAGACGAGGCTTATTAAAATGATATTTGGAATGAATGGGTGGTCTTATAAGGATATGTCAGTCAAGCTGGGCTTTTACCACAGGGGTTTAGAAGAGTGAGAGATGGGTATCATGGCAGGTCAGTGGTTAGCTCTACTGCTGCCTCAAGCACCAGGGACCCAGGTTCAATTCCAGCCTTGGAAGACTGTCTATGTGGCATTTTTATGTTTTCCCCATGTCTGCATGGGTTTCCTCCAGTTTCTCCACTATCCATAGATGTGCAGGTTAAGTGGAATGTGCGGTAATGGGGTGGATCTGGATGGGATGCTCTTCAGAGGGTCAGTACAAATTCAATGGGCTGAATGGCCTCATTCTGCAGTGCAGAGATTCTATGACTTGATTAAAGTATTTAATATCCTGAAAGGATGTTACTTCTTCTGGGTCAGTTCAGAGCTAAAGAGTGCTGTTTTCAAACTAGCCATCACTCTTTTAGGACAGAGTTCAGGAGAATTTTTCTGCTCTCAAAGTTGTTTATCTCAGAATCTCAGTTCTCTCAGAAACTCACTGTCATGGAAGGCAGTGGAGATAATTTCATTACATTTCTAAGGCAGATGTGGATACATTCTTGTTAGCTAAGGGAATTAAAGGTTACTGTGGGTAGCTGGGAATGTGGAATCTAACACACAATTGGATCAGCCAATTGAATGTTGGACCTGGCTCAAGGAGCCAAATGGGCTACCACTACTTTGATTTCAGATGCTTATCAGTGCATTGTCAGAGATCCAAACAGATGGAGGAGGGGGCAATGCAGTGACCTGGGAGCAAATTCCTGGTAGTGAACCAGAGGACTAGTGCTCAAGGTAGGCATAGAGGCCCTGCCTGTCCACCTGAGATCTGCTGAAAGGCATTGATGGGCTGGCTATTTGATCTGTCGAGAGGGGTAGCTTGTATTTTCAGATGCCCTCTCACTTACTTATTGCTATTGCCTCTTGCTGCTGCTTGCACTCTGAGTGCAGAAAGAGATAGGCTGGTTGTTCTTGGAGAAGCACTCCAACTTTGAGAGACTAGTCACTTTTCCTAAATGGATGGCAAGCCCAGGGTCTGGCCATTAATTGAACAACTCTGAGAGAATTAAAGGTGAATGGCTGTTCCCCGCATGGTGAAGACTAAAAGTCTGTGGTAGAGTTCAAAAGCCTCTGGTAAAAATCTTTCCCCAAACTTTCATTAATCTGTGCAATTGGGCGTTGTTAAATTAGTTTTCTTCTATTAGATAAAATCCTTGACGTATTTGAGAGTCACAACATCTCATAGTTTTACTAGTATATCTGAAAATGAGTTTACCACAAAATATGAACACTTTTACTGACTGTCTAATCCACCATATCTGATTTTAAATAATTAAAAATGACAAACAGTTATATAGAACAAATTTGCATTGCACTGGTGCACAATAGTCAGCTTCTTCATAAATTAAATATATTTTAGTAGTTAGAATCTTTCAAAACAATGCCAATGTCTTTGCACAAATCCCGAATCCAACATAATTTTAAAATGTCAAGAAGCTGCAAATTGGCATAATTAGAAACTTGCCATTGTGATAAAATCCTCCTATTTTCTTTTGTACTGAGCTAACCAGCCATCTATGACTGGTAATATTCATGGAACAGAAAATTCCAAAAGTTGAAAGTTGGTCAGCTTCAATTCTGCTCAGCAATAGCAGAGGAGATAATGGCATGTTTTGCAATAAGTCATTCAATATTAGTCAGTGGTCACTGAACAAGAGTTCAAAAAAGATAGACAGAGTGAAAAAATTCAAAAGTATTTGAAGGGGATGAGAACAGACTTCCCGTATTACAAGTGCTGATATGTAGCTGCATTGCAGGGAAGACAATTGAACTACTCAAGTTCTAGGGAGGGGAAACAGTGAGTTAAATCCAAAGACTGATGGGATATCTCTGAATTATTAGAATCCAAGATCCAGATGTAATCAGATGTCATGTAGTTAGTGTTTCAGAAAAGTCCTGCACGTTGTACTGGATCATAAGAAACTAAGTACGACTAATAGGTCAATGCAACTGAGAAAGCCACAAGCAGTGTCTGCTTGATACAGCAAAGCAAGATGACAGATCAGGGAACAGTACAAAGAAATATCTAGCTTGGTGAAGCTAGTTGTCAGTGAAAATCTAAAGTTGTGCCTGTAAACAAGTGCAGTTTTTGAAGTCAAGTGATGTATAGACTCAAGAAAGGAAGGTAATTAATGAGAGCAAGAGCAGGCACTGAGGCAGTTTCAATACCACCTCAGTAAAAGAGAAGAATTGTAATAGTTTGTGAAGTTTAACAAGATTTCATAACACACCATGTCATCAATATCTGGGGAGAGTTTCTGAGAAGTCTGTGGGATCAGTCTCAATCACATTTGTGATTTGATGTGTGCTGCAGAATGTTCAGTCAGAGGAGATTACATATGTTTACCAAATGTTAACTCTGGGTGTTAGAAATAAATTTTACATGTATTGTAGATTGTATCACTTTAATAACTTGTGAAATAAAATTTTGTTTTGCTTAAAAACTTGGAATTTGGTGGCTGTATTCTCTTTGTAATTCCTGAGATCACTTGTTGTTTACTTTAAAAATAAATGGTTATTGATCTCTATCCAGATCAAAATAATTTGATGCTTTTAACTACAATCATAAAATAATTCGAGGGGTTGTCAAGGATCAAATATAGTCAGGTGATCCATGACCTCTAGGATTGTTACAGAAATGTGTTTAAGAGGGAAATCAAGAGGGCAAAAAGGGGACATGAGATGGCTTTGGCAAAGAGAGTTAAGGAGAATCCTAAGGGTTTGTACAAATACATTAAGGACAAAAGGGTAATTAGGAAGAGAATAGGGCCCCTCAACGTTCAACAAGGTGGCCTTTGCGTGGAGCTGCAGGAGATGGGGAAGGTACTAAACAAGTATTTTGCATTGGTATTTATTGTGGAAAACGACATGGAAGATATAGAATGTGGGGAAATAGATGGGACATCTTGAAAAAATGTCCATATTACAAAGGAGGAAGTACTGGATGTGTTGAAAAGTGGGTAATCTCCAGGACCTTGATCAGGTGTACCCTAGTACTCTGTGGAAAACGAGAGAAGTGATTGCTGAGCCTCTTGCTGACATATTTGTTTCATCGATAGTCACAGATGAGGTGTCAGAAGACTGGAGGTTGGCTAATGTGGTGCCACTGTTTAAGAAAGGTTTTAAGGAAAAGCCAAGGAACTATAGACTGGTGAGCTTGACGTCAGTGATGAGCAAGTTGTTGGAGCAAATCCTGAGGGACAGGATGTACATGTATTTGGAAAGATAAGCCTGATTGGGGATAATCAGCATGGCTTTGTGCATGGGAAATCATGTCTCACAAACCTGATTGAATTTTTTGAAGAAGTAACAGAGAGGATTGATGAGGGCAGAGTGGTAAACATGATCTATAAGGACTTCAGTGAGGTGTTTGACAAGGATATGGTGAGCAAGGTTCGATGTCATGGAATTATAGAGAGAACTAGCCATTTGGGTACAGAACTGGCTCTTGTGGTACTTGCATGGAATGAACTGTCAAATGAAGTGGTGGAGGCTTGTACAATTGCAACATTTAAAAGGCATTAGGGTGGTGGTGGAGCAGCGTTGTTTTTCAGACTGGAGGCCTGTGATCAGTGGAATGCCACAAGGATCGGTGCTTGGTCCACTACTTTTCGTCATTTATATAAATGATTTGGATGTGAGCATAAGAGGTATAGTTAATAAGTATACACCAAAATTGGAGGTGTAGTGGACAATGAAGAAGGTTACCTCTGATTATAAGGGGATCTTGATCAGATGGGCCAATGGGCTGAGGAGTGGCAGATGGAATTTAATTCAGATAAATGTGAGGTTCTGCATTTTGGAAAAGCAAATCTTTGCAAGACTTATGCATTTAAGGGTAAGGTCCTCAGGAGTGTTGCTGAACAAAGAGACCTTGGAGTGCAGGTTCATAGCTCCTTGAAAGTGGAGTCACAGGTAGATAGGATAGTGAAGAAGGTGTTTGGTATGCTTTCCTTTATTGGTCAGAGTATTGGGTAGAGGAGTTGAGATGTCAGGTTGGGGCTGGACAGGACATTGATTAGGCCACTTTTAGAATATTGCATGCAGTTCTGGTCTCCTTCCTACCAGAAAGATGTTGTGAAACTTGAAAGGGTTCAGAAAAGATTTACAGGATGATGCCAGGGTTGGCAGATTTGAGACATATAGAGAGGCTAAATAGGCTGGGGCTGTTTCCCTGGAGCGTCTGAGGCTGAGGGGTGACCTTATAGTTTATAAAATCATGCGGAGCATGGATAGGGTAAATGGACAAAGTCTTTTCCCTGATGGTGAGAGGGGAATGATACAAAAGACTCAGAAGGGGCAACGTTTTCAGGCAGAGTGTGGTACTTGTATGGAATGAACTGCCAAAGGAAGTGGCGGGGGCTTGTACACTTGCAACATTTAAAAGGCATTAGGATAGATATATGAATAGGAAGTGTTTGGAGGGATATGGGCTGGGTGCTGGACTAGATTGGGTTGGAATATCTGGTCGGCATGAATGAGTTGGACCAAAGGATTTGTTTCCATGCTGTACATCTCTATGACTCAAAATAGACACTATTTCATGAGCATTGATAAAAACTCAAAATATGGAAGCCAACTTTAAACCCAGCCGGACTCTGCAATTTACAAAATGCACAGTTGGAACAAGCATTATTCATTCAACCAGGCCTTGGACAATTAGCTTCCTGCCCAAACCAAATGGCCTGTAACTGCCTGGCCAATGCTAAACAGCCACATCGATTCCACCTCCAGTGAACCTGCTTTGCTAGAAGAATACTAAGCAAAATTGGTGGGTCAGTAGGAGACCAGAGGCATAGTGTGACAAGACCAGCAATTAACAGTTAAAGGCTCAAAACCATGTTCTATGACCATCAAATATGGAACATAATGTCCTCATTGAATCTTCCTGGCCCTGTCTAATGCTGGAATTAGGCACAGGCTGCAGAATTTTGAGAAGTTCGTGAAGAGGGGGATAAAAGGGACAACCTAGAATCCCAGCCCTCTTTGCTTTTGCAACTTCAACAGTGTCTCCAGAGAGGACCTTTGACAGACAACTGAGCTGCACAGCATCTCCAGCTCTTTGTACCTCATGACCAGCATCATCAGACTGACCAGACCCAAGAAGAGCACCTCAGTGAGACAGCCCGAAAATCAGAATCAGCCCAAGATGGAGGGGAAGTCTAAATTGAGCACTGCCAATCCTGGAATATCAACTATCCTTTAAGCCTACCCCAGCCTTATTGAACATGTATCACTAGTCCTTTCAGACAAATAGTTCAAATACAGTGTTTGGGACCTGTAGGTAGAGAGTAGTGAATCCTCAAAAGCATGTCAAAAGTAGATAGTTACTGTGGATTTCAGACTGTTTTCTCAACAGTCCTGTGAAGAGATAGGTAGAGCTTAATAGAGTTTAATTGAAGGAGAATTGTAGAATCTGATAAATATTGATTTTCCTTGAGAAACTGTTAATAAAATTATGTTGGACCTTCCCCAACTCTTGTCCCCTTTGTCTACCTCACCACATAAAGTGCCTGAATTAAAAGGATTGCTGCAAACTGGTAAGTTTAGTAGGGGTACATTTACCTACCTTTCAATTTGCAACAGATAACAAAAGGCTAATGATCTGGTCTGGATCACAATTCTGACTAATTTAATCTCAGGGCATGACTAGTTCTATGTACAAGGCTAACTTCCAACACTGTTTCTGAAATCAAAACTGGTGCAAAGTATCAGTTAAACCTAATTTCTATTTGATGTAACTTGTGTCTTAATTCCTTGCTCATTTGTGCAGATTTAACTCATTTGAACAGATTGTCCTGAAAAGCTCAGAACAACCAAAATATTTGCCCCAATATTTAGAACCATGAAGATAGAAACAATCTTTCATTGCACCACAATGATGAGCTTTATGTATGTGAAGGTAGGTCCTGCAATTTGCCAAAAAAAGCAACCATCAAAAAATACTTTTGGAGAGGGAATTCAATTCAAATTCGTCTCTCTTGCTAACTGGTAAAACTTCAGAAAATTCTATCTGGGTTTTGCACATTTTAATCGTTGTGCAAAACCACTAACCAAGAATAACCTCTTGTCGATTTTTGATAAATCCATTTTGTCTTTCCACGGTATGAGTAATTTACATTTGTAAGGCACAAGGAGTAACAGACTGGCATTTATGAGGTGGAGTAGTTGTCAAGATCATCTGATTGAAGAAATTAACACAGTTTTTGACACAGAAGAATCTGCAGATTTTAAATGCAGGTTTCTGCAGCTCTGAATGCTTTATAAACTGGTGATTTTTGCCGTTCTTCCTCCAGGCATCTGATAGTACATTTTTAATTTGCTGTTTGGGTTTAAAATGTCAATGCACATCAGTTATCCATTACTGAAACTGTTCACTTTTTTTTGCATTAGAAGGCCAGTTTTATCAGTATATTTCTTACTCTCCTATTTTCAATACTCAACAAACTAGATGTATTTGCACAATTGCTGTCTGCTATGATTACACATTTATTGTAGCTACGATCGTGGAAGCTCATTGAGACAAATAAATAATAAAATTACTAAAATGATTATGGATAACGCCAGTAAAGGATGAAAGTCAGACCATTGGTAGGAAGGTATATGAGGTGAGAAGAACAATACAAATGGAAGAGTAGTGCAATAGACTTTCACTACTATTTGGTGATGATGTGAACTGGATTTTAGTGGAAGTCACCAAAGATGGAGTCTTAGAGCAAGACAACTAAAGGATGACCCAATTGCAATAAATGAGAAAATGAAATGGAAAGGATGAATCTGAAAAGCTGTTTCAAACCAAAGTGTAACAATAGGGACAACAACCATAGAAACTACTAAAACACAAATTTAACTATGGACTTCTGAATGAAGTTGTTGAGTAAAGCATCCCAGAATCATTTAAGAATCATCTGAATGCCATGTTGTGGGATTGTAGAATCTTTCAGGATGACAAGTTGATTGAAGCCAAATTGAAATGTGTATATCTTGCAATAAATATTGTGGTATTATGTCCTGACAGACCTTGGGAGCATTTCGAATGTTCTCAGACTTTGTTGAATGCATGATTCTGAACTTTGCATTCCTGCCATTCATCATGTTCACAGCCACCCACAGACTTGGGCTCTTTTATTGTCATAGAAAGACTGATAGAAGCGATCTGGGAAATTACTTTGCACATTAAAAAATCACTTATACCTAAATGAATATGTCATAAATTTACCTGACTTGTTCAGTGAGTAGGAGAAAGTGAGTACCTAATGGATGTGTATGGGAACTTTATGCTCTTCATTTGCTTCAATGCTGATTCTCTTAACAGGATTTTTCCTTTAGCAAAGCTTGAGGTGGAGCAGGGCATGTCGAGGCAGCACCTTCCCGAATTTTGTGTTTCAGTGACAGGATATCAGATTTTTCCGCCTCATTTACACAATGGTGGTAATGATGATGCTAATAATGTGGAACACAGGTAGTCTCCTCACTATTTCTACTTCAAAATTCAGACAGTTTTAACCTGCAAACTGGCTAAAACTTAGAAAAGATATTTATTTCTTCAAACACAGTTCAATAACATTGAATGTATTCTAGAGGTGGCTAGATATAGCACTTGGGGTGAATGGGCTCAAAGGTTATGGGGAGAAAGCAGGATTAGGCTATTGAGTTGGACAATCAGCCATGATCATGATGAATAGTGGAGCAGGATGGATGGGCCAAATGGTCTCCTACTACTCCTATCTTCTGTGTTTCTGTGAGTAACACCTTACTGGGATTGCTTTCAGCTGCTTCAGTCAATAGCTCAATTAGTTGAGTATAAATAGTAAGTGATTAATCACCTTTGATTCTTAAGGACCTTAATTACTGAACAATTGAAAACTCTCCAATGGCCCTTTCCAGCCAGAATTTAATTGGTGGGATAGCAAACATGTCATCTCCAGGGCATACTTGCCCAATTATTTCCCCTTCTTACCATCTCCAGGGAGGGGAGAATTGAATTCTATATATATAAAAGAGGCAGAGCAAAATTTAGTTTTCAGGAGCTTGAGATATCAGGGCAGATGAAAACCCTACCTTGGCTAGCCTCAAGCCATAGGAGATGCTCTTCTAAAGCTTGCATATGCTTTTATAGGCCAGCTACAGGGAATTTTGTTTGACATTTCTCTTGTGTCAGAGCGAATAGTTACAATAATGAAATTAGCTGCATCAGTGAAATGCATTCCCTTCCATAACACTGATCTGCATAGCATTTGAGTTTGCAAAATTAATCAACATGACTTTATGAAGTGAACGTGTAATTACCTGCCTCAAGATTTCTCTGTATTGTGTATTTTCTTCACCTCCCATGGTGTTGTAACCACGATGAAACATCTGTTCCTGTTCTATTTGTCTTCACCTGCTCTTTGTTTATGTATCACCTAAGATATTAAAAAAAATCTTGGTACACATGTAAAGAAAATTACACCAGCAAAATAAAAACCTGGGAAAGCTTACACAATAATAACAAACAGATCAGCAAATGCTTTTGAATTGCTTTTCTGGATTTATATTAATAGGTAAAATCAGTATCCCGCAATAGTTCAGCAACCACTATGTCTCTGCCAGAATCTGTTTCCTAAACTACACAATAATCCATAGTCATTAGTTCTCTCCAAAATGTACTGTTCTAAAACCCATTCTGAAATATTGAAGAAAAAAAAGGATTGGAATTTATAAAAGCGTTGGATAAGCAATGAGTATAATACTGGATTAGTGGTGCTGGAAGAGCACAGCAGTTCAGGCAGCATCCAACGAGCAGCGAAATCGACGTTTCGGGCAAAAGCCCTTCATCAGGAATAAAGGCAGTGAGCCTGAAGCATGGAGAGATAAGCTAGAGGAGGGTGGGGGTGGGGAGAGAGTAGCATAGAGTACAATGGGTGAGTGGGGGAGGAGATGAAGGTGATAGGTCAAGGAGGAGAGGGTGGAGCGGATAGGTGGAAAAGAAAATAGGCAGGTCGGACAAGTCAAGGAGACAGTAACTGAGCTGGAAGTTTGAAACTAGGATGAGGTGGGGGAAGGGGAAATGAGGAAGCTGTTGAAGTCCACATTGATGCCCTGGGGTTGAAGTGTTCCGAGGCGGAAGATGAGGCGTTCTTCCTCCAGGCGTCTGGTGGTGAGGGAGCGGCGGTGAAGGAGGCCCAGGACCTCCATGTCCTCAGCAGAGTGGGAGGGGGAGTTGAAATGTTGGGCCACGGGGCGGTTTGGTTGATTGGTGCGGGTGTCTCGGAGATGTTCCCTAAATCGCTCTGCTCGGAGGCGCCCAGTCTCCCCAATGTAGAGGAGACCACATCGGGAGCAACGGATACAATAAATGATATTAGTGGATGTGCAGGTGAAACTTTGATGGATGTGGAAGGCTCCTTTAGGGCCTTGGATAGAGGTGAGGGAGGAGGTGTGGGCACAGGTTTTACAGTTCCTGCGGTGGCAGGGGAAATTGTCAAAATAGTGAAATTGTATATTTATTAGAAAACTAAACCTTTTACAGACAATGAGAGGGATTTCCTTTGAAAGTTTCTATCTGCAGTTATGGCTCTCTAGTAAGTTTGGGAATTATGTCAGACCACACCTCCTTTCACTGTTTGTCTGAAAATATATGATTTTATGAGGCTGTGTTTCAACTGGCAGAACGACCCATAATAATAACTCAGAGCTACTGACATGAGGCAAGGCAGTTTGAGGTGTATTCTGGATTAGTGGTGCTGGAAGAGCACAGCAGTTCAGGCAGCATCCAAGTAGCTTTGAAATCGACGTTTTGGGCAAAAGCCCTTCATTGCCCGAAACGTCGATTTCGAAGCTACTTGGATGCTGCCTGAACTGCTGTGCTCTTCCAGCACCACTAATCCAGAATCTGGTTTCCAGCATCTGCAGTCATTGTTTTTACCCAGTTTGAGGTGTATGTCTCATTTTTAATATTTATGCTCAGGTCAGAGAGGTTATGACACTTCCAGGGAAGATAAAACTTGAACCTAGACAATTGAACTCAAAAGTAGGAATGTTACCGCTGGACCATCTCGGTATCCCTCTTGGAACACCTCATTTTCATCATGATAAAGATAAGCTGTAAATTCTAACTGTGCTTTTAGCCAGCTGCTCACCAAATGGAGGATGGGAGGTTGGTGGGAGTTCCCATGATTGTAAGACAGCCTGCATCTCCTAGATGGGAAATGCCATTCGTAACTGATCAATGTCAGCTTCTGTTTCACTCATAGTGATCCGCTTTTCACAGAATGCAACCTTCCCCCCCCTCACCCACCCCCAGAAATAACATGAAAATGTAGGTGGAGGAGATGACTCGGATGAAGGAGAATTTTTTCCCCCATTGTTCTGCCAGATAATGTTATAACAGCGAGCATACGTATCAGTAAATGGGGCTGTCCGGAGTCTGATACCACTGACACAGAAATAATTTAGATTTAGATTAGATTACTTACAGTGTGGAAACAGGCCCTTCGGCCCAACAAGTCCACACCGCCCCGCCGAAGCGTAACCCACCCACACCCCTACATCTACCCCTTACCTAACACTACGGGCAATTTAGCATGGCCAATTCACCTGACCTGCACATCTTTTGGACTGTGGGAGGAAACCGGAGCACCCGGAGGAAACCCACGCAGACACGGGGAGAATGTGCAAACTCCACACAGTCAGTCGCCTGAGGCGGGAACTGAACCCGGGTCTCTGGCGCTGTGAGGCAGCAGTGCTAACCACTGTGCCACCGTGCCGCCCAATTTAGAAAGAGTTCAACAACCTGACCAGGTATTTTGAGGCAAAACCCCCAGTCACATCTTGCTTAAAATCTGAGCAGCATTATACCAATCCACTGTACCCTCTTTGCTGCAAACCTTACCCCTCTGTTCCTTTTTTTTGGAGTATTGCAAGTAAAACAAGTTTCTCTTTCTGCTTCCTTTGTGCACTCTGATCCAGTTGACGAGCAGAATAAACTTAAAAGGCTGAAAGGCCTTTTCCTGCAACTATTATCTTACCAACACACTTTGGGTAATTTCTTTTCCACCCATTTCCAAATAAATTATATAAACAAAAGAGATTGTAACATAGATTGATGGGGTATGCTACAACCCTTTTTACTTAAAATAAAAAATAATTTTTCCTGGGTTTTTCAATCTTAGTTATTAGTCCTTGCTCTCTACATTTAGTATATCAAATTCTCCAGGAAGCAGTCATTATTTTGTCAATGCCTTCAATGGCATCATTCTACTAAATTACGTTTTGTTTTTCTTTTGTCCATGTAAACAGTCTGTTCCATATTTCTACAAAGACTATTTCTTAATGGAGAAGAAGCACTTTTATTGGCAGGTGAGACATGACAGTTGTGTCACAATGAAAGCCATTTGGCACTGATTTAGGTTTTTTAAGAGCCAGACTAATTTTTTTTTGCTGCCTGTACAAAATAACTCCAGGGCTGGTTCACATTATAAACTTTTTTTTACATCAAACAAACATCAATTTATTAAAAAGTTCCTCATAGTGACTTTGTACCTTGGGATATTAAAAAAAAACTGGCTATTCTTCATACTTTGGTATAAAATTAGATTATTTCCAGAACAGGCATTTGAATTCCTTTTTTTTAAAATACAGCTCTTTGTAAAGGAAAAGCAGACTTTGTAAACCTTAATGAACAACCTTGTTTTCACGCACTAAAACCTCACACAGATGGTATTCATAAACCATTTCCTTTGGGTTTACCTGTAAATGTCTGCACTGGACTGTATCCCAGTGCTCCATTGGAGACCAGCCCAGAAGAAAGCACAGTAAATTGTGAATAAACTGTCAATGTAATTTGTGATTAAACTTCAACTACACTGTATATGAATATGTGATCAAATGGAGCAGATCTCAAGAGATGGAAGGCTAGGATGACCATATTCAGTACCATATTCAGTATTTGTCTCTTTTAAATATCATACTATAATCAAAGCATAAGGCACCTGGTGACTATTAGTCTTTCATTTCACTCACTTTATTGTGTGAAATGTTATTTCAATGATAAGTTTAAGCTTGTCAGTTGAGCACCAGACAATAAAACAACCACTACACAGATTGAATACTGAGAACATAAGCAGAGACATTTAATTAAAGTACGAGAACTGTTTATTGCTGAGGTACTCCAGACAAACTGAAATCATCAGCATCATGCTAGTTTTAGTAAACATGTAAGATTCTTTTTAAAAGTGGATATCACAAACAGTTTGTTGTTTTTCGCAGTAGTTCAGAGATCTTTTAAAATATAAACAAAAGTTGAAATGAAATACAAATGTGCTTTTATTTTCAATCTTTGAAAAGTTTTCTTCCTGTTTAAGTTTAATTTCAGACTGTCAAATCAACTCGTATTGAAGAATTATTGGACATGTGGGCCATGATTTTAAATTTTGGACTATGACTT
The DNA here is from genome assembly GCF_047496795.1 of Chiloscyllium punctatum. NCBI lineage: Eukaryota > Metazoa > Chordata > Chondrichthyes > Orectolobiformes > Hemiscylliidae > Chiloscyllium > Chiloscyllium punctatum. The sequence goes on from NC_092744.1 coordinate 45,656,151, forward strand.
TTAGTGAATACAATAGCATCACATCTACTTTTGAGTTCATCAGATCATGTGCCTCTCAGCTTATTATTTATGCAAATGAAATGTATGATGAACTTCTCAGAGGATTAAGTGGAAAACAAGTTGGAAGTTCTCACAACCCATAGACATTTGCCAGGCTTGAAGATTCAAGTGTCATATTTAAAGGCTGCTGAGATGGAGAAGAGGTGATGGACAGGCAGCACAGGAGCTTTGTCTAAGGACATCCCATATGTTTGTGGCCCCTCCACATCTCCTCTGCCAGTGAGCCTGTTGCTTGCAGGAACTCAGGCTTAGGATGGTAAGCCTGAACCTGGGGTCCTTTAGGCCCACATCTTTCAGGAGACACTTGCCAAACTCATCAAGGTCATCCTAAATGGCAGGCTACCTTCAAGCCAGCTGCAGATGCTAAGCCTGCACCTGAACATAAAGGGAGGGAGAGAGGGAGATAGAAATACTTCCAATGGTCAGTCAATGCACAGAATAAACAATTTTAGAAATTTGTCTTAATTTGCACAGTTCTAACATTTAATTTGCACAGTTCTAACATATTGTTGTGCTCATGAAAAATGTTCTATGAAGTGAAACAGAATATGCTGCATTTCAGCTGCCGCACCTTGGTAGATCTTGCATAATCACAAAGTGGTTGGGTGAAGAGAGCCCCACTCATGAGGAAATCACACATCTATAAGTGGGGATTCAGGCAAGCTGCTGCAGATGAATCTCAGCAACTCTGAGGGTAATAAGATATGGGGGAGGAACAATGAATGCCCCATGTTCTGTTAGAATTATGGTAGCTCCTTGGATATCTAGCACAGCCCTGCATTAATGAATTTAACATTACATGTGAAAGAAATGTCAAAGTGGACCCAGTAGTTTTGTGAATTTATCTACAGATATAGATAATGAAGGCAGTTGTTGTCATTAGGACTACTGGAATTGGATTGCCACCCAATCCTTGTGAATACAGGTCCTCAACCAGCAGTTGGCATCACTGTAACATGATCATAGAATCCCTATTGTATGAAAGCAGGCCATTCGGCCCATCGAGTCCACATTGACCCTCTGGAGAGCAGCCGCTCTGCCCCATCACCATAATTTCCCATGGCTAATCACCTAGCTTGCATACCCCTGGATACTATGGGGCAATTTAGCATGGCCAATCCACCTAACCTGCACATCTTTGTGACTTTGGGAGAAAATCTACTCGGACGTGGGAAGAATGTGCAAACTCCACTCAGACAGTTGCCTGAGGCTGGAATTGAACCTGGGTTCCTGGTACTGTGAGGTAGCAATGCTTACTACTGAGCCACTGTGCCTCCCTATAATGAATCAATACATCCTTATTTGTCTTCTGCATTGGCTCTGTCATTTGTAGATAGCTGTACCAAAGCTTGTAGATGCTGCAAGAACTCCCTTCCTCTGTGGTAGATCTTGCTCTGCTGCTCTTTCCCCTCAGTGCTCCACAGCAACTGTGGAGGGTGCTTCTGTGGAGAGGACAGAGTTGCATCTGCTGTCTTTTGTGGTGATTCCATTCAAAGTGGAAGGACAGCAAAAAGAACTGCTAGATATTATTCTGCCAGGCTTACTAAACCTGCAGCCGATCTGAGAATGCTTCGAGGAAGTTATAGTCTTAGTAGAGTGATACTGCACCCATGACACCTTTCCCTATTAAGCTCTGAATATACCCTCGCAGACGCTTGTGTCACACTTGGTCAAGGCCCCAAGCAGTGTATGTGTGTCCCATTATTTTCTGTATTGCTGTTTTGTTAAGAGGACAGCTCCTTGCCATCCAATTTACAGGATCTTGGAGATATGTACAATTGCAAGAATACCACCAAGCTTGACAATATCCCTTTCCATGTACATGAGTAATCCTTACCTCATGTATGGAGATCCAAGAAAGTGTCTGTGGGCTTGGCATGGAGCACATGTCTGTAAGCTTCCTGCCAAACCATCCGATTCGCATCCCAAACCCCCCCAGCCCCATATTCCCTCCCACATCAAACCTACCACGGGAGCCCTTTCCCATCATCCTTTGCAGGGGCTGGTGTTCTGGCTTGCAATCTTCAAGACTGTGCCTTCATCAATGGGGATGATACATACTGAGCAAACATGCTTCCTACTGACTTCAAAGATCGTAAGATGCCAATTAGTCCAGAATGTGGGCATGAACATAACCACAAAAGAGGGACATGCAGTCAGGCTGGATGACTCTTTGCCAACCCACTACCTGGACCTATTCATGATTACCTTGGCCTGGCCCAGGAACAAATTCATGATGGGATTTGATGACCTTCCCACTCCCCACCTCTGTGGGTGGTCAAAGATCAGGAGTCTGGGACTGAAGTACAAACATATTTTGAGGAGTAACCCATCCCTATCCCCCCTCCAACAGACCATCCCCACGTGCCACACCCCCCCTCCCCACCCCGGAACCACGAGGGAAAATGAAATAGCTTCTGTACTCTATAACACAGAATGCATGTGGAGCAGTGAATCTTTGAGGCTGCAGTTGACACTCTACTTAACTTTGAATTGAAAGCTGGTGTATAGCATCATGTAAATGCTGGATGTGTGATTACTTTACTTTAAGAGGTCACATGTGCCAGCCCCACTCTTTGACCCCTTTCAAAAGGGTTACATGCTGCTGCCACTTGGACATGGCTTTGTCAATATCATAATTTTATTGTACAATTGACCTTTGGATCAATACAACAAGCTTTAAACAATATTATCGCTGTAATGATTAGTAGGGTCTGCCTATGACTCGCAAAATTACCTTGTCCATTCTTCCTGTCACTTGTTGTTGCACTCCCTTGTGCCCCTGATGACCTTCTTTTCCCTATTTTATTAAATCCCTTAGCCTGAACATTTAATGACATTCTCACCTCCTATCAAGGTACCTTTGTCTTTGCTGGTTCTGCACATTCATCATATCAAGGCTAGAGTGACAGTTTATAACTAGCCTTGTAACCCGCAACAACTTTGGGACTAAATGGTATGGTTCTGTTCGCTGAGCTGGGAATTTGTCTTGCAAACATTTCGTCCCCTGTCTAGGTGACATCCTCAGTGCTTGGGACCCTCCTGTGAAGCGCTTCTGTGTTGTTTTCTCCGGTATTTATAGTGGCCTGTCTCTGCCGCTTCCGGTTGTCAGTTCGAGCTGTCCACTGCAGTGGCCAGTATATTGGGTCCAGGACCCAATATATTGGGTACCTGGACCCAATATACCGGCCACTGCAGTGGACAGCTCGAACTGACAACCGGAAGCGGCAGAGACAGGCCACTATAAATACCGGAGAAAACAGCACAGAAGCGCTTCACAGGAGGCTCCCAAGCACTGCGGATGTCACCTAGACAGGGGACGAAACGTTTGCAAGACAAATTCCCAGCTCGGCGAACAGAACCACAACAACGAGCACCCGAGCTACAAATCTTCTACCAAACTTTGAACTAAATGGTATTCCCATTTCCTACCAGGTCACACCCAATCATCTCCAACCATCCTCTGGGACAGTGGTTATTGGATACAATCAGGCCAATTCCAAGATTTGAGCTGACCGCAGCCTTTATGATCACATGATCTGACCCCAAAATCTGGAATTTTGTGTGATCTATCCTGCTCTAACTGACCATAGTCTATTCCACAGACTAAATTCACAAGACAACTGAATGATCAGCAAGCCCCAGGCATAATCTGTTTGATTGCTGGGGTTGACTTTGCTGAAATCTCAGAAAGCAATAGCACACCTCCTCAGACTTGCACAGAACCAATAACACACCAACTTTGGATTGTATTGGTCTATGGTTATGTTTTGTATGGTATTGTAATGGTTTGCTATTGCTTCTGCAGATTGACCAGAAGACTTTCCCATTCTTTTTGCCTGCCACTGGTATATAGTGGAAGGATTTGTAATTTGATACTCAGCCTGCTTAGCCATATAATAAATATGCATTTCATCGCCATTGAAACCCAAAGTGGGACTTGAAACTGGAACTTTTGGCTCAGAGGCAGAGTTGCTTCCTGCGGCACCATAAAATTGCCTCATATCAAATAACCACAATCTTTAAAGCATCGGTCATCAAAAAATGTAGACTTCCAAATCCAGGACACTGGAAACAAGTCTATATCATAATGACAAGATCAGCTCTGCTCAGCATTAATACTCCGAGGGGTAGATATGTTAGATTTTTTGATGTTGTTGATTTCTCAACATCTAGAAGTTTTTGGATGAACCCAAATTGAGGTTGTTTGCTAACATTCAGCTTCCTGACATCACCTCAGTAGCGTAGTCTAGGTACAGATATGGATGGGAAGCACATTTATAGTGGATGTGACAATGTGTATGTGTGTATAATTTAAAGGGATGAATGCATTTAAAAGAAAGTGGCAAAATGACAAAGATAGAGAAGCGCTTGTAAAGACTCCAAGGCAATTCTATCCAACCAAAATCGTGAAGTCTTAAAAGAACGGACACTAAGAGCAAGCAAGGCTGTAAGGAATGGAAATCCACATAGAAGCCTCTTTCTGCCGAAGGTAATGTGGCATATTAGAACCTGATCTTCTGCTGGATACCTAGCTGGGGCAAAGCTCAAGCTCACTGGGTTGAACAGTGGGTCTCATGGCAGCATTATCACTGGTTGATATTGCAACATGCCTATAAAAGGCGATGAAAGTCAACAGTGACCAATAATTTGCAGGGAAGTGGGATTGTCAATGGCTGCCAGAGCTGTACTTACTGTAGTCACAGATGCCCCAGCAGGAGACAGCTAAACTTTACATCTGAAATGGCCACAACATTATTATATTATAGATAAATAAAATAGAGATCATGGGTTGAATTTTCCCTTCCCTGGGGTGTTGAGAATAATAGCAAGCATGATGACTTAATTGGGTGAGAGTTCAAAGTTCAGATTCCTGCTGTCAAGCTTTTGCAATTATGTCCTCCCAATTCAGATCACAAGATTACTTTCTCACCCTTAGGTGGCATGAGGCCGATATACATGTATTTGCTTCTTAGAAATGACTTGACTCGTCAGAATTAACCCTTTCCCCATCAAAATATTCATTGCTTGAGACACTCGATTGCTAAACCACAAGCATGTAACTGGCAGTCACTCTGCCTCCAGTTAGGGTGAGTATTGTCACTGTCTCTACTGGTACCTTCATAGTGTTCTTTTCTTCACTTTGCTGGAACTTCCAGGAGGCAATGTTGACTAAAATACAATGTATCAATGGACCATTTCTCCATCCAACTGGGCAACAGCAATGTACCAGTATCTGCTTCTCAGGTGACTATTTAATAGAGTCAGATAAGCAGCACATGGCCACATACTGTCTGCCTTGATGTTTGTGCTAGAGGGGAATCTTTTAGGGCAAAATGCAAAGTAATTGCATGTGGTTATTGGAAATAGTAAATCTAGGTTGTCCAAACCTATTTCAGTTGTTCTTTTGCAATCAATTTGAATATTGCTGAACAACTTCTGTTTTTGCTGAACCAACAAGCTGTGCCAACAAAGCTACAGGAGAGCAGTTCAAATTAGACGCCATTGATTCCGTGTAAACAATGTAAAGTCAAACTGTTGGATTGACTCCATCTTAATGAGACTAGAATTGTTCACCGTGTCTGAAGAATTAAGCAGCCAAATTTAGTAACAAAAAGCTGTATAAACAGTATGTAATTGATTTATTAAAATGATCTTGAAAATAAAACATCAGATTGTCTTTCATATTCAGAAGTTTTTATTAGCTTTAATAAATAAATTTTGAGTAATGCAACGTTGAAAGAATGTTGAGTGGGTGTAGCGCACCAAAACTAAATTTGTTTTGCAATTATTTTTATGAATATTTCAGAGGAACAGACCAAATTCTATGAACAGAAATGAGATGACAGCTTTACATTCAGTAGAAGAAATTTCCTTGTATGACTATGGTTATATTGGAACTAACCATTTATGGCAAATTAAAGGCACAGAAGAACATCCAGTAGACATTACTGGATTTCATCAAGGGATGATTATATTTTAATATGAAAATAAATCCCCACCTACAACTGGGTTTGACAACATTCTATGCATGCTCCAGATAGAGTGTGCCTTCACAATAACATCACTGTGCCTTTCTGCTGTCAGTATTCTATTATGAATCTGATGTGAAGGCTGGTATTTCTGTTGAGATTTTCTATTCATCTAATTCAAGAATCTTCACTGACATCAAACAAGTTTTCAAGAACAAAAAGCATGAACAGAAAATGTAATTACAAGAAAACATTAAGTTGAGTGATCTCTGCTCTGTCCCTTGCATAAACACAACAGCTTCTTTAGCACAATAGCATGAGTGGCCTGTTCTGTATAAGTTTTGATAGAAATAAATAATTGAGAAACTTCAAACATTGGTTCAGTATCTCATGCTGGATTTATACTGGAAGAAAGCTTAATTTGCAAACCAGATTATATTTCATTCTATTTGATCTAAATTCCAAATGAGTTGCAAATCTGGAATAATTGCTTTGTACAATACAAAAACAAAATACTGCAATGTGGAAAACTGATGGAAGTAAGCACCCAGCATCTATGGAGAGATTAATAGATGGGATTTAATAGATTCAATAAGGAGAGTTTGAAGGCAACTCATTTAATTTAGTGGTGGGGTGAATGGCAATGGGGGACCCTGCTATCTTACCATTCATTCCCTGATAATATTTAAGTGTGGATGGGAAAGTGTGTAGATGGTGCCCATCTCAACACCACTTGATGCCCTTGACAATCAATGCCTGCTTAAAGGTCACACTCCACCAGTAGCTGTATTCATCCAGCAGTAGCAGCAGGACTTGTCATATGAGAAGCCAGGAAAGTAAACCTACTGGAGCTGCCTGCAGGCTTGTTGTTGTGGGGGTGTGGAGGCTGGAGGGAATAGAGTCATAGAGTCATAGAGATGTACAGCATGGAAACAGACGCTTCGGTCCAACCTGTCCATGCCGACCAGATATCCCAACTCAATCTAATCACACCTGCTAGCACCCAGCCCATATCCCTCCAAACCCCTCCTATTCATATACCCATCCAAATGCCTCTTAAATGCTGCAATTGTACCAGCCTCCACCACATCCTCTGGTAGCTCATTCCATAAACGTACCACCCTCGGCGTGAAAAAGTTGCCCTTAGGTCTCTTTTATATCTTTCCCCTCTCACCCTAAACCTATGCCCTCTAGTTCTGGACTCCCCAACCCCAGGGAAGATTTTGTCTATTTATCCTATCCATGCCCCTCATAATTTTGTAAACCTCTATAAGGTCAGCCCCCAGCCTCCGACGCTCCAGAGAAAATAGCCCCAGCCTGTTCAGCCTCTCCCTGTAGCTCAGATCCTCCAATCCTGGCAACATCCTTGTAAATCTTTTCTGAACCCTTTCAAGTTTCACAACATCTTTCCGATAGGAAGGAGACCAGAATTGCATGCATTATTCCAAAAGTGGCCTAACCAATGTCCTGTACAGCCGCAACATGACCTCCCAACTCCTGTACTCAATACTCTGACCAATAAAGGAAAGCATATCAAACGCCTTCTTCATTATCCTATCTACCTGCGACTCCACTCTCAAGGAGCTATGAACCTGCACTCCAAGGTCTCTTTATTCAGCAACACTCCCTAGGACCTTACCATTAAGTGTATAAGTCCTGCTAAGATTTGCTTTCCCAAAATGCAACACCTCGCATTTACCTGAATTAAACTCCATCTGCCACCTCTCAGCCCATTGGCCCATCTGGTCCAGATCCTGTTGTAATCTGAGGTAACCCTCTTTGTTGTCCACTACACCTCCAATTTTGGTGTCATCTGCAAACTTATTAATTGTACCTCTTATGCTCGCATCCAAATCATTTATGTAAATGACAAAACGTAGAGGGCCCAGCACCGATCCTTGTGGCACTCCACTGGTCACAGGCCTCCAGTCTGAAAAACAACCCTCCACCACCACCCTCTGTCTTCTACCTTTGAGCCAGTTCTGTATCCAAATGGCTAGTTCTCCCTGTATTTCATGAGATCTAACCTTGCTAATGTTGTGCAGGAAATGCTAATTCTTATTCATAGGCATTCAGACAGATCATGGCAGCCTCCCTCCCCGGCCCTCTCATTGGGAGGGGCTCTCTGTAGTGCTGAGAGCCCTTCTCCTACTGGTTTATGCAGCTGCCCACAATCCCAGCCCTATATTCTCCACACTGATATCATTCATCTCATGGCCTTGCTCCATTGACAGATCTGAGTGTCTGGTGCCTGCACTGAGCCCAGCAGCCTGCCACTGTTCCCTCAGTGGGTTGCTCAGCAATACACAACTGCCAGACTCTCATCAATCAGCAAGGCTCTGGGGTGGGATTTTCACATTACCCACCCCCACCCCTATCCAACAAGGGTCTTTTTATTGTGTAATCAACCTGTCCTGAGATGTTATGGCACACATCTGCAGCAAGCGGTACTTGAAAACGGGTGTCCTGGTCCAGAGGTACTGACATTACAACTGTGCCACAAGGGTCCTACTCAATGTTTTTGTGTCCTGGAGAGGTCCATTGTCCAGTTAATTGTCTGATTAGCATTTAATTTGGTAGGATGCATAAAATGGGAGCACTGATCATCTCTGTTATATACCAATACATTGCAGAACATTTGAAACTGAAAAAAATCCCTCTTTATTCATAATATCTTTAGCTTTCTCACTGAATGCTGCCTGACCTAATGAGTATTTCTGTTTTTGTTTTGCTTGGAGCAGAGATGGAAGGGTTACAGAGAGTTCTCCACTTGTCTCCAACCTCTAAATTCACCTTTTGCCAACTATTGTTAGCTGATAGCTGGTTGGGAACCAGTCTCATGTTGCATTATCCGTATTAACGCTAATTATTGATCTGTTGCCTTCCTTTTGCTGTTGTTAATGGCAGCTTGTTTACTGGTGGCACATAACATCCGACCTCAGTGACAGACTTAAAGGCAGCCTGCATTTTTCAAAGGGGAAATGGACTTCAGCTGCAGTCGACAGCTTTGCAATTAGACTGGAAATATTGGCAGAGGATAGAGATGTTCTGTCCATTCATGGGCATTAGCATCTTCAGCCAAACCTCCGGGCACTAACTATGAGATGTGCATGAGGTCTAAACTCGAATTGTGGTACCAAAAGTGTCCACAAAAGCAAATGTAATTAATAATCTGACAAAGGTTCTGAAGTTAAGATTTCAAACAACAGCACTCTTGCTGCTCTCTCCTAGACATATACCACCAATAGCCCCAGCATTTACAACTCTGTTTGAAGTGGTTCACTACATCAACCAGCCTTGCAGATCAACAGTAGCCATCCACCTCAGTTGCCATTGCATCTTAGAAACAGTGAAAGTGTATGATTAGCACAGGCAATAGATGTTTTCACAATGTGATTTTTACTTCTTATTTTTCAATATCATAAACTTGATAAGCGATGTTGTAATAACTTGGTGTAAGCAGTTTGTGTGGATTACTGTTGGTTCAGAATTCCTGACAAAGTGCACAGGATAAGATCAGTATATGCTCAAATGGTGCGACTCAAATTTTGTATTCTCCTTTTTGAAGCACAACAGCCTTTTCCGTTAATCTAGTGTTTCTGCCCAAAGTGGCTTCTTCATGCAGTAAAATCACTAAGTTAAATTGTGGAAGCCTGCAAATTTGAGTTAAACAGAGCTCCAAAAGGTTGAGGAATCACCTATGTGACCCAGTTTGCCTACAAACAAGTTCTGTCAAAAAACATGAGCATGATGACACAGTAAATGTGAATGCTTTTTTTTCAATTTGTTTACATCTTATACTGGCCTGACCTTGTATCGCAAAAGGTAAAAATAACGGGAGTTAGCTCTGAAAAAAAGCCTCAGTTGTCTTTCTTTCTGCTTAGCACATCATGTCATTAATGCAAACATCTTTTTAGGCAGAAGGACAAACTTCCAGAGCAGGTCTTCCATTTTTTGCAGCTTCAACTGTGGAAACAGGAGAGAGAGCAGACATGTATTCATCAGACTCTTCAGGTCCCTCAGAGCCTTTATTTTCATTTTCTTTTATTCTTACATTTTGCCCACCTTTCTGATCCACTTCAAATGATGGAGATCATCCAGGCCGTTCTGTTAGCCTCATAATATAGAGGTTGATATTTGCAAAATAACATAGCTTCTTGGACTTTGCTACCACAAGCAACAGCATTTCTTTGGTACCATCTATGTTGCACCAATCACATCAATAACATGTTCCTCGCTTTACTTTTCACCATACGCATTTCAGCATTAAATAGAGTGATCTGCTAAAAGACAGCAAAACAATCCACTTTCATCCACATTAAAACTACTCTTGGTGTATTCTCATTCTGAAAAAAAATGTTCAAAAACATTTTTGCTGCAGGCTTTCCCACGATTTCACACTTTAGCTTGGTCTAACTCCACTCTGATTAGCACAGTCATATGATAACCATGCATAAATCCAGCTCATCAGGGTTACTAGTCTCAATTTTCAACTAAATGTGGGCATCCTTTATTGGATTTCCTATGTTAGTGAGAATGAAGTTTAAAAGCAAGGTATGTCTATTTTGAATTTGTGAAATATGAAAATGTTAGTTCATTAACACTTCCTGGATATTTTACATTGGCTTTCCTTCAGAGAAGAGGAATTTAAGCAACATAAATGTTGTTTCGACACACTTTGTAATGTATTTTTGTGAGTCTTTATAAGTTAGTCCAAATGTCATTTGATGCAAGTTGAGTCAGAAATAGCTCTTCAATGGTTTCTAGACAAGCACACTGCTTGGTGTGTGAATTTGAGTATTTCCACATTTGTAGAGTAGCATGTCTTTTTATTGGATCATGTTCTATAAAGGTATGGGCATAATCAGTTGCATTCTATATGCTGAAAAAGGCATTAGGTTGATTTAATAAATTTGTGTAAATTGCACCACCCTCTTCCCATGTTCAAAGTAGGTAGCTTTGACCTTTCCTATGCAAGATGACCATATATTTATTGGACACATCCATGTCCAATGTCTTAGGTAGGTCTTTACAAGGATCCAGATGTATAAATGCTCAGTGCAATTGTTGTTGGCTTAGCTGATCAAACATCTGCCTTACTTTGGATGACTAGCACATAACTTAGGCTGGTTCTGAAGAACCATACTAAGGCTAAGTTGTTTGTTAGAAGCCTGTTTCCTTCAGATGCAGTTAAATGAAAACACTGCTTTCCCAACCGTAAAAAGTGCTCCAGTCTGTGATGTTGCACCAAGACTTCTACACCTTACCTTCTTGTCAGTAAAATTGGGCAATGCTAACAAACCATTTAATGATTCCTTTAGAATTCAGCTATGTAACAAGGACTTAAGATCAATACTGAAGCGTAAAAGAAATCAGTTTCCACAAAAGTACGCTAGTAATGAAGATGAAATACATACCATGGTATTAAGTCATAAAAATTTATAGACTACAGCTGCCTTTAAATTTCCTTCAGCATAAGAATATTAACTGTCTCCACCTCACTCAATATATTGTAGGGTCACAACTCTAAATGCAACATCGAACATTCCAAAGTATTAAATTTAGTTTCCTGTCAGCAGGATTGAAAAGAAATGAATGAAATCCATTTTCACTTTAAGACAAAGACCAGAACTTGCCTAAATATTTGAATACTTGGAGTTAACTTCAGCCAAAACATAACCACAACCAGCTTAAATCAGTCTCTATTTGTTAGATAAAAGTAGAGAGTTCTGTGTGAATTGAGCAGACCTGCATCCCCTTACTCGTAAAAATCACCCTTTAGGAATATGAGTTCAAGTGTTCTGGTAGTCACTTTAGTCGGATCTGAGTTCAAAAACTACAGCATTAAATTAGTACCAGAGTCTGTCATATTGAAAAATAGGCCATATGAAGAAAGTCACTTCATGCTGAATACAGAAATAAACTTCTTGGAGAAAACTTAAACCAATACAGATTGAAATTTAATCTTGCTATCCTGTCAAATCGTGAGAATATTTAGAGTCAACATAATCTCCAAATATGCAGGTATAATCCAAATTTCTTTCAGCAAGTGAAAAGAAATAACAAATAGAGGATGACATGAAGCCAAATGTACAAATAAGAATAATTCCACCAAAATAAGAACCAGAGACTCAACAAGGTGCTCATAAGAAAGGAGTTTCACAATGTAATGGTTACACGTTGAGTCCATGGATTGCAGGATACTTGAATCCATTAACTTCAATTGTGGTGAGTTTTACCAGTTACAGGATGAATCTGCAAGGGTTCTTAATGATGATGGAGCATTTCCTTTCTCTGTAGGTGGATGACGTTCTCCAATTGGTTAACAGCTACACGAACTTGAAACCAGTTATTGGTCCACGTGTTAGTAGTGAAGTACTCAACCTGACTAAACTATCTTAAACAACAGAGGAAGCTTCAAGAAAACAGCTATTTGAGGTTAATATTGTTTACTTTAAGAGACTTGAGATTTAGGCATTCTGTAGATATACCACGAGATTTGTTGAATGGGATTTTCCAGGTCCAGAGGAGACCTTCAAAATGAGATAGATTGGCATGGTGATATGCTACCCAATGCCTTCCCTCCTCCATGTAATTAAGTGCTGGGTTCATGGTACCTTCTAAACCCGCATTCATTTAATTGACTACTTAAGAGTTTTAATAAAAACAATCACTTCAGGTTCTCATCCTGATAGCTGCAATTTCCCACCTCTGGGTGGGCATAGTGTGGGAGATGATGTTTGTTGAGTGCTAACTCCTTTCACTTGCTTCTAATACCCTGGCACTTCTGCTCCCAACCCCTGCAACAACACTTAAAGTTTAACTTGTGTTCGTCCTCAATCTTGGGATTCCAGTGCATGATGTAATGGCGGCAACCATAGTCCTCTCACTGGTGCTGCTGAATGCTACAGCTGTGGGCAGATGGAACATCATATACTTCAGTTTCAAGTTGAGAGGAAGGTCTGCCAGTATCCTCTTAAGAGCTTAATGGACAGGAGATCCCATAGGCCCTCCTTCTAATACAGAGAGTGCGTGTGTGCACGTGCATGTGTGTGTCTGTCTTGGCTCTCTTAGGCTACCACAAGACACCTGCCAAAATCGGAGAGATTCAGCCCATTGTTAGTGTTCATCATGGTATTTCAACTTTGTGAAAAATGTCCCCAAATTCAGTGACATCCTCAAATCCACAATTGATTGACAAACAATGACAGTATTAGATTAATAAATATATATTCCTCGTTGACTTTGAAGCCAATAGAAGAATTTGAAATTTTAATGTAAACTTTATTTTTTCATTAGACTTTGTCATTTCACTCTATTACAGAATTGCTTCAGGCCACTATGACTCATTTTTAGTTTCTCACTTAAAATCAGGTGCATTGTAAAACAAACTCTATTCTTAACTCAGGATGTCTCCAACAGATTGACATTACCATAAAACATTATATTAACCAACTGCCAACTTTGAACACAAGGAATGGCACTGAATTTGATGCACAAAAGAAACAAGCTCAGGGAATACCATAAACTTCTTAAATAATTTAATTGCAAAAGGTTTTTTAAAAATATTTCTACAAATGCAAGAATGCATCTTTTTCACCATTAAATACATCTCAATATTTTAAAAAGTTTGCAAAATACTATACAGGTATGTTTTCCAAAGTGACTGGAAGACAGCCATTAGGTTTTTCTACAAAAGATTAGCCACTGTATGGCCCTTACAGAAGTACTATGTAGAAAGATTACTTGAGAGGAAATGGTGGGCCACATTATTAAAGCTTGCACCAAATTCACAGCAACATAACCAAATGTATTTTGTTAGTCACAGATGTCGAGCAGGTACTGTGAACTACTACTGAATGACCTATCACAACGAATAGTTCAAAATTATTTTTTACAACATTGTTATTTTACAGAACAATTTAGAATTAATGGTCTACTTTTGTGAATGAGGATTGCAGAACATCAAAATTTAACTGTATCATTCTGCACATTTTGCCTTGTCTATATACAATATAGGTACGTGCCATTTAGAGTGGCAAAATATACACAGTCTGTATTTATTGGTTAAAGCCCACACATTAACAAAGGAAAATATCTAAAAGTATGTACAAATATACAGTCTCCTCTGCCAATGTCTTCTTGGAATATTAAGTAAGGGGAGGTTTGAAGATGAGCTAAGAAATGATTTACTGTAATACAACCTAAATTAAAAACGCTTATTGCCTTTTCCATATTTTGTGTCACAATTACTCTTTGCACTCTATTGTTTACAAAGGTTTTATCTGTTCTTTAGAAAAAATAAAATTTCCTTTCTTTTGGCAATGACAACAAAATTTAACAGCACTTGATTAAACAGATGGCCATGAAGTTTCTTCGGTCATGTACAGTTATTCTTTTTCTTGACAGCTCTCACAGTTAAAAGGTTCTAAATCATTTTGGTGTTTCGGCTCTGCTTTTGCAATTCAGAATGTTCCACACAACTGTGTTCCCATGGGTGACAATTTCACAAATTTCAGCTGGAAGCCAAAGGAACCCCAATAATAAAGTCCAGAATGAAGATTCTGTCTTGCATTACAGCAGTTTTGAATCAGAATCAATTTATTGATGAAAGTCTTGTCATCCATCTTTTTCCAGGTGTTATTTGGTTGAACACTATAAGAACTGTTTCATGCCTTTTGTGCACAGCATATCCTTCCCTTGTCGGTACACAGGGATAGCCAATGCATCCAGTCATTCATTTACTTAGCGTAACCATAAATTAAAAGAACACCCGGTAACTTCAAGTTAAATCTTGTATTCATGATAGCTAGGCATGTTTCCTTTCACTTCCATCTCACGATATAATTATTCTGATGCCAGTATTCAATACTCAAATGCCACAGAAGTTGTGAAGAAAGGTCATTCTGAACCAAAAGGTGCAAGCAACACCTTGAAGGCATTCCATTATTATTCCAATCTGGTTTTATTGCAAGTTGAGAAATAGGAACTAACTCAGAGACTAGATTATCACTCTATATACAGAATTGTTCAACTTCTTTCTTTCTTTTCATCGATGGTGCTCTGAAGGAATGGAACACAAGTGGAATATCAAATCTATGATCCAATATCTCATGTGGTATCTTGACACATAGATTTTAAATAATACATCTTCAATATGAAGACTTAATAATATACTGACTTCTGGGCAGAACTTGCCTTCTGTGGCAGCTTTTGAAAGTCTTTGATATCGTCACAGGTTTGGTGCAAAAGAAGTAAAAATCCCATGACAGAAACCAATTGCCCAAAAGCCAAGATAACTATTTTCAGACTGTGTTCCTTTTTGGAGCCCTTTCAGATATTTTTCAATTCATGCTACAATTATCCTTGAACTGAGGGTTGACTTGAAACAATAGAACTAGGTGCTCCACACAGGAAAGACTGGAAGTCAGGCACTGCACACAATTATCCTACTTGACTTCAATCTTAATTAATTCCAGAGTGCCTTGCTGTCAGACCTGCACTGGAAGCGTTTGGTTCATCTGTAATCTCATGTCCTGAATGCTGCCGAGAATCTTCTTCTGGTGTCCAGCCAATGTAACTCCTATCCTCAGCAAGTCTCTGCAAAAGAATGCACATTTGTTACATTTCCTTTGTCAATTTATTTTGACTAGTTTCCAAATTTTTTTTAAAATTGTTTAATAATTCAACACTGATGTCTTCAGAATTCTCTTTTTTTTCCCTCCAACGCAATGAAAAATGTGTTTTCTGTAATTTTAAAGCAACAATTTACAAATGTCTGAGTTGCCCTACTTTGGTTACTAATATTGTTTATCATCTAAGATTCCTCTAGTTAAACATAATTATTCTGCAGTATTTATTATATAATAAGTAAATTATAAGGATTGTCAAATGAAGTCTTTAATTGCATCCCATTCAACTAATTGCATCCCATTCAATGTCTAAAGACATTGACGACTAAAAAACCTTTTGGAAGGAAGAAAGTTCAACTTGATGGTTCACAAATTCAACTTCCCACTCATTACTCTTTTATGTAGTATTCATCTCCATTAGTTAATTCTGTCATCCCTATGATGAAAGTATCTATGTAATCATTTGGTCCCAATGAGTTAAAATTACTTATTACACTGAAACCCAAGCATGAAGCCAGTTCCTCTTCAAGTCACACACTAATTTTATTGGGAACTTTATTCACTGTCACTGGGTCAAAAACTTGGGAGTCCTCTTCCTAACAGCACGGTGAGTGTACCTATAGCACATGATCTGCAGCATTCAAGAAGGGAGCTCATCACCACCTTCTCAAGGGCAATTAAGGACGGGCAATAACTGATAGTTTGCCAGCAATGCCAACATCCCATGAGAAAAATGGTTTCCAATTGGTATTCTAAGGACAGAGCCTACACTTTAGGTGTGAGAGAAATCGTGACTAAAATGGTTGATCCAATTGTACATGTTTTTGTCTCAGCCTTAGTTCATAATAAATTTCATGAACAGGCTAGAGAAAGTGATGAGGTTTAATACTTACTCTGCTGTCATCTGCGCAACCAAGTCGAAAGAGGTGAACCCAGCATTAATAAAATTCTCCTTGTATCGACCCATTTTAATTGCATCTAGCCAGTCTCCCACTGTGGTGAATGTGGTGTAGTCAGGAACAGTACGATCCAAAAGAGGCTGGGAAGGGCTGTGGGGAAGATAAGACAAAATCAGTCCACACCTTAAGCCCTGTTTACATCAGTATCCAGAGTGAGCCTGAAACAAGTCACTTCAGGTACTGAGAACTTTAAGGATCACAGCTGCCCTGTGTGCACTAATTCCCATAGTGGCTCAGTTCTGATCATTGACAATTGACTGAGCATGTCTACACTGCTTTAAGATATAATATGGCACAAGAGGTAAATGATATGCTATTGTTTTCTGCTAATATCTGCAATGCTTTGTAACCTGTGAAGTAGTACACAAAATACCAGTTACTTGCTCCTTGACTAAAAAGTCTTAATTTTGTGTGTTTTGTGTTCACCTAGACCTGTGTGTTGAACTACATGGTTAAAATACTGAAAGGGAACTTCATCATCAATGATAAGGGAGACAGAATCAATGGAGGGAGGAAGATAGCATTTTGTATTTTTATAATATCATACAATGCTGTGAGCACTAATGTCCTGATGAAATAGTAAAATTGAATTTTCCAGCTTCATGTTTATGTCCTAACTCTGCACCTAAGGGGTTTTGCTTTTGTGTTGTCTGACTCTGTATGCTCTGCCACAATATATTCTGGAGTTGTCTGTAATATGCTGGTAATGCAATGTAATACAGGAAAGAACTGGTTACTACTCACAGGTGTGCTTTGCAATATATATCTCTCAAAGTTCTAGTTATCAGTTTTACCTCAAGAGAATTTAGAATTATTCTTCCTTATGACCTTGGTATTGATGCGATAATGATGATGGCAGAACCATCAACATTCACTGTCTTTACTCTTCTGAAACTGGGGAACCTTTGAAATTTTGTGTTAAATGCAGAAATCCATTGGTACCAGGGATTCCACCCTACCCTCCAGTTTGCAGCTGATTATAAATATTGAGCTAATGTGAACTTCTATTCCTAAACTATTAATCTTACTCTTGAAAACTCTTGCAAAAAGCTGGACTTGTTGAATGAGGCAGACCTGTTCTTTTTAATAGCATACAAGTTTCTAATTATTCCTAAACAAACTCTCTGACCCTTAAACAGTACAAACACATTTGTGGAATGTCAAATTTCTCCAATACGATAAAACACATCCTGTATTTTCTTTCAAATAATTTCTTTCAAGTTTATTTAAGATACTTTAGCTTCTACTTTAATCTTATATGTATACTCCATTTTTTTTTATCCATATAACATTTAAAGTAAAAATGAAAGAAGTGAGTATTTTGTGCTTCCTAATTTGCTGTTGATGAGAATACTTCATTTTTTTAAACTCACTCATGGGAATGTGGTGATGCTGGCAAGGACAGCATTTATTACACATCTCTAATTGCCCTTGATAAGGAGGCAGTGAGGCACCTTATTGAACTGCTGCAGTCCCCATGATGTAGTTGATTGGCTGATTGACCTGTCAGATGACATCTCTGCTGCTAGACACCGAGATGACGTGGTGTCTGACTGAAACTGACATCAGGAAGGATGAAATCCAGGTTACAGAGATCACAAAACCTTTGTGGGCAACTTTCTTCAAGGTCAGGAGTCAATGCTGTTGCTTCACTGCTAACTGTGAAACCCAACTCCACACTTCTGATTCTTTCGCAGAACCAAAATCATTGTTTTAGGTTTCACTCATTCATAACAAAATACTGATACATTATTTGGCTTATTACTCTTAAAAGTAACAAAATACATAAATTCATCAATAATAAATAAAATATAGTTAAATGCATCTGTAGTATTTACACTTTGGCACAAACCAGACAACATTGTTGATTATATAAAATGAAGCAGATAGTTCAATAAAAGGTCTATAGTTAAATAGAGTGAGAACAATTAGCAATGAGGACATCAGGAAAGAATTTGAGGCACAGTTTATTGTATACTTTGAATACAATACAAAGGTTAGCTTGCTTTGGACATATAAAGTGTTTTATGAGTGATTTTTGCCAAAATATTCCTACCAAGGCATCTGTAGAGAGATTCAAAGATAATGTAAAGCAGACTGCACAGGAAATGGATGAGAAATTTTAAGGAAACAGATCAAGCAGGCATGATTAGCAGCCCTTGTTAACGACCCATCCTGTTACATGGGCCAATATTGGAATTAGTCTGCTAACTGATGACAACATTGATGACACATATGTGATTAAAAGTGCAAAATGAATGAGCCCCTTTGGGTATTTGGAACTGGGACTGGGACCATATCATTGACAGCTAATCACTTAGAGCCATTATAGAGGTAAAGAATGACTCAGGATTGTTGTAGATATACTGTTAATAAAATAAAGTATTTGAAGATCATCTTCGATGCACATCAATACAGGGGCATGTGGTACTTTCACAAAGACAGATCTTATTGCTGTTACTTCAAGGAATAAAGAAAGATGTCCCAGTCTCTTTCAGGACACAAACTCTTTTAAGCTACTTTTTCAATTTTATCCTTATAATCTTTTTTAAGTAAGGGAAATAATATCTGATGGACACCCTACATACCATTCTTCACAGATGCAAAGCTGTACTGGCCACTCAGGGCATGTGTTTCATTTGTTTTCACCTCCAGCAGCGTAGAGATCAAAATTACACTCATATGAATCTAATTTCATACATCTTTTTTACTTAGAGACAAAGAGGGTGGAGGAGAAAGAACAGATGTCTTCAATATTTCATTCTTGAATAAGCAAACAAGTAATAAGCAGGATCCAAGATTCATCTTTTCCATTTCACCTATCCAGTTTTGCCAAATTAGAACATAGAGGAATACAGCACAGGAACAGACCCTTCAGCCCACAATGTTGTGTGGAACATGACGCCAAATTAAACTAATCCCTTCTGCCTGACCTTGGTTCACATCCCTTCATTCCTTCATTCCTTGTATATTCTTAATAATTGTTATTAAAATTCCATTGACATTTGCAAGCTTCTAGTAAAATATCGAGGTGGCTACACCTCAGTATGATCTTAAAGAATTCCAGCAAACAGCTCATCACTACACAGCTACATCTTCCATAATTCTCATCGAATGAGCCGGGCCACAAATTCTGCTGGAGAGAGGAGCAGTATGTTTTCAAATTAGGCATACCTAGAATAGATGTGGCAGTGAGTTAACCACTAAAAACTAAGAACTGTGGATGCTGGAGATCTGAAACAAAATAGAAAGTCCTGACAAAACTCAGCAGGTCTGGTGGCATCTGTGGCAAGAGTTAACGTTTCAAGTCTGGTGACTCTTCATCAGAATTGATACCAGCTTGAGAAAAAATGGTAATAATGTTGAAGACAAGTTTGAGAGATGTTGGGGGAGCGATGAATGGATAGGTGGAAATGAGTCCAGAGAGCGAGAGACAGAGCGATATGAAAGAGGTAGCAGAGAAGGAGATTATTAATAGTAGGCCAGGACAGAGGAGAAGTTAAATAAGTGAAGATGAGAGGTGATAGTAGAAGAGAATGGGTGTGCTGTACTGAAAGTAATCCATGTCATGACAGATGACACAAACAAATCGGCATGGGTAAACCCTAAATTTTGCCTTCACCACTCAGGTAAGTATTGTACAACAGAATGGAAATCTGCACACATCCCCGCCCACCATACAGAAATTGATTCTGGGCAACACCAAACAAAAAGATGTAGCACAGGCCACTTTCTAGGCTCAGGTCACCTTTATTTATGTAAATCAATGTCAATTTGCAGTGTTTCATTTACACAGTGAGTTATCTCAGCAAATTCTATTACTATTTAGCCAAAGCAACTTACGTAAGTACTGTACTGATAACTTTGCTTTAAAATGCTGCATTATTGAATGGATGAATGAAAAAATACAAATTAAGTTGTGTTAAGTGCATGAGTGGGCAGACAGGTTGCTGATAAAATTTATTGTGGCTAAATCAAAAGTGATTCATTTTAGTAGAAGGAATGAAGAGGGGTAATACAAAATTCTGAGAAAGGAAGACTGGGGGTCTACATACATAAATCTTTGGAGGTGGAAGATCATGTAGAGGAGGCAGTTGAATAGGAATTTGGGAGCATTGACTTTGTAGTTTGAGGCAGAGAGTATAAACTGCAACAGAGCTATATCAAATCGTCATGAAACACTGGTTGGACACCAACTGTAGTATTGTTGCATTACTTAGGTCAAATAAGGTTAAAAAGGGATTTAATAGGATTGTTCAAAATAGTAAATTTTTCTGAAAACACGAATAAAGGGCAATTTTTGTTTGGCATAAAATTCAATAAGCAGTTGATACAGACTTAAGGTGACTGATCAAAGTGTCAGAAGTGACACAAAGAGAAAAATGCTTCTGCAGTGAATTATGATTTGCAATGCACTGTCAGAGAAGAAATGGCCAGTAGATTCAATTGCAACTTGCAAAGGAAAACTAGATAAATACTCGAGGGGAAATACTTATGGACCTGTGAGGAAAGAGCAATAGACAGCAAATAGTTCTTTCAAAGAGTTAGCACAGAGGAATAAATGTTCTCCCTATTGTTGTATAATTTCCTGATGAAAGAAATAAATAATCATGGCTACATAGTCAAATAAATAATTCTTTTGTTGCAGGCTGCAGAAACACTGATACTGCTGAGCCACATGTCAACTGTCTGTCTGATCAAATTTTATCGCAGCGTCAGTCAGCCCTACTTCTTGTATTAAATCTGAGGTAGTCACTCCTGAAGTCTGACTCATTAACTTTATCTATAGGCTGATGTCAGTCCTGTCATCAGTATTACCCTATATCATTTATGACCCTCCTCATTCACTTTAATATATATACATTTAAGAGATTTTTAAATTTAAAAAAAACCTTAGTGCCTCATGCCAGTGTAATTAATTACTTCTTACTACCCAAACCTCCTTAAACATTCTTCCATGCAAATTTCATTACAGGTTTGACAAGTAATTCAAGTAGAAATGGAGATTTTCTTTGAGTTGAAGATTTCATCCCCACAACTAGAAGTGGACATTGTCTCATAAATCCTCCCAGTGTTTTTTTATTAATTAACTTGTCTAAAGGTACCATAAACTTTTCAGGGCTATTGTTTATTCCCATCTTGCTGATGTGCATTTTTTCAAAATTTTCTGCACTCACCTGTATAACTAACACATTTTTGTTTGTATTGTTCAGGTAGATTTCTTATCAGTCTTATCAATTAAGTGTCAACTGACCTTGTGACCTTTAGTTCTAAACAAAAGGTCACTTCATTATTGTTTCCTGTCTATCACTCATCAGTAAGGATCTAGATGCACAGACAGAAGAAAGGATCCAAGCTATTTTAAAAATCCTTAGTGCTTCACCATTTGCTGAAGAGTCCATATTGTCTTTTGTGGTCCCACACACTATCTTAGATGACAGGCATTTATACAAAAGTTTATTAGATAATCAGGATCATGACTGATATTGACTTCATGCTTGAGCAACAGACACCAAGATGAAGATTTTGAAGTCAATCACTTAAAATGTCAGTGTTTGTATATGGAAATTAAGCATTCTTTCATCAAATTAAAGGTCCCTTTCGTGGCATCCTTAGAACATGATGTTATTTAAGGTAATAACTTAAAAGGTAAGAACTTAGTCTAAGTCAAAAGTCACATTTCTATGTGGTCTTGAAAACGGAACTTCCATTTTGTCATGAAACATACCCTGGATTTGCAATAGAGACGACTTTCAAGCTAGCTGCATTGCGAATAAGCTTGTCCAGCGTATTTACAATCTGAGCAAACTTAGGTCGGTTGTTACGGTCTTTTACCCAGCAGTCCAACATCAACTGATGTAGGGCAGTTGGACAATCCATTGGAGGTGGCAAACGATAGTCCTGTTCCACAGCATTAATAACCTACAAGAAAATCCAAAGTGTTATTTAAGACTGCAAGTGAACTGAGCTCCCTTTGCACAACTCTCCATATTTTATATGAGTCATGGAATGAAAACTACAAATATCACTCCACTGTTTAGAGAAACAGACAGAAACCGGAAAATTACAATGCTGTCGGTTTACCTTCAAGTGCTGAAAACGTACTGAAATAATTCATCACAGAGTCACGAACTACTTTGACAGACAGAGCTCTATATACATCCTATATGGAGTTCCAGAAAGCATTTGTTAAGGTCTTGCATTAGAGATTATAAAAAAAATGAGAGTGCATGAATATCACTACAGGGGTTTCTCAGTATGGTGTCAAATGCCCAACCATCTGCAACTGATTCATCTTTCCCTCCACCATAAGATGAAAAATGGGGTCATTCACTGATTCTTTGTATACTTTCTGATATCATTGCCACATGCAGCAGGCCCTGGTGAGCTTTCAGGCTTTGGCTAATAATAGGCAAGTACCAAATGTGTCACACACTTGCCAGGCAATGATTATCTGCAACAAGGTAGAATCTAAGCATCTCCCCCTGACATTCAACAGCCTTAACATCATTGAATCCCCCCCATTATCAACTTCATTTGGGGTTGCCACTGACTGGAAAGTGAACTGGACTCAGCTGTATGACTTCAACAGCAGGTCAACAGCTAAGAATTTTAGGATGAGTGATACACCTTTCCACTCTCCAATGCCTCTCCACTATTTAGAAGACACAAATCAGAAATGTGGTGGAATACTCTCCACCTTACTGGATGACTGCAGGTCAACCAACACTCAAGAAGCTCACCACCACCTTCTCAAAGGAAGTGAGGAATGGACAACAAATGTTAGCCTTTTCAGTACTTCTCACCTTCCACGGGTGAACAATTACATTTCAAATTAACCTATTGACATGGAAGGTAATTGGTTAGGAAGTAGAAAACATAAAGTAGGGGTAAAGGGCAAGAATGATGATTGACAGGATATGAGGATTGGAGCTTTCTAGGAATGTTTACTCAGCTCTTCACCATATGCAGTAATGTCAAATACAGGAATAGACAGTTATATGTCTAAGTATGCAGGTGATACTAAACTGGGAGGCACAGTAAATTATGCAGAAAGGAGTAACATTGCAAAAGGAGGTAGTGAAACTAAGTGATAGAGTTTAATGTGAAATGTAAGGACATCCTCTTTCGACCTGAGAAAGACAAGGTGAAATACTGTCTAAATTATGCACAGCTGGGAGCTATGGATAAGCAAAGAAATGAGAGAATCTAGATACTGTACACAAATTACTAAAGTTACCATACATGTTTAAAAGGAATAAAGGCGGCTAGTGGAATGCTATCCTTTATCTCAGTAGGTTGAACTACAGAAGTGTGCAAGGTATAGCTCCATTGTATAGACTTGGTTAGATCTCACCCAGAGAGCAGCATTAAGTTTTGGGCACTGAATCTCAGCAAAGATACATTGACTTCTTTTGAGAGAGACAGACATGATGAGTTGCCAAACTAATCATAAACAGATGTTTAAACTGAAATCCACTGCTTGACAAAATCCACAATTTGGCACATCTTCCAACAGTCCAGCTCCGCCATGAAGACTGTGTTTTAAACAAAATCAAAAGCCTCACACAAGTTGATAAAGGCAATTAAATTGAATTTCCCCTCAGCCACTTGACGTTTTGAAATTTTGTATGAAGCCTTGACCAGCTGATATCATTTCTCGTGAAAGCAAAATGTACCAGTTCCTGTCTGGTTATTCTACAAGATCAAAAGTATTTGATGTCTGTGTCCTCATTTCAAACCAAAAAAAAATCTTAAGAACTGTAGTATCTGGGAGATATTAGACAGCTTTTAGCCTTAGGTTATTCCTTATTGTGGGTAGAAAACATACCTACATTCTGGAGTATAGGAGGAATATGTTTGACTACTATGAGCCTTAGAAGAAGCAATGCCAAGGCACTGCACTTCCAAACTTCAAAGGTACAACACTTACCTTATTACAAATAATGTTTTGAACTGTAACATTCAATTGTCTTAATATGTAGCAAGTACATCCCCACAATAAGGCATCACACACATCCTACCATTCCCCAAAAATATTTAATCTAATTCTCTGTGGCACAATCAATACATAGACATCTATCCAAACCCCATTAATGTCAAAAACAGGACTCATGGTCCTGGGCTTCTATTTTCAAATCTGTCTGAAAGTCCTGCTGTTAATTTCATGGCAAATCCTACCACATTTACTTTGACCTGACTTTGAAGGAGAAATCTTAGGGTTTTGATATCAATGTCTTGAACCAAGTGAAAAAACTCCTGCATCCAGTCAGTGCAATCTGTGAATTATCCAAATGAGTCAAAATCCAAAACAATTGAGAGGACATTTCATCAGAAAGGAGCAAAGTGATAGCATTTTATTTAAATGTTTTATTTAACACTTCAGATGGCTCCTTCATGCAATATGTTTGCTTGAGCTTATCAGCTCAGACACTTACATCTTGATTTGACATGTCCCAGTATGGTCTTTCACCATATGACATCACTTCCCACATGACAATTCCGTAACTCCATACATCACTGGCCGAGGTGAACTTGCGATAAGCAATTGCTTCAGGAGCTGTCCACCTGATTGGAATTTTGCCGCCCTGGTACCAAAACAGAAAGGTCTTTTCAGTCCCCCTTCACTTTCAACACATTGATATTTGTTACAAGCCAGATAAAACAGAACAGTGCCGCCGCTGATTCATCAGGTGGTTGTGGAGTATACAATCTTATCCTCCACAAGGTGAAGGAGCAACACTCCAAAAGCTAGTGCTTCCAAATAAACCTGTTGGACTATAACCTGGTGTTGTGTGATTTTTAACTAAGTCTAAATCAGTTTCTCATGAACTGCAGAAAGGATAAGGGCAATTTTCAATTGCTGCTTCTCTGTTTCTCAATAGAACGGTGGAGGTAGTTATCCCTTTGAAGGTGAG
Source organism: Chiloscyllium punctatum (assembly GCF_047496795.1). NCBI lineage: Eukaryota > Metazoa > Chordata > Chondrichthyes > Orectolobiformes > Hemiscylliidae > Chiloscyllium > Chiloscyllium punctatum. Next base: position 45,681,692 of record NC_092744.1, read on the forward strand.
GCTGACCTGATTCAATTTCCAGGAATACCTTCTAACAACGGGAAGTTGTTGATCACCAACATTTCTTTTAAGTCCAAATTAAAATATGTTATACTTTTTATACAGGCAAACTGGTTAAGACAGTGATTAGCATTTTTGCATACAAATGTAGGAAGCAAGCACTGTTTGTAATATCTTTAGATGTGGCAGGTATTGAGTGGTCTAACCAGTTATCATTTAAAGGGACTGCTGAAAACTGCTATAAAATAGCATATGGAAGTTATGAGATGAACCTTTACAGTGTTTGGAGGAGAACAGTGCTTCTGTCAGACTCTGCAACAGTAAAGTACCCACTGTCAGCCTCTTCTTTACACCCTAAACACATCAGGATCATCTCTCCAAACATGGGTCCTATTCCATCAGGAGAAAGAAGTCTATGTGCAGCCACAGACCTCTTCTGCTCACCTCCTCCTTTCAATGTCTGAGCATTCCCTGACTCTTGATCACCTGGCCTCTTGAATCACCAAACCAACAGTAATATTTTTTAAAAAGCTGATACTTTCGGTACAATAGAAATATTATACTGAGGTACAATAGGGAAAATAGCCCTGGAAAAATGTGAGCAATGACCAGAATTTGGGAGAATTGTGCCGGATTGGCATTAATGAGATTTCTGATGTTGAAAGCAAAAAGTCCCAATTTACAATGAAGGAAATTCTCACTGGTGAGCAATAAGGGGCATGTTTAATGCAGTAACATCTCATTATTATACCATCTTGATTCATTGACATGTAGCTTCCCATTTCCCCACTGAATAGAATCTAGATGGTGACAATTCCCAAAGTGAAAATCAGAATGGTCACCTGGCAACTCAAGAGGTCAGAAGCTAGGAATCCTGCAATGAGCAACTCAGCTCCCAACTCCCCAAAGCCTGTTCACCATTTGAAAGGCATAAGTTAGGAGTGTGATGGAATATTCTTCACTTGCCTTGGTGACAGCAATCCAATAACACTCAAGAAGCTGACACTATCCAGGACAATGTTGCCTGCTTGTTTGATACCATTCCCTCCACCATCGACATACAGTAGCATCAGTGAGTAGCATTCACAAGATGCATGCAGAAACTCAGAGGTTCCTGCACCTTCTAAACCCATGCCATGCGAATCTAGAAGCACAAGAGCAACAGCTCGATGGTAGACCTACCACCTATATTTCCCCTCCAAACCACTCACCATCCTGACCTGGAAATAATTTGCCATTTTTTTTGTGTTGCTGGGTCAAAATCTTGGAATTCCCTCCCTAAAGGCACCATGGGTCTACCTACACCAAACAGATGGCAGTGATTCAGGAAGGTGGCTTCCTGCCACCTTCTCAAGGACAGCTAGAGATAGACAACAAATACTGGCCCAGACAGCAATGCTCACAACCCGTAAATGAACAATTCAAAAGAGTCCGCTTGTTGCTTGCTCCTCCAGTCCTGCATCTTGGACAGGAGTCTTCGACATCTCAACCATACGCACATTCCCATCCATCCATGAGAACTCCCGAATCCCTGACAGAATGGCCCTTTATCTGCCCAATATGTCTGGGAGAAGTGACAGGAACCATGTCAGGCAGCTGCAGATTTCCAGCACTTGGCCAAATACATGGTTGGCCTTTAAAGATGGTGCTGGTGCCAGCAATCCCAGGTGGTCCCGACAGTAGCCAATAATCCTGTCTGTGGTGACTGGGAGTTTACAATGAGAGAGTGCCATAGGGTGGAATGCACAGGTAATGAGACTAGTTTGGGAAAGGTAATGCGAAGAAACCCATTAGGGCTCACTGGAGAAAAACCCTCCATGAAAATTGCCAAAATGATGTCTTGCTAAATTCTAGCAAAATTCAGCCAAACGACACAAAGGAAACTGGAGTGCTTTCAAACTATAATGATCAGTAGAAGCATTATATTAAAAAAGCACATGAACTGAACATTACAACATGAAACAGTTTCACCATTTGTATTTTCAGATTATGTCATGAATCCTTTGCAGCTAGCATGACATTTAGTTTTATCTATAGCCTAACTACCTCATTTCATTCTAACATCTCAAGTGTTCAAACAACTTCAGAAAGAAGTACAGAGAACATAATGCACATAATTGGTGTTGCCCTCACCAATGAACTTGTGTAGGTTGGATCAGTTGGATCATCTTCCAGGAATCTCGACAAACCAAAATCTGACACTTTGCACACAAGATTACTGTTGACCAGAATGTTCCTGGCTGCCAGGTCTCTGTGCACATAGTTCATTTCTGACAAATATTTCATCCCAGCTGCAATTCCTCTTAACATGCCGACCAGCTGGATGACTGTGAACTGTCCATCATTCATCTGCAAAATAACAAGCAACAAGGCCAGAAATTCAATGAATAAAATGTATTAAGTATTTTGTTTCTATAAAGGCAGCGGAAGAGGAGCTCAGGTTTCTTTGAAATTCCTGAGGTAACCTTGATGAAATAAATTGACATCCTTTCAATCATGTGACTATAAAAAACACACCTGCACTATATCACACAAAGAGATCTGCCAAGTGTGCTTGTATTTATTTACAGGCTCACAGTGAGGCATATTAACCCCCGTCATCAAAGGACTTCACTTCAGTTTAGGAAAATCGAAGAATTAAGTTCTAATTAACTGTTGCTATGTCAAATTTAATGTAAGGTTAGAGGGAAGCCAGGTACTGAAAATTCCATCATGTCTCGTAAAAGAAATATAGTTCAGCTTTGGTGGGGTAGAAAGTTCTGGTAGTAAGTTGACCACCAGTTATACATTCCTCATGATTTTTCTTCCAATGGATTTCAAGAACTACATTAGATGCAAGAAGTGCTAAATCTTGCACTTACCCTGAGGAAGGAATCCAAGGCACCATTCTCCATAAACTCAGTAACAATCATGACTGGACGGCTTTTAGTGACCACTCCCTCCAAATGGATAATATTTGGGTGATCAAACTGTCCCATAATACTGGCTTCACTTAAGAAATCCCTTCGCTGTCTTTCAGTATAACCAGCCTTAAGTGTTTTTATTGCTACAAAGATCTCCCTTCGTCCTGGAAGTTTAAGGCGTCCTCTACATACTTCCCCAAATTCACCTGCACAAAAAAAAATTACAAACTAAATTTCAGATTTTTGGTCACATAAAACATGGTAAATTTAGATATGTTTTAGTATAAGAGATTGTCAATGCCTTTTGGTCTACCTGCTCCAATCACTTCTTCAATTTTTACACAGGATACATCAATTTCCTTGGCAAATTCTCTGACAGCCTCATTGGGGTCTTCATAGGTGAAAGGGTCAATATAAACCTTCATTCCTGGTGTGACTATTAGTGATAAAGACAAGTGATATGCAGCATTAATGGAACAAATAGATTATACTTCCTGAATCAATAATTAGCCATGGAAAATAGAAACTGCATCTTTTTCTACCCATTTTGTAAGCACTAAGTGAGGACTAAGTGGTGTCCTGGTGCCACTGCCTCGTGGACAGAAGATATAAGGTTCATGCCTCACCTGCCCTGAGTGTGTGCCAAAATATGTCTGAATAGGTTGATTAAAATAGCTAACTGAAACCATAAATTGAAAGTCATTTTCAGCCACCCCAAAAATTGTATTAGGTTTATTATGTATGCAAGTAAAGGCGGAGTCAAAAAGTGTGGTGCTGGAAAAGCACAGCCGGTCAGGCAGCATCCGAGGAACAGGAAAGTTGATGTTTCAAGCATAAACTCTTAAACCTGATAAAGAGCCAATGATCGAAACGTTGATTTTCCTGCTTCTCAGATGCTGCTTGACCAGCTGTGCTTTTCCAGGACCAAACTTTTTGACTTTGATCTCCAGCATCTGCAGTACTCACTTTCTCCACACAAGTCAAGGCGTTGACTTTCATTTTAAATGCTGTCGAGAAAATCACTTTTAGATGAGCAGGACAGAAACTGAGTGCAATCCAAATAGAATTCTTCAATTCTAACGTGGTCACCAACAAATATTATTGGCAATTTTTAAAAAGAACTTTGTACTGACAGTGGTTGTAAGAATGCTTTTCATGGATCCAAAGTATCATGACTTCTTCTGCTCCATCCACCTCAAGCACACTTATCCTACTCTGGGCCGTTCTACATCACAAGAAGTAGCTATCATCAACAGCATGAATTTTGAAATGCTGAAATGTTTGAGATGCCGAGGGGCACAACACCAAATCAACTGAAATGAGATCTGATGCCCAATTCCAGGTGTCTTGTTTGAGCTACATGCGCCTTGCTCAGCCCTGATTCTGGGTCTGAAAACAATGTGAGACAAACTTCTACCCCAATATATTTCTTGTGGAAAAAACTCATGGAGGAACTTACTGTGGCCGGTGCTGTACTGCTGGAGTTTCTCAGTGTATTCTGACTCTGAACCACTTCCACGTTTCCTTCAGACAAGATAGAAAAGAAATATTTTCTGAAAACTTTTATTGTGACACTAAGAGCATTAAATACAGACAATGAAAACTCTTATGAAGGCTTTTCTTTGAGCATATGAAAAGGTTTGATTACCTGATGCACACAAATGCAATCACAAGCACAGCTACAATAAATACCAGGCCTGCAGTGGCTGAACCTACAATCAGGGGTAATTGTTCTTGGATGCTTTTCCCACTCTCATCTGAATAGAGAAGGACAGGTATTATTTAAGAATTGAACCAGTAGAAAAGAGAAGTTTCATAAAAAGGAATAAAAACAAAGAAATGTGAAGCCCTTAACAATCTGTGAATGTGTTAATACGTGTATTCCACTTTCACATAGATTAATCCTGATCTTAAATCATCATCTGCTTCCCACAGTCTGACATAGTAGCTGATCTCTCTAGGATTTATTAATTGATTTCTGTAAATCATTTGACAAATGCCACAAATAGATTATAATAAATGCCAAAAAGTGAAGAGATTTAGATTATTCAAATTTTTGCAGTGTTGATAATATACCTAAAATAGTGTTAGTAAATTATCAACAACACATTTAACTTTATATCTCTAAGAACTCTTGTTGAAAACTGCCAATCAAAGTCAAAATTTGACAGACATACTTTCCATCAGAGTCTGGAAATCTACAGTTTTGCTGTACTTTCCATATCCAGCCACGGTCCTGGCTCGCACCTGAACTCCATAAGAAGCAGATGGTTTTAACCCTTCAATGCGAATTGTGTTTTTCTGACTTGTAATGGTCGACGCTGTTGATTCATCTTGGTCCTGGATTAAAATACATGTGAAATATTGATGAAAAAGTATTAGGACAGGGCGAATAGTTATTGTCCAATCCATAACTCAGCTGCCAAGTGATAGTAAAAGAGCTTTTTTTGATAAACCTGTGAAAAAAATACCTAGTGAAGAGTATGTTCCAAATCACTTTTGAAAAGTAGTTTGTATTCAAATTCTTTGCAACACCATGACTAAAATAGATTGAGGGGGTGGATAATTGGCAGGTGAAATGCAATGTGGAGACATATAAGATGAAACATTTTGTTAGGAAGAAAGTAGAGAGAAAGTATAAACTAAAGAGTACAACTCTGCAGGGGGTGCAGGAGTATAGGAACGTGGTATATTTGTGCTTTATTCGTAAAGGTGGAAGAGGTTGATGGAGCAGTAATGAAACATATTTGATTAATACTGTCTTTACTAAAATTGGCATACAACACAATAGCAAGGAGGTTGTGTTGAACATATAATAATAGACTTAGCTGGAGTGTTTTCTCCAGTTCTGCATGCCACTCCTTTGGATGGAACTGAAGAAATTGGCAAGGGTACAGAAGGTTTGTGAGAGTTGTTCCAGGGATGATGAATTTCAATTGTGATGATAGACCGGAGAAGTTGGAATTGAATTCATCATAAAAAAGGGAGAGAAGAAATCTGATAGAAACATACAAAATTGAGAGATCTGGACAGAGTAAATAGGGAGAAAATATTCCCATTCATGAAGAGATCAAGAGCGAGACAACACAGATTTAAAGTAATTCATAAGAGAAGCAAAATGACAAGGGAAAATCTTTCACATAATGAGTGCATAGGCTCTGGAATGCAGTGTCAGACAGAGTGGTGGAGGAAGGTTTAACTGAGGTATTCAAAAGAGAATTACATAGTTATTTGAACAAGGACAATGTGCAAGGTTCTGTGGGGAGATGACAGGCGAATAGCAAGAGGTGAGATGCTCTTTAACAGAGCTGGTGCAGACACAATAGGCCTACAGCCTCTTTCTGGGCTGTCAAAATATCAATGATTCCCTCATGAGCAATTTTTAAAAATATACAATGTTTTATTTTCTACGAGATCCACATAAACAACTGAAAATAATTATTGGGAATAGACTACTTCAATGGTCTGGGATTAGTGTCACTAAAGTACCAGCATACCTGATCTTTTCAGCAGCATGTATAGCATTACTGTACCTTTTCACGATATTTCAGCTCATAGTCCAGGATTATGCCATTGGGTTTTTCAGGTGCAAGCCATGATAGAGTCATGCTATTTGATGTGGCACTCAGTAGATGCACCATTAGCACAGGAGAAGGAGCTGCAAAAGGACAACAAACAGCAAACATTTCTTTTTAGTTCCAAGCACCACCAACAAAACCAATGGTGTTTACAGTTCAGAAGAACCTTTGCCACATTTTATCTCTAATAGCTCTTTATTACAGCAATCCAAAATAATTCCTAATTACCTACTCAGTCACCACAGTGCTATGCTTTCTTATTTCAAATGCAGAGCCAATGTTCCAATATAAAGAAGAAGTGACCACTTCCTCAATAGCTCTCTCAGCAATGTATTCTCAAATTCAACACTTTATGAAAAAAAACCTACCACCACTGAGGAGTAATTTTAAATTAGTATCTAATTGGACGTTCAATTGGAAATTAATTGTTCACAAAGAACTCAATCAAAATCATTCAGAATTTTAAAAACATCTAATAATGAACAACTACAACTGAAACAAACTGATACCTAAGTGGTATAGGAACTTCCCTTAGCTTAAACCCACAGTTTTATAAAACTGTATCAATTGTTCAATCATAAGGATTCTCATTTTAAAATATGTCCTGAGGCACTGTATACGTTTATGAGTGAATGATGAATATCACGAAGACTGCAATGCAATATCTCCCATCTTAGGAGTGCAGTTATTCGTCATTTCTCATTGCCCTCATAGCGTATTTTATATGTAACACTATATTTATCACTAACTAAAGAAATTCTTCTTATTTTATATCCATAATACCTACAAATTAGTAAACTTGTTACATGCCAAACTCTTGCTAGATTAATAAAGATTAAACAAACTAACTTTCCTTAATTTGCAATGATTCAATAGAAAGTATGTTAAAACATTATGAATTTTCTTGAAATAAAGTCTGGCAATGTTGGAGAAACTCAGCAGGCCTGGCAAACTCTGTGGAGAATGAAGCAGAGTTAGCATTTGAGATCTTCATCAAAGATCCTTAATTTTATATTAATTATTTTTAAGGTAACTCTTTATCCATTTATTTAACACTAAGACCACCTATTTTCACTTTGGAAAAATGTCTGGGTCAGCCCCTGTTTCAGCTCAGTTCCTGCTGATTTCCTCATCCATATTTTTGTTACATCCAGAATTGACAATTTCTGCTTAGCTTCCCACATTCTACTCCAAGAGATTATCCAAATCTCAGCTGCTCATGTCCTAAATTGCATAGATTTCTGTTCATTTATCACCCCTGCGCTTACTGACCTGCACTGGCTTCTGCTTTAAGCAATGGCTCCATCTTAACATTCTCATCTTTGTTTCCAAATCCTTCCATAATCTTGACCTTCATTAGCAGCTGCACAGCTCCCCCTAAATTATCTGTGATTCTCCACTTCTTGACCACTCACAATTTTGGTAATGATGCATTCAGCTTAATTTGGCCATGAACTCTGTAATTTCCTCCTTAAACCTTTTCTTAAAGCTACTTCTTATGACTCTTTGATCAAGCAATTGGCCATTAGCTGAATGATTTAACATTAAGTTTTGCTTTCTAATGCCCTGTGAACTGCCTTGTTAAGTTTAGCATGTTAAAATAAGATCCATAAAAATATATCTTTGTTGTTAAAAACAAATATGTTCATTTGCTTTCTAGCTTGCTGCCTTTGTACAGCAATTCACTTGAAGAAGGCTATCTTTCTCTGCCGATACTAGAGTTTCAAAACTGGAACTGTGAGTGCACAGAACAAGTTCCATCATCCTGCTGCAATGTTTAAACCCAAACTACTTAAAGAATTTTACCTATAGAGAGAAAGACTTCAGATTTCCTCCACTTACAGCTCCTGCTGCCCAACTCCTCTAATCCAGTCATGCAACAATGGAAGCTAATACCGTCCATTAAACACCAATCAATGGACAAATTACATACATACTGCCTGGAGGTAAGATTCCCTTAACAGCCGAACTCAGAACACAGTCATCTGTCTCTCAGGGCCTAATTACAGCTACACCATCCAGCACCTGGACTGCCAGTGTGAATTCCTGTCTGACAAAGCCTGATGGCATCCCACCAGCTGCTTCGGGCTGTGATTTAGCAGGTCCCCTAACACCATTTCATTGTGTCGGACTTATAATATAGAAAGTGCCAAGTGAATGAATATTCAGGCCTTAATCACTGCAAGATAAGCTACAACACAAAAGGGGAGCTTAATGTGAAAGTCAGACAAGTCTTAACCTCAAGGATGGCCACCCTCAAATAAATCCTTTCTGCTCAAGGGTTGAGAGCTTTCAATAATTGGAATCAAGAGTTTTAGAAACCTACAGGACTGTTGCTATTGCAACACAAATTGTTTTGTGGTGACATACTCAACAAGCAGAACATAATCTTCACATATACATAAAATGTGCATGTTTCTGTAAAATGACTATCAGAGCACAAGACAGCTGTTGCAAATGTAATTTTTGGATATTGGTGCAACAAATGTGTGTCAAAATGACAGTTTTTAAATTTATACGCTTTCTGTACAACCTGAAGCTGAAATATTTAAATTGCTTTTTCTTTTGTAAAATAAATGCACTTGTTCTTCAGTACATGAAATGTGCTTACACTAACACCAGTTGTCCTGCGACAATAAATAACTGACACTTGAACTGGCATGATGATGCAAAACTGTATTTATTCTGTCTATACTGTTTTCAGGGAGTGTACAATAGTGCTTTTGAACTGGTGTGAGAGGCTGAGTTGGAACTGAACAGAGATGAAAGGAATCCACTCATACTTATTTGCACACACCCTAAATGTTAACCAAGATAAATTAAAGGAGACAAAATCAATGTTTATTTTAATCAGACATGGTCAAGTGTTATATTCTGACCAAAACCATGCTAGAAACTGTTAACATCTTAAAAATTTATAATTAGTCCGAAAGAATAAAATGGCCTGAGGACAGGATGATGCCAAAGAAGCAGCGTCCTGTCAGGCCGTGTGAAACTCTGTAACCACCTGGCTCTTTGTCTACTTCTACTGGGGCCGAAAAATTCAGCTTGTGTTTTTTGACGCTAGTGTCAATTGTATTTACTTTAATCGAGTATGAAAGGATCAGGTTGCGGTTGGAATGTTGAAGAAACTGAGGTGTTAAGACTATAAGATAAAGGAGCATAATTAGGCCATTCGGCCTTTTAAATCTAGTCCGCCTTTTGATCATGGCCAATAGATTTCTCAACCATTCTCCTGTCTTCTCTCCATAACCTTTGATCCCTTTACTAACCAAGAACTTATCTATTTCTGTCTTAAATATGCACAATGACTTGGCCTCCATGAACTTCTGTGGCAATACATTCCATAGATTCATTACCCTCTGGCTGAAGAAATTCCTCCCATCCCAGTTCTAAAGGGCCATAACTTCACTCTGGGCTCTGTTTTCGGGACCTTGTCTCTAGAGGAAACATCTTCTCCATATCCACTCTACCCAGGCCTCTCAGTATTCTGTAAAGTTTCAATCAGATCTCCCTCATTCTTCTGAACTCCACTGAATACAGACCCAGAGTCCTCAACCACTCCTCATATGACAAGTCCTTCAACCTCAAGGTCATTCTTGTAAACCTCCTCTGGAAACCTTCCTCCTCACCAACCAAGGCCAGACATCCTTCCTTAGACACGGGACCCAAAACTGCTCATAATATTCTAAATGCAGTCTGACCAGAGTCTTATGCAGTCTCAGCAGTACATCTCTGATCTTGAATTCTAACCCTCTTGAAATGAATGCAAACGTTGCATTTGTTTTCCTAACGGCCAATTGAACCTGCATATTAACCTGAAGAGAATCCTGAGGCTAGAGCTCCCAAATCCCTTTGTGCTTCAGGTTTTCAAAGCCTTTTGTTCATTTAAAAAATAGTTTAAGCCTCTATTCTTCCCACCAAAGTGCACAACCTCACACTTTCCTACATTGTATTCCATGCACTCCCTTCCTTGCCTACTGTTTTAGACTATCCAAGTCTTTCTGTAGCCTCCCCACTTCCCCAACATTACTTGTCCGTCCAATTATTTTTGCGTTATCTGGCAAATGTAGCAACAATGCTCTCAGTTCTTTCATCTAAACTGTTATGTATCATGTGAATATTTGTGGTCCCAACACTGATCCCTGCAGAACTCCACTCATCAAGGCGTGCCATCCTGAAAAAGACCCCTTTATTCCTTCTCACTGATTTCTGCTACTCAGTGGTACCTTGTCCCTGACACTAGAGGCTCTCATTTAGTGAGCTTTGACAAAGGGTCAGTTAGACTCAAAACGTCAGCTCTTTTCGCTCCTTACAGATGCTGCCAGACCTGCAGAGATTTTCCAGCATTTTCTCTTTTGCTCTCATTTAGTAGCCTCTTTTTCGGCACTTTGTCAAATATCTTCTAGAAGTCCAAATAGATCATGTTCACTTGCTTGTTACTTTCTCAAAGAATTCTAACAGATTTATCAGGCATGATCTCCTCTTGACAAAACCATGCGGACTGAGCCTTACTTTACTATACACTTCCACATACTTCACAATATCATTCTTAGTAACAGATTCCCCAACTCTACAGTGTTTCCATCTGCTCCACATGATTTATTCACTATCGGACCTTTCAGCTTCACCAGCATCTTTTTTGTAGTGCTGACCATGATACTCACCTCTGTCCTCTGACTCTCCAATGGTTCTAGTATCCTACTGGTGTCTTCTATTGTGAAACACTACTGATGGAAAGTACCTATTGAGTTCCTCTGCCATTTCTTTGTTCCCTTTTACTACTTCTCTAGCCTTGTGTTTCAGCTGTCCAATGTCCACTTCTGCCTCTCTCTTACATTTCCTATATCTAAAAAAATCTCTTGCAATCTTCTTTTATGTTACTAGCTACCTTATGCTCATGTTTGCATCATTACTCTGTGAAGCATATAGCAACTTCTGATGTCCCCAACTTGCTGTCAGCAATACCTTACTCCTCCACAAGGTGCAATGTCATAGTCTGCACAGATGCAATCTACACAGAAATCAGTGATTCTTTTAAAATTACACTGGGAAACATAAAGCACAGATTCACTGAATTATTTATTGGGAAGCTGGAATGTTTAAGTTATATATAGACATTACAATATTAAATGTTGAAACAATGCTCTACTTACCAGCTTGATTCGTAGTAATATTAACTGCTGCAAACTGAGGAGGAAGTGAACTCTTGCTGGAGACTCCATTTACTGCTTGGATTTCAAATGTATATCTGGTGTGAGCCAAAAGATTACTGATAAACACATGTCTTTCTGTCAGGCCCAGCTGTCGTGGGACAAACTCAACATTGTCATCACATCTGGAGCAGATTTTGCCTTCAACGCTGCACTTCTTGCAGATGATATTATAGAGCAGGTCATCACGGCCACCAACATCCTGTGGCTCACTCCATTCCAAACTCAGAGAGGTCTCATTCACCTTTGAAATAACATTCTGTGCAGCAGAAGGCACACCTTAGTAAAATTGAAATTGGAAGTTAGAATGTGTGTTAAGCATAATTAAATTCAACATGTATAAATTTAGAAACATGCATTTATCATTTATATAATACGTGTTTTATATTATATTACTGAAATATATGTATTGCTTCCATATAATACTGGGTTGCAAACACTGAATTCAGACAAAAATCTGTTTGCATCTTATTTCACAGAAATTAATGTTCTCATTGAAATAATCTATAATAAATCAAATAAAAGAGCAGACATGTCTTTGTTATAAATTAAGAGCTGATCAGAAATACATTTTTTAAATGAAAATATATTTTGAGACAATGGAAGACTATTCACAGCAAGTCAGAAGGATATAACATCTGCTTTGAAAACACTTTCAAGGTCACTGGAAAGGCAAATTGCTGTTTAAAAAGGAAAAGTTCTAAAGTGAAATTAAAGCCTGTTCTGAGAGAAGGTATCTGGGGTTGGGTACGGCTTTTACTGATAAGCAGGCAATGGAAGCATCTGAGACACTAACTTTATAGAAGGCAGAACGTAACTTCAGATGTACTTTTAACAACCAGTCTGTTGCCTGCATTGTGCTGATAAAAAAATGGAAAGCATCTGAGACTGACAAACCTTTAAATGCAAGGTAAAAGCCATAAAGTGTTTTTCACCAAATGTGCTAGGGCAAACTATTGGAGATAATCCTTTTAGGAAAAATAATATCATGTTTGAAAGAGGATACATACTATCCTTTTTTCCCATTTTTCAACCCTAAGGTCATTACACTTAGAGCCTTGACACACCTCATGGTCTTATCTGCATTAGTACAGTATCCAATTAAGATTTTCTGGTTTCCTTGTGATGCATGTTTTCCGGTGTCCTTGTAAGAGAGAGGGAGAGAAAGTGTGTGTTTGTCTGTGTATTACTTCGTGTTCAATTAACTAAGACTCCTGTTAGCTATTTTAATACAACTTGATGATGTAAAGAATCTCTTTTTCATTCCTGATTGCATTATTTTTCATTTCTATTGATAGATATGTTGCATAAATTTGATCATTTCTATGTTGCCCATCTCATTTCACAGTTCCTCTCTTTTCTTGGTATCATTTGTTCATCTTACAATTCTGTCTTGTTTCTGAATCCAATTCATTTATATTAAATTATAAGTAGTGGTGGCCCCAATAATGTGTACACTACTTGAACATAGCTCCTGCACCACATTAAATTGATTCCTTGAAATAATTAAGACTAAGAGGTGATTTCATAGAAAATTAGAAAATTCTTGAAAGGGCAGACGGTAAATGCAGGCATGATATTTCCCCTGGTTGGACAGTCAAGAACCAGAGTTCACAATTTAAAAGTTAAGAGAAATGCCAGTTAGGTTTGAGGTGAGGAGATTTTTTGTTAACTGAGAAAGTTGTGAAACTTTGGAATTTTCTACCACAGAAGGCTATGGAAGCTCAGTCTTTGTGAATGTTTAAGGTAGACATTGATAGATTTCTGATTACTGATGGCATACAGACGTATGGAGATTGTCTTGAATAAAAGACTTTGAAGTGCTTGATCAGTGAATGATTATTTTGAATGGTGGGGCAGAATCAATGGGCTGAATAGACTGCTGTTCCTAATTTCCTGTTTTTCCCCCCGTATTCTTTCTTCTTTTCATTTGTTGACAGGACATGGACATTGCTGGTTAGACCAGTATTAATTGCCCCTTTTTAATTGTTGTTGAGAAGGTGGTAGAACTGCTTTCTTGAACCACTATATTGCATGGGCTAAGAAATGGTATATAGTGTGTAGGTGCAACCACAGTACTGCTAGGAATAGAGTTCCAGAACTTTTTGACTCAGTAACAGTGAAGGAATAGTAATATATTGATGAAATATAAATAATTACATTAAAGTATAGGATGTTACTCCCTTCTCAGATAAAATTCAATGTAATGGATAGCATTTTTGTGACTTGAACTAAGCACAACATTGGAAGTATTGTATAACAGAAAATTAAGAATAATTCAATTAGTAATAGCAATAACCTCAGTAAGATTTTGGCAATCATTGCAATGAAACATAACAAGTTTTAATTGTTTTAACCGTTTGTCTTGTCTTTATGAGATTTGGGAGAAATTTGAGAGTAGTCATTATTAATTTTTTTTTCAAAGTGTAGTTACATATATTCATAAGAATATTCAGTTACACTCATAAAATCGCCTTTCAGTAGTTGTGTCTCAAAGGCCTCACAGCATGCTTTACTGGCACTATGATATGTACTTGCAAACTTTTTTTTGACAAAATAAGTACATAATGTGAAAGGAATTTCATAAGAGTATATTAGCATGTTTCAACAAAGGTCAAATATGTTTAAGCTTAAACACCACACACTGCTTAAATAGTGTAAACCATCTCAGTTATGAGACAAAATATTTCATATGTGCACTAAGGCTGCCAACATGGGCAAAATACGCATGCTACTACTCGGAATAGTGCTCAGGTTTAAAATTAATGTGCAGTAACTACACACAGACATGGTTGCTTAAGATTTACAGACTAGCAGCATGGTCATTAATGTGTCAGAGGTGCATTTACTATTTGAGATAATTAAACTGCAAATAACCCAATGGCACTATAAAAATATATCTGTCTCAGACATGTTCCCCCTAGTGCCATAAAAAGAAGAAACTAATGGCTTTGGGATCACAGGGAAAACAGAAAGAAGATTATAAAAGCCTTGGAAGTGGTTTAAAAACTGCTGTCTTTGTTCTTGTCAGTCATTGTCTGCTTTAAAGTCCTTCTCAACATAAACTGTTATTTAGGCCTGTAAAATAATCTATGTGAGTAAGATTATATCATGGCTTAGGCAGCTTAGGTTCTGCAATTATTGTACCAATGCTGAGAAGACTGGACTTGATTAGTGTTTAAAATATTTGGAGCTTGGTTGGATGCAATGTCATTTTTTCAAATGTGTCTGAATTTGCCAACTACTATACTGGTCATATTCATTTGGCTGTGTTACTAATTACATCTTTAACTTTAAATACAATTAAAATCCCATGCTCAATTAATGTGAATTAATGGCAGAGTAAGGCAGTTTCTGCTCATTATGCCTTGAGTGTTTTGGACCTTCAACATTTGTGGACAATGAACATAGTTAGGATGTATCTGGATCTTTATCATAGTTTGATGCTTGCTTCATTATTTTTAATTTAAGACATGAAAAAAGAATTCATTCATTACTGCAGTGTTGCAAAATAAAGAAGCTTCACTGAAGTACAGGTTAAGCATGAGAATATAATATAAAGTAAGTTATTTCAAAGCATCATAATATTTAGCAAAACGTTTGGTAATTTGCTATATGGCTAAGGTTGTGTTTTAAAGATGATATCTGGTGTTCTAACAGCAGAAATGTAGAGACAAAACTGGTCTATGATCACCTAAGAGATTACGACACATATATGTATATGGTATCAGAACAGCGTACCAGTATTGTCACCAATTCTGTGACAATCAATGTTTGTCACAAATCAAAAGAGCTTAATATGAATTGTATGACTTAATAATTAGTGTTAGACTTCTGGTTGACATAAAAAAAAATCAATAACTAACTTGTGCATCCCATCTCGGGCTGGTCACTGTCTGCTCGATAGAATCCATTCTTGCACTGACAGATAGTGGCTGCTTCAGAGTTGACCCTGCTGTTAGATGGGCAAAGTGCGCAGGGTTCATGCCCTTGTTTGGATTTGAAAGTTCCTGGGCTACAAGCTGAAAGCCAAGAACAAACAGTAATTAGGAACATAGTGCTTTACCGGCAAACACATTTAGATGTTTAATGCTCGCTAGTCTTTAGAACAAAGAATAAATGCTTCAAAAAGCTTTCCTTGCAGGTACAAAGCCACATTTGCAAAGAACATCAGTACATTATCCTTGGGAAGGAAATGATCCCACTAGAGATAATCCTAAAAGGGTCTGTAATTCAAAAGCAGAAATTGCAGATATATGATTCCAGCCATACCCAGACACAAAACAAACTCAGACGGTTCAAGTTGACAACTTACTAATATTCTTTAATTGTAATATGAGTATATTACAATAATGTTCCTACAGTGAACTGCTGTTCTGCTGCTAGATATCACAAATGCATTTAAGTTGGCTGCTTTCTGTTTCCCATGTTACATGGGGCATTACAATGCTGGGGGAGCATATCAGCTACATTTTTTTGGATTGGGTATGTGGTATTGTTTGCCTTTCCAACCACTACCCCTCATTTATCTGTGCTGGAGACAGGTACCAATATATCCTGACCCTAGGTGGATTAAATCTTAACCAACCAGTCCTGGATGGGGCTTGAATCCAAATACAGGAAAGTTACCCACTGAACTATCCTAGCCCCTACATTTTGGCTATTCTCCTATATTTTGAAGCAAGTAGAACATAGAATTGTACAGCACAGGTGCAGGCCCTTCAGGCCACCATGTCTGTGCTGACTATGACGCCATTCTAAATTAATTGCATCTGCCTGCAAATGGCCCTTTACCCTCTATTATCTGCCTGTTCACGTGTCTTTCTGAATGCTTCTTCAACACTGCCACTGTATCTGCTTCTACCACCTCCTCTGGCAGCATATTCCAGGCACTACCACCCTCTGTGTAAAAACTTTCCTCGCACATCTCCTTTAAATTTTCCCACATAACCTTAAACCTATGCTCCTTGTATTTAACATTTACATCCCAGGAGGAAAACTCTAACTATCTAGCTTATCGAAACACCAATTCTAAGGACAGAATACTTTGATTCTTTGAATTCAACATCAAAAATAGAGAGACATTCCAATTCTGAATAGGTCATGGGGCTATCTTACAATAGCAATTACCAATATCGTTATTTTATGGATTTCTAGTATTATTACACGATGGTCACCTGCCATATTTTAATGAACCAGATTTTCCTGTAGCACGAAACCTAATGGTGTCTGTAATTCCTATAACTTTCTCCACACAGTTCAGCATAAAACAATTTTTATTAAAGTGCAGATTGGTGACATCTCTGCAAAAGAAAAACAGGACACTCAGAACCAGAGTGAGCAGGGCAACCAGCAGGGTATGTCCTCAACCAATGAGGCTTAAGAGTTGGGAAATAAGCACAGAGGAGGGGGATTAATGGGAATGAATATTGCATCAAATCAGGAACAGAAAGTGACATTTAAGGAGAAAGAAATGTTGGGATAAGGGTGAAAAAAAAGAGACAGAAAGAAGAAGTAAAACAAAAAACTATAACAAAGTTGAAAATATTCAAAAAATTCAAAGAATGAGTCTCCACACCTATAATTGTTAGTTCTTTGTGTCAGGAAGATTGATTGGCAATAAACAACATTTATCATGCCAGTTAAAGGGTACTTACCCACCAATTACTAGCCCTAAATATCTATGGTGTTTTTAGTTTGTGTCTATGGTACAATTTCAGTAG
Source organism: Chiloscyllium punctatum (assembly GCF_047496795.1). Taxonomy (NCBI): domain Eukaryota; kingdom Metazoa; phylum Chordata; class Chondrichthyes; order Orectolobiformes; family Hemiscylliidae; genus Chiloscyllium; species Chiloscyllium punctatum. The sequence goes on from NC_092744.1 coordinate 45,699,109, forward strand.
CTTTACAATATTCACTGCATGTCAAGGGTAAGGCAGTCAGCAAAATACTGTTTTCTGCAGCTGGCAGTAGAGTGGTGTTACTTGAACAGTACTTACAGAAATTTACATTTAACCATACATTTGAATCATGCTTAAATTTGCTGTATCATTCACATTTAAACAACTGCAAGTACCATTAGTAGCCCAAGTTATTTTGACAACAAATTCTGGCTGATTATAATCTTTCTTTGCTGTGATATTGCTTTATCACTGAATATTGACAACAAAATTGGTGAATAAGTACTCCGATTTTACAATTTTGACACTTGTGCTTTCCACTAAAATAAAACTGAACTTTGAAAAAAACGATGTTATTCATGCTATTATCGTGATCATTTACAACCGGCTAATATAACAGCATAACTCCCATCATGTGAATAATAGAAATTGGAAGGTGGTTAAAAACTTGCTGCACATAATGCAATCACTGCCAATGAAGTTGAAATAAACAATGTAGAACAATTTTTTAAGGATGCCTTGACAGCAAGTACCAGCTGCTGCACAAATTGGAAAATCACAGGAGCATTGCCTCAATATTCTAACACACACTTAAATAGGCAATGCTTTCTGACTGGCAATGTATCCTGACAAGATTACTTAATGTCATAATATTTTACAAAAATTAAGGTTTAGTCCCAGGACAGAAGATAAATTAATAGACCCAAGAGGCCCAATGACATTTTTGCATCAGAAACAGTTTTATTAACCTTGCAAAGCTAATGTCAGTGAAATTGTGCAGGAAGGCAGTTAAAAGTCTGGTTCCTGACCTGACTCCAGTTGGTCCTCCCCCTCTGACTGCTACTCCTCCCCTGACCTTAACCAACTACCAATGTTCTCCCCCTCAGTTCTAAATTCCATTGTGTTCCTCAACGACTTAGACACCAATAAAAATTCTCACAGACATAAGAGGTTCCAGAGTAATTAGAAATGACTGTAAGAAAATTTCACTTTATCTCAAAATGTAATTCAAAATCTTAAATATTTTCCACCTAACCTGAAAGCCTTTGGAGGTGAGAGCCAACTTTTCAAGGCTCCATTCTCAATGTTGAGTCAATCTGATACAGAGAGGAAACTGTAAAATTGTGCCCTAGTGCCCAGAGCAAAGCAGCTACAATTTGTGGTGTAGAAATCTGGGAACTACTGCCAAAAACATGTTACATTACAGGCTGTGATCATTACTTATACAGACCTTTTTCTCCATTTCATGATGGTTTTAAAGAGGTTGCTGGCCGAATATGCCCTTAGCATGCAACTCACCTTATAAAATGAGCACACAACTAGTCTTTTGCTCTGGTCTACTGAAGCTGGATTACTATAACAAAAATAAATGAAAAATAAAAAAATCTCTGCTACTTTCTCCCTGTGTTTAGGCTTTGATGCTGCAAAGTGTTTTGATTTTAAAAATTAAAAGTTTTTTTTGCAGCTGAAATGCATCTAATGCCAAACAATATATAGAAGATAGTCATTTCCTCAGTGTTGTTTATATGTGTTGTTTATATGAGGAAGCCAAGTTCAACAATTGCATTTACTGGTCAAGAAACTAATTTGCACTGTTGTCAAAAGACACAACACCCACTGTCTTCACTTCTTAGTGGTGGGAGTGTCGACTAAACAATTGTGTCATCCCTTGGAGGCTGACGTGTGGATACTACTGCACTGGGATAACTCACCTCATAAGATATGTGTTGCCTTTTTTTGTAATTATTTCCTTCCAAGTTAATCATTTAGTTTTTGACAAGGTACCGCATGGTGGGTTGTTGAGTAAAATTAAATCTTAAAGGATTCAATGAGAGCTAGCCAATTGGATACAAAATTGACTTGAAGGGAGAAGAGGGTTATTGTTCAAACTGGAGGCCTATTATCAGCAGTGTGCCACAGGGAGCAGTGCTGAGTCCACTGTTGTTTGTCATTTGAATAAATAATTTGGATGAGAATTTAAGAAGTATGGTTAGTACGTTTGCAGATGACACCAAGATTAGTTGTATAGTGGACAGTGAAAAGGGCTATTTGGGATTACAGCAAGCTCTTGATTAACTGGGTTCAGGAATGACAGATGGAGTTTAATTTGGTAGGTCAAACCAGGGTAGGACCTATATAATCAATGGTAGGGCCCTGGGTAATGTTGTAGAACAAAGAGAACTAGGAGTACAGGTTCATAGCTCCTTCAGAGTGGAATCATAGGTTGACAAAGTAGTGAAGAAGGCTTTTGACTTGCTAGTTTTCAATAGTCAGAGCACTGAATATATGAGTTGGGATGTCTTATTGCAGTTGTACAAGTCATTGGTAGGGCTACATTTGGAGTACTGTGTGCAGTTCTGTCACCCTACCAATAGGAAGGGTATTATTAAACTAGAAAGAGTGCAGAAAAGATTTACTAGGATGCTGTCTGGACTGGAACGCTTGAGTTATAAGGAGAGGCTGAAAAGGCTGGGACTTTTTTCCCTTTAGGAGACTTGAGAGGTGACCTTATAGACATGTATAAAATCATGAAAGGTATAGATAAGGTAGATAGGCAGTTGCTTTTCTCCATGATAGGGAGTCTAAAAATAGAGGGCGTAGGTTTGCTGTGAGAAGGGAGAGATACAAAAGTGTCCGGGGGCAATTTCTTTACACAGAGTGGTGAGTGTCTGGAACGGGCTACCATAGGTAGTGGTGGAGGCAAGCACAATTTCATCATTTCAGAAACAGTTGGACAGGTACGTGGATGGGATAGGTATGAACAGATATGGACCAAACACAGGCACATAGAACCGGTTTAATTGTAAAAACTGTATGGCATGGACAAATTAGGCCAAAGGGCCTGTTCCCAGACTCTATGACCCTAGTCTGTAACCTATTCCACAAAACAACTTGCAAAGGTCTGACTTTCATGAAACAACATCTTCACTACATTCCCTGTGGAATGGAGGCAACTCTTAATATGGCACAGAATGATTCTCAGGATGAATACTACTAGTTGCAGTGGATAGTTCTTATGCTTCACACAAACTGGATCTTTCCCAAAAGTTCCTGACAAGTGGTTTACATTGTTGCCTGTTGGTGGTAGGAAGGGTAGCCTCGAGGGCCATGTCTCTACTCACACTCATGAAATAGAATGACAGTCACTTTGTTAGTCATCAATCAAAAACTTTAATTCTGTGTCACTCACATAAAGGAACAAGTCAAGATACTGATCTGAAATGTGCAGCATAGACCCAAATTTAAGTGTCTGAAACTTGCTGGAATGTAGGTTTAGGACTCATCAGCAAAGCAGAAACCAATAGCACACTTTGATGTTACTTTCTGTTTGGGCATCTGGCAGTTTCCATACAATGCTGCTCTCTTGCAAATTCAAGATGTCATGTTTCTCCAGGTTCCACATTAATGATAGGGAGACAAAAACCTAGCATACTCTTTTGCAGCCTGAAGAAATCCCAATAAATTAAACTGGTGACGCCACAATAGAGCGAGCAACATTTACTGGGGCATATCCAATTTCCACCCTAGAGGGAAACACAGTCCTAAAATTTGCATTAGGTCCCTGATTAGCATTTTCACAGGGCCCAGAATCTTACTCAGACACAAAAACAGAAATTGCTGGAAATGCTCAGCAGGTCTGGCAGCATTTGTGAAGAGAAATCAGAGTTAACGTTTCAAGTCCAGTGACCCTTTCTCAGAACTGGCTCCAGAACTCAGTTCTGAGGAATGGTCACTGGACCTAAAACATTAACTCTGAGTTCTCTTTACAGATGCTGCCAGCCCTGCTGAGCTTTTCTGACAACTTCTGTTTTTGTTTCAAATTTACAGCATCCACAGTTTTTTTGGTTTTTGCCTTATTTAGACAAATGCCTGAGCACTCAAAAGCTTCCACTGGAGCACTTCAGAAATGTCGAGTGTGGGAGTACTGCATTGGAAACTTGGTGATACAATTGTTTTCTAGCCAGAAATTGGACAGAATGGAGAGTAATTCCCTCTCCCTCCACAAGGTTTGCTATTGCTTCATTTCTACTTGGTTCTTCACTTCAGTTCTTCCCCAGCCCAATCAAAGCCTGATTGAAATATTAATATCATTTGAAGATTTACGAAGGCTGAGAAAGTAACTGCTCCTTTGAATGACTACTTACATTTGAGTGGATAACTTAAATTTGAGAACATTTGGCCATTAGTTTACCTGCTGAGACAAAATTAAAGCTATGTTGCAAATCGTACAAATGATCTAACAGTGTATTTTGAAGCACACAATCTCAATGCATTACAGTTCAGCTAGAGTCAGCTATCCAGCCAATTCTGATTGAACTTCCCGAATTTGGCAATAATATGCAGTGATCTTTAATGTTTTGGTTAGACATTGAAAGTTTAATGAGTGCTGTACTGTGTTATGAGACTTACTCCAACTATTATCACAGCCCCGCAAATAGCATTTATCTACAAAGAGCCTCTTGCAAGTACAGTCTGGGAGGAAGCTCATTGCTTTCTAATCTGACCAATGTCAACACAAATCTCTTACAGCAAACTGTTTCCAGAACACTCCAAAACAGTGAAGGAATTTAATGTTCGAGTGTTTAACGAGCATCTTTACAGATGTGGCAAAAAAATCTTATTATCCTACCTCATGAGCTACCGATATCCAAATGGCAAACATTATTTCTAAGTCATGATTTCCATGGTTTAAAAAAAAGCCCACATTCAGAAAATGGAGTGCTCTGAAACAACTTGATCGCATTCTGAAATCTGGGTGAAGATTAATTACAAATATATTTCATAAAACTTTGAATTAAATAAAATCAATATAAAAAAATTGAGCTGAGATCTCCAGGGAGTGTTTCAAAGGAACTGTAACTATTCCTGTTGTAGGAAATGTTATTTTCACAGAATGGTTTAAAACAAGCCAAAGGATAACTTTCAGAGAGAACATGTTTGGGCTATTTTCCAAACATTAATTAGATCTTGTGAAGCTTTAGGAATTGCATGTTGCATGGATGGTGAAAACTTTTTATTTTAACCTGTTAATGGGAAAACCAAATTACCTTTGTGCAGCACGTATAATTATTAAACATTTCCTTGCAAAAAGCACACGTAAAATCTCCCCAAAGGGTCAGAAACTGAGATATAGACTTGAAACACTAGGACTATTTTCACTGACCCAAAGAAGAATGAGAGAAGATACAATAGAACTGGTTAAAATCATGGAGGATTTTGAATAGTGACAGTTTACTTGCCTTGGTTTTCAGTCAGTGGTAGAGGATACTTAGTAAAGCTGCCAGTGAGAACGGGGAGAGAATTTGGATAAACTTCTTAACATAGAAGGTTAAGAGAAATTGAATGCTTACTAAAGGGAGCAATTGAGGTTTCAAAGAGATGATGTACATGTAAATCACAAGTAGAACTTGCACAGCCATGAAACAAATAGGAAGCAGCATATTCATGGTTTGACTGATGAATTTACCCAATGTTTTTACTGTCATAGGCAGGCTAATTAGGAAAATCCAACTATGAAGTACCTAGAATAGTACACTTGCTCTGATTGGGTTGATGTCACCCCATGATGCCAAGAACAGTCAACAGCATATTCTTATGTTGTTCTTGATACATTGTCCAAAACACATTCTGAAAGTGACTATAGTTTTCAATATCAGTTGCTGGTAAAAACTTGTTAATTATCCTTCAAGCAGAAGTTGCATTTTAAGGATGGGTGAGCACAGACTCAGAGCAGAGGTTGAGATTTTCATGCTGCTAGTTTTTTCTGAATTTGCTAAATGGTATGTCCAGCAGTCTCTATTACAGAATTATGGATCTGGCTATCGAAGTAGAACTGTGTGATTCAGTCACTTTCGGAAACCCAGGAGAACTCTTTGTTTGTATATCAGAATGAACTGCTCTTAATGTAAACCTTTTCTAGATCCACATTTGACTCATCATCCAATTGATAGCACTTTAGCCACCTAAGCCACAAGGTTTTAGTTTAGGTTATGCTCTAGAGCACCAATATCCAGATTGCCTGTGCTGAGAGAGTATGTTGCATATGTCAAAGGTGTTGCTTTGCAGCAGTAATTTTAAACCGAGTTACCGTCCGTTTAACCGTAGTCAAACATCCAATAGCATTTTGAAGCAATGGAAATTTATCGCTGGCATCCTAGCCAAAATTAACCCCTCATGTAAAGTTATTAAAATAGATGATCTAGTCATTTTATAACACAGTGCTATTTATGGGAGCTGGTTATCCACAAAACATTTGAACTGTGTCAGTGACTATACTTAAATGTACTTCGGATTGTACTGAGGTTGAGAAAGTTTTTATTTAAATGCATCTTTCTTTATTTTACTCACGATTTCTGTTTTACTTAAGAATTCAGATTTTGCATCTTTTTTAGAAATCAAATATTCAGAAATATTTTCAAATATTAAAAGCCATTTTCTTTAAATTTTAAATCTAAGGCAAATTGCTGTATAAGTAGGAGTTCACACTTAATTAATAAATAAGGACCCTAACACAGGTGTCCAGCCAGAAACAGAAATTCACAATGTATTGGATGGTATTTGGTGAATGTCTCATCACATTCCCATCCCGAGGTCGTTTGAATCAGAATATCCACCTTTAAAAGCAGAAGATAAATTGAAGCACCTGGGGTAAATTATTCTGCTTGTGGAAGATTTAAGCAGACGGTGGCAATGACAAATGAGAACAAACCAAAGTCAAAACAACTTCTGTTCAGAGAATTGTGGCAAGTACAATAAAGTACTTCAAATATGTTCAACAAATAGCCACAGATAAATTGCCAATGTGAACAAAAAAAACCTCTTTGTTAGATAGCTACCATGCACATTCTTTGTGAATGGCTCGAGAAGCTATGCAAGTAATACAATCTAAACAATGAATGACAGACAAGGGAGATTGTGGACTGTCCAGAGGGTTATGCGACCTCCACTAAAGTATTTTTAGATTGATGCGGAAGAGAAATAAAAATACTGGCGGGCAATTTTTGTGCTTTATCTCAGAAGGCTCAAATAATGTTTACATTTTAAGAGTAATTCTTTATGCTGAGATACTTTGGCTAAGTTAAGGACTTTAGGACCCAATATCTGCACTGTTTGGTGAGTTGGTAGTCATAGATTCAATGACATTCAAATGAGAACTGGATAAATATTTGAACAGAATTATGGAGAAAAAAATAGGGGCATGGCACCTATGAGATCGATTTACCAGACTGCTGCCAGAGGCAAGGTGAGCTGAATGACCTCCTTCAGTACAACATCAATAAATGATGCAATGGCCTATGCCTTCACAGACTCTGCTGCATATACTCCTATGATGGACTGATGGCTAAAAGTACAGCCCATTGTGTCACTAAACTACGTGCTATTTCTTGCATAACATTTTAGGTCCGAACTTAAGTAATTAAAAGTAATAGAAATAGCAATTGTGCTATACTTGTTCTCTGTTTTGCCTGGTTCAGCAAGAGTTTCTAGTCCTGACAGCTACCCAATGTCTCCTCAAGCAAGGTGTAAAGCTTTGGCTGCTAAATAAAAAACAGATTAATATTAGGTGTCATGCCTCCCACGGTGAGCAACGTGGTGGTTCTCATTGTCTGGACTGTTTGCATGAAACATAGCCTATGCGATAACACCCATTGTGCTCTGCAGGGAAGGAGAGGAGGAAATAATGGGAAAAAGAGTTTTAAAAAGCCATTTTACCTGTGTAGCTATATTTGTGATTTTACTATCATTGCTGTTGAAAGTTTTCTCAGGCTGCAGAATAACTTTATGTAACTCTGCTTGCCTGTTACCACTATTGTTTCTCTTAAGTGTTATACACGTTCTTTTACATAATCACCTTCAGGCCTACCATTGCCACTGTGTGTAATGTGGTTCATGGATGATTGTTCAAAGCCCTTTTGCAATACATTCTTCCAAATCTGAACAATTGAAAGAACACAGCAGAAGTATTCTATATTTAAAATAATGAAACCAGCATTTCCAAAGCCTGGAAATATTGAAATACTGTTTGGGTCTCACTGTCTAAGTAAGTTTTGATTATTATTTTTGCAATAGGACAATTAATCTTTTGAGAAACAAATAGATGTTCCTGAAACTAACCTGTTCTGTTCTGCGGTTTAATAAGGACACATAGATGCTTTAACGAATAGCAGATGTCTTTAAAACATGCCCATAAGCACAACCTTTGAATACTGTACTGTAATTAAAATATCTCAACCATTCCCTTGGTTATTTTAATACAATAAAGGTAATAAAATGGTTTAATGAATATATGTGTACCATGTTGAGGAGAAAATGCCTCGGGCAGCGCATCTTGTTAGACTGAATTTGTGGCCTCCATCTATATGTTGCATTAACGAAAAACAGAGGGTCTGCACACAGTATCAGCTCTTTTAAATCAGCAGGAAATTAATTCATCAGCAAACCTTAAGTAAAACTCTAAAACCAGTAATGTGTTGTCAAACCTTTGAATTAAACCACAAGTTTATAAGGGTTCATTTTCAAACTGGTAATGTTCCATTATGTAAATGACTTTTTGCTCCAACAGGGTCTGTTCCCCAATTTATGCTTACACTGACTGTATTCACTAATCTTTTATTGCCAAATGTACCACGAGAAATTTAAATTAGTAATTCCTTTAGTAATTGTTTCATGAGTAAAACTGCTTGATCCCCCGTTTTAAATTTAACTATTCACCAAATTCCAAATAATCAAAACAAAATATGCAGCATCGCAAGCAAACTACAAATGTTTGACTTTCTTTTGTTAGTCTGATCTTTTACAACTTTTAAGTCATCATTCAATTAATTGGTTTGTAAATCTGGACCCATGGTCTTCCATGAAAAGGTCCTCAAGTTTATCAGATTTCTGCATTCCTTTTCATTCACCTTACTAACATCATGGTCCCATAGGACAGTTCTCTACTACAATCCTTAGATCACCTTCGCTCAGCTTCATCTAAACCCCTCAACAGTGTCCACCTCTCTCCATTGGGCTGAAAGCCATTCTGTGCTGTGACCTCTTTCATTGGGTCTCCCACTCATTGATACCACTGTCAATACTAAAGTTGCAGTTCACTTCACATAAATTTGTCCCTGCAGATGCACTGAGGCCATCTGAGGCTCAGCACAAACTTATAGTCCTGTCACTGGAGTCCTGTTGCCTGTGAGAAAGTTCAATCCATTAATTCTATCTCTCCCATTCCATAGACAATGTCTGATCTTCAAAGTATTTCCAACATTCTTTGCTTCGATATTCTGTTTGTTCTAGCTATGAAATATAAAAGCAATGAAATGCTTACTTAGAATTATGCTATTGAAGAAAAAACATGCATAAATATGCTTGAAACAACTTAAAACTAATACATCTTGCTGAAGACTGACTGAAATGGATTGGTCCCCGGTTTTATTGCCTGCTCAATTTTGCTTTTCCTTGATTTCAATGGTGGGGAAATGGGCAGGATGGGAGGTCCATCAGTTTTCCATTCGGCGAACTAAAATTATTTCCAGTTGTATCTGTAGCTGATTTCTGAGAAGCAGGAACTCCAAACCTAATAATGGCTAGTTTAATTTAAGGCCTGGCATAGGTGGGGTTGAACTTTATAACTCCAAGGCCTGTGGGATTAATAAAGTGCACTCAGAATAAAATGAGAGAAAAGAAATGGGAAGGGATCAGAGTAACTTTCCATATTCTGTTTAGCCCTTGGTTCTTTCTTGGATTGAATCCCAGTTTGAATTAGACTTTATTTGAAAAGGAACACAGTACACTTCTGCCCTTTTTATACCAGTTTGAAGGGATACAGAATGAAGGGATACTTTATCCAATTGCTTTAGCAATTTTTGTCTGACCTGTTCTGTAAGTGCTCTTTGACCAAAGATTTCATTAAAATTCTTGTATTTTTCAATAAGTGAGCCACTGGCTTTGAACATACTTAACCTTAGTTACAAATAGATGAGTGGCCCTGCATTCTGCAATGCCGAAGTTCCAGGCATTACAATCTCTTGCTAATTGCACTGTTTTTACTATATTGAGAAAAGCAGTTAACTGTAAGTGGCAGTGCACTAATTAAGGCTATAGTGAGAATCCAGTTAAAAATGAGACATTTATTATATGATCCTAAGTAATTAGATGCAAAACAATATTTCTAGAACACATTAATAGTAGTAACTGCAAAGTAGAAGATTTGGTACAACTTGTAAGGACCAGAAATTATTCTGGGTATCAGTGGACACGTCCCACAACTCCAGAAGGAAGTCAACAGAATCCATCATCTAATGTCAGGGAGTCAGCTGTTGCTGGAATGTTGGTGTTTTAGGAATGTTGAGTTCTGTTTTGTAAGAGTATGACATCTACAACCCCTTACAAGGCAACTAATGATTGCTTCCCCCCAAACAATCAGTGATAGGGATGGTTGCTGTTTATGGACGGGAGATCTGGGACAGCTCTTTTCTGGAATTTGCAATTTTCCAGGTTTGGCTGGGATTTCCCTTCATAGTGGAAGCCGATAAGTATAATGAGAGAAGACAGTGCAGCATCCAGATGAAAGCAAGGGGACCACTGGAGAATGGGCAATTAAGGAAATGTAATTGTCAATCGGTGCACTTACTCAGATGCCAAAGAGGTTATAGCTTATTTCAGGGAAGGTCTGGTTATTCTACACCTCATAAACCAGGTTTTCCAATAGCTGGGAGCAGCCAAGTGTTAGAAATGGACTAACATTCAGATTAATAGGCAACTCTGATCATTTCAATTTGGGTGACACTGATCAGTACAATTTGGATTTTTGGTATCTTTGTATTTAAAACATTTAATTAATCCAGTGAAGAGGTGGGGACACAGAAGGATAAAAGGAAACTGAAAACAAGGTGTAAAGCCTGCACAGTGGAGTTCATGCAAAGTGATGAGAATTTTCATTAATTGTACTTCACACGTGATATTTATCTATTAGGGATGCATATGAGGAATATGGTAATAAGAGGCACCCCTCACAACTTCCTGACCATTTTTGCAGAGAAAAACTGAGTAATGTGCAGTGGAAACTCCGGTATATATTCACAGAGTTAACAGAAATGTGTGAAAGTCTCTGAAGATGAAATAATATTTCTTTTTCGCTTGATTGTTTCTTAATTTTCATCACTTTGAGAAATGGTGGGGAAATGTTGGGACAACTTGAAGGTTGTGTGCAAACTGCTCAACATATCATGAAAGCTCTTTCTGTGTTCTGGAGTAGGACAATGGCATGCACAGCCCTGCAAAATACTCTTTACCAACATCTGAGGCTAAATGTCAAAATTGAGACAGCAGTCCCACTGAGTAGACAAACAGCAGCATGGTTGTATTCATGGAATCATTTCACACAATTCTATACACTAATATTACCATCCCTAGGGTACATCATGTCTTGCGGGCTTGGGAACCCTCAACATTGATTCTAGACTCCATAAAGTCTCTGGCATCAGGTCAAGCATGGGCAAGGAAACCTCTTGCTGGTTATCAACTCCTCTTCCTGCCATCCCACTCTCACTCCCAGGAGAGCATGTCATGTGTACCTTAAAATGAGGTTTCAACTAATGAGGCAACATCACAGGATTATTGCATGCCAAATATTGGAAGCTGCATGCAGTAGTCAGAGGTAAGCCATACGACATTCAAGATCAGAGTCAAGTTCTGCAGTCCTCCCAAATCCAGGTGTGAATGATGGTGCACTGGAGGCAGATGCTCCACATATATCCCAATTCCCAATGATAGAGGAGCTTAGCACATCAGTGCAAAGGTAAAACTGAAGCACTTGTATCCATCTTTAGCCAGAAGTGCCAAGTGGATGATCATTTTGGTCTCCTCCTGAGGTCCTCAGCATTGCAGATGCCAGCTTTAAACCAATTTGGTTCACTCCACATGAAATCAAGTAAAGGCTAAAGATTCTGGATATTGCAAAGACTTTGGGCCATGAAGCCAAATTGGAGTCAATGAGATTGAGGGGCAAAATTATTTGCTGGTTGGAGTCCGAACTAACACAAAGGGAGTGGCTGTTGGAAGTCAATCATGTTAACCCCAGGATACTACTATAGGAATTCTTCAGGGAAGTATCCTAGGCTCAATCATCCTCAATTTTGTTCTTCAATGACATTCCCTCAGTTGTAAAGTTCAAATTCAGGATGTGCACTGATGTTTGCACAATGTTTAGTACTACTTGTGAGACTTTAGATACAGAAGTGGTCCATCAACAAGATCTGGATGACATCCAACTTTGGACTGACAAGTGGCAAATAATATTCACACAACACAAGTGTCAGACAATGTTAAAATCCAATGAGAGAAAATTGACCCACGAACCCTTGATGTTCAATGCCATTGCTATCACTGAATTTCCCAGCATCAATATGCTGGGGTTAGTATTGACTGGAAATAAACTAGACAAACCATATATATACTGTGACTATAAGAACAGATCAGAGGCTTGGAAATTTGCAGCAAGTATCTCAGCTCCTGTGTCCCTAAAGCCTCTCCTCCATCTGGAAGGCAAAAGTCAGGATTGTGATAAAAGAGTCTCCATTTGCCTGAATGAGTTCACTTTTAAACGTACTCAAGAAGCCTCACACCATCCAGGACAAAGTAGCTGGCTTGACTGGCACCCTATCCATCAGCTTCAACATTCACATACTTCACCACTGACGCACAGTGTGTATTATCTACAAGATGCACTGCAATAGCTCACAAAGCATCTTTTGACATCATCTCCCAAAAGGAAGATGTCTACCATGCAGAAAGACAACAGCAGGAGATGCATAAGAATACCATCGTCTCAACATTTCCCTCCAGGTCACACACCATCTCAACTTGGAACTATACTGTTTTTTTTTTACACAGTTACTAGATCAAAATCCTTGAACTCCCTTCCTAACAGTCCTATTGGTGTCTGTTCACTGCAAAGACTGAAGTGGTTCAAGGAAGCGTCACGACAGCACCTTCTCTAAGGCAAGTAGGTACAGGTAATGAGTGCTGGCCTAGCCCATGACACCCATGACCCATGAACAAATAAAAAATGTGGAGCTTTTGGTCAAGGCAGTGGTGGTACTACTGAGACATAACACCTTCTTTATTGGTTTTTACATGCAAATTTGTGTAATAGTACAGAATTATGAAATCTACCATTTTCAGCAATAATGTACTGAAATAGGGAGATTTAAGATGTTAAAAGCATCTTTTAAATATCAACAGCCAACTCTGGACGTCATCTCAAATTTTCAAACATTATATCATTTCATTCTTTGCTTAAATTCTGAGAATAAAGAAGCTAACACATGACCTGGAATGTAATATAAATATGTTTAAAAAGATGCATACAATTCCAAAGATTGGCCTTTTCACATTTTGTTCTGAGGACTAGACTGTTTAACTTGCCTTAATTATCATTCTTCTGAGAAAAACAGAAGTTGATGATCTCATGGATTTTTCCATGTTTTTAAACCCATTGTTCCAATGACTGCTTCACAGTTAACTGCCTGTGAAATCTTTTAAGATATCAAAAAGATAAATACAGCAAACTTTATTTTAATCGGTACCTTATGAACTGACACTCTTGGTAAACCAGAATAAATTATACACCCCAAATACTACAAAGTTTACTGTATATTCTGCCCAATTATTGTATTTTTAGAATTTATTTGCCTCAATGTAAATATACTTGTTGTTCAATTGAATGGCCACATCAACTATAAACAGCTGACTCAATTTTGAATCAATTTCTCCTGAAATACCGAAATCTGCATGATGTCCGAGTTGTCAGTTGAAGGTAACTTTAACGCAAAGTTACGTTATTATTTAAATGATTTATTTTGTAAATAAAGTATAACATTGATGTGTATACCTCCTGCATTATGTTTCTAATATTTAGTGTTTCACACAGGACAGTACAGCACAGTACAGGCCTTTTTGTCTCTTGATGTTGTGACGGCCTTTTTTCGAACTCTAAGATCAGACCAACCTACATACCCTTCAAAGTATTATATTCTGTGTGCCTAAAGTATCTGACCCTACTACCACTGCTGGCAGTGTATTTCACACACCCACCACTCTCTGTATAAAGAACATACCTCTGAATTTCCCCTAAAGTGACCTCCAATCACCTTAAAATTACACCACCTTGTGATAGAAATTTCTGCCACTGGAAAAAGTCTCTGGCTATCCACTCTATCTATGCCTCTCAACGTCTTGTACACTTCTACCAAGTCACCGCTCATCTTTCTTTGCTCCCATGAGAAAAGCTTTTGGTCCCTCAACCTTTCTTCATAAGACATGCCCTCCAGTTCACATAGCATCCTGGTAAATCTCCTCTGCACGTTTTCTGAGCCTTCCACATCTTTCATATAATGACGCGACCAGAACTGACCACAAGTTCAGTTAGTATGTATTTTAACATTGATTACATAAATTTCTTGATCAACCGGAATATTTTGATCAACTGACACATTCCTGGTCCCAAAGTGCTGGATAGTAAAAATGTTTGCTCTTTTTTTTGGAATTTGACGCAAGATTTGGGGTCAAGACTTCACAATATAGCAGAAGCAGGAACCCAATATCAGACCTGTTCTGAAGAGGACCTATTGGACTTAAAAACAGTAACTGTGTATCTCTGTACACAGATGCTGCCAGACCTGCTGAGTTTCTCCAGTTCTTTCTGTTTTTGTTTTGGATTTCAATCAGTTGGCCACGTAATGACAAGGAGCATGTTCACTGTACAAATGAGGACAGTGGGCAAGCTTTAGAAACAGTCAGGCATAGAGGAGGCCAGCTAGCACTGAAGGAGCTACAGTCTGCCGTTACAGGTAAGGGAGAGAGAGAGAGAGAGAGAGAGAGAGAGACACCACTTGCATCTTGATGTGCCCTTTTAGCATTTTTAACATGCTTGAGATGACACATGGTCACACGAGCACCACTGTGGAGGAGAACTACACTCACCTCCTGTCTGCCACTCAGAGATCACTCCGGGAAGCTGCTGTGCTCCCTAGAACAGAGGCATAGGCTGACTGGAAAACTTGCGTGTTCTCTGATCAATGGCTTTTTAGATGTTTCAGCAATCTACCCAACACCACCCAATCTACCCATCTAATCCAGCCTCCAGAAAACTGGTCAGGAATTCCATGCCTGTCTGCATTCATTTCCAGTCCAATTCTGGGGCCAACATCTTGTCCTTGAACCCAGTTTAGGTAAGAGAGTCAAAGATTGCAAGGGGAAAGCTGTAAGGTGGACTTAAAGCTAATTTAAGAACTGGGCACAGTCCAGGTGCAAAATGGCTTTTGGCTGTTACTTCTTCATGCTTTTATATCTTCCAGTTCAGCTGTAATAGAACATAGAACATAGAACATAGAACAATACAGCACAGAACAGGCCCTTCGGCCCACGATGTTGTGCCGAACTTCTAACCTAGATTAAGCACCCAAAATCTTTTGAGAAATATGCTGACTTTTTTGTTAAGGGTGTTCATGAATTAATCAAATTCAGAGTAATAGAGTCTAATTTTAAGAAGTCCACATTATTAGCAAGAATAGATTCTTTTGTAACCCATTTTTGAAGACATAGCCAGCATTTGTGTGAACTGGTAGCATCTCTCAAATCTTCAAAGGGTGCTCTGCTATCTTAATGTATGGATTTTGTTTTGAACATGTCTCTGGCACATGGAAGGGATCGTGGCAGTTTGGGCTAGAACAATGGCAGATCAAATTTCAGGTTAGACATTTTACCTCGGTCTTCAGCCTTTGAATTTGTGTCATGATACATTCATTTTAAAATGATAAAACATGTCTAACGAAATCAATTTTCACACAAAAACATTTTGAACAAAAAATATTTATGATTAATCTTGATTGTATGAATCCTCTTGGTTTCATGAAAATTGTTGTTGGAACTTTTACCCCTTTTTCTTTAAATCTATATTCCTTAATAATTGACATTTCTGTCTTGTGAAAGGACTCCAAATTTCCATCCTACTCATGCATCTCTTAATTTTGGAAACTTTCATCAGGTATCCTCTCAGCCTCCAACATTCAAGAGAAAACAAACCGAGCTGTCCAATGTCTCCTTATAGTTAATGCCCTCCAAACCAGTCAATAAGTTGGTAAACATTTTCTGTACCCTCCTCCAAAGCCTCCACATCCTTCTGGTAATATAGTGACCCAAAATATACACAATATTCCAAATGTAGCCTAAGTAAAGTTTGATATAGCTGCAGGATTAATTGCCAATTTTTATAATTTACATCCCGATCGATGAAGGAAAGCATGCCATAAACTTTCTTGACCACCTTATCCACTTGTGTTGCCACTTTCAGGGAAATGTGGGCTTTGTGTGTCTATATCACTCCGTATGTAAGACTTCTCAGGATTCTGCCAATTACTGTATACTTCCCTCCTGCATTAGATCTTCTAAAATGAATCACCTCCCATTTGGCTGAATTAAATTCCTCTTACAATCTTTCTGCCCAAGTCTGTAGTCTATCTATATCCTACTATATCTCTGGCAACCCTCTTCATTATCTACAATCTTTGTGTAATCAGCAAACTTATTAATCAGGCCACCTATATTCTCCTCCAAATCATTTATATATAGTTACAAAGATCATGGGTCCCAGCATTGATCTCTGTAAAATGTCTAATCAGGAAAACACCCTTCCATCACCACTGTCTGTCTTCTCTGACAAAGCTAATCCGGTATCTACCTTATCTGCTCACTGTGGATCCCATGTAACTTCACCTTCTGTGTCAGTCTGCTGTAAGGGACCTTGTCAAAGGCCTTGCTGAAGTCTGTATCGACAACATTTACCTCCCCGCTCTTACCAATCATCTTTGTCACTTGCTCAAAAAACTCAATCAAGTTGGGAAGAAGCCATATTGCTCGTCACTAAAAATATCCATATTTTCCCAAATATTAAGTCCTGTCCCTAAGAATCTTCTCCAATAATTTCCCTACCACTGACTTTTATTTGTAAACATACTTAATTTGAGTAGACAGGTCAGCAATAACAAGGAAACATTTACAGTTTATACTCAGTCTGTCTTGTAAGAATGTTGGATTTCCAAATGTACCTGGCAGCAACAATTGTTTCCAAAAAAGCAAGTACCACAATTATTTTCAGGAAGTTTTTGCAAACTTTAAGATCATCCCTTAAAAGGCATCCAATACATTGATAATGGATCAAACAGGATAGGTGCCCCAATGGGCTTCAAGTTACTCTCTTTCTAATACATGCGGCACAGTGGCTAGCACTGATGCCTCACAGCACCAGGGTCTCAGGTTCGATTCCAGCCTCTGGTGATTGTCTGTGTGGAGGTTGCACATTCTCCCTGTGTCTGTGTGGGTTTCCTTTGGGTGCTCCGGTTTCCTCCCACAGCCCAAAGATGTGCAGATCAGATAGATTGGCCACGCTAAATTGCCTGTAGTGTTAGGTGCATTAGTCAGACGGAAATGGGTCTGGGCGGGTTATTCTTTGGAGGGTCGGTGTGGACTTGTTGGGCCAAAGGGCCTGTTTCCACACTGTAGGGAATCTAATCTAATAGGAATATTTTATGTTAATGATCAACAACACGTATTAATGGAAAAATGGTTGCAAACATGTGTGATTAAGAAACCTGCTGATCTCACTCCATCTGCCTAATGATTCATTCAGCCTCCAGCTGCATTACATTATTAGCTATCTTTGCACGAACTCTTGACTACCCTCAAGACTTCAATTTATTCAAAGGCTCTCAGCTACTCAACAAGTTTCCATTGCTTCACAGCTGCAAGATTTTTCTCGCCCCAAAACATAGAGTCTTGGAGCATGGAAACAGACCATTCAATCCAACCAATGCACACTGACCATAATCCCCAACTCAACCAGTCCTCCTGCCTGCACTTGGCTGATATTCCACCAAATGTTTCTTATTCATGTATGTACCTAAATGTTTTTTAAACATTGTAACTGTACATGTATGCACCACTTCATCTAGAAGGTTATTCCATGCATGACACTCTCTGGGCAACAAACCTTACATGTAGTTTACTTGGAGGAGAAAGTGAGGACTGCAGATGCTGGAGATCAGAGCTGAAAATGAGTTGCTGGAAAAGCGCAGCAAGTCAGGCAGCATCCAAGGAACAGGAGAATCGATGTTTCGGGCATCAGCCCTTCTTCAGGATGTAGTTTACTTTGCCATATAGCTGTACCAACAAATCCATTAAATGGATTTATAACAGGAACAGAATACAATTGGTAGAGTCAGTGATTTTTTTTAAATCATCGAAGGGATTAATCTCTAAAGATATAGCTCAAGTATATTAAAATGTTGATAGCTAGGTGTTACAGTATTTCATGGCTTCCAAATTAAGTTCACTGTTCATTGACTACAACTTGAATTTGGTGAAGAACTTGAACTTGAATTTTGTCACCATTAAGACAACTGTGGTCTATTCAATAAAGAAAACTTTTCTGTTGGATTTTCACCACCAAGGCACAAAGAGAACTTAGTGATGAAGAGGGAAAATCTCCATCACTCACTTTTATTATGTACTGAGATGTTTTCTTACCTAGTGTTGTATAAATGTAAACAGTTTAATTGTGACACTTAGTAAAATATTAAAGGACTGCACATCCGATTTCTCCAATTAAAACTAAATGAATGAGACACTATTCAATGTTTCTGTCAAAATGTCCTGCAATTAACAGACCAGAATTTCTTTATTTCTCTCATTCATTACACTTTGCTATTCATCAACCTCGTTGGAGTTAATGTTGTATCTTTTGTTGGCCTTAGCTTGATTCCTAATTTGTCAGGAATGAATTCTTCTGTTATCCCTTACAACACTGACACCTGCAAGAGTTCTCTCGTAACAGATGACTGCAATTAGTCACAAGTTACTGTTGATGTTGAAAGGATTCTTCTGCCTGAAGTAATTTGTGTGAGAAATAGCCATCTGTGCCATGTTCTCACCACAGGGTGCTACACTCACAGAATAACTGTCTTTTCCAAAGTTCGAAGACATTCAACTGTGTTACCTTGCTGGTATTTCTGAAAAACTGATCTACATGCTTAAAAGAGCAGAGCTTTCATGTAGTTATTTTTAGCATTATAATTATTTGGGGCTGACGATGCATGCAGCCTCAATATGAGTCCTGCTGTGAGTAGGCTGCTGTCATTAGCACTGAGCTCTCTAGATATGTAGAGTCCAGTTCATGCATTAATTCAACACACCTTTCTAAACTACTAAAGCTCTTCAAAGAAGTACTGTGTTGAGCGAAGAAGGCACTCGTAGCTCATATCCATTAAATTTTATAGCTTCAAATTAAAGGAAACAAACCTAAATAAAGGAAAGTGACCTCTGAGCCTGTGATCTGTGAATTTTATTAAGGCTACATTGAGAAATAGACATCATACATACTAAAGAAATGAAAACAGGACATTTTAGGGCTGTGCTCGGTATAAAGTGTGGTACATGTGTTGAAGCAGATGGTGTAAGAATAGAAAGCTGTTGTATGGAGGGCAGGGGCAAGGAGGACTTGCAAATGGACAGCTGGAGTAAGGAGGTGTGCTGTAAGAAGTAAAGGGATAAAAGAGGATCGTCTATGGAGGGCTGGCACAAAGAGGCAGGGCTAAGAAGACTGGTGGTTGGACGCAAGACAGAGGCATGGAAGCACAGGGGTAAAGAGGGCTATGGCATGGAGAGTGGGGTCTTGTAGTCCAGGCTATGGGGATGTCATATAAGAATGGTAACCAAACAAAACATTGAAATTTGGAGCTTACATTCAGATCAATGGGCTAACTTTTATAGCATATGATGTGGAGATGGCAGTGTTGGACTGGGGTAGACTTGTAATTCTAACGCATACATAGCCCATGTGACAACTCAGTTCAACTGTGGCTGCAAAACCAGGAACAGTTGACACAGTGGACAGCATACTGATAAGGTAATACCTTGGAACAATACCATGTCCTAAAGTAGGAAAGCTGCCAATGTTTCCAAGGCACAATATACTATTAAGCTTTCAGTGCTTGTCCTTGCAAAACCTTGAGAAACAGTCTTTTGGCTCAGAGATTGCATCTCAACATTGACACCACAGGACACACAGTCAAATGGAAATTACAATTAAATTCTCCCTCACCATATACCATCAGAAGAATATTTTTCAGTTTGAAGCACAAGTTTCTTGCAGAAAACTGCTGTGAGTGAAATTGAAAAGGGTGCAAACAATCAAAGGGTATGACAACTTGCTGTCAGAATACTGAATCAAAATCCTTATAGTCTTTAAGGAGACTTCAATATGCATCTCAAACCACTAGCAGATTTTTCTTTAGCTGAAGTGGAAGAAGGCTAAGAAGAGACAAGCACAAATGAAATAAAACGAAATAGTGTTGCAGGTATAAATATCCCAAGAGATGACAGTAGCCTAGTCCTTTGCTGTCTGATAGCTGTTCATGTGGAATAGCATTGCCTCAGGTTATTGTAACAATAGTGACCTTTTTTGCAATTGTATGCCTACAGATGTATAAATCTGTAGGTTTTTGGGGAGACAAAGAAGGTATAGTTCCCCAGCATCTCTATTCTGTGCTACATGTTGGCTGTAGCTATAGTTACAGCAGATGACTCTCAACTCCACATGATCCTTATCAGGTTGACAAACCAAGGCCTGGATATAGGTGGCGCCTTGGTGGAAGTAGTTAGCCAGGCTCTGCTGGCTATCGTTACTCTTGCATGTATTTCATGCAATGTCACTTAATACTTGGCATACCATCTTGTAGAACCATCCTGCCTATATAACTAGGCAGAAACTGGGCTTGGTATAACAGCACTCCTTGGGAACTGTAAGCTCTGCATGAACTCAGCTTGTGTCAGCACAAGGATAACAATTGATGAACACACATCTGAGGTGCTCCCTGAACTTGCAAACTCAACATTGCTTCTCATCTTCCCCAGAGTCAGAGATATAAGGTGATAATGAGGACAGTAATACAGTAGCAATGCACAATGCATCACAGTAGAAAGATTAGAAGACTACCCATGTCTAATGCCACTAACTGAGTTGAACACCAAGTGGCAGAAGTACAATTAAGCTGACAAAAAGGCTTTAGAAAAGACCTCACAATTTAGCAAACAGTTTTCCTGTAAGGCTTCTTAAAGGTGACTTTATATTCAGCACACCAACCATTCTAGACAGATGGGAATATCAATGTCATTTATAAGTATTTGAGACTTACAGACAGGATGCTCTCTAATAAGCAAAATATTTTAATATTGCTGTTTCCAGCAGCTGCTCCTTATCTTCCTAAATGTATGCAATGCACTAAGTGAACAGAGACCTAGCACAACACATCTCCACCAATTTACTTATCATGCTTTCTCAACCTGCAAAGTGATCAGAAAATCTCAGTTTACATATAATGTTGAGCTTTTACATCTCAGAGAACTTATTCAAAATGAGCCTGGAATCATTTCACTGTACTTCCCCAACAAAGACATACATACATGCACACACACATATTCAGGGTGCAGTTTCAGGTCCAGGGCATATTGTATAAGACTGTGCTTATTCAACTGTATGTTTCTCTCAGTAGTACTGTATGCCTGGAAGGGAAGGGGGTCAAAGTCAACCAGAGCAGACAGCTGTAAAGTCTAAAAGTTTTCAGTCTAAAAATAGCTTCAGAACAATGCAGCAAACAGGACCATCTATCTATTTTTGGTTTGCGCTTATAAATTAAATGTTGCTTCTCAGATCTGAATGAGGCTGGATACAAAATCTAAGCCATGCCACCAGACTTTTATGTGGACATCATCTGCTATGATTCAAGATAATGACGATGAGAGACTGTGATGTCATTTTCATGCTCACTGCTGCACTGGGGTCACAGGATTTGCACAGTTAACACAACAGATAACATGAGAAAGACAAAGAGCAAATTTGCTTTGGAAAAGATCTCCACTGCATGCTGCCTTTAAAGTAAATAGTAAAAACAGATCAAACATGCAATAAACAAGTTACAAATCTTCACGTCCAAGTTTGAGTTCTGTTGCTTGAGACAAAGGCTGTGAAATTATTATGTTCACGAGAGTCACTACAGTGAGAACGTTGTCTTTTGAAAAACAGTTTGCATGTATTCTGGACAACCAACTCTGTACTCTCTTCTCAACACCTCAAAACTCCAGCTTTATTTTGATAACCAACATCATTCTTCCATTCTACTATGAAGGAATTGAAGATGCTATTCTTTATTGCCCTCTGAGAACAAATGTAAACAATGCCTAGAACTAATGGGGCCTGTCCCCCTACTTCCCAAGAAAAGAAAACCTCTCACAACCTCAGCCAATCCCATACAGTAGGGAAAGCAAACTTTCTTTCATTTCTCCAACCAGATTAAGGTAAAACCTGCCTTCTTCACCTATCCAAAGCCCATGCAATTGAAAAGGAAACTATTGCTTTATTTCTACCACTTGCCCCCACCAACAAATGAAAATGTATACGGACCCTGAATAACTTCAAGTGTCAAGCAACGATCCTCTCCAAAAAAAAAATCCAACCATCACCCCTTGATAACTACCATCACTGACTCTCCCAGCGTAGAGATTACCATTATTAAGAAGCCGAATCGGACAGTCATATAAATACTTTGGCCTGAGGCTGGGAATGCTGCTACAAGTAAATCCGTTATATTGTTTCAAATTTTGCCCACCACTTGCAAGATTCAAGTCTGGTATTGAAAGCATTCTCTTCACTAGTTTGGATGAACACAGATCAATATACACTGAAAAAGCTTGACACTGCCAAGAAAATACAGCCTGTTTGAATTACATCCCATTAAAACACCTTCAACATTCAATCCCTTCACTCCAAGCACCCACAAGATTCTCTGCAGCATATAACTAAGACCCCTGAAGACAACAAGTTCTAAGCTCACAACCTCGATATAGAAGATCAAGAGCAGCAGATACCTGGGAACACCACCACCTAGAAGATCTGACTTGGAACAATATTACTGTTCCATTATTGTCACTGGGGCAAAATACTGGAGCTCCTTTCCTAAAAAGAATGTTTGTCCACCTCTGTCCTATGGACTGGAGTGGTTAAAGAAAGCAGTGCATCATTATATTCCCAAATAAATTAGGGTTGGACATTAAATGCTGGCATAATACCCACATTCCATAAATGAATTTAATAGAAGAGGTAGTTTAATTCCACTACTCCTTTATGACTAAAATCAACTCAGGTCCGCAGCACCCTCCCTCAGTGAAAGGGAAGTTAGTGCTTTGCCTCGGACCACCCATTCCCTCCCTCTGCCTTTTTGTGAGCTCTGCTCTCTGGCCTGTTCCAGCAATCTCTCCCCTTTCTCTCTCATTCTCTGCCAAAACTCCCTATCCTCACCCTCTCACACATCAATGAAAGATGACCCATTGCATCCATTTTACTCAGGGAAGAGAATGAGCAACGGCTCGGAGGCAGCTACCTTTAAGAGCCCCAAATCATTTTCCCAAATTTTCTTTCTCAATTCCCTGTATCCTGTTTCCCAGCTGCTTCCAAACCATCTGCCGCATCCCTCTCTCTACCAGCCTCCCACATCCACATTATCCCATCTTCTCTCATCTTCTGTCCAGATCTTGTGATTAAGCGTAGTCATCCACCCCATCTTTTAGCACTGCTTGACCTCAATACTAAAATTAATCTCAACTACATGTGAGCAACCAATGTAACATAAACCATGGTAACTTCTCTGACAAAGCAGCTGGTTTAATCTGTTTGAGTTACATTTCAGCATCATGTTTGGATTCTGTAATTATATGACTGCAGCATTCTGTTTGTAATGCACACATTTTAAGTATTTACAGAGTGCAAACAGCAGACATTAATTTCTTTTTCAGCTGGTAAACAAATCCATCAGCCTCTGTGGGTGATCAATGTTACATTCAGTCAAGTAACAGCTCAGTCAATATTTTATCAATGAGGATTCAGACGGAAAGTTATCTATCAAGATGACAAGTGGTACAAATCTGCTTTTTAAAGAGAATGCTTGTTATATGTAATCAGGATAGTGGGAAGTTCAGCGCACCCCCAGGACAATAAAATCAATCTTCAACTACAACGGGGAATACGGGACATCTCATTTGATGAAATGAAGTGTATCCCAGCTGTAAGAAAGGATATGTATGACCAAGGCCAGATGTTAACACCATAAGGGCCTACAGTAGCCTCCTATAATAATTTTCCAACAATGTTTATCAAGGCAATTCGTACAAAATAAAAAGGTCAAATTTACATAAAATGAAAATTCATATATTAAATAAAAGAGGGGGACAGCGAATGAGGCAACCTTACATGGAGATATCATTTATTGTATACATTTTGCTGCATATAAACTGACTGCCTCCAAATATATAGAGTACATCATCTGGTCTTTTTTCACACATTATTGAAAGAGAAGGAAGAATGAATAAAGAACATCAATGCAAGATCTCATTTGCACTCAGATGAAAGAAGACTACACCTGTTAGCATTAATTAAAACATAACATTTACAAATTGCAGAATGTGCTTTCAATTGTCGAATTACCATCAACAAACAGTAATTTCCATTATTTATTAAGCTTTTTGTAATATGTTGGTTAGCAAAACAAAGATAGCCTCAAGATATTGCTATTTAGGCAGAAGATATTTTAAATGACTTTCATCAGGCATGTTTTTGTCGTGGAAAAATGATGGGGAAACTGTCAGCAGTTTATTCCTCTGTTATGAACTGGTCTGGAAGGTAGGGAATTTAAGCCAACCAGAACAGAACTCTCTTCTACTAATGGCAGTTGATGCTACATCAATTGTTAGTTTTAAAATCTGATTTTTGTTAAGCAAAAGCATTAAGGGATGTGAACGAATGACAGTTGTATAGATTTAGACCACAGATCAGCCACGATACCATTGGATTCTGGAATAGGCTCAAGGGATTGCAGGCCCTACTCCTATATGTCCTATATTCTTATGTTTCCAGCAGCCTAAATGCCTGCATCATTCCAAGTACAGCCACCAGAACAATGTATTACCTAAAAAAGAAGCCATTTAATTATTTATGGCTTCCACCTAACCTTGCTTACAACCCCTTTGGAAGAGCTTCCATAGTCAGTACATCCAATTAAGCAAGGAAATCCAGAAGTTATTATTATTTCTAAAATTCTCAACAACACGAGCTGATGAGATTTCTCCAGACTGTAAAGCAAAGTCACTGAATTAGGGCAACTTGCCCTTCTGCATGAATGCACCGTACTAAGAATCTATGAAAGAAATATACCTTGTTCCTTGTTGAATGCCATACAAGTTGGTTTTTTGACTCGTGCATAAAGTTCATGATCATTTCCCTAAAGCCTCTCTGATACTGAAAACACTACTTTCACATTTGCGGAATGTCAAACTTCTACATTTATAAAAAGGAATGTTTCTTTAATGTGTATTTATTAAGCTTCTATCTTAATCCTATATGGTGTCTCAACCATTTACTTCACTTTGTCTAAACTTAAATAAAAGTGAAGGATATCAGTGCAGTTTGCTTCTTGAATTGCACTCTGTCAGAACACTTCAAATTGATTGGCTGCTTACCATGCTTGGTAACTTCAGGGGTTGGATTTTATGTTGGCCATGTGAGGCACAGTTTCAGCAGAGGAAAGGAGCATTTAAGATCGTTGTGTGGTTAGCCCCCAAGCTCTCACCCAACCCCAAGTTAAACCCTATAATAGGCTCGGGGGTTGGGCATGTAGATTGGCGACTGGCCTGTTCAAAGTAAATAAATAGTTAAAGATGAATTAGGCTAGTTAACAAGCATGTTGACCTGAATAATAAGTTATTTATGTCCAACTAAAGTTGGTAAGGTTAGGCAGGAGTTGGCAGGCCATTCATACAGGCTGCATAAACCCTAACAATCCCTTTCCCAAGGTCTGGAGTCCCAGCCAGCATTAAAAGACCCCAGGAAGTAATTCGCTGGAGCTGCTATGATCCAATTTAGCCTGCTTGCAACATGCATGGCTGCAGATAGATTTAATTGGGATATGTTGGCTTCCAGCTGATTTTCATTGCTAGGGGATCAGTCCCTTTATACCCTCATAAATTGCTGCCAAAATGCTTTGAAATCCCCTTTACTTAGCCGATGATTCAGACTTATGTAGACAAAATTTAGGCTTATTTCATTGAAGCCTCAGTGTTTTTTAAGCAGCAGATTTACCTTAGGATTTTATGATGTGCACATTATCAAACAAAATACTGATATCTATTTTTATTTCTTTAAATGCCAGTTAAGTGAAGGAAACATGTTGTGTGCTACTTAGTAAATGTAATTTGTACGACTTTGTGGTGAAAAGCTGTATCAAGGAAGTGTCTGATTTAGATTTGGTTGCCACACCTGTATGAATAGGCATTTACTTTAGCAAAATATTATACATTCAAGTGAAGACAGTGAGTGTAGGTGCCCTTTGTCTGAAAAAAAAATACAAGAACAAAATCTAGTGGTAGTAAAAAAAGCAGATTCCCATGCACTATATAATTCTAAACAGAAAGAAGTAGCGTGACAGGTGAAGCCTGGGAAAGAGGATTTCCCGTTGTCTCTCATTTGCTAGATCTGTCCCACCCTAATATTCTCAAAGATTTTCTCAAAGCACAACAAAAGCTTTATAGATCAAGACTGAAACCACTGGCTACCTTGCAGAAGTTTTACACACTGTACATTGTCATGTCATTTTTTAAAATAATGTAATTGTCTCTTTCTAGTAGTCTCAATGTACAATCTCCAATTATATCTACAAAGTTTGGACCAGTGTCACTCTACCACAAAAGAATCTAACCCTATCTGTAACAAAACATCTAACCCCACCCTGTGTATACTTATAACAACTAAAGCTACATTCTTCTAAGTTTCTGTGGCATTTTTAACCTGACTGATGTGATGACCTGAGCATAATCAATTACAGTTTTTAGGTGCTGCCTGGCTTTCATTTGATTGAAATCAATTGAACAAAATTACATGCATTTTTTGAACATACAAGGCAGACAATAGGGTCAGCTTTGTCAAAGGGTCAGTTAGACTTGAAACGTCAGCTCTTTTCTCTCCTTACAGATGCTGCCAGACCTGCTGAGATTTTTCAGCATTTTCTCTTTTGGAGGCAGACAATAGTGTACACTCCCGAGATGATCATTTGGTGGGCTCACAGCTAGGTGATGAATGCATTTCAAAATCAACATATAATTTCACAGTCCATGTACATTGAAATCTGCATCAAAAGATGTTTAAAAAAAGCATAATTCACTGACCATTATTTGTTACTAACTGCATGTACTGCAAACTTTGAGCATGGCTGCTTGGGTTCCTTACTTAATAAGTCACTTTTGAAAAGATAATGTATGAAGTTAGATGTGGGTTGTGTGAATTATATCAACCTGTCTGTCTTATAGTTTGGATTTGATGTGTATGCTAAAATTACCAATGTGAGTACAATTCCTTAACATTCACTTAAGGAAGTCAATCTAAGATTTTGCAGCGGAGAGATATGTCATAAATAATCTTTTAAATGTTTGATTTATTAAAAAAATGTTTTTGGTCATCCTACTAAATAACTTGAACATGCTGCTAAGTGAATGTTATAAACCCATACTTTTAATGTGGAGAAGAATATAATATGCAAGAATTTATTCTTAAACTGATGGGATGATCCTGTCATGCTCACCAGATACAGGGAGAAATACAACTTTTCCTTCTTTGCTGATATAAATGAATTTCTAGATGCTTAAGAAGTAAATAGATAAGTTGTAGTAATGAGAGCAGTAACACACTTAGGTCCAGAATTTTTGGTGAAGTCAAAATGTTTACCAAATAACTTCAATGGAAGTGTGATGAAGCTTCCATACCTGGATGGGATTTCCATTGTACTTCCAGAGAATCTAGTGGAGGCACAACAGGAACAGCTCCTAGAAAATTCTAAAGAGTACTCTTCAAATTTCACATGAAAACTTTGATTTAATTGTGCTCTGTTTGATACTTTTGGTATAGAAGGGCTTTATAAAGTTTGTTGATGACCGCAAGCTACATCAACCATGACTAGTTTAAAGAAGTTTCAATGTAGTTCAAAAAAAATCAATGGGATCAGAGTAATTAATATTTTTTGAAGTAAACATCAATATAAAATGACACAAATTTCAAGAACTGAAGGCACACAATGAATAAGCTCCATGGTTCACAATCTACCAGCAGTGTCAAGTCAAGGTGAAGTTGAAAATGGCTGCACAGATGATGGGGTCCATGTGAAGTACTTCAAATTTCAATTAAAGCACATTATTTACGCTTGGTTAGCTTTTTGTTAAGGGTACATTTGGAAACAGTGTGCACAATTTAAGGCACTTTACTTTAAAGTGTCAATGATGCGTTGCAGATGACTCAAGATGTAAAACTGATCTAATTTTTTAGAGTTTTACTCAATCAAGTGTTGAAAATCAGGAGAAACTTAACACAAATTTATCTTCTTGGGAATACACTTGTGTTTAGTTACCTTCATCAGGCGATTCAGTGTACTTCAATTTAGAATGAATTTTACAGAGTCTGAAGGAAATACGCCTGATGGGTTCAATGACTTTTTTATTTATTTATATTTCTCCAATGGATCAAAACTATTTCAAACACCTAATTTCCCTCTTAAAAGCTATAATATGTCTCCTAGCAAACTTCTTAGGCTGTGGAATCTGCAAACATCAAGAACATGCAAATAGAAATCCCATTCATCCCTCACGGACTGCTTTCAAAACAAGAGTATTCTCAAGTTCCAGCATCATTTCAATTCCAACCTGTTCTTAACATTTTTACTACAGTGCAAACTGATTTTCTGACTGAGTTCCCTTTCTAATTTATTCATAGACTCGATTGAAACATTGTGAAAAACCTTTGATAAAGGTATGTAGGAGAGCTTGAAATAGAAAAAGGTACACTTGCCCACTCATTTGATTAGACCATGGACATCCTATTTTATCATGGCCTGTCCTAATTCAAACTTCTTACTATCATGCTCAAAAATAAAACAATTATAACTTCAAAATAATGAGTTAATCATATACAATGTCAAATTCCTTCACTTCTGTTTCTGTTTATTACTTTGCTATACTGTTAGCTATTCAGGTGCAACCAAGCTTCATGTATGTCTACATTTGTTGTTTTGTGTTTTCCACATTACTTGTGGACTTAAACAAGCCCTTACCAAAGACTTAGCCCCATGTTTCACCAATTGTTCAGAAGACAAAATTAAGATAGATGAATAATAATTAATAAAAAGAGAGGGACAGCTCGCTGAGAAAAGAGAAAACAAAATTAATTGACACATTCATTACACATGATGCATAATATTGACAAAGACCATTCAAGTGAGACCATAATTTGCAGATAGTGCTTTGCTTCAGTGAGTCCAATACATAGAACCAACCATTAGAACCAATACATACATGGCATAAAAATATACTTGCACAACTTTATAGCTGGACCACAAGTTTCAGCCATTCCAGTCAAAGAAATAACGAACAGAATCTTGTGGAGACCATGGGGTTCTTGGCCACTCACAAAGCCCTATGGTCTCTGTCCTGATGGCAGGAAGAAGGTCATAAATCATAAGTGGAGAGGGTCAGGAATCTTCCAGTGCATCCCCCTTGCTGATGCTGGGCCCTCAATCAGCTGCTGAGTATCTTTGAATGAGAAACAGTACTCTCCACAAACAAGCATGCCACGGGGTTTTTTTTGTTGTGTTCCCTTCATGGTGAGCACCTGAGCCACTTCCGTGCCCCTACCAGGAGCAGTGGTTGAGGCCCTCAAATGCCTATTGATTGCCCACTGAAGGACCTCAATTGGCATTGAGTAGGAAGGCTGGTCACACACCTTCTTGCCTTGGATTTAATCAAGGAAGAAGGAAGTTGGCTGTGCCCTCACAAGCTATCCTCCAACTTGAATAAATTCTCATGTCTCCCTTCCTCCATCTCCACTGCCCACCCCCATCCTAGCTACAATCCCACTCAGGATAATGGAGGGCACAAGGTCTGTGCAACCTTTGTATCTCCAGAGCTTTTATCTAATTTTCATCATATTAAGTTACATGATTATCCCATTTCTTTACTGAGAAAGGAACACAATGACAATTGCTCCAAATATTAGACTTAGGTGCCTTAGGTTTGTATGACTAATCTCTAAAACATTTGGGTGGAAACAGGAAAAAAGTACTGAAAGCAATTGATAATTTTCCTACCTTGGCAAGCAGTCTCCTGTTTAGCAGGTTGATATCCAGCAGCACAAGTACAAGCTCCAACAGGTACCATCCACTCACCATCTCCATTACAGTACAGTTTTAGGGGGACAGACAATTCCACAGCATTACTGAGACAGATGCCAGGAGCAATCACAAGTGATGTAGGTTCTGCTCCAGTAACAGTTTCTGGAAAAACTGCAAAATTTGCGATCACAGATGGGCATTTCTTGTAGAACACACGCAGGGAAATGAGTGACATGCATGAGCCCAGATCCTGAAATGCTAGGTAGAATCCATTCTTAGATAATGGGCCAAAGCTTCTGATCTTTGTGTTGACTTTACCAGACTCCAGTTTGGAAAAACTCTCATCTGGCGCAATGGTGTCCACTTTTATGTAAGGGTTCTCCATCCACAGTGGAGTAGATGCTGTTGCTGAGTCCGTGTCAGACTCATAGTAAAATAAATTAAAAGTTTCCTTACAGGAACCTGGGATATTTGGTATGCTGTTGCAGTCCCGCACAGTGAATTTCATCTCTACATATACTCGCTGAACGTTGTTATGCTCTATGTAAGTAGTTCGAAGCCAATTATTCTGGTTTGCTTCCATCACATTACAGACCTGGTATGTGCGAATAGGATTTATTGCATCATCATATCCACTTACTTCTTCCCACTGAACAAAGAAAACAGAATAATTATTTTAAAAATCACTGTCATTTTACAAATAATACATTTAAATATTACTTATGGATTAACTCTACAATTGTTGAACTGGGAGTATATCTTCAAATTGTCTCGACTTACTGATGGCGTTACAGTCAGCAGGGTTCACAATCATATAAAAATAATTTATTAATTACTGCAGCAATCCCTTCAGCATTGTTGGTTTTGCAACACCATTCACACATAATTATTGATACATATTTTATTGCTATTCTAGTTAATGAAATATGACTAAACATCCAACTTGATTTTCAGCCCACTGCACTATTCCAGTGAAGCTCAACATGAACCTGAGGAACAGCACTTCACCCTTCATTTCGATTCCACTCTCAGGCGACTGTTGATGTGGAGTTTACACATTCTCTTCGTGTCTGTGTCGGTTCCTCCAGGTGCTTCGGTTTCCTCCCACACTCCAAAGATGTGCAGGTTAGGTGGATTGGCCATGCTAAATTGTCCACAGTGTCCAGGGTTGTGTAGGTTAGAAGGATTAGCAGTGGTATGTGAAAAATACGGGGTTACAGAGACAGAGGATTGGGTCTGGGTGGAATGCTCTTTGGAGGATCAGTGTGAATTCATGGGCCGAATGGCCTGCTTACACATTATAGGGATTCTATGATTTAGGCCTCCACAGCCTTTCAGACTTAACAGCGAGTTCAACAATTCTAGAGTCTAATCTCTACCCCAGTTTGTCCACTTTGGATTTTTTACTATCATTTTTGTTAGCAGTCAGTAGCAAACTTGCTCCAGTCACATCTTTCACTCCTTTGGACAAAATCTTACAAGATGAGGATGGCAGGGGATAGCTTGCCTCTCCAGAAGGAAAGTCAGTGACCAGCTGGCAGACCACTTCAGAATAAAAGCAAATTACTACAGATGCTGGAATCTGAAACCAAAAGAGAACATGCTGGAAAATCTCAGCAGGTCTGGCAGCATCTGTAAGGAGAGAAAAGAGCTGACGTTTCGAGTCTAATTGGTTTGACAAAGGGTCAGCTAGACTCAAAACGTCAGCTCTTTTCTCTCCTTATAGATGCTACCAGACCTGCTGAGATTTTCCAGCATTTTCTCTTTTGGGACCACTTCAGAAGCCTGTCCTGAGCCACAAGCAATGTGGGAAAGAGTGGGATCCCTGTCTCTCAATGTGTGAATGTTCAACCCTCTTGAACTGCCATCCAATCAGATCAGCAATTAGCTCCAATGGCAACAGAGCTCCGTAGTGGATGGTGCCTGGATCAGAGCACATACAGGATGATCTTCCCAATCAATCCCAGGACCTGGGCAAGTTGACAGCATTGGGAGGAAGGGTTTAAGCATCTTAGAAAGTTGGGGCAAGGGGTATGTTCTAAAGTGCAGGTGCAGAGAAAGGAAGGAGGGGGTTTACTATCTTCTGGGGGAGGTACCCTGATGAGAAAAGGGCACCCTTTGAAGACAGTACTCCCCTCTTTCATGATCTTTCTAAAAATAATTTAAAGGTGACACATATTCCTGCTCATCTGCTTAATCCAACAGTGATATGGAATGGGCATGATAATACTGAGATCACTTGGCCCTTATTTATTTACTTTTGGCAAGCAGTCTGTTGATTGTAGCACCTGCCCATTCACTCCCACCATGCCCTCACCCTTTTCCCCGGTATTATGGAGGTCAGGTCAAGAGTGGGGAGATGGTGAGCTTGTACTAAGCATTCAATATTCCCCTCCAACTGAAAATGCACTCAATAGGGACACATTCAATCAAGTCTCTTGTTTGTTTTCTTGCACCCTCACCTATCTCTTTGGCCCTGGGATATTAATGTCTCTGTTATGCTCCCAGTTCTTATGTTCTTATAACAGTAAAGGAATGGACAAAGGACGGCTAAATGAAGCTGAGGCCAAGGAAAGATCAGCCATGATCCTATTGAATGGCGGGCTTGAAGGGCCAGATAGTCTACTCGTGCTCCTCATTCTTATGTTCTTATTCTACGTTTCCTCCCTTTCACTTTATCACATACCTATTGTCTTTATCATAACACCCTTTATGCAAAATCTATTTTACCTTCAATTTTCCCTTTCCAACCAAGAATCATAGACATGAAACATTAATTAATTTTCCTCTTGTATAAATGCTCCCTAATCAGCTGAGTACTGTATTACCAGCATTTTCTGCTTTTGCTTCTGATTTCCAGGAATTGTAGGTATTCCGTTTTGCAACTGGTACCCACCACAATATTGAGCCTACCTGCAACATTTTGAATGAACACCTTTCTGTAAACAGAACTGTCACATGTACAAGAAGTTCCAGTGCAAAATGATGTAATCTATACTGATTGACTTCCACGAACACAGGTTGACATTTGAGGCTACTGGTTTAGGCAAATTAAAATCAACTGTGAAGAGTTGTTTTCTAAAATGTGATTATAGATGTCTAGCTGCTAGATTTACTAAGTAGTTAATAGCTGCTAAAGGTCATAGGTCCTATCAAGTTTAGTCATGTCTATATAATGCTCAAGGCTGCTTTCTTTTTAAAGTAGCCAGACTATACTCTGGAGCCTCAACTGAAACTTAGTGAGCAGATACTTTTCAAAGATGTTTTGAATATTATTGGTGGGCATATTGAATGTCGCTGTAGTTTACAACATGCATAAGCAATGTTTTAAGCATAAAGTACTCACTAATTTAGTTCTTTCAATCATCAAAAAAGCTTTAAAGAATCTCATCCTATTTCAATTTTTCTCTGCTTTGTGAAGTAATTTGAATTAAGTAACCATCACTATGCAGTCCCACCATGCAGTTGATTGTGCTTTTCTAAAAGTAAAATGACATCATTGTGGAGACACACTGTAAAAAAATTATTCTAATCATTAGGTTCAGATAAGGCAATTGGGAGAGGAAACTAGCATGGCATGTAATTCTATCACAACATTTGAAACTGGATCAGGTATGATCAACAAGCAAAACTGCCTTTTCTTGTTCCACTCTATACTGTCTATTGTTTATATTTCAAAATTATTGCAAACAAATCTTAAGTAACTTCTGTGGTTGCTGTAATTACTCAATGTTGTAAGCTTCGAAAAGATTGGTAACCACAATCTGTTCAAAACAATTCATAGTTATGTTTGTACATATATTTAAATTGAAGACTGGTTTACTAATTTATGAACATCGATTTAGTAAAGATAATTACATTGGAGAAAGATGTCTTAGTGCACTTATCTAAACATTGTCTGTCTGGGACTTCTACATGAAACAGTGTCCTTTGAGAATTGTTCAAAAAGATTAAAAGTAAAATGAACTCAAAATCAAGACTTTGCTTCTGATGAAAATGTTCTTTTTTATTACACAGAAATATTGCTCATGTATGGTGTGATATAAATACCATATGGCTAATACAGTGGGAAAATATAAGCTTTACACATGTTAGAATACAATCAGTTTAAATACAGATTTTTTTTCTCCCTTAATCATTGTTGTATTAGAAGATAAAAGGATGTTTGAAGATTAATAATATTTTCATGCAATGATCAATCTTTTTCTGCTATTCAGAAGCTACACACCTGTTCAAGCATTCCTCCTCATATTGCCACTGACAGAGATAAAACGTTCTGTACCCTACTTCATTTAACAAATTAAGGCTGAGGAATGAGAGAATGGGGTATGTCTCAATAGGTCCCTGGTACAGATTTCTTGAGCAGACACTTGATGAGCCTTTGAAAGAAAATGAAAGTACTCTCCTCCACCATTCACCAGTCACCACCAGTTCTGTGGGAGCCCACAAGCCATCCTGCACAGGTTTGCCTGTCATGCTCCTTACATTCCGGGGTGGGTGGCATCCATGGACATTCCCAAAACAGAAATCATTAGGGTGGATGCAAGAATATAGCTGGGGTCTCACCTGCCTGACTAAAATGTTCTATCACTGTCAAATATACAAAGGAAGAGGACATTAAATTCCATCCCCAGAATGCATTCTCAGTGAACCAATCTACTCTCAACTTTGATTTAGATTTTGCAGCCTGCTACAGTAATCACATACCATTTGTACTTGGCATATTTTGGTCAAGGTTTTGACTTGTTTTGATGATGTTTTGATCATCTGGTTTATTTTACTTTGTGGAGCCTTAATTCAAATAAAACATTGATTTAGAAGAATTTTGAACTTGACAACTTAGTTGTGTATGTTTTGGGATTTGACCATATTTAATATTCCTTAAAATTAATTTCCACATTTGAAAACAAATCTTTCAATTATTTATGACTGCCTTTTTTTTGACCATTTTTACTGACACACACTGCCATTTTTGATTCACTACTTCGCATTGAATAGCTAATTCTATGCTGTCTTGATATGATTTAATGACAGTTTGTAATTGTCCACTTTTTGCAAATGTTTGGCATTTTGAACTGAATTTTTGACTCTGAAGCTACTCAACCAAAAACACTTTCAGAATTTGGCGCATAATTCAAAGACTTGAACAAGGGGCTGATTCGTCATATTAAATTCATCATTAAATATCAATAAAAGGGACCTGTTCCTGGATCTGCATCCAAATGTACTGCATGGACAGAGGGTGGGTTGAACACAAGCCTGAGAGGTAAGTGACTCCATTTTCCTTTTATTTATTTAAATAGTGGAAATTTGAGTAGGTTTAATTACAGCAATATACTCTGACTTGTGAAGTACACCTGGGGTCAGGTCTGTGAAAATCTTTCCTCTCAGCTTTTGCTGTGTTACTGACTCAAAAAACTACTTTAATTAGTGAGCAAAGCTTTGAAAGTAACCAACACTCCTTTTTATTGCATTATGTTGAAATATCCCAGTGTTTTTTTACTGATGAGGTGGTGTGACATCGTATTGGAGGAAGATGCAAAAGCCATTCTTCACCTGCAGGATCCCACAACTATCAGTGAGGTACAGATAGTTTGTTTTCAACATTTTTGGTTGTCCAGTATATAATTATTGTTCTTCTCTATACGGAGTTAAAATAGTTTTAGCAATTTTAATGGACTGAGCCTGAGCTGAACATTTTGTCTAAAGGAGAGCAGGTCTATTAATGCCCTGTTGCCTTAGTACTGTATCAATAAGTCATTGACTGGAAAGGTCAACTTTGTTCTCTGTCCACAAACATTGTATGAGTTGCAGAGTATTTTCAGCATTTTCTGCATGATTCCCTCCTCACCTCAGTGAAGTACAGGTTCTATTTTTTTAACATTAGTTTAATTTTGCTATTCAAAATGTATTGTTAAATTTTCCTTACCCCAGAATCTGGGTATGCAGTCCATCCCAATTCAGCTGTTGCCAATCTTGAATCCATAAGCATTTCTGTGGACCAAAATTGAGGTAAAATCAATGTACAATCTAAGAATAAAAATCTTGTGATAAAACAGAAGGCAGCATCCATAACAACTTACATATCTACACATCAGAAGAATAAAACAGAACATTCATTGTTACTTCTTTGTGCCTATTTCTCAGAAATATAGTGCTGCACACAATCTGACATGTCTTTGGTCTTCAGCTTTTATAACCCAAATTCACCCATGAAGAAGTAACTGTGCAAAAGGTGTACTTCCTTTCTTTGAAACCAATGGTTTGTGTTTTATCCACAGAATTTTTTGATTTATGCAGAATACAACCTGGGGGTCTCAGCACATAAATCAGCACTTTACAAGACAAAGGTTAAGGAAACCAGGGGCACAAATTGCTTGGGAGGGAGGACAGGGTCAAAAGCACAGAGGGTTTTAAAATGGATCAGGGTAATTCACATTAAAGAGGCCCTGCAGCAGAAAAAGACTGTTACAAATCAGTGAAACAGGGGATGATTTCTATAGCCACATATGATGAAGAACAGCTGCTCAGCAGCTTGACTATTATAAAGGGCTACTGCTAACTTAAATCTGTACAGATAAATAGATTCCTGAAAATATATCATACTTTAAGTTTAAACTGCAGTTTTGTCCTGTACAGGGGACATGAAATGACAAGTAGACACAGATAAGATTATAAGGGCAGTTTATTGACCATAAAGACACCATAGGGCCTGGTTTTAGAGGTATTTATCTACTCTGTATATGCAAAAATGAACTTACTTCAGAAATTAAGGAAACCAAAAATGATCAAAATTTGCTTACAGAATCAATTTGGAATTGTGGGTAAGTAGCAATAGGAAGCCCATAGAAGTAGAAATAAACCAGCTGGATGGATGGATAGATGACAAAAGGAATCTAATTTAGAGAAATGTTCGATCATACATTTTGAAAGTAAGAATAGGGAATTGAAGCGGTCTCTTAACTGTAAGATTTTGAAAGGATAAAGAAGTCTTGGTCCACAGACACAAAGGTCATAATAGGTGATAACACAAATTAATAAGATGACAAAAAGTCAGTTAAAATTATTGGCATTGCATCAGACACATATAAGATAAAAATAGCAAGTAAAAGATAGTAATATAAGTCATGTTCAGAACCATATTTATGTTTGCCATGAAGCATTTTTGGCACAGTAATGAAGAGAGGACACAAAAGCAATGGAAAGTACAACACGACTATGCAGTCATTGTTTGTGTTTAAGTGGGACTAATGTACTATAAAATACTCTTACAGTATTTGAAATATTGAAAGAATTGGGATCCAAATCTTATGACTATGTCTGAGTTCTGTTGAAATTTTCAAAGGCTTTTCATTGAGGCCACGCAGGTTTTCCCACATCTTACCAAACTCATTTCATCATCTATCTCTGCTGCACCTACAATACCTACCACATCCAACTCCAACTCTATGTTACCAAGTGAAGTTCTCAGAACAATTTGCCACTCAGTGGATATGTGCCAAAAAGTTCAGATTCTCTGCCATCTTTAAAACTTCAGTATTTGCACCCAGAAAAGCTTTGGCATTCCTAAACTGCCCTGCTTGATCAAGGACACTTCCAGAATACTTTAGAGAAGGCAACATGGACTTGGTTTGGAGGTACTGGTCGAGAGGTTGGCGCATAGGAGAGGAGCTCTCTTCCCAGATGACCAGCAATGGAGGCTATGGCACCAGCTCCTGACAATATAGCCCGGGGTCACCAGCACTGTTTCCATAGTACAGAGCTGGCGGTGCTGTATGAAAGACAATGAAATTCCCTGCTCTACCAAGGCTAAGTGGCACACATCTCAATCTGCTGTATCATCCTCCCTCTATTTCTGATACTGCACCCTCCTCCCACGAAGTTCTGCCGCTCTCACTGGTGCCTGCAACATGTTTACTTATCAGTGCATACTCCAGGCCTCTCAATCACCCCTCCAATAACTCTGCAAGGCCTCTGCACTGCCACCTCACTCTCTCAGACCAGCTCACTCCCTTTTCACCAACTACGCTAGCAGACACTTTGCTCAATTTGTCCCTTTCTCTCTTTACAGAAGAGGAGCACACATCGCTCCAACCACTGGAGTAATGGCTCTCACACAGACCTTTCACGATTCTCCACTCAGAACACTCCCCGAGCTGGCCATGCCATCCACCTCCAGCCTGCCTGACCCTCTCAAACCTTGGAATTTCATACCAAGGAAGGTCTATTTGCAAATGGGAAGAGCACCCTCAGCTTGCCTGGCCCATCTGGCCAGAGAATCTCCCCAACCAGATCACCTGACTAGACCTCATGTGCCAATTGCCTCAACTGCTTAACAGGTTATCTCCATCTGAGCTTCAGAACTAGGAAGTGTACAAACATATAGTGGTAGGGAGAGGGAGAAACAAACATCTGGAAGGCACTTTGATGGCACAGATGACAACGTATGTTATTTGGCAATTTTGTTATAAATGGCACTGCTTTCACCTTACATTAGGTTAGTTGTCCTTCTGTTTAGACTTGACTGTAACAGTTGCAGTATGAGGTATAACTTCATGCCTGTGCACGATATACATGAATGGAGATATGGAAGCCAGAGGAACAAGATATACAGACAGCAATGGGTGCTGCTGACACCTTTGACCCTCATTCTACAACATCCTTACTGCTTCTCTGGCCTCTGTGTCCCTCTGTGTGGGAATGAGTTGCTCAGCAATATCTGGGCAGGGAATTGCAAAACAGTAAGCTAATGCAATAGCTTTGCCTGAGATTAGTGACACACTAGGTCTGTGCCTGTGCAGTTCATTAGTCTGTTTGCTTGTAATAGTGTTTCCCTTTAAAGGATCTCACTTTATCGGTTTCTGTAAATCCCTCCTGCAAAGCTCAAGACATTTACCTGTACACTCTAAGAAAAATTGCAGCCGGTTATTTCTCCATAGCATGTTTTGTTTTTGATTTCCAGCCCAATGGAAGGTGACAGTGAGAGCTCCTCTGGAATTGGCTTGCAGCCTTCACTTCAAAACGTGTGAGCCTCTGGGTGCATTTCCCCACAATCATAACCTTCACACCTCCTCAGTGACTGCACACCCCTGGACACTATAGGGCAATTTAGCATGGTCAATCCACCAAACTTGTACATCTTTGGGCTGTGGGAAGAAACTGAAACTCCCAGAGGAATGTCACACAGACATGGGGAGAATATGCAAACTTGACACAGACAGTCACCTAAGGCTGGAATCAAACCCAGATCTCTGCAACCGTGAGGCAGCAGTGCTAAACACTGATCCACCTTGCTGCCGCACACCCTGCTGACCAGATGCCTAAACATGCCCAACCCCCAGGACTTGGATTAGAGGCTGCCCTTGATTTATTTTGCTGGGAACCTCTGAATGACAGGTGCCTCTCTGGACTTCACTTAGAACGAACACACTCGGACACGGCTGCTAGCTTGTCCACTTGTAGAGTGTTTGCAGCAGAATATGAACATTTGGTGCAGCACCCGTTCATGCAGCATGGTGTCTGTTCCCCTCACTGAGGATTGCTGCCAGCAAGGCAAGCTGCCTGGTTGTGTGGGTGCACTAATTGGGACAGCAAGGCAAAGCAGGATACTGTTAACATGCAGGCAGGAGCTCAGTCAGGGTTAAGTAATCAAGCAAGCATCCCTGAGATGTAGCCTGACCCAATCCTTCATCTGGGTCCCTGACCCTATGCACGAGTGATCTTGAACTAGCCTTTCAATGCTCATTACTGATGTGCCTTAGAGTCATAGAGATGTACAGCACAGAAACAGACCCTTCCGTCCAACTCGTCCATGCCGACCGGATATCCTAATCTAATCTCGTCCCATTTTCCAACACTTGGCCCATATCCCTTTAAACCCTTCCTATTCATGTATCCATCCAGATGCCTTTTAAATGTTGTAATTGTACCAGCCTTCACCACTTCCTCTGGCAGCTCATTCCGTACACACACCAACCTCTTGTGAAAATCTTGCTCCTTAGATTCCTTTTAAATCTTTTCCCTTTCACCTTAAACCTATGCCCTTTAGTTCTGTACACCCCAAACCCAGAGAAAAGACCTTGTCTATTTACCCTATCCATGCCCCAGCCTATTCAGACTCTCCCTGTAGCTCAAATTCTCCAACCCTGGAAACATCCTGGTAAATCTTTTCTGAACCCTTTCAAACTTCACAACACCCTTCCTATAGGAGGGAGACCAAAACTGCATACAATATTCCATAACAGGCCTAATGAACGTCCTGTAAAGCCGCAAAATGACATCTTAACTCCTATACTCAATGCTCTGACCAATAGAGGAAAGTAAAGTATACTAAATGCCTTCTTCATTACCCTATCTATGAGAGACTCTACTTTCAATGAACTATGAACCACACTCCAAGATCACTTTTGATACAGACTGGCTCAAAGCTAGGAGACAGAGGGTGGTGGTGGAAGGTTGCTTTTCAGACAGGAGGCCTGTGACCAGTGGTGTGCCACAAGGATGGGTGCTGGGTCCACTGCTTTTTGTCATTTATATAAATGATTTGGATGTGAACATCAAAGATTTAGTTAGTAAGTTTACAGATGACACCAAAATTGAAGATGTCACGGACAGCCAAGAAGGTTAACCCAGAGTACAATGGGATCTTGATCAGATGGGCCAATAGGCCAAGGAGTGTCAGATGGAGTTTAGATAAATCTGAGGTGTTGCATCTTGGAAAGGCAAATCAGGCAGGACTTACACACTTAATGGTAAGGTCCTGGGGAGTGTTGCTGAACAAAAAGACCTTGGAGTGCACGAGTGCATTACAATGCAAGTCTATGCTTCCAGAATGTTCTGCAATATATCAGAAGTGCCACGATGACTGTGAAGTGTTGACAAATGCTGGATACCAATGTTCGTGGATGAGGAGTGAGGGTGGCTGTGTCCATGGATTGTGCCCTGAGAAGCTGTTTGATTCTATGCATCATAGAAGTTATTTACAGTAAGCAGTGAGCTGAAGTCACCAAGTACCCACTCTACGTTCCATGTGAAGGCATTTAACAAGTAATAATCCCCCTTTGTTGGCAACTCACTGTTATGTCATAGCTTGTCAAAAGCATAAAAGATGGACTGAGATGCTCCTGATGTCAAAATCAGCCTCACCAGATTGCTCATTCAGTTCTACAAAAATGTCACAATACCTGGGGTGAGACTGATAAGGGAAGAATTTTCAAACAAAAAAAAGAGGCATTTCAAGGCAAATGAAATTAAAGTTAGAAAACATTTAGACAATGGTTAGAATATAGTATTCTTTGACATAAAGCTTTATTGAAATTGTAGCACAAAAGGGAGCCATTCTGTGGGTACGTGTAACCTTGGTGATTTCTTTCTTAAAACAACAATTGCCCGACAATGAAATGTTTGTGTAAATTATATGCTCATATCTGTAATTGATCTGGAATCTAAGACCTTTCGATTCAGAGGCAATAGGACGACCAGTTGAGCCAAACTGAATGAAGAATATTAAGGAGTACAAGAAGAGAGTGGGTCGCTGGATTATATGAGGTCACAATGAGAAAAAAACATTAAGCACACATGAAAACTCAAATGGCCTTTTCTGTATGATTATGTAATATCCCATGGATAACTGTATGACCAGATGAATGCCAAAATATGGTTTCAAAATCTGCTCTGTACTTACTAATGAAAATCTGTGGTAAAATATGCAATTGAAAATAAAACTGATCAGCAAATTTTGCCGTTTTTTTCTCTCACTTTGATGGTTTGCTTCTGCTTATATAGTCAAACGTGTCTAGATGCTTTCATACCTGAATGAAGAACAAATTACTCAAAAATGATGCAGAAAAACAGTGTATGCATTGAAAAGGAGCATGAAAAGAATCACCACAAACTATTGATTTCCATAATGTGAACTGAGACAAAAAGCACACATAATTTGAAAGCAGAAGTTTTTGCTATAAATTCTGCTTTTTAGGCTTGAGCCCTCCACTTTCACCTGATGAAGGAGCGACACTCCGAAAGCTAGTGTGCTTCCAATTAAACCTGTTGGACTATAACCTGGTGTTGTGTGATTTTTAACTTTGTACACCCCAGTCCAACACCGGCATCTCCAAATCATCAGTACTAAAGCTGAAACCAAGGAACTGAGGTGACAAAATTCAAATATTAACAAACGTACGTCTAATTAATTATGGATGGAAACTCATGCAAAGCTGTGGCCACACTTGTTTGTTGCCTAAACAAATCAATTAGTGCCATAATGAGATGTAAATCGACAGGAACTCTCGGTCAGCAGGATCAAGTGACATGCGAGTGTTAGCAAATTTGAAAACAGGCTGCTGATGCTTGTTTGCTCAGCATTTGCTCAAACAATACAGATAATAAAAAAAGGATGACAGAAGATAAATGATTCTGGTTTGTTCTGGTGAATTTAAAATAGAAAAATAACATTGTCATTAAACTTAGCTTTAACATGTACAGCATCTGCATTTTTCAAAGCCATAAACATCATGTTGTCTTTGTGGGTGATAATGCTACATTGTTACAAAGGCAGAATGTTACTAGAAAAAGAAATCCCTGCAGGGTTTTTGATGTCTTGAAACTGCTCATGATATTAGTCTCTCCAAGCTTAGTTTAAATCTTAACATAGTGAACAAGAATAAAGCAAACTAATTAAGAGCAGTGCAACAATTAACTGTGAGAGATTGAAAGTCTGCCTCCTTGCACCATCTCCTTTCAAATACTTGCAACAAAAATATCTTTAAATTCCTAATGAGGAAGACTAAAAAAGCAGAACTGTGAAATAAGCTCCACTACTGATCATGTTTTAACATTATTACTGAAATAAAATAGAAACATTCATCACATTAAGACATTCAAGCAAAGAAATGTCATAAAATGTATGATTGATTTCTTTACCTTTCTTTTGTTTTCCCATGATAGTGGCCTACACTATTGTTACCATGTGATCTCTGATTTAAAATGAATTATGAAGCAGATCCATGTCATAACTTCTTTTACTAATTACAAGGTCTAAGTATTAATACAAACTGCAGAATAATTAAGTTACCATCCACTTTATATGACTTATGCAAACTGATTGAAAGAATTTAAAGCTGCCTGCCTGACAATGTCTTTGGTTTGAATCA
This sequence comes from Chiloscyllium punctatum, assembly GCF_047496795.1. Taxonomy (NCBI): domain Eukaryota; kingdom Metazoa; phylum Chordata; class Chondrichthyes; order Orectolobiformes; family Hemiscylliidae; genus Chiloscyllium; species Chiloscyllium punctatum. The sequence goes on from NC_092744.1 coordinate 45,742,556, forward strand.
ATAACCCACATCCGTAAGTCGTTGCCACGCAAATTACGGATCAAAACTATTTACTTCTTGAAATTTTGAACTGGAAAATTAGCTGAATAGTATTTAAAGTTTCTTTTTTAAATTATTTTTATGTGACTATGTTCCAACTTAGTAATCACAAAGAAATTTGATTATATAATAACAGATGAGAATAAATACTAATTATATTAAAAATTGGATAACAGGTCACAGGTGCCAAGTTTAGCACAGGTTTACTTTGTCTAGGTGGGCATAAGACTTAAAAGACAACTATTAGATTAGATTACTTACAGTGTGGAAACAGGCCCTTCGGCCCAACAAGTCCACACCGCCCCGCCGAAGCGTACCCACCCATACCCCTACATCTACATTGACATCGACCCCTTACCTAACACTACGGGCAATTTAGCATGGCCAATTCACCTAACCTGCACATCTTTGGACTGTGGGAGGAAACCGGAGCACCCGGAGGAAACCCACGCAGACACGGGGAGAACGTGCAAACTCCACACAGTCAGTCGCCTGAGGCGGGAATTGAACCCGGGTCTCCGGCGCTGTGAGGCAGCAGTGCTAACCACTGTGCCACCGTGCCGCCCACTTTTTAGATTACTTACAGTGTGGAAACAGGCCCTTCGGCCCAACAAGTCCACACTGCCCCGCCGAAGCGCAACCCACCCATACCCCTACATCTACCCCTTACCTACACTACAGGCAATTTAGGATGGTCAATTCACCTGACCTATGGATCATGATTTCAGGCAGTAAAAAATTATCTTCAATTAACCTCTGAATGATCAAAGCTATTGATTAATCTTTCATAATATGTTCAGTCACAACTAAAATCCGTGCAACTCAGAAATGAATTTTGAAAATTTAACACAAGCCAGCACTAATTAAAATATCTACATATTTGGATGTTGGTTTATCTTTTAAAGTTCAAACATAAATCAGAACCTTTCAGACTGTGCTCACTGCTGAACGCATATATATTGTGAGCAAGGGTTGGCAGATAGAGAAAACAAAATTGAAGAAGTGGTTGTAGATTCTCATTGATATCAGAAAGCTGAAAATGTAACCACAAAATTACATTCCGCTATTAATCATTGTTTAACAATACAACTCATCAGACCTGGACAATGCATTTGTGAAGTGTTATGGCTATGCCTCTGACTGTCTGCTTATGGTTACTTTCTTTCTTACTCCTGAGATATAGATTACATTTTTTTCATCTTTTTTTTACTTTTACCTTTTCCTTTAGTAATCTTTCAATTTACTTTAATTCAGGAATGCTTGTGCTCTCCAGAGCTTCTCTACGATATCTTTTCTCTGAATCTGCTCTGCGTAATTTTCAAATTTATCTTTGACTTTATCTGACTGTTCTGCATACCACACATAACACACAGAGGCATGTGCAGAGCATATTTTGATATAAAGTGCACAGTGATCCATTCAGGATGTAAAGCAGGGAGAGCATTTCTGTTAAAATGGTAAGACTATAGTCATGACCAATTTAGTATATGCTGTGGGCAAAACCTGATGCAGACATTCCAATGTTGCTGCAGTGATACAACAGGGCTTTGCGTAACATACCAAAAACTTAAGTTTTTTTTAAAAATGAGCTCCACAAATCTGCAAGGAGCTGTCTTGTGGTTTTCATCTTATTCCCCACAGATTTATGTAAAACCCAAGTGTGACATTTTGTGCAAATGGTTTGTGACAAGGTTCAGTTCCTGTACTGGAAGTCATTTATCTTCATCAGAGGTGATGAAATGATCCCTGACTCTTGATTATACTTACCATGTGTCTGCAAAGACATCAGAAGGTTGAAAATGCAAGCAAAAATATAATGAGACTTGTGTAAAAGGTAACTAACAACTGTGTGTTCTATTCTATGAAGGACTTGACAAATATTCTCTTTCAAATAGTTGCTGATAGAATTAAAGCAGACTTTGACTCATATGCCATGCATACATTTAGGTGAATTTTACACCTCATTTTTAATGGTGTTATAATTTGAAGACTCATGATCAATACTCTGTTGTTTGTAATATGGATAAACTGTATTCATTATACTGTTTAGTATTAGTTTATAAGAACAGTTGGAATTAAAGACACCATTCAGACCTTTTGTAATCCTCTTCATCATCTTCTATATATCAAATCAGTGTGATCACTTAAAGAATGTAATAAAAATATCATTGGTTTATTTTGCAAATAAAGTTGTGTAAATTATTTTATCATATAATAGTTGAGTAACCTTTATTGATCAAACTTTGCAACAAATGCAATACAAGAATGATCCCTGATACAGTTGAGGAAATGAGGTTCTACAGATTATAATGCAATAACTGCTATGTACAAACGGACTAAATGACCATGACATTGACACAAACTTGAAGCTAAGATTGCATCACTAATTCACAAAGAAATGCAGGAATTGAATGATCAAACCGAATAAGATACCTACTAGACAATGTATTAAGAAAAGTGCATCTGCATGTAAACAGCAGACTTACATAAATTGAACAGGCAACGTTATCAACTTCCATATGGCAGAGGAATACCTCCAAACTCACAACAAGGTGAGTCAGCATCTCTGAAAAAAACAGTTGACATTTCAGGTCTTATCTTTCATCAAAACTATGATAGGTATCAACCAGAAATGCAAACAATCTTGTTTTCTTCACAGATTCAGCTTTTTTTGGGAGGGGGTCATTCAGATTTCCTGTACATGATTTTTTATTTAATGCAGCGCCTCAGTTTTAATTTTCTGCTGAGGTAGTTTGAGGGGTAGTGCTCAGTTCTCATCCTTTCCAGATGTTACACCTGAAAATCTACCATGTTGGAAATTGAAGGTGCATCCACACTCTGCCTTTCTGTAACCAACCAGCTGAGACAGACAGCTAATTCAAATGCATCCAAGTAAATTAGCACCTGCAGTATGCCTGGCAGCCTGTCATCTGGTGAGGGTATGCTTTGAGAATCGGGGCACAGATTTATCCCATTACATTGGAAACCCTTTAGTCTTGGAAATACCAATATTGATGCACTACACTTTACAAACCCAGAAGACATTCCTCCAACTACCACTTCAACAGATGCATTGACCTATTTAACATTTTGTAGATTAATGCCTTCGGTGAACACCTATATCAAATTAATAGAGGCAGCCTGTGCATTTGCCTAATAATAATACCAATTATTAATTTCAGACTAATTGCTCCTACTTGTCATAATAAGAGTTATAAAATTAGACTTTGTAATGCATGATGATTGGAAGAACCATTTTAAGAGCAGGTGAAGAGGAAACAACTCCTGCTTCTCTAAGTAGGAATACTGTACCCAAACATTGACGGGTCAGTAGTGTATACAGTATTCTGGTGTAAATGCTAGATATACCCGTTTGAACCTCTGCCACTGATTCTACCAAATTGCTCAGTATCAGGGAAAGGCAGTTTGATTTGCATGTGAATTGCAGATGTCCAAGTCACCAATACCTTATCAAGGTTGTCAACGTAACCAGTAACAATAAGTTCCAGTATAACTTGCAGTTTCTAACGTTTGTCCACAGAAAGGAACTTTTGGTCCTCACAGTGTAAAGGGCAAAATCATTTAATAAAGAATCTCCCTTTTTTTTAATGTGTCTGTGTATGTAGAAATGTGTGTACAGTAGTGGGCTGGCAGGGTAGGGGCCAGGATTTGGCTTGAATCCCAAAAATGGGACTCACTACTGCCATCTAGTGGGCTGTTATGCCATATTGCATCATACCCACTCTGTCCTCTCATCATTTATGCTCAAAAGAGGCTCTTTTCTGAAATAAGAAAATCCAATCAGGTCCTGATAATAATTTAGGCTATCCTGCCAAATTCCAGCCCCAATTATACAGCCGTGCGGGAAAGTGTTGTTTCATATTGAGTATCATCAATGAATCATTGTTGTGTTAAGGTCCAATGGGCCAAAGCTGGTCCATTTTGAATCCTGCTCCACACAGAGAACAGTGTGATCTAACTTTGATTTTATTATTTTGCAAGTTCTGAGATGTTTTCTCTTTTCATTTTATTTAATTAAGATTTATTACACCAATTTTATAAATAAGATTTTTAATTTAAAATATAGGTTACTGTAACAGTAAATGATGTGTTAGCCATTGTTTTGGTTCTGTTCGCTGAGCTGGGAATTTGTCTTGCAAACGTTTCGTCCCCTGTCTAGGTGACATCCTCAGTGCTTGGGAGCCTCCTGTGAAGCGCTTCTGTGCAGTTTCCTCCTGCATTTATAGTGGCCTGTCTCTGCCGCTTCCGGTTGTCAGTTCCAGCTGTCCGCTGTAGTGGCCGGTATATTGGGTCCAGGTCGATGTGTTTGTTGATAGAGTCTATGGATGACTGCCATGCCTCTAGGAATTCCCTGGATGTTCTCTGTTTGGCTTGCCCTATAATGGTAGTGTTGTCCCAGTCGAATTTATGTTGCTTGTTATCTGTGTGTGTGGCTACTAAGAATAGCTGGTCGTGTCGTTTCGTGGCTAGTTGGTGTTCATGGATACGGATGTGTTAGCCAGTTATTATAGAACTGTAAAATAATACTCTTCTATTTACAATTATATCAAAATCTGTTACAAGGCATTCTTAACTTGAATATACCATATAACTTAAATGTTATTGTGCTCATGGTTTTTGATACATACACACAAAATATATCTCTATATTTTATATATGCAAATACATTATATGGGTATGTCCACAGCTAAGAGATGTATATTTAATTACTAGAAGTAAAATAATATTTCACAATATTTCAGACAGAACCTGACTACAAAAGTCAAAACAGAAAATCCAATGCAGTACTTAGGGAGTGCTGCACTGTCGGCTGTCGGCGGTGCAGTCATTCATTTGACAGATTAACATGAGCTCCCATCTAACTGCTTGGGGTGGGTGGAAGAGATTCCACAGCACTATTATGAAGACAGCAGGGGTGTTTTCCTCAGTGTCCTCACTAATATCTATCCCTGAATAAACACTACAAAAATAACCATTACATAGCCCCAATTACAGAGAAGGTGTATGTTTGCTGAGCTCATATAGGCTGTTGGGTTTCATATACTACAAGAGTGATTACACATCAAAGTTGACTGTAAAACACTGACATGTCTGGGGATGCGAAAAGCCCTTTACAAATGCAGGTTTTTCTTTCAACAAATAATGGCAGATTAATGTTTTTAATCATCAGCAGACCAGATTTACAATTAACTGAGATATTAGAAAATCTCATAATATGGAGTATCCAAGGTATTACAAAAGTAGCGTTTTGCTTATTTTTATCCATGTTGACAAGCCCTACAAACAGATTGTGGTTTTCATTTTGCTGAAGATGCATAGTCAGTCTTCTAAATATTGATTCTTTATATGAAACCATTAAGTTGGTTAGTTTAATCGCTTCAAGTGTTTTTCATAACTGTAGGTTTGTAAAAATAATTGAAGCCAGTACCAATGTCAAACAAAGCTGAACTGATGACTGTGCCCTCAGATTCACACTTTTAACATGTTTTCCGGTATGTTAAAATATTCTAAAAGCATCCCAGAACTGTTCAATTTGAGAGTATGGAGGGTGGGCACAGAGAGTATGTACACAGCATTCTGTGTGTGGCCTCTGCTACTCTAACATTTTGCTTGTATCGTAACAGAATACAATAAGGCATGAACTTCTATAAAGGCAAGAAAGAACTATGGGCCAGGGGGGGAAAAAGATGCGCATTGACTTCTGAGAATGGATTCAGGCATGCACTGGTCTGGAACAAAAGCATCTGACAGGGGTTAACAATGGTGGCATCGTCCACCTCCTAAAGAAAGTTGATAGTTAATTGCACAAGACAGAATTTTTTTTTCCACACACAGCAGCCTCTTGCTTCAGTTGCTGCATGCAGAATGCAGTCATTTATACAAAACTATTCTTGAGGAACAATTACACCAAGGGGAAAAAAAACTGTGAAAATGGTAATTTCACCAGCTAATGAGCTACAGGCTGCCCTGCTGTCTCTCGCCTGCCAATCTCCACTGAGCCTTGACTCAAATGAAAGAAAATGCCGCAGAGTTCAGGAGAACTTGAGCAACATCTCAGCAGGCAGTAATTCATCTGAGAAGAAAGAAAATCACAGTATAGTCAGACCATGCAGTAGGTCTTAACACGGTATAAGGTAGCAGACTTCTGGATCACTGGTGAATATTTCCTCAAGTATGATTAAAAACTAAATATTTATTCAAGTTTTAAAATAAATGTATTTCACTAAGATATGCCTTTCTCTAATATAACCAGCTATTTATTATAACCCCTACCACAATAATGTATGTATATGTATACCTAAAAAAATACATGAAATCACCATGCTTGAACGTGTCTATGTGAAATGGTAGTATACATGGCTGCATATCTGAATTCAAAGCAAATTGGTTCAGTTTACGCACACAAGAAGTTTAATTATCTGGCACTAATTTATTCAAACTAGTTTTACTTGCTTTTAAATATTTGTGCTTTCAGTACCATCAATTTTAAAATAATGCAGTATATGGGTGGTCCAATGTATGAGTTCACCAAAGTCATTCTGGGACCCAGATCTACATCCAGCTTTAACTGATGATATGACTAACTTTCTGATGGCAATTAAGGAGAGAAATCTGGATTACCTTAATCAATTCATCATTCTTTTCCTGCTTTGTTTAGAAAAGCTCTAGGGATAACTCGTATTGAAAGTGAAAAATTTGCACTGGTGCAAAAGGAAATCCCCACTTGAGATTGGTGCTAAGACATTTTGTTGTAGAAAACACTCAAGAAACATTGCTATACAAATATTCTTTATGATACTTCAGTGCAATTAATGCTGATATCAGCTGCTAAAATGGAAGACATAGACTTGTCACACATTATGACGAGTGCCCTACCTTCATGTGTTTATCAATAGAAAAATTTGAATTAGAAAGGATGAGCTATTTTAAATAAATTTTAACCTACAATAACTTCATACACAAATCTGCTCTTTAAATATATTTGTTATATGTAATATACAGTGTTAAGCATTATCTAATACTTCTTCCATAAAATGTACAAGTCGATGCCTCTTCTACCTATGATTGACAATTAACTTAAATAATATCTTTACATTTTCCAAATGAGATCCAATTTCCTAGGCTACATCCTGTCAGTCACACACCCAATTCATTCATAACTCTGCAGCACTACAGTCAGTCCACATAGGGACAAACTGTTCTACCATTATTGCGTAAGTGTGAATAAGCAAACAGACAATGTACAACATCCATTCCAAAGCTCTTTCTTCCCAAATTATTCATTTTGGAATGAAGAAAATCTACTGTCGATTTGTCACCATCTGTCTGGATTTTATTTCACATAGACATAATAATGCCAATGGTACAATGGGAATTCTTGATAAATGGTACAACTGTGATTAATTAACAGCTACAATTGAACATGAGTCCAAGAAGGTTCTTTTCTGGAATAGTTGACCAGATGATAGCTTAAAGGAAATTTTGAGATCGTCAAAAGCATAAATATCAGGAGTCTCTTCAGGTTCATGTTGATGTAAAATGGTTATAATGTAACTAAGTGTTTTAATCTTGTTATAAAAATATTTACAATTAAAATAATCAGACTGAAGTGGATTTCTCCTCCCTCCACAAGCATCTCAGAAAGCCTTTTCTGAAGTCGATTTACAGTAAAATAGTGACATTAGCATATACATATTCCATAGCGTCGACTGCAGTTATTGAATACACCCTAAAACTGAGTCAGAAAGTTCAAAGAATGTTGCAAAGGTATGCGTCAACTTAATTTGGTTAGGTATGGATGATCGTGTAAATGCAGTAACAAAGAAACTACTGTCTAAGCTTGCCTTTTCTGAAATGCACAATCACTAACCAGTTCCTAATCACAAAGGAAGCCCTAGGCAAAAAAAACAAACACCCTTTGAAACCTTTTCTCATACTTGGCACTGCTTTAATAATACACATATTACCTTGTACATTGCATGGCTTCCTTTAATATACCCAAGTGATAAAGCAACAAATAGATGTTCACCATGGTACGTAAAACAATAATTGCTTCTGTTATTAAAAGTAATAAGAATGATATTTGCAATGAGTGCTGAATATATTTTCCGTTGTCTATGACACAAATGTTTAGACTAATTTCTAGTTTTTAGCCCAAGGGCCAGTGGCCAGCAGTATTTGCTGTTACCAAGATATTTTACAGGAGTTTTGTAATTTTCTTCTATTACTTTTAGTGACTGTTCTTATCTTCTGTCTCATCCATAAAGAAATTATAATCCTGTGGTTTAACAGCATCTTACAATCGGTTTTGATGTCAGTACACTGATTTTTAACTTTTCAGTAAAGCTCAGATGGTATCTGTTCCTGTAAAAGGATTTGCTGTTCAGTACACTGTCTTATGAGACAATTTAGCCAGCACACTATCAAGAATGTTAGTAAATTGTTTTGCTAAATGCACAAAAAATGTAGAGTTAGTAATGTGAAAGTGGCATTGCAAACTTCTGGTGTTGAATAAAGGATCTGAGATAGAGTTTCCAATTGACAAAATTATATTAACAGTTTTCACAACTCAATATTCTTGCACTTGCCCAGATTCTTTCCAAAGAACTCAAAATACCAGAATCCTCAAGACAACGCAGATGGAGTTTAATTCAGATAAATGCGAGGTGCTGCATTTTGGGAAAGCAAATCTTAGCAGGACTTATACACTTAATGGTAAGGTCCTAGTGAGTGTTGCTGAACAAAGAGACGTTGGAGTGCAGGTTCACAGCTCCTTGAAAGTGGAGTCGCAGGTAGACAGGATAGGAGATTTGCAAAATTATGAGGGGCATGGATAGGATAAACAGACAGTCTTTTCCCTGGGGTCAGGGAGTCCAGAACTAGAGGGCATAGGTTTAGGGTGAGAGGGGAAAGAGACCTAAGGGGCAACTGTTTCACACAGAGGGTGGTACATGTATGGAATGAGCTGCTAGAAGAAGTGGTGGAGGCCGGCACAATTGCAACATTTAAAAGGCATTTGGATGGGTATATGAATAGGAAGGGTTTCGAGGGATATGGGCCAGGTGCTGGCAGGTGGGACTAAATTGGGTTGGGATAAGGGTCTGTCTCCATGCTGTACATCTCTATGACTCTCTGACTGTATAACTTGAAAATACAAATACTTTCCATCCTATAGCAACATCAAGTTATCATGTATAATTATCTTGATGCTAATGTACAAAGATTTTATGTCTCAAAATATTATCTTAATTTAAATAAAAACAAGGTACTGGAGACACTCAGCAGGTCTGGCAGTATCTGTGGAGGGAAGAACAAAGTTAACATTTTGTATTCAATATGACTGTTCCTTCGAATGTCTTTGGACTTGAAGTTTTAACTCTGTTCCTCTCCCCATATATGCTGCATTTCACCAGTACTTTCTGCTTTGATTTCTAAACTCCCGTATTCACAGTATTTTGCTTTTTTCCGAGTGAAAATGTTAGTTTTAAATCCCATAACTAATAACATACCTGTTATCAATATGAGACTGAATCTACCACAGTTCAGCTTCAGTTTTTTTTAACTGAATAAGGAAACATCCTGAAATTAGCTTATAGTCCACTAACCTCATAAGCATAAGGTAAACTATAGTCTATATAATGAGTATTCATCTCATACTGTGACTCGTAATCACTTCCAAATGAATGAAAATCAGATGAGTACAAATGTTTAAAGAAGATTCTTATGGCATCCTATTTGTAATACATCATGAATGTTATTTTGCAATAGAACCTTCTCAATTCCACACAAAGGTCTTTGTTCAGTCACAGGATGTGGACATACTGGCTGAGCCAGCATTTATTAACCATTCCTTGTTGCTGTCACAAGGTGGTGGAGAGTTGCATTCTTGAATGGCTGCAGTCCATTGGTGTAGGCAGACTCACAATGTTGTTCAGAAGGGAATTCCAGGGCATTTTTAACCCAGTGACACTGAAGGAATGATTATATCTTCCATCACACTCTTGACTTGTGCCTTGTTGAAGAACCTTGAACAGACTTTGTGGAATCAGGAGGTGTGTTATTCACCGCAGGATTCTTAGCCTCTGACCTGTTCATATAACCACTGAATTTATAGGCTATATTAGCAAATTTTAATTTTCCTTCAGAACATAAGAGACTAAACAGAAATGTTATAACAGTGTTCTAATTATAACAAAATTCCTATATTAACTCAATTGTATTATTATAAAACTATATGATCTTTCATCTGCACTTAGGATTTAATTTCTAATTTACTACTTTTCATGAAAATAAATTCTTAAAGGCTTGATTAAGAAAAGCTGAAGTAGATACAGAACCTATTTTGAGATGGGAACATTGTATAAAGAGCTGATCTTAATAGAGACTTAGTAGTTGCCATGGGTTGCGGGTGGGGGGGTGGGGGATGACCTCTCAGAATCAGCTCAAAGTAAACCTATTTTTCTCCTTGCTCCATGCAATCAGTGGTGTAATACACATGAATTATGAACTCTGATACCATTAAGAAAATGTCACCCCTTTGAATGTGTTGGAATGGGATTTCACGTGCAATGGTTAGAACTTTGTTTAGTGCTTTCTTTTAGTGGCAGTGGCTTTCTGAAACTTATTAGTCCCTTAACAATACTACACTAAACTTTGAATATTTACTTCTGTAGAAACAGAAGTTGTCAACAAATAACATCAATGATCAGGATCCTCAATGCCCATTATATTGGCAAAGAGGGGCAGAGAGAGGGAGCAATAGAGATACAGCAATAGAATGAGCAAATGCTGTGGGCTGTGAGATGCTCAAAATATTACACTCAGTGCTTTGGAAAGGCTAACATACCATACAAGAGTTAAAAGCCAACTGCAGCGTATTATTTAAATAATTTGTGAGAACAGTTTTCAAACCTTCTAGACATAAACAAGAGCAATGCCATTGCAACCATGAACATTGGTTCATGCATTCTGGAATATATTTTGATTAATTATGTGGATTTTTTAATGAACACTTAAAGAGGATTCTAAACAAAGAAGTTATGAAGCACTGGTTGGTAAAACAGACTTTTAGCACAGGTGCAGTTTCTGTGACCGGTCACTTTAGTTACGCCACCATTCTGTCTGTTGCATTAAGTTCAAATGCAATTGAAATGTGTACAACAGTGCAAACTTACAAAATATTTTAATGAATTTAGTTTTCTTCCCAATTAATTATCTGAAAAGCATAGCCAACACTTGCTGAATAAGTGTTGCTACTGGGAAAATGGTTGCCTCCATAAATGTAACATTTCAATTTCTGGTGTTACTTCCAAATAGTGAATATAATCTTTCTGGACACTAAACATGGCAAGTCTTGAGAAATGTTGCCTCTTTCACATTGCTCAGACTAAAATCCCAATATTTAATAGAAAATACTTCTTACAGTTTCAGATTGGATACCTTGCCATAAACAAAATGTTGGGCAGTAACACTTTGTAGAACTTGTTCTATTCATAGTTTACGGAACCCACCAATTTACCAAACTTATTTGTGCAAGCAATACTTAAGACTTATTTGCTCCCTTCTATCTGAGGCTAGATTCTGTAATCAACGGCATGCCACTGAGTACCCTCTCTTTCCTAGATACAATTTCTTTGAATATAGATTTATATAAGTACACATTAATCACAATTAGATCTACCAACAAGGAAGATTAATACGTGGACATTTCTTAGGTGAAGCAGCCCCTGTGATGCTTAATGTCTCAGCACAGCATAATACCACCTGAACCAACCCATAGTGCCCATGAGAAAAACAAACAGAAGCTCCCTGAAGTTTCCAGCAAATTCACATATCATTTCATAGCACAGAGAATCAAACATACTTAGTCAAGCATCATTCTCTAGTTTTCATTTGTAGTTTCCTGAGTGAGTAATTTTTGTCTCCAATGGCAAACTTTCACATGCATGTAGAAATAAACGCAAATAGATACACACGTGGACAAATATGCAAATTTACACTCACACATACACAGTATATAGACACATATACACAGACACACATATGATGATGTAAACACACACATGTAAGGGCAATGAAGACATTTATAAACAATTAACTTAAAGCTGAGACACTCTGATGATATTGTGTGGTCTGTTTTCAAATGCAATAATTTGTAAATTTTGGGGATTATTGGCAGGGAGCAGTATTTGACCAATGGTAATTATCCATTAATCTTTTATAGTTATCTTTCTTAGGTTTGAAGTTGGAGGATGGTGAATGTTATGAAGATTTTACTGGATTTGGCTGTCTGTGCTATCATTGCAACAAGTCTTAACAAACAGCCAGAATGGGCAGCAGTTTACAATTTCCTAGAGTACAGGCAGGTGGACACAAGGTGGAAAAGATACATTATGCAATAAAGGGATTCTAAAAAAACAAACCGTTAATCTCACTTCGAGAGTCTATTCAACACATTTGCAATAAATAAGGCTCATGCTTAATTTCTGAATATGACAAATTGAACCCAATTATACTAGACTGTAAAGTATATTTGATGAGCTATAAATATTGTAAATTTTGCTTTAATTCTCGCTTTGATAATTAACATTAAAATATTAAAGCAATCAAAACTAAACTGTCTTGTTAAATAAGTCAACTGGTCTATAATGACATTGTTTACCAGATCCCTGGCTTTTATCCCTCCTGACATTCTCCTTTCAATTTATTAATTTAGTTCTTTTGCGCATTTTCTATGTGGCTGCTTAAAGCTGTTCATGATGCTGACTCAGTTTAGTGCCTATAGTTCCATCACCAACAGTTATATTCCAGATCAAAAACCCTTCTCCTTTCCAGTCCCTTTGTGTGTATCCCTTTTAATTCATTAATTCTCTTCCTGCATCTTACTATTTTAACTAAACTATTGCACTGATAATATATTCATTCTTCTCTCAATAAGTTCAAATTCTCACTGACTAAAAATGTTCAGCAAAAAGCAGCAGAGATTGACTGCAAAACATCTGGCCAGCTGCATGCACCATCGATCATTAATTGCTGCCCTGCAAAAGGAGGAATCAAAAGCTCCATTAGTGTTGTGAAGTGCCTCCCCTTCCTCAGTAAAGCACACTCATGCTCATTGTTGTCTGGGAGGGCCCTTGACAGAGGGAGTCATTGACTTTTTTCACAGGCTTGCCTGCAAAGTGGGTTCTGTGAAGTGCTATCAAGGCGCTGGTTGTGCATGTGTATAGTTGATGTTTAAACGTGATCTGTTTGCCTATCAAAAAATAGGTTTCAGTCTGCCTTGGGAAACTGTGATTATTTTGACAATTTTTTTCATCAATAAACACTGTATTATGCTACATGTTCCATTCGACACTGACGTTGTATGACCAATTATGTTCTCTGTACACACAAGAAAGGACATTTCCATTTCTTTTAAACATTGATCTGAACAAAAGCTGTTTGAGAAAAATTAATCACATTTAAAATGGACTCTATCTTTTTAATAGTTCTCTTCCCTTAATCCATTGGCTTGCAGTACCAAACAAGCAACAACATATACTTATTTTCAACCACCATGTTACTGAGAAATAAGTTTGCAAGGAGTAGCAAGCTGAACAAGCTTGCATTACATTTTTTTTCTCTCACAGCTCGTCAAAGATGGCACCAAGGTTCAAATCAGTGCTTTGTCCCATGGCATGGTGTTTCTTTCCTATCAGATTGTAAGTCATGTTTTTTCATTTTGGTTTACATAACCATAAATGTTTCTTTAATATTTACTGCAGTCTTAATCCAATTCCAGTTAGAATATGTCTTTGAACCAGCCACAGGAAAAAAAACACAAACCCTAGTATTATAGAACCAAGGGAACACCCAACATATTTCATGACTTTGTGCTCTGGTTTAAAAACAGCATTTGCATCATGATTACACTTGAGGATCAAAGTTTACATACTAACACTTTAAACAAAAATTTTGTTACTATTCAGAGTTACATAAAGTGTTAGTTAATGTTTGTACCTTTGGTGAGACAAAAACTGTCTAACCTACAGCTCCCCCTCTCACCCAAAGTATGATACTTAGTCTGGAATCGATCTCACTCTCTACTTATCTTTTGACTCAGTATTTATGTCTGGTAAAATGGTCCATTATAATATAATCTATACTTCTGCATCTACTATCTTACTCAACCAAGTGATTGCGAGCATCACCAAAGTTTGGCCTACAAATCAATAAAATGATGCAGTAACTTGATGTGAATCATTCCGCACTAAAAATAAATTGAGGGTCAAAATGGCAGAAACTGGTTAAGAAAACAGGACGCTAAAAATGATAACAAACATGAGCAGGGGGCCCTCAAGATTTTTTTTAAATTTGCAGAAATATTAATATGACCCTTTCCAATAGTGCCGAGGGATCATCATACATTTTGCCTGCCATTTTACCAAAGAGGTTCTGTCACTATTGCACCAATGCTTTTTCAGCTCTTCTATCAGCAAGTTCATGACCTCTTCCTGCCCTCTTGATGACAGTTCATGCCTCAGGATTAAAAACTGCAAGCTCTCAGTGCATTAATTGTGCAATTCATCACTCTAGTACAAAAGGACAGGAGATGTGCAGAGACTTTCCAATACTTCTGAACCTGTTCGCAACAGATTCTCCTCATAAAATAAAAAAAACTTTGCTTAGTAGCAAACAAGACAAATTATGATTGAAGAAACACAGAGGTGTGTGATCATTTATTTATCTCACTGTTGGTTAATGCTGACTTCTGTCTTAGCCACAGTCCACAAGTCATGAAAACCACGGGTGCAATATCAATTAGGTGGTGCCACATGTTTGAACAAGCAATGTAAAGACGGGGCATTTCCTTTAATAAATCTGTGGTGAACCTTTGTTTGCAGCAGCCAGCTTTTCATATCTGTCCACATATACCGCCGGTCTAACCACCAACCCTGAATATTTTTGTTCCAATTCATTTGTATAGCAATCTCCAGTGCAAGTATTACAGACAACTCGCCTTAATTGGTCGAATTGCTCACAACATTTTATTTTGGTTACGCGAAATGTATCCATTCACGTTGTGTTGCCCATAATACAAAATTATCCAATGTCTGGATTAGAGAAGCGCTGTTTACGAGTAGCCGGAAGCTTTGCTTTGTAAACGCAATCACAACTCGATGGTTCTAATGAGGGAAAAACACAGCTCAGAACGAAAATGCGTGAGACACCACTTCTTTCTGCAGTTGTTTACTAAATTTGTTGTCGTGGTATCTGGGAGATTTGTTTCCTTTAAAATAAATCCATTGAAATCCGCCAGCCCATATGCTGAAAAAGCCACAACAAGCGAGCACGCAACTCTGAAACCAGAATCTGCACCAGACTGCCACATGAGCAGCTTTGTATCCAGCCTGCGTTCCTTAGATCTGTTCATTCTATGGAAATGACGAAGGAAAGGTGTGGGGGTGGGGGGTGGAAGTTTAGCAGTAATGTGCGAAATTCACTTCAGACAAAAGGATCCCAGGAGCATACTGAAATTCACACCGTCCAGCCTCCTTCCAGGTTTGCTTTGAATGAAGGAATCGTGCTGCTGGCACGGAGGGGAGACAGAATCCCCACAGCACGGTCAACACGTGGAGGAGCCCCGTCTCCAAATAGCTACTGGCCCACTTTATCCAAATTGCCAGACCCGGCTCTCTTTAACAAAACCATCAATGATCATTTCATATCGACTGAGGTACCGGCCATCATTGTTCAATGGATAATTCTCAAATTTTACGTAGGAAACCTAACTAAAAGGCGGAAATATGAAACTAACGTTATGTGTGTTTATCGTTTTCCTTATGATGTGGTACACGGGAATGTGTCTTTCCTGACTCATGTAAAACCACAATCAACAGACATTTAAGCTCATTTTAAAAAATCAGTCAGATTCTTCCCCTAATAGAACGTATGTCAGTAACTTATAGTGAAAAATTTAAAAGTTTTCGTTTTGCAAAATGAAATTCTGAACAGCCCTGTTATTTTCTAGCTTTGCAAGATGTAATATAAATTATCAAAGTTTATGATATATTGTGCTTGCCCGTTTGAATAGGTATAAGACATCTTTGAACATGTATGCAGAAATGACTCATTTCATGGATATGATTAGGTCAAAATATCTCATGTGTTTGAATTCTTAATAATTTGTTCATTGGGCATAGATGAGATTTACAGAATTCAGTGGGGAACTTTTGGCATGAATACGGTTTGCCCACATAAGGGCTGTAGGCCTTAATATCCACAAGCGAAGCACCAAAGCAAAATTCGGCAATGTTCTGTTTGATTATGTTTAACCCAGCTTTATGTGAACAAATATTTAAATGGTATACCAGGATTAAAAACACTCAAAAGTGTGTAAACTCTCTCTGAATCTAGCACTGATGGTGTCTAATTACAGGATTCCACTCAGAAAGCCCGCTGTTATTTTATGGAGTTTCAGTGAAGATTAAACAGTGACAATATGCACTAACTCCATAGGTTTACCCAGGAAGAAACAGCAGGAATGACGTGGAATTTTGGTGCAGGGCTGATAATGGGAATATTCACTCTTGAAGTGAAGCAATTTTCTTGAAGTGGCACAGAGTCGCCTTGTTACCGTCGCTTGGGAACAAACAGCCCGTGTCTGATCGCAGCGAGACCACTCTCGGGAACGCTGTTCTCATGGCCTTTGGTATTCGCAACCAATTCGGAAGATGGCAGCGGCGAATTTAGCACAGGAAACCTTGTTCTAACTACAAGGATTGGTATTCGTGGAGAGAATTATAATTGTGCCCTGTTAACCGACGGCCCACTGTGCTGTGACTACTCTGACAGTTTAACAGATTATGAAAAATAGAACTGAACAGCTCACTGCAGCGAGAATTTACAAGAATATGGCATGTTGCCGGCTGGAAGACATGATCGTATATCCCACGATTTCTCGCTGTCACAGTCAGTTCCCAAACATAGCTGCTGTTTAATGTGGTGGGTGTGTAGAAGTTAATTACAATCAATTTTGCAGCTTGCAACCATTGTTTTGTATGGAAATCTAGCGTTTCTCAGCAACTGTAAAATGCCCTGATTGAGCCTTTGTCAGGTTTCTTGTTAATCGACTGACTGATTAACTTTTAAATGTTGTCCAGTTGAAAGCAACTGAAGGGTTATCGAAGGCATCATGGAAGCCAACAGTCCACTTAGATAAAGGTGGGCTGGGGAATTAAATAGTTAAACGGCGCTTTGGATACTCTTTCTCCACGTACACAGCCAGCATGGGAAGTCGCCCAAGATTGGAAGCAAGTTCCAAAGACTAGAACTGCCTGTAATATCCCCGCGATTTTCCTCCTATCTTCGTGATAAGGATTGGGCAGCGACTTCTAGTCTGGACAAATTCCACTCTACCTTGTTTCTCTAAACAGAGGCCAATCGAGACTGGACTTGTTATTAATGAATCTGTATTTCTACGGCTACCAAATTCTGATTGACATTCAATCGGTTAAAATTCTCTGAAACCATGATTACTTTGATTTAGCCTGATTCGGATTCCTAATTCTGAATGCCTGCAGATAAACCCCACAGAAAACGCCATCTAATACCCCCAACCTCCCACCTTAAGTTGCTTGTTGCTCCCAGACTCAACAATTAACACGCAAAAAAAAATCCCACACTTTCAAACGACAATGCCTTCCTAAAAGATTCGGGCGTCCCTGCCTTACGAGGATCCTGTTTAAATTTGCAGCGCCCGAACAATGATGCAGTGTAGGGCACACCACAGCGGCGTGTGGAAATGTACTACTCGCTGAACTGATTACTCGCCTCGACATGGAAGGGAAAACTCCCTGAGGTTGGATTCTTCACTGCCAGGTACAGTCAGGTTTGGCCGATCGTCAGAACCAACAAACTTCCTTCGTAAGATTTTTTCAGCTTCCACTAACCCTACCTCCCCCATTCCAATTACCACCCAAGTAAAAAGGGCACAGAATCAAACTGCAATCCACAGGATTGTAGTCCCAGTAATTCTTGGCTGCAGCCCGATGCGCAGCTTCTCTCGCCAAAATAAAGCTCATCTATATCCTGGAAATTTCAACCTGACCGCTTCAGAATGTACACGGTGCAACAACTGTTAACTATCGGCGTCCTTTCTTGTATTACATATATGGGAAGATACCACGCAGCAGCAAATGTGAAGTAATGAACTCTAAGGCATAAGTTTATGCAGCAACTGCTTCTACATATACTATAGGTCCGTAACAGGTAAGAACAGACAGACGATTACTCGTAATTCATGAGAAAACCCAAGTGGATCGCTCGCTCAGTTTTCCGATCAGGTGGATTCAGAGACTTGCATGTAGTTGCCGCGATCTCGTTGCCTTCTCCGTCCCCCTGAATGAATCCAATTGAAACTGCTGCGTTTCATCAAATGTTAAGAGTAATGGGACCACTGAAAAGCTGTCCTACCTTCAACAGCCAAGGTGAGCGGGAAGAAGCAGTACAAAAACACCGAGATATCCATATTGTTAACGTTGACCACTTCCCCTCTCCTCGCCTCGTCTTATTCCAGTGTTGAGCTCACACTGCTCTCTCGATCGCTCTGGCACTTGGTCAGGAATCAGTGGTGAATGAGTGCGGCTTGCTGGGAAAGCCAGTCGTGCTGTCAATCACAGAGGCCAGTCCGCCCACAGGCTCAGCGATTCATTGCTGCACCCGAGAGGCTGTGTGCTCACTGGGCTATGTGCTCTGAGCGCCTCCTACCGACCTCAACCATCCTGGGCACATTCAAGTCCCACAGCAAAGTGAATCAGACCTGGACAAATGGACACCAGTCTCTTTTAACAAAAAAAACACTGCAGGGCTTCGCAGGGAATTATCGATTTATTACTCAAATCACTGAAGGTCACACAGATTTTACTGATCTCTCAACTACAGCGCAGTGTATAAATGGTATTGACAAATAGGTCATTACACAGGGATACAGGTAATTTGTTTATCGATCTCTCCGTCTTCTCGTCATTATTGGCATTTCACCAAGTTTGGAATCTTCAGCCGCTGCTTCCCCAGACTGTTGCTACCTTTTAAGTAGTTTTCATGCAAATAAAAATTACATAGTCCGCAATTTTAAAAAAAATCTGTATTTTTCTCAAACGTATGTACTGTATATATCGTTGACAATAATCAGACCTCAAGTCTGAAGGTTGTGATTACTGTAAAATACTAAAAATGCTGTTTTAACAAGGAACGCACATCTGTTCAGGTGTAAAACAGACTTCTCGGTCCTTGACGCTCGATGTAATTATAGTTTTTAATAGATGAAAACAACACAGCAGAAAATAGTGCAGGAACTGAAAATTAACTTTTTTTAAAAAAAAGCTGTTTAATACATTATCCTTGCCACAATAGTGTTCCAGTGAGGAATACAGAATATTGTTTCGAACTGGTTTTGCTAAGTGTTCAATTTTCCTTATCAGGCAATAGTTTGACAGCGCTCACGACTTAATGTTTCCTTTTTTTTCAGAAACGAATGTTTTGTCTTGTATCATTACTTCGAAGCCATGGTTGAGTATGAGATTCCTGAAAGCTACTTGTTAAAATTCTACTCATTTGAAGGAATCACATAAAGTTGCAAAACGCTTATAATAACGATGCATTCGAAACAGTTAAACCAAACTCTTTGGGATAATTAATTTAACGTTCTGCGCCTAAGAGTGGACGGTGAGTTATTGTAAGCAGTGGCTCTACAAAAAAGTAGAAGACATGTCGATTCGCCCTGTAGTTCCCGCCCTGGTAGTAAGAATTCCACTGTACTTGCCCTGGCCTCTTTGTCGCCTTCTGACCTTGTTCGGCTAATTCGAACGGTGTTGCTTGTGTATATATGTGTGTGTGCTGTGTTCTGTATTGTGCACCGAGGTATGCAAACGTTACTGACATTTGGTGACAACTTAAGCACATTCGATACTTCCTGATGTACCAGTTTCCCTGTAAAATGCAAGCCCATAGACAAACACTGTAATTGCAAACGAAGCACATTTACCAGCCATGACTCAATCAAGCAGATATCTACGGATCCTAAATGGACACATATTTGCGAACATCCAAACAGTAAATTTTACTAGACTAAATAGTCTAATGAGAAACTTAGATCCCCATTGCTTCATGTTAACAATGAGGACGATTTAGAATGTGAATCCTGAAGTATGATACTGACTCGGGCTTTGGCAGAAGGAAAATATAATTCAAAACAAATGTTCCAGCATGTCAGCAAAAATTATACTTCATTAGAAAAAAAACACATTTTATTGTGTAATTAAGAGATGGAGAGTTTATAAAAATAATAGAGGTAAGTTTGGGTTTTAAAGTAAGTTGCTTAATGGGAATATACTTAAGTGCAGTCGGCTGAATAAACAATTTACAGTAACTTTCAATTTGTTTTCAATGTATTAAGTGCAGGGATTTCCCAAGCATAGTCACGTCTATCCTTATTATACAGCAGCAAATTTACCTCCCAACCTGACCCACTTAAACGTTCCATTCACCTCAAGTTCCACGCTGCATTACAACAATATTGTTGTCTCCTTCCCGCTTTAATGCATCACGGATGTCATTTCATGTAACCAGCTTGATGTTGTCATTCATGCATCTAATGATTAATTTAAATATAACAGTCCTGAATGATAAATACATCTCGATACGTTAGCAGGTCCTGGTCTTCTAAAATGTCATTGCATGATCATGTTTACAGAACCAGTGTGTCTAAAAAGAGACTTCAACCCCTAATGTTACCAAGGATTCTTATACGGTTGATCAAAATGGCCCCAATTCTAAATTCGGGTTAAGCACTTATTTTCTATTTAATTTTCACACAAACCATTGTAATGCTGCACAACGTTCTTTATTTAAAAAAAAGTCAGTCCTTACATGCATGTTTCTTGTCACTTTTCTCATATTTGAGATGGAGGTAGTGGTAAGATAATTTGTATGCAGTGCTCTTGTTTATTCTTGCTCATCCATTAACCCACAACTACTGTTTGATTAGAATTGACACAGCCAAGGCAATGTCCCCTGGTGTAAATAGAAGCTTAACTATGTCATAACATCCCTGATTTTTTTTTCTATACGTACAAGGCTTGCTTTTTCCATTTCGACTTGAACTGTGAAATGTCATGTTTTAGTCTTGTGGCTAGATTCTTTATGAATTAAAATAGAAAATGGAAACAGTGCTATTTGGGAAAACTTTCATAGGTTCATCCAGTTGAAAGTTTAAAAAAAACTTAGAATCATTCCCTTACATTGAGTTGGAGGTGGGTGGGAAGTGTTCGAACATTATCCTCATATGTGTATAAACTGTGTCCTGGTATTATTAATACTGTACCTTATACATCGCTGTCAGATATATTCATGCCATTGAGTTTTATTCGCACAAATATACAATGTGCCGGATTATAATTTTAGATTATGCCAATTGTTATTAAGACATTATTTTATCATTTATTAGTGAATAAGTGCACACGAACTACTGTGTGTATTATGTATAATTAAATGGTTATCATTTACACACGTTTAACTAAAGACACGTTACTCTCACACATATTTCTAAAAAAGAAGTCAGACCATGCAAACAAGGTGAATGACTAAAAGAAACAAATTGCGATTTCCGGTGCTTTGATGACTCAGCCGTCGACGGTAGCTCTCTGATTCTGGGAATGCATCAGACAGGTGAGCAACAACCAGGAAAGGACTCATCACCAGGAACTCTGAGTCACTGAAAGCTGGCTTCTTTCACCTGGGGAGCTTGTCAAGTAGCCCTTAAGTAGATAAGTAATTTGCCTGTACAGTCTGTGTCAGGATTTCAAACCACATTGCTACAACTCATAATCTGACATTTTACTTTTGGAATAATATATAGCGGCACATAGTCTTTCAGCATGAGTGCTTAAGTGCAATTTCAATTCTGTAGGTCATTACGAGGCTGCATGCCATAGTTTCCCTGTCTACAATGCTGCCGGCTTTATAATAATAGGTAATATGCAAGTCCCTGACTATTTCTGCCTCCTTTTGGTTTATTTTCGCGAGGGCCTGTCTGTCACCAGAACCTGACATCAAACTCAAAAGCCCAACAGTCGGGAGTTTACAGGCGGTAGCAACTCATGACAGGAAAATGAAGCACACCAAAACTATTTCTGACAAAGGAGACTTTGTAAACAACCGATTTCAGCGCTGCCACGCAATGTTCGGGTTTAAATTTGTGTGCGAGTAACACCTGTAAGGCTTCACCTGATATTCGGTAAAGAAAAATCATTGCATTCTTTCTGTGTGGGAGGCCTGTGTTCTGTAAACAACGCACAACAAGTGGGCCGGTCTTTTCCTACCGAGCCACTTCGCCGAGCTGAAGTCAGATGTCGGTGAACTGAAAGTTGATGAATCGAACAGTTTGAGGTGGTGCAGCGACGTGTGAATTTCACCGGGTCATTTGCTTCTGCGAAGGGGAGGCACTTCACACCCAAGCTCAAGGAAACAACCTGTCAGCAGCAAACTTTACACCTTTCGAATTGTCTAACCTCTCGAACGGCGTGGGGGGGGGGGGGGGGGGGGGGTGTATGGTGGTGCGGGGAGGGGGGCGCGTGGAAATTGAAATGAATGAGTTAAATGTAAAATTGAGTTGCGGCTCTGGGAGATTACTATCAATCTGATTGGGGTCGGAAGAGTGAGAAAATGACATTCATTTCCACACACATCACCGTTGCTGAACTTTCCATCCGGATAGTTCGGTAGCTGGGAATTCTCTGATCGAATGAGGTGCAGTCGGATTAGAGTGACCAGCTGTTGATTAAAGGACTCCAGGGATATTTAAAATATGTGGTTTTCAGCGAAATCAAAGTAACTCTTCCTTTCAGCTAATTTACTTGAAACATAATTGAGCCACTTGCTATGTGAGATTTTACCAAGCAATTTTAAACATATCGTACATAGATAGGACGTAACCAAAGTGGAAAGGATCCGGTTATTCGGCGTCAGAATGAAAAAAAAAGTCAATTTTGCGTTTATGTTCCTTGCTGCAGTCAGTAGTTCTCTAGACTAGGTGGGGATTAAGGAGAAGTATTACACCAAGCACTGGCATTTAATAACAAGACATTTTACCGTTTCCAGTCACTTCTGGTCACTGTCCTGAACATCCCGAGTGTCTGGAAACAGCTTGCTGAGCCAAAGTGAAATTGCTTCTAAAGTACTGGGCTTTGAATTCTTTGTTGAGTTGACGGTACATGTATACTGCATTATTTTAAGTTAAAACAATTGGGTGTGAAAAATTTAGTACAGCGATCACTGCGAATATTTTCAGCAAAACAAATCTTCAAGTACATTTCTATTTTCGAAATTGCACGAGACCCTTGCTCCAGTAGTTTATTCCCGGCTAGTTAGAGATGTGCGATCACCGCATAATCTTTCCACTTGTGTTCAGCATCTATATGCTAATCCTACATGGTAATAGGTGATACATGGTGAGTCACCATTAATAACTCGTCCACAGGCTAGAAGGCAGGGGCTACAGCATAAAGAGTTCTGGAACACGGAAGAAGGTTACATCCGGAGCATATTGCCAATATGTTGCCAAATGTGTTATTTCTTGTCTGTATCCTGAAGTAAGTTCATGAAAAGGAAACGCTGGTTCAAGGCCAAGCCTCTTGCGCCACCTACGGGTTTACAAATATACACACTACAGCAGTAAGACACAAACTCAAGTGAAAGAAATTATGCAATTAAAAATAAATAATCCCTAAGTAAGATGAAAAAAAGTACGACATGCAACTGCAAGGAAGCGAAAACAGTAGAATTACTCCATATTAATTATATGGACAAGTTCTACCGCTTCAGAATGTTCCAACGTGATCTCAGATTCGCAATCCTGTTTTGGCCCCAGTTTTGCAAAAAAAAGAAAACAATTGTGACTCTGGGTGCCATCTGAAGATAGTCATCGCCCATTTTTTGGTCTTGACACTGCCTCGCGTCTGACTTCAGTGTGGTCTCAACTGACTTTTCAAACTGATTTAAAAAGTACAACCGCCTGAAGGGGGGAGGAAGCACACTGATGGGTGTTTCCAATGTAGGAAAGCCAAAGATCTTAATTCATGCCTTGGAAACATTTAACATTTTTCAGAACAGAAGCAAAGCTTTGCCCATGTATTGCACATTCTGGCCTCAGGATAAGTAAAGTATAAACACTGCCTTAGAGTTTAAATATGCATTCTTGCACAAGAAGATTTGCAATTATATATAGTTTTTCCAGACCCAGAACATCTCAAAACTACACTAGAATCAAAGAAATATGTTTTGAAGTGTTGTCACAATTGAATCTTTGGAACTGAACAATTTGTATACAGAAAGTTCTGACAAACAGTAATGTTATCCTTTGAGTCTCCTTTGTTACCCTTTGAGTGTGAAAGCAGGCCATTCAGTCCATCAAGTCATACCTGACCCTCTAAAGAGCATCCCACCCAGACCCACCCCCCTATCCTATAATCCTGCATTTCCCATGGGCAATCCTCCTAACATACTCTCCCCTGGACATTGTGGGCAATTTAGAATGTCAATCCACCTAACCTGCACATCTTTGGATTGTGGGTGGAAACTGGAGCACTCAGAGAAAACCCATTCAGAAACAGGGAGAACGTGCAAACTCTGCACTGGCGGTCACCTGAGGGTGGAATTAAACCCAGGTCCCTGGCACTGTGAGGCAGCAATGCTAACTACTGAGCCGCTATGCACCCCACTGTCACAGGTTCTTTTATGTCAATCTGAAAGAGAACAGAGAACCTTTGTTTAACATTTTATCCAAAAGATGGCAACTTTGACTTGCAATACATCCTCACTATTGCACTGGAGTGTCAGCTTTCTATTTGTGTTTTAAGTATCTGCAGTGGATTTTAAATAGATTTTCTTATCACTTAGAGGCAAGAATGTTACAAAACATATATCTTGACAACTGAAGGAATAGCCAGTGGCGCTGGTGTTGTTAAAACTGAGGATGCCCAAGAAGCCAGAATTCGAGGATTTTTTAAAAAAATTATTTACACATAGGACATGGGAAACACTGACTAGTCAGCATTTATTGCCCATTCTTAGTTGTCTCTGAACTGGGTGGCATGCTAAGTCCTTTCAAAGGGCAGTTGAGAGTTAACCACATGCAGGCCAGACCAGGTAAAGATGGTAGTTTTCTCCACTAAAAGACATTAGTGAACCAGATGCATTTTCCTGACAATTAGCAATGGTCTGATGGTCATCAGTAGTTTCTTAATTCCAGATTGTTATCAAATTCAAATTCCACCATCTGCTGTGGCAGGATTTGATCCAGGATGTCTGGAAGATTAGCTAAGTTTCTGGATACTGCCCAGCAATAATATCAAAAGGCCATCTCCTTCCTCCATGCAGGTACTTCAGATCATTTTAGGGCAGGGGAAGAATACAATGATAATAAAGTAGGATGAGCTTGTGGAAGAACCTGAAGACAAACATAAGAACATTAAAATCAAGGTGTTGCTTAACTGCGAGATAATATCATGAAGTGAGGACAGGGGTGATATTTGACAAATTAACTAATAGTTCTGAAAGGGCTAATGTTGGAGACTGCATGGAGCTACATCCAATTTGATGATTTCATGCAGGCCAGAGTGGGGTTAAGGTAGAATATGGTAAGATCTCCTGGTGCAGATTTATATTCCCAGGTTGCCTCATAGCTTTCCTAACAATGTAGAAGGAACTAATGCAATTTGTACCTGATTACTACCATTCAATAATCCACATCTTGTTGAGACAATAACTTATTTCTGTTGAGACTCAATAATAGCTCCTTTTCAAAAAATAGAAACTAAATGTGCCCTTACGGTCAATCAAAGGAAAGATGAAAAGTAGCATTCTTCTTCCCACAAATGCCACAGTAGGTTATATGTTAACTAATATGTTAGAATAAATTAAAAATACTTTGGATGATGGAAATCTGAAATAAATATACTAGATTCAAGAAACACTCATCACACAGAGAAACACATTTAAGATTTCAGGCTTTGATGTTTTGTATCTTCCTGCACATTTTATTTTTCCTTTGGGGAATAGAGGAGGCATTTGAAAGCATTGGGAAACTGACTATCGCTCTGTTGAACCACATTATGAATACTTCTTCATGACCAACAAGTTCTCGAGCAGGTTTAAACCCAATGCTTCAGATTCAGAGATAGGGCACTACTAACTAAGCCACAAAACCTTTACGTATTTCATGTTACTCAATAAAGTGTAACTTATTCTTCTTAAACATGGAACTTTAAAATATGGTTATGCTTACTTCATTATTGCTGCTTAATAGATTTCAAACTGTCAGTGATGACATTCTTTAAGGTTGCAACCCACAACTTATTCTGACATTATTGAAATTAACCACACTTCAAACAAACAAGAAAATTGTAAATTTGCCTTTTTTTTAGAACAAGCCTAATTTAGACACTTTTTTAAGTGGCAAGACCAAAGCACTCTTCATTTTCTTCCTCCTATTCAAGTTGCGTTTTGAACATTAAATAATAGTATGGTAAGCATTTTTTTTAACTAAATGAGCAACTTAGACAACTGATTTAAAGCAATGTGAATACAGTTCCCATCATACTAAGTTTAAAAAAAAGGAACAAAAAGTTACTATTAATAATGATGGCCATGAACAAGACCCCATTGTAATGAAAATCAGAAAGAAATCCACCATCCCTTACCAATTTAGTCAATATATCACCAGAGACACAGCAATGTGGTTGGCTTTTTAAATGACCTCTGGAATGACCTAGCAGAACTTTTAGGTTTCAAGCCGACAGCTCATCAGCACTTGAACAAGGGCAATAAGCGATGGACAACAAACTCTGGCCTTTCTAATGCTCTGCACATCCTGTGAATGAATTTTAATAATGTCAAGACCCATTAAACCATTTGCACCACATTTTGGGTTAAAAATAGGAAGTTGATGGAGTTTCTGGCTGCTAACCATTTACACTGGGTGCATTTCTAAATGTAAGTAGAAATTTGGATTAATTTACATCAGCCAAAATAATTGGTTTTAGTCTTTGGAATTTTCCAATAGGCCAGTTATTTGTCGTAATTTCCATTGCTTCAACTTGAAGTTCATGTTGCGTTAATAGAAATCTTGCAGTGCAACTTTGGCAATGCCAGACTGGATTCTCTCAAACAGAAGCAGTCAAGATGTTAGCCTCATGCCAGAATGGCTATGTACCAGTTGTAGTGTGACAGAAGCTGAATATTAAAGTGTTTACAAATAATTTCCTTGAAACACTTCAACCACCATTTGCTAAAATCAGTACTTGGACACATATACATACACACACGTACACACACACGCACACACACTTCAGTTTAAAAATGGTGCCATCAGCAGTAATGTTTTAAAAAAACTGGTCTTAAATTACACAGTACTTAATAACTGTAAACATTCATTGTCCAATTTTGCTCTAAGTGACTGTATGTATTTTATTATTCATTCCTGCTAAGGTAATTTTGAAAGTTGGTGATTACAAAATAGAGGGAAGAAAAGTGTGTCACTGTTACAGACAAAGTTTTACTACTTTAGATAAGATTTCATATCTCTCATTGATAGGATGATTTCTTGATATCTTGGTTGAGCAATCGGCCATGGACTTCTCTATTACCATCAAACACAAACCTATTCTCACTCATCAGTATATGTGTTGGGATTACTATAGTTCCAGCAGCATAAGATTATCTTAATTGACAACATCATAAATTGAGCCCAAGCTATTTCTTCAACATATAAGTTGGATACTGAAATACAGCACATCAAAGTCATGCTGTGGCTACCCTGATCCGATCAGTTCTTGCTTTGTAGCCTGTAAAATCATGAATGGGCCATGTCCACCATTTTTAGTCCTTAAAATTGATCAATCTACCACTCACCACCAACAGGGTGTTACCTTCAAGCCAAAAATTTACCCTATCACAAAAATGAGGAATGTGATCTATGAATTTTGGAACTGATGTGATGCTAGTTATTGAGGCTATAAACCACAAAGACAATTAAATCATATCAAACAGCATATCCCTTTGGCTATTCACAACAAGTAAGGTTCTGACTGCCTACATTTGCGAAATCCCATTACGCATGATCAAAAATGAGACATGATTCAGCATTTCTGACATTAGCTACGTAAGCCCACCCTGCACATCCCTCTCATAATTTTATATATTTCTATTAGGTCACCCCTTAGCCTCTGACACTCTAACAAAAACAATCTAAGATTGTCCAACCTTTCCTTATAGCTAAAACACTCCAACCCAGGCAAAATCCTAGTAAACCCCTTTCATACCCTCTGTAAAGCCTCTACATCCTTCCTATAGTATGATGACCAGAACTGCAAATAATACTTCAAATGTGGCCTAACTAAAGTCGTTTACTGCTGCAACATGACTTATCTACTTTCATATTTAATGACCTGACTGACAAAGGTAAGAATGCCATATGCCTTCATTACCACCTTATCCACTTGTGTTGCCACTTCCAAGGAGCTATGGATTGGCACCTCAAGATCCCTCTACATATAGGCCCACCAGCCTATAATTTCCTGGATGATCCCTATTGCCCTTAAATAGAGGAACAATATTGGCCCTGGTCTTCTGGGCCTTTGCCTATAGCTAAAGGGAATACAAAGATCTCTGTCAAGGCTCCAGCAATCATTCCCTTGCCACCTTCAGTATCCTGGGATAGATTCCATCAGGTCCTGGACTTATCTACCTTATTGACTTTCCAGGCACTCAACACATCCTCCTTCTTAATATCAATCTGCCCTAGACAATCACTATACCCATCCCTAATCTTACTGTCATCAATGTCCTTTTCCTTTGTGAATACCAATGCAAAATATTCATTGAGGACCTTATCCACTACCCCTGGCTTTACACATCAATTTAGTCTTTTGCCCTTGAATAGACTGCATTGTCAAACTGAAAGTGCCTAACAGTTTCTATAAGGTCTGATTAAAATAAATACAAGAAGAAACCAGCACGTTGATATAAAGCAAATTTAATGGCTTAATCTACTTTAAATATATGCAAAGTAGTGAGAGAATCTATTAGCTAAAACTACTTTCGACATATTCAACAAGTGAGTCTCACAGCCCTCTGTCCATCAGGGACTCCTGGGTGACAGGTAGCACGTGGAACTGTAGCTCAGTTTCCACTGCCGTGGTCTCACAACCCCAGTCCAATGGGGAAAGTCCGCTCTCATAAACCCCAGTCTAACAGGGAAGTCCGGTCTTGTAAGCCCACTCTACAGGGAAGGTCCTATGTGTGGGACATAGTCCTCGGTATTAATAGTATACTGGTTTTTAGCTGTATCATCATTTCATACAGTACTTTTACAGTACTACAGTACTTTTTCAGCTGCCAAAAATAGGTGGAAAAGAAGTCTAAGTGACCCCATTGTAAACCCCACAAGTGGATGTTCCTACAGGTGATCAAGATTATGCATAGTTAAAAATCACACAACTCCAGGTTATAGTCTAACAGATTATTGAGAAGCACAAGCTTTTGGAGCACTGCTCCTTCGTGAGGTGGTTGTGGAGTATAAGATCGTAAAACACCAAATTTATAGCAAAAGTTTACAGTGTGATGTACCTGAAATTATATATTGAAAAAGACCTGGATCGTTTGTTAAGTCTCTCATCTTTTAGAATGAACATGTTGGTTTCAGTTCTTTCATCGCAAGAGTTACGTTCTCAAGTGAACTTTATCAATTGGTGTCATGTTGGCCCAGATAATGCATTTAAGGTGTGAGGTCCCGTATGTAAGACTGCCTGTGCCACAATGTCCAGACTGATTCTAATTTAAAAAATAGATTTACAGAATCTTACATGGATTCATGCAATTTTTGAACAAAACAAAATGTAACTCTACAAGTATAAATTCACCCCACAAACATATGTGTGTGCATGTGGGCGAGTGTGCAGGGGATGGGGGTGGTGGTGAAGGTATGAGTTCTTGTGTGAGAGTGTGTGTATTAGTGTGAGTGTAAAGGGACATAAGTCTATGAGAGGGTGCGTGTGTGCATGTGAGTGTGGAAATGTATGTGAGCGTATGAGAGAGAGCTTGTGTATGAGAGAGAGTCTGCGTGAGTGTGTCTGGCTGTCTCTCTGTAGGAGTGTGTGTGTGTCTGTAGGAATGCACATGTCTCCGTCTGTCTGTGAGTGTGTGTGTGGTTCCATCTATGTGTCGGTGTCTCTGTGTGTGTGTCACCTGGAGTGTGACATGAACCTAAGGTCCCAGGCGAGGCCATTCCCATGAGCATCGAACTTGGCTATCAGCCTCTGCTCAGGACCCTTTGCATTGTGGCCTGTCCTGATGTCTGCCTTGGAGGACGGTCACCCAAACGTCCGATGTCGAATGTACCGGAGTGCCGAAGTGTTCTCTGACTGGGAGGAAACACTCCTGCCTGTTGATTGTTGTGCAGTGTCCATACATCTGTTGCCGTAGCCTCTGTTTGAGCTCACCAATGGACCATGCCTCAGGGCATCCTTGCCTGCAGCATATGAGAGAGACAGCGTTGGCTGAGTCGCATGAGTACCTGCCACGTACATGATGGGAAGTGTCCCCACGTGTAATGGTGGGATCCGTGTCCACCCTCTGACACGTCTTGCAGGTTGTATCTCCGAGCACCATCCTACATCTCATCCGCTTTATCCTCGACCACAACATTTTCACCTTTGACAACCAGTTCTTCATCCAGATAGACAAAACAGCCATGGGGACCAAATTTGCACCCCAATGTGCCAATATTTTCATGCACAGGTTCGAACGAGATTTCCTCTATCTGCAGGACCTCCAACCAATTTTATACACCAGATATATTGACGACATTTTCTTCCTCTGGACTCATGGCAAGGAGTCACTGAAAAAACTACATAGAGATATCAACAAGTTTCATCCCACCACCAAACTCACCACAGACAACTCTCTACTATCTGTCTCATTCTTGGACACATGCATCTCCATCAAGGATGGGCACCTCAGCACCTCACTCTACCGCAAACCCATAGACAACCTCACCATGCTACACTTCTCCTGCTTCCACCCGAAATATATTAAAACAACCATCTTCTATGGACAAGCCCTACGCACACACAAGATCTGTTCAGATAAGGAGGAACATGACAGGCACCTGGAAGTACTCAAGGATGCCCTCATAAGAACAGGGTACTCAACTCATCGACCGCCAGTTCCGACGTGCACAGCGAGAAACCATAATGACCTCCTCAGGAGACAGACATGAGCTGCAACCGACAGGGTTCCCTTCATTGTCCAGTACTTCCCAGGAGCCGAAAAACTAGGTCATGTTCTTCACAGCATGCAACACATTATCAATGAGGATGAGCACCTTGCCAAGATCTTCCCCATGCTTCCACTTCTTGCCTCTAAACAACCACCAAACCTCAAACAGATCATTGTTTGTAACAAACTGCTTAGCTTTCAGGACAACACCATACAACCTTGTCATGGTAGACGCTGCAAGATGTGTCAGAGTGTCTATATGGATACCACCATTATGCATAGGGACACCTCCCACCATGTATGTGGCAGATACTCATGTGACTCAGCCAACGTTATCTATCTTATACACTGCAGGCAAGGATGTCCTGAAGCATTGGCGAGACCAAGCAGAGGCTACAGCAGTTGATGAGTGGACACCGCACAAAAATCAACAGACAGGAGTGTTCCCTCCCAGTTGGAGAACACTTCTGCAGTCCAGGACATTCAACATTGGACTTTCGGTCACCTTCCTTCATGGCAGACTTCGGGACAGGCAACAACACAAAGTGGCCGAGCAGAGGCTGATAGCCAAGTTCGGTACCCATGGAAATGACCTCAACCGGGACCTTGGGTTCATGTCACACTACAGTTGACCCCACTGCGCCACACACACCCACAGGTACACATTCATAGATAGACACAGACACACACACACACGCTCGGGCAGACTCTCACACACAAGTTCTCTCTCATATGCTCACACATACACACCCACACTGACATGCACACACATACATATATGCTTGTGGGGTGAATTTATACTGGCAGAGTTACATTTTGCTTTGCTCAAAAACTGCATGAATCCATGTAAGATTCTGTAAATCCATTTTTTAGATTAGAATCAATCTGAATGTTGTGGCACAGGCAGTTTCACATAGGGGACCTCACAACTTAAATGTATTATCTGGGCCAACATGACACCAATTGTTAAAGTTCACTTGAGAATGAATTTTTAAAAAGTTCTGCAATTTGCATATGAAAGAACTAAAACCAACATGTTCATTCTAAAAGATGAGAGACTTGGCAAACAATCCAGGTCTTTTTCAATATATAATTTCAGTTACATCACACTGTAAACTTTTGCTATAAATTTGGTGTCTTACAATCTTATATTCCACAACCACCTCATAAAGGAGCAACGCTCCGAAAGCAAGTGCTTCCAAATAAACTTGTTGGACTATAACCTGGTATTGTGTGATTTTAACTTTGTACACCCCAGTCCAATACCGGCATCTCCAAATCAAGATTATGCATTTCCCTCCCAGCCAAAATAGGCTTTTTTTAATACCAGGCCTGTTTATTTTCTTTTTCTTTGAAATGGTGGGACTTGAACTGAGCCTCCTGGGTCAGAGGTAGGTACACTACTACAGTGCCATAACAGTCCTACAAAATGGGAGTTATAGGTATAGTTAATCAACCTGTTATGATTAGCCTTTGAAGCAGGTTAGATTGGGACTTAGGCCTCATGCTGGGGATTATAGATATTTCCTAATCAATCTGTTCAGAAATGTCATTACACTGCCACAACAGGTGGGACTTAAATTCAGATCTCTTAGCTCAAACAGTATCACTGCAACACAAGAGCCCTATGATGGCAGTTTTAGATTTTTTCTAATCAACCTGTTCAGTGATGTTATCATATATCTCTGGAACAGGTGAGACTTGAACTCAGGCTCCCAGTTGGGGGGGTAGGGACATTGACACACCAAGCCTGTTCTTCATGTGCTTGTCCACTTTACTTCTATTGCTCATGTCATGTCCAATTAACCTTTAATGAATAACCCATAATGGTCTGGTTTGAAGATATAATTTTTGAGTTAACACTGCATGGATCTACCTTTTCCAAAGCTACCCTCTTGCTTCTGAAACATGTGGAGAACGCCTGGTGATTATCCCTAATCCTGCTAGAGAAAAACATTTCATGGTCTCATTTAGCCCTCCCAATTCCTTGTTAAAGTTTATTTCTGCTCTCTTTATGTTCAACATGTGCCTTGTCTGGTTTCAGTTTCCTAAACTATGATTATGTTTTGGTTAATTTTACTTCATAACTAAATGGGTGAACCTCAAATTTTGGGACGTTTTTACGCTGGTACTATACTGCCATACTTGGGATACTCCTATAATAAACCGTATCAGGTTAGAGGATTCCTGCATTTTCACAAATATTTCAATTTTTTCCCTCCTTCCACCTTCTTTGAGTATTGCCATTATTGTCAATAATATTGAAAAAAACACACCTTCTGGATAGCACAACTTTGTTGTGCGTCCAAGCAATTTAGTTTCTCTCCTCTGAGATTGGTGTACTAATTCAATGTAAAACAGTAAAGCGCTACATGACTTCTTTTTAAAACAATAATTTCTGGGTCATGAGTATTGCTCGTGAGGCCAGCATTTATTACTTCTTTTTGACTGCCCTTGA
The DNA here is from genome assembly GCF_047496795.1 of Chiloscyllium punctatum. Lineage (NCBI taxonomy): Eukaryota > Metazoa > Chordata > Chondrichthyes > Orectolobiformes > Hemiscylliidae > Chiloscyllium > Chiloscyllium punctatum. Next base: position 45,776,385 of record NC_092744.1, read on the forward strand.
GAAAAATGATGGTGATGAACCATTGCAATCCATGTGGAGAGGTAATCTCACAGTGAAGTGGAGAAGTGATTCCAGGGTTTTGACCCAATGCTGAAGAAATGGCAATTAATTTCCAATTCAGGATGCTGTGTGCTTGTACACCTTGCTAATGATAATGTTCCATTGCCATTTTAAATTGCTGCACTGACAAGTTTGGGTGATACTGTCAAAGAAGATTTGACATGTCACTGAAATGCCTCTTGTCAATGGTACACAATTAGGTCATAACATGTTGGGGCTGAGGGAATAAATGTTCACAGAACATGATGGATGCCAATCAAGTGGGCTGCTTCATCCTGGATGTTGTCATCAAAAAACCCCTACAGTGTGGAAACAGGCCATTTGGCCCAGCAAGTCCACACTGACCCTCTGAAAAGCATCCCAACCAGTTCCATTCCCCTACTACTTTTACATTTCCCCTGACTAATGCACCTAACCTACACATCCTTGAACACTGTGGACATTTTATCATGGCCAATTCACCCAACCTGCATATCTTTGGACTGTTGGAGGAAACCAGAGCACCCAAGGGATACACACGCAGACACAGGGAGAATGTGCAAACACCACACAGACAGTCTGCCCGAGGCTGAAATTGAACTCAGGTTCCTGGTACTGAGAGGTAGCAGTGCTAACCACTGAGACACTGTGTCACCTCTTGTTGTGAAGATTCTTGAATACTAATATAGCTGCATACATTCAGGCAAGTGGAGAATACTCCATCATGCTATTTGTGGATTCTGAAAAGGTTATGGAGAGTCAGGAGGTGAGTCACTCACTGAAAAATTCCCAGCCTCTGCCTTGTTCTTGTAGCCATAGTATTTATATGGCTGTTTTGATTAAGTTTTGGGTCTTTATTAAATAATCTCTTAGGGTACTGATAGTATGGGCTGATGACGATGCTATTGAATCACAAATAGTAGTCGTTAAATTCCCTTTTGTTGGAGATGGTAATTGGTCTTTTGTGTGATATTAATGTTACACACCATTTATTAACACAAGCCTGTCTAATAAGATCTGCAGAATATGGGAATGGATAGTTCTCTTATTTGAAGAATTGCAAATGGAACTGAACATTGTTTAAGTATCGGTGAACATTCACACTCCTGATCTTATGATGGACAGAATGTCTAAATTACTGTGCATGCTACAGGCGAATCAACTCACCAATGGAAAACTAAGTACTTCAAATACTTCCCTCAATTACATCCCTCTGGCATTCTGTATTGTGATTGAATAACACCTTTAGATAATGGCACAAATAACCATTTGATAAAACTGGCATATTATTATGTTCACCGGTGGCTGCAGTTTTAGGTGTGGGAAATGCGGTAGTGAGAGGTTCACAGAATGTCTCCAGTCACCTCAAGGGCCCACTTCTACTACTACTTCTACTAAAGTGCAATAAAAGTTGGGAAATTTATGTCTGAAAAAAAAATGCACATTTGATGTGCAACTCTTCAATCAGGAGCCTGTCATCTAATTAATATCTGGAGCACATGGGAAATAACCAGTTTCAGTAGGTACAGAATTTATTCGTTAGACAACTCATCGCTTCATTAATTGAACAAGGCGACATGAGAAATATTTATACAATTCTATTATATAATGCTTCAAATATAATTAGGACATTTGTCTTTATAAACAATAAAAAAAGGTTTATAATTGGCTATACAACCAAAGAGATCATGACCAGTGCATGGTGACGGTAAAATTGCTTGAGGGCACAATAAATGGTAGATTATCTTCGTATTTCTGTTGTATAAAGAAATAGCTAATGGAAAGAGGGAGATTTTCCAAGACTAAAGTATTAAAAAACAACACTTTTAACTGCTGGATTAGTAAGAAAGGGGACATAATATAATTAGCTGTCCAACAGTAAAGCACAAAGGACAATGGGATTCCTGTCAAAAGTGTAAGTGTAAAGCCATCTATGTAGAACAAAAAGTCTTTCAAAATAACACAACCTCATGGAAGGTTAAAACAACCATATCTTCTGAAAATATCTACCATTGGATGAGAGTTATGGGCAGCACATTATTCCTGTTTTTCATTACAGTTTTAACTTTACGGTAAATTTCATGTTCAGATCAATTAGTTGACCAGTTCCTCAGTACACAGTCTCGCTCATCAATTTAATTGGAAATTCAAAATTATTGGAGAGGAAGAATTGTTTCAGAAAGGGAAAGAGATTTTAAAAATGCCAAACATGAAAAATAAGGATCCTTTTATCGTGAAGTTCATTCTCGAGTATGTTTCAAAAATCATATTGATTTACATTTTAAAATTATGCTCTGAGAGCAGCCACACTGACTTAGAGGGAATTCATTTTGTGCCTTCTGACTTGAAAATTAAAATTAAAAAACCTCTTGAATAATGCACAGCTTATTTAGTCAGCAATAATAAAATGCATCTGTTATACTGCAGAAAAATGCCAGGCTGATTTGGAAAAAAAAACAAGGCAGTCATAGGAAAGTACAGGTGAAGATAAAGGGACTTAGGTGCTTTGATTTTCTGCAATTTTCTGTATTGGGGAGAAAGTTGAACTTACTGAATACTTAGGGCAACTATATTGCATCAACATTCTGGCAAAATCAATCTGCAAAAGCATTTAATGCCCTTAACTCACTGAATGAACCTAGTTTTGCCTTGACATTCTGATAGAAGGAATTGTGAGTAACTTTTATTGTAAATCCCAATTTTGGTTTCTCAGGGAATCAAGGGATATAAGGAGCAAGTAGGATGTTGGAATTTGTTTTGAACATACTGCCATGATCATACTGAATGGTTGGGCAGCCTCCACAGGTCATGTGAAATACTCCAGCTGCTGTTACATTATTATTTGAGAAGAACACAGCTTAAGTGATTATTGTCACACTCAAATAACCTACTGTCCAACGAATAAAATGATGAATTCCATTTTTAATATAGCAGGAATACATCTACTGGATTCCCTACAGTATGGAAACAGGCCCTTCAGCCCAACAAGCCCACACAACCCTCTGAACAGTAACCCACCCAGACCCATTTCCCTCTGACTCATGCACCTAATGTTATGGGCAATTTAGCATGGCCAATTCACCTGACCTGCACAGGTTTGGACTGTGGGAGGAAACCGGAACACCCGGAGGAAACCCATACAGACACGGGGAGAATGTGCAAACTCCACACAGACAGTCACACAAGGCTGGAATTGAACCTGGGACCATGAGGCAATAGTGCTAACCACTGAGCCACCATACCACCCTATGGCCCAACTAGGCCAATATTCTTCAGGGTTTAGATAAATGATTGGTGATCAAATTTAAACATTCAGGATCTGAAAGGACGTTATAGAATAGACACTGAGAAGTCATTTCCCCAGCTGGGAAACCTCAGACATGGGTACCTCACTCTCAGGAGAAGAAGCCGATCATTAAAGATTGTGATGAGGAGAAAATTCCCCATCATTGAGTGCATTTAAGGACTGTGATCTATAGACTTTGTCTTCTTGTGCAATCAGTGAGATATGGGGAGCAGTCGGGAAAGTACATTGTATTGGATGGTAGCGCAAGATCAAGGACCATGTGGTCTACTTTTGCTCCTATTTCTTATGGCCACTTAAATATCTGTCCAGAGAACTCATCCTATGGTTATGAAAATGATGATCACAGTATTCAACTCAAATTCTTATTACTCATTTCAATTAACCTTATGTGTTTAAATATCACTTGAAATGTCATAAGGCATGTAAACATCAAGTAGCTGAAAGACTTTTTAAAGATAGTCTTCAGGTTAGTTTTCTTCAAAGTTGTTATCATTAGGATATGCATTTGTGAGAAGAAAAGTTAAATTTATGTACAGTGTTAACTGGAAGGAAACAACATGACTTTAAAATTGCTGGAGAGATCAGAAAGTGATTTGTATGTTCCAAATCTTCTGCATGAAACAGTCTTGTGTCCTTTTTTATGGCTAAAACAACAATGTAAATGTTACTGTGAACAGTTAAGATCATTCTGAACTGAATGGTCAGTTTTTTGCGATACTATTGATGAAAATATCCATGAGGAGAAAGTGAGGACTGCAGATGTTGGGGATCAGAGTCGAGAGTGTGGTGTGGGAAAAGCACAGCAGGTCAGGCAGTATCTGAGAAGCGGGAGAATCGATATTTCAGACATAAGCCCTTCATCAGGAATGAGGCTTGTGTGCCAGGGGGCTGAGAGATAAATGGGAGGGGGGTGGGGTTGGGGGGAAGGTAGCTGGGAATGCAATAGTTATTTGAAGGTGAGTGAGAAAGTGATAGGTCGGAGAGGAGGGTGGAGCAGAAAGGTGGGAAAGGTGATGTTTAGTCAAAACAGTACAAATAAACTATGTGTGGTAGTTTAGTTGATATGTAATAAAGAATGAAGTTGAAAGGGATAGTTTTCACAAAACAATACCAGGAATATTTAAAGTTTGCAAATTTAATATGTTGTACATTATTGACCACAGATACACCACACAGAAAAGGAATGCATTCTGAAGTTTTACATAAATGAGCGAATATCACCCTTTGTTTCAAAGTCTTTCCTCTTTTGTTCAACTAGAAGCTGTTTTCTTACATGTTATGTCCTAAATGTGGCATATTCTTCAAAAGGTGCTTTCGATGCACATTTTATTTAACCTGTAATAGCTGTTAATCTATGAATGCTGTTTCAGTACATAACTAGCTACTATCTGAAGCACATGCTATTGTATTCAACGATGCTTTTTAATTGATACCAAGTTTTTGAATACATTAAAGGACAGAACAGAAACCACAAAGCAATTCAATAACAAGAGTGTGATGTTAGGTGCTAATATGCCATTGCATAGTTTGTCTTTTAGTGTCATATTTTATTAATCTTTTTGGTTTCCTAGATCATTTTCAAGGTCTGAATTATAGTAGTGAGCAGGTTATCTAACCTCATCCTGTTTTGGACAAGGAAAGAATTGACCCCACCCTACCTTGCAATGCAGTTTACAATTATCAGGAGAAAACTTGTTTTGTATCATTCTCAGTGCTCAAGAATGAAACAGCAATTCACATCACAGCTATTATGAGTGGGAAACTGCCAGTATTTTGTTATAAACTGGTAGCCTCAATGCCTGAAATAATTTTCCTACTCCAGAACAAAATAATTTTAGTTTGTCTCTTTTATCAGGAAGACATATGATATTGTGTGTTACTGTTCGGATTGAAAGACTTTGATAAGTTATGATATTTGTGTGTACACTTAAGTCAGTGTACACACTATTTTATATGTTCCTCTGTTGAAATAACATATCACATTAAAAGCACCCTCAATCTAAAGCAACAAAATACTACAAGGTTTTCTATTAACAGTCTAGGGTGAATTTTTCTCACTTTAATTTATTCTAATATATAGCTGAAAACTCCAGAGTAACTTCAAAATAAACATTTCTACTCACAAAGATTTACTTCAGTTCAATGTGTTTTGATAAGTTCTGTCCAGACTACCTTCATGAGAATGATACATTTTACAAAATGTCTCAAACAGATTTCCTTCAATAAATTAAGTAAAATCTCTTTTAGCTCTATTTCCTTTGCTGCGATGGTGAGAATTCCTTTGTAAACACATGAGTATGTGACATTTGGTGGTGGCAGGTGTGATGATTTGCATGTCTATCTTGAAGTGTGATGATGGACCCTCTCTGTGAGGACCTTTTCAAAATGGATTTGTAGCTGTTGTGTGCTAATAGCTCCTCATTACGAGTTTCATTCTTTAACCACTTTCTGGCAAGGAAAACACAGGAAACTACTCATTCAGAAATTTACAGCGTGCATGTGCTCCATTAACTCCTTAAGAACTACATTTTCTTTGAAGTTTGTTTCCTGCAGAATGTTAACAGTCATCAATCAATATACATGTTCTGTAGCATTACCAGTTATTCCAAAAAACCCACTGAAATGAGGCAATTAATATTCAATTTTTGAAAAGACAAAGCTGTATAGACAGAAAGGAGAGAGTGTATGTGGGTTTGACATCAAATACAGCAACATAACGTAAATTGGTCTCTCTGTTATGTGAGTAATTTAAAACATAAAACTTTCAAGCTGTAACAGTATTAAACAGGTAATTGCTTAAATGTGCCTGCACCATAATTGAATAATTTTAAAACCATAATTTGCTTCCTAAGCTCATGGAAACTCAATGACTACTATATATAATCGGCAGAGTACTGCAATATTTTATCTACTCCTATTCAAGCATTGCAATTTTGGTATAGTTATTTCAGATCTGCACACACTGTTTTGAATGAATCGTTCCAGCTCACCCAGTTCCTGTTTAACGCTTTTGGCAAAAAGCTTCACTGTGGCCCCGGTTTCTTTGAACATCAATCTTTAAACAGCTTACTATATGTGGAAATACCACAATAACAGAAATATTTATAATCATAAATAAATGTTATTTATTTTATGGTTGGTTATCAAAGTCAATTTAAACTGGAAAAATGCTATCCACATTTATTATTACTAAATTCAAATACTTGGTCTGCTAGGAGGACTGAACTACATACCTTGTGACATTCAATGGATCAAACTACTGAAAGCATCCTTGAAAAGATTACCAAATCCACTGACTCACAGGAAACTTAGCTTGTGACTAATCAAGGTAGAGAAGGCTGATTCAAGGACAGATTCAGAGGGTAGATTGAGAGTGTGCAGAGGTAATGTCAAAGCATTAAAGGGAGTGCAAAACCCACAAAAAACCCATCTACTAGATTGTATCGAGAATTACCTGCCCACACACCAAGGATGGCATGGTGGCTCAGTGGTCAGCACTGCCAGGAACCCAGATGCAATTCCACCCTTGCATGACTATGTGGAATTTGCATATTCTCCCCATATCTGCATGGGTTTCCTCTGGGTGCTCAGGTTCCCTCCCATAGTTGAAAGGTGAATTGCCCATACTAAATAGTCAACAGTGTCTAGCGATGTGCAGACTAGGTGGATTATCTGTGGGAAATGCATGGTCATAGGGAGATGGTAGGGGCTGGGACTGGGTGAGATGCTGTTTGAAGGGTCAGTGTGGACTCAATAGGCCAAATGGCCTGTTTTCACCTGAAGGGATCTGATGTAGCAGAGCATGTACCAGCCAATGTCGAACTCAATAAACCAGAGTAGAGGTAAGTAGTCCTTGATCTTGAGGGATTGTCCAGGAAGAAGAGGAATGGCCCAGACTATGCTGCTGTTTAGTGTGAAAACAGTAGTGAATCAAATGCCATTTGGTGAAGACCTGGTTTTTCAATGGCCTTCCTTTAAGGATCTTGCTATTTAATGTGAAAAAAAGCATGTTTCAGTGAGCCTGATGTAATTTTCCTAATTCCTAAAATTTATATTTTAATAAAACAGAGTATTAATTGGGTTTTATTGCTCATCCTCATTGATATTTTCTAGTTTTACAAGTTTTATTTGTACAGTTGAAGTGATTCCCATGTACTGGAACAATTGACGTAAATCATTTTACCTAATATTAGTTGGAACATCCACTATTTTCAGACATTTTAAACAGCAGTCTTTAATCGTTCACTGGGAGTTTTGCATGATCGAAACAAATAAACTTCGATATATTTTTTAAAGTTAAAAATTGTTGAAGAATAGCCATTACAATAGAAGCAAATGATGATATCAAAACATGTGGACAGTATATATTTTTTTCACATCTCTCTATTTGAATTAGTACAGATCTATTCCATCCCTTTATTGTTATTAGTGCATCAGCACTTGATTAAAAGATTAAGGACTACAAGTTACTGCCAACACTCCATTATTTATCATGCAAATAGCAGTTTATCATAGATATCACATTATAATGCAATTGATTTTAAATGAAATGCAAGAGCATTGAGAATACTGCAGTCTTTCACTTTTCAGCAAAGAATATCGCACTTTCTGCTTTGCTTGTGTTTGAAAAACAAATGGACAAAGGGAGTAATGTAGTCCCCTAAAGCAAAAGGCCTCTTTTATAGAGGAAACCAGTCTATATGGCAATACTCAGTATGGTGCTTCAAACCCTCCCCCACATATAATAAAATTTCATGAGTATCACAACGTGAGAAACAATTTCATAGTTGAAAGACAAAAGTCCCCTGTTAGGAGATTTAAGTCCACAACTTATCACTGAAACTCAGAGAGCAACAATTTTGTTTATATTTTTAAAAAAGTTAAAACTTTATTTCTACATATAATAAAGATACTCTGCAGAAAACTACAGTAATATTTATGTCTGTTGCTACAACACAACAATGTTAATATAACGAAACATCCAAAGGGACTTCATAGCAATAGTACAAAATTAAGTAGGACACCAAGATATATAAGGAGTTATTAGATTGGATGACCAAAAGCTTGGATAAAATGTTAGGTTTGAAGGAGTTTCTTAAAGGATGAAAGTGAGGCTGAGAGTTTTAGGAAGGGAATTTAAGGGCTCAGAGCTTAGGAAACTCAAGGTATGGCCATCAGTGGTGGACCAATTATAATTGGAAATGCATAAGTGACCAGAATTAGACAAGCACAGATATATTGGAGGGTTGTGCATTTGAGGAGGTTACAGAGATAGAAAGGAGCAAGGCCATGGAGAGAGTTAAAATTAAGGATGAGAATTTTAAAGTTAAGACATTGCTTGTTTGTGATGCAAAGTAAGTCAGCAAGCACATAGATGAAAGACCAATAGGACTAGTTATGAGTTAATATATCAGGAGCTCAGTTTTAGATGATCCCAAGTTTAGGGAGTATAAAATTTGTGAGACCTGGCAGAAGTATATTGGATAGTTGGGCAGAAAGGTAATGAACATACGTTTGTGCATGTCAGCAGAAATTGAACTGAGAAATGAGGAATATCTGCCCATAAAGTCCATTTGGGCTAAGTCTTTCCTTCAACACATTATTTTAGCAAAAGTGAGGCAGTGGTACAGTGGTAATTGTTGTTTCCTTTAAGCTGCATGCCTGCACTTGAGGGTCCACACGCACTAATCAATGTTTTGATGCATTGACATCTGGTTGTGGAAGTTGCTGCTGCATATGGACCTCAGAGGTTTGTACAGCAGCAAAAAAATAAAAGGGCACATAACTGGTAATGTCGCTGGATGACCTATCCAGAGGATCTGGAAAATGCTGTCGGGACATGGATTTGAGTCCCACCTTGCAAATGGTAAAGTCAATTAATAAATCTGTAATTAAAAGCTAGTCTGATGGTGACAATGAGAGCATTATTGTTAAAACCCATTTGGTTCACTAACTTCCTTTCAGGAAGGATACCTGCCACCTGTGATCTCACCTACTTATGACTCCAGACTCAATTTATTTGAGACATTGCTGATTACAACCTGATGCAGCTCTCCTGCATTCCCCCACACCCCATCCACACAGATGATGGATCAGTACTGTGCCATGCTGAACACTGCTTGGAAAAACACTGAAAGTGTGATGACACAGAATGCACTCTGGATGGCGGACATCAACACTTATCACAAAGAGTGTCTTCGTAGCACCAGTACCCATTGGTCTGGCCAAATCCTAAAGGACATAATCGATTGAATGGATCTGCAGCAAATAATGAGTGTGCCGACAAGAGATAAAAACCTACTCAAGCATGTCCTTATCAATCTACCTGTTACAGATGTACCTATCCATGTCTGTATGTGTCGGAGTGGCCACTGCATAACCCTTGTGGAGACCATCCTCATGATGAGGATACCTTCTAACATGCTCAACAGTATTACCACTATACCGAATGAGTTATATTTTAAAGAAATCCAATGATTCAAACTGGTAATCCATGAACCAAGGCATCAGCAGAATTGTACGTAAAGCACAATCTGTAACCTCATGATTGGTATATTCTCCGATCTTGTACAACCATCAAGCCAGGGGATCATCACTGGTTCAATGATGAATACTGTTGGGCATGCCAGAAGCAGCACCGAGCACACCTAAAAATGAAGTCTCAACCTAGTGAAATTACAATACTGAACTACTTGCATGCCAGTCATAGAAACAGTATACAATACACAGAGCTATGTGATCTCACAGTCAGCAGATCAGATCTAATCTCTGTAGTTCTGCCACATCCAAGCAAGAATGATGGTAGACAATTAAACAACTATTGGAGGTGGACATTCCATATTATTTTCATCCCATTCTTATCCTATTCCCAAGCCCAGCACATTAGTGCAAAAGACACGACTAAAGCACATGCAGAAATGCTGAGCGAATGATCCGTTTTGTGCTGCTCGTGAGGTTTCCAGCATTACAAATGCCAGATTTCAGCCAATTTCATTTATTCCACATTATCAAATAATGGCCAAAGGTATTGAATATTGTAAAAGGCTATGGCCCTGAAAATATTCTAGCCACAGTACTGAAGACTTGTCATCCAGACTATCTGTGCCTCTTACCCATCTGTTATAGCAGACTATAATACTGGCATATCCAGTCTACAAAAAGGAAAAATTTAAAATGGTCCCTCAGTACCTGACCAATCTACCCTTGATCATCAGCAAATGTTGGAAGGTGGCAATAACTGGGCTATCAAGTGGCATTTGTTCAGCAATAACCTGCTCAAAGATACTCAGTTTGGGTTTTGGAAGGGCCACGCAGTTTCTGATGTTATCGCACGCTTATGTCAAACATGAACAAAAGTGTTAAACTCCAGAAGTGATTGACCTTGGAATCAATGCAGCATTTAACTGAATGTGGCATCAAGGAGCTCTCTCAAAACTGGAGTCAATGAAATCCAAGGGGAAACCTTTCCACAGGTTGAAGACACAAAGGTAGAATGTTGTGAGTATTGGAAGCCAATCATCTCATCCCTAGGATAATGCTGCAGGAGTACTTCAAGGTAGTGTATTCTAGGATCAACCATCTTCAACTGCTTCATTAATGAGCTTCCCTCCATCATACGATCAGAAGTTGGGATGTTTGCCAATGATTGCAAAATATTCCACACTATTCACAGCTCCTTAAGTACTGAAGCAGTCCGTATCATATACAGCAAGACCAGGATAACATTCAGGCTTAGACTGATAAATGGTAAATAACATTTCAGGCAACAACCATCACAAACAAAAGAGAATCTATCCATTCCCTTTTTACATTCACAATATTACTGTCACCAAATCCTTGCTAATAACATCCTGGCAGTTAACATTGACCAGAATCTGAACTGGACCAGCCATATAAATACTGTAGCTACAAGCGAAGGTCAGAGGCCAACAATTCCATAGTAAGCAGTCATGTCCTGTGTACCCAGTGCCTGCCCACCATCCACAGGGCACAAGTTAGAAATATGATGGAATACTCTTAATTTGCCAGGCAGGCTCTATCTTGGATAATGCTCAAGAAACTTCACATGATCAAAGACAAAGTGGCCTGTTTGACTGGCACCCCATCTAGTATACCCACCATTCATTCTCTTCACCCCAACTCACAATGTATGTACCATCTACAAGATGCAATATATCAAATCAACAAAACTCCTTTGACAGCACATTCCAAACCTGTGATCTCTAACTTAAAAGGACAAGAACAGTCGATGCATTAAAGCAGCATCCCCTCAGGTTCCCTTCAACTCACACACCATTCTGATTTGAAACTACATTGTTGATCTTTCAATATTATTGGTTCAAATGGTGCAACTCCCATCCTAATGGCACTGATGGTGCACACACATTCAAGGATTGAAATGGTACAAGACGGCAGAACAACACTGGCTTCTCAAGCACAATAAGGAATGAGTAATAAATGCTGGATCAGCCAGCAAAACCCATATCCCAAGAATTAATTATATAATAAAAATGTCAATGTTTATATACTCTAATGCCTCCTCTCTGTTTGTTGATTTTCCTTGAAAGAATACATATTCAGGTATTTTCTCTCCCTCTGAGATTTCAGCTTACATCTACACCTTTCTCAGATATTACAGTTTTTGTATTTAGCAGAAACCACATGGTAGATTGTCAACTTTATTAAGTTAGGAAAATGTTCATTTCTCAGATGTAGTAAAAATGTAGTTCAGGGCTCAGACCTGTTAGATGAGGTCTCTGCATGTTGTGCACTGCCACACAATCTCAGTAGAATTTCAATTTGGTGTTGGTATTCAGAGGACATTTCTCACCTTCCCACTTTAAATTTGCTGTGTCCATTGATGGGTGACCAAAAATTGGTCTCGTAGAAAAAGATGAATATGGGATTTTCAGCAAGAGCTTTTATAGACTGAAAAGTCTGGGGATGTCCTAAGGAGATCCTGATGATTCAGCCTAGTTCAAGGCAAACATTCTTATTTCTACAACAACAAAATAGTCACATTTTGGGAAATTCTCATTCTGGGCTTCAGCAACATTCAGAAGGAGGTGAGTTAAAAATCACAGTCACAATTTTCTGCAGTCTCCAACTGTTCTTCATCTTTGCGCTGGTCTCCATTTCTAGCACAAATGCATGCAATGACTCTCAAACAGCAAATTTCATTCCTTCTCATCTTCAATGCCTCAAGGCTTCTTGCTGAGATATTTGTACCATCATTAGTCACAGGTGAGGTGCTGGAAGACTGGAGGTTGGCTAATGTGGTGCCAGTTTAAGAAAGGTGGTAAGGACAAACCAGAGAACTGTAGACCAGTGAGCCTGGTGTCAAAGGTGGGCAACTTGTTGGAGGGAATCCTGAGGGACAGGATGTCCGTGTATTTGGAAAGGCAAAGATTGATTAGGGATAGTCAACATGGCTTTGTGCGTGGGAAATCATGTCTCACATACTTGATTGAGTTTTTTGAAGAAGTAACAAAGAGGATTGATGAGGACAGAGCAGTAGATGTATCTATATGGCCCACAGTAAGGCATTTGACAAGGTTCCCTATGGGAGACTGGTGAGCATAGTTAGATATCATGGAATACAGGGAGAACTCGCAATTTGGATCCAGAACTGGCTTAAAGGTAGAAGACAGGGTGGTGGTGGAGGGTTGTTTTTCAGACTGGAGGCCTGTGACCAGTTAGTGCCACAAGGATCGGTGCTGGGTCCACTACTTTTCATCATTTATATAAATGATTTGGATGTGAGCATAAGGAGTGTAGTTAGATGACACCAAAATTGGAGATGTAGTGGACAATGAAGAAGGTTACCTCAGATTATAACAGGATCTTGATCAGATGGGCCAATGGACTGAGAAGTGGCAGATGGAGTTTAATTCAGATAAATGCAAGGTGCTGCATTCTGGGAAAGCAAATCTTTGCAGGACTTACACATAATGGTAAGGTCCTAGGGAGTGTTGCTGAACAGAGACCTTGGAATGCAGGTTCATAGCTCCTTGAAAGTGGAGTCTTAGGTAGATAGGATAGTGAAGAAGATGTTTGGTATGCTTCCCTTTATTGGTCAGAGTATTGAGTACAGGAATTGGGAGGTCATGTTGCGGATGTACAGGATATTGGTTAGGCCACTGTTGGAATATTGCGTGCAATTCTGGTCTCTTTCCTATCGGAAAGATGTTGTGAAACATGAAAGGGTTCAGAAAAGATTTACAAGGATGTTGCCAGGATTGGAGGATTTGAGCTGTAGGGAGAGGCTGGAGCATCGGAGGCTGAGGGATGACCATATAGAGGTTTACAAAATTATGAGGGGCATGGATAGGATAAATAGACAAAGTCTTTTTCCCTGAGGTGGGGGAGTCCTAAACTAGAGGCCATAGATTTCGGGTGAGAGGGGAAAGATATAAAAGAGACCTAAGGGGCAATTGTTTCATGCAAAGGGTGGTACGGGTATGGAATGAGCTGCCAGAGGATGTGGTGGAGGCTGGTACAATTGCAACATTTGAATGGCATTTGGATGGGTATATGAATAGGAAGGGTTTGGAGGGATATGGGCCGGGTGCTGGCAGGTGGGACTAGATTGGTTTGGGATATCTGGTCGGCATGGGTCTGTTTCTGTGCTGTACATCTCTATGACTCTATGACTCTAACACGTGCTGCACTGTCAGGTTTGCTGTGACTGTTTGGTTGAGAGAAATAATCCAGGTTTCCTCTTTTCTCAGAGATTACCATAGTTTATTGCAAGGAACATCATAATCTGATGAGTGAGTATTGGCAAATTTTCAAGGTGATGTGTTTTAGTGTTTGGGGTTTTGCAGGTATGTGGCATTTAATCTGCCAATCCTTTGAAATGCATTCCTGTGGTAGGGATAAAAATAAGTTAGCTGTGCAATGTTTCACTGATGGATTGCTCTTTGTGTGTCAGGCAATGCATTACAAGAATTCTCTTCCATGAAACCCATATCTGGGTCTGTGCTGATTCACTGTTGTTGGTTGCTTTTAAGCTATTTCCTTCAATATCTGGTATAATCGGTATTTTTAATAAATGAGAAAGATAACCATTACTTCCCTGAATTGTGAATCTTCTTTCCCTGGACCCTTGCAAAAGAGTAGCAAGTTAAAGGCAAAGCAAGTTTTTCTCACTCAACAACTGTGAAATCTACAGCACTTTGGTGGATGATTTGCCACTTTGCCATCTCAGTATTTTTTCAGGTTGTTTGCTGACTTCTAATTGAATTTTCAGCTGCTTTACGTCAAGAACTTGTTCATCCCTTTTCATTGACTGGCCAAATGTGTGGGAGAGAATGTTCACATTTAATTGCACAGTTTGAAACGGCAAATCTTGTACCCAGGTGAGAGTTCTAACTAAAAGTAATGCTACTTCATGGTAAACTCCCAATTAGTATGAAAGCAGCAATGTCTAGAACACTGACTGGAAACTGAAGCCACAATTTTAAAAAAAGTAAGGAGCATTTTTTTAATTATTCGTACCTGGTGGGCTAGAAAGGCTGTTTGATTTCTGGTGGTCCGTGTCTGGATCTGAGGAGTTTATAGGCAACATATGCATCCAATCGTTCTTTATTTTGTAACAAAATAATTTTTTAAAAAAGTCTCTGACAGACCAATGTCAGGAGGTGGGTTGCATGATTCTTGGCATTTGAGCTGTATCTGCATTCAATTATGGGTCTAGTCACTTTTCTTCCTTTTTCAAATGTTTTAAATCAACAAATATTTACACCCTGGAGCTCAAATATATGCGTACATAAGTGGCAAAAGACAAAGCCAATAGAGTATTAAATTACAAACCAAAACAGCAGAGAACAAATCAGAGGAAGTGGGTGATCAAACATGCATACTGTTCAGGTCAGAAATCACCTTGAGTACTGTGTCTGGTTTTGGTCAACGAGAAACAAGGGAGACAGTCAGGTTATAGACACTCTGCAGGGAAGAGTCATGAGGTTTATCCCCAGTGTCAGGGCTCTAAGGAAACATTTGTGATATTTGGCTTCTTCATTCTGGAAAGAAAGACCTCCATTTTGACAGATCTAAACCTTGGGCAACAAGTAGATCTGAAAATTGTGGAGAATTCAGAAATTTGGATTCACTCATAAACTGTGGAATTTTAACTCCACACCATACACATGGCATCACAGATTAGTTACCCATATTATCTTCTGGATAAGCAGAAGAAGAACACCTACACAACATCGTCAGAAACATTGGGTATCCAAAAAGCATAGTACGCTGATACCTGCCTGACAACAATAGAAGGCACAACACATCCTGACACACTGGCTACACTGCGATACATTAAGGACATATCAGAAATGACCACCAGACTACTCCGACTCCGTGGTATCATGGTAGCCCACAAACCAGCTACCACAATATGGCAGCTACTAACAAGTATAAAGGATTCCATACTCACAGGACTAACGTTATATACAAAATACCATGTAAAGACTGCCAAAAGCCTTACATAGGACAAACAGGAAGGCAATTAACCACCAGCATGCACAAACACCAACTACATACCAAGAGACATGACCAGCTATCACTTGTATCCATACACATGGACAATGAAGGCCAAACAGAAACATGCATTGCAATTCCTAGAAGCCTGGCACTCAACCCCAGAACTCCATTAACAAACGCATAGAATTGGACCCCATATATTTACCACTAAGAAACAGAACCAGCAACAAAACCAGAAATGACACCACCAACCCCAGCAGACCCAGACACATAAATAGCAAGAGGACAGAACACCAATGCTTCACCGGGGCTCATTGATGATATTACCTAGGATGGTGACAAAATGTCTGAAAACAAACTTACCAGCTCAGCGAGCAAGTCAACAACCTCTCCCACAACCTGAATTACAAATTTCCTTGAATACTCTGAATATATGAATAATCTTGGAGATTTTAATCTTACAAGTCAGATGGCCAAGAGTAGCCGAGAATAAGAGTGCAGAGAATGTATCAGGATAATTTTTCAGAAAAGCACTTTCTGGATTCCAATAGAGAGCAGGGTATAATAAACTTGATATTGGGTAGAGCAATCAGATTAATTAATGATCTCAAAATGAAGAATTCCCCATAGGTAGCAGTGTTCAACTTTACATTCAATTTAAGGAAGAGCAGAGTAGGTCCAAGACTACAAATATTATAACAGAGCACTTGGAAAGATTTAAGGTAATCAGGCAAAGTTGGCATAAATTTTCTTTAGCTAATTAATTCAAGTTCTTTGAAGAAATATAAGCCATTCAGCACTGAAGAGCCAATGGTGTGAATCTTACTTTTGATTGGCTAAGTGCAAGTTGCATCAAATGGAGTGAGATGCTTTTGATGTTGAGATAAGCCTTGTCAGACTTCATGTTCAATTCTGCATGCATCTCACCATAGCATGTGTAATTCACACCCCTATAAGAATCTGCCTATTGTGATAAAATGCAATGCGAACCATAGGGTTTGGCAACTGCTAATGTAAGCATAAAGTGAGTGAGTGCTGACAACTGAAGTCAAAGTCATAAGGTGTATTCTACAAAGGAAAACAGGAAATTAGTAAATGAGTATAGAGGGCAAAAAGAACAAAAGGTCGTGATCAGCAATATAATAGGGTGGCACGGTGGCTCAGTGGTTAGCACTGCTGCCTCACAGCACCACGGACCTGGGTTCGATACCAGCCTCTGGTGACTGTTTGTGTGGAGTTTACACATTCTTCTCATGTTTGTGTGGCTTTTTCTCCAGGTGCTCCAGTTTCCTCCCAACAAACATGTGTAAGTCAGGTCAATTGGCCATGCTAAATTGCTCATAGTGTTATATGCATTAGTAAACATGGTAAATGTAGGGTAGGGGAATGGGTCTGGGTGGGTTACTCTTTGGAGGGCCTGTTTCTATACTGTAGAGAATCTAATCTACAAAAGAAATTCAATGAAAGGAGCCCAGTGAATAGGGCAGATGTGACGTGGACACAGATCAATATTTGCAAATATGATATAGTTGCAGTGACAGACCCATAGCTAAAGAAAATGCAGGAATGTTTATTCTAAATTCCTGAAGACAGGGTTTTCAGAGAGGATAGAGAGAAAGATTAATGAAAGGAGGTGGGTATACTTTCATTTGTTAAAGAACCAATCAAAACTGTGAGGTGGGATGATGGATATATCAATAAATTAAAGTGCCGGAATAAGAAGATACAGTGGTTGCTGGAAATCTGCATTGGAACTGGTTCCAGTGCTGCAAGAATCGTAAACCCCATTCTTCTGCATCATCTCTTAGGCATACATTCAGCTGCATTAATCACCTTGCCTCACCTAACCTCTGTAACTTCTCCAATACCCTCCATTCCTTCACCATTTTCCAGGCTCCTGAATCAGTCTCCATTCAACATCATTCTCCGCAGTCTGGCTGAATTTGGCTATGGGCACCTGCATGTGTCTGATTTATGCCTGCCTTTTTGCGGGATATGTGGAACATTCTTTGTTCCATTTGTGCTCAGGAACTCTCTCTAACATCATTGGTGCTTGTATCAATGATGTATTCTACTCTTTCACTAAGTTGGAAAATTTTATTGACTTTGCTTTCGATTTGTACCCAATACAGCTTAACATGGCCTCTAAGCAACTCTTCCTTTCACTTCCTTTCACTTCAGGGAATAGATCTCTGGAAGTGGCAGTTTCACTGCTGTGGAATGTCTTCAGGCTTGCGTGTGAAGGAAAGGTGACATCAAGTCAGCACATTTTTATATACAGTGTGCCCAATATCTGAGGATGTTCTGATAAGACAAATCATAGAAGAAAGCTTGACAGGATATGATTGTTTGAATAAAGCATTCAAAATGTTTTTCAATACTAAAAGAAATACAATAATGGAACAGCCATTAATCAGCCATCCTAACACTAAGCCTTCAGAACAGACCCTTCTTCAGAAAGGTACTGGACTCAAAGCATTAACACTATTTTCTCTCCATGGATGCTGCCAGCCTGATTTTCTCCAGCTATTTCTATTTTTGTTTGTTTCAGATCTCCAGTTCTGCAATTCATTGCTTCACTTTATTACTATTAACCTTCTTGGTAATCATTAGATGGATCTTTACAGCTGAGGTTTTGTTTTTCAAATTAAAGTAGCTTTTAGTTGAATTGCTTCTTTAAATGTTTATTTAATACCATACCTTTCAATCTACTTTACTCTGCTCTCCCTTAATATATATTTTAGTGGATTTGGTTAAGTTTGTGACTGCTGTGTGTCATTTTCAAACTTAATTTGATCACCATGCTGCAGTGTATCTTATACAATTTGGAAACATGTAGCAAAGAGAAAAATGAATGCCTAATAATTCAATACAGCTCTCAGCCATATATATTTGAGAGTGAAAGAATCCTATTTATGAAAATTATCCAAAGCATTAAATACTCTCAGGTGGTTAATCACTGATAAAAAATAAACTTCTATTTCAACCCCACATCAAAGACAATTGATCCCTGATGAAGGGCTAATGCCCGAAATATTCACTCTCCTGCTTCCCAGATGTTACCTGAACTGCTGTGCTTTTCCAGCACCACACCGTTTGACTCAGTCTCTTTAAATTGTCAATGAAACTATGAAGTCGGAACCCTTGCTGAGATAATATTAAACTTTGAAATGCAGTTAAATGTTTGTAATAACCCAGTAATAGGTCATGCAAAATATAATCTTTCACTCATCACTGGCAACAGCTTTGTAGAAAAGGACTGGAGGCAAGTAATTGTTTTAACAGCTTTTAAAAAGATGGGAAATGATAGACTGAGTAATTACAGGTGAGCTAGCCTAATCTCTGTGGTGGGAAATAATAATTGGTAAACATTCTGAGGGACCGTATAATTAATAATTGAGAAAGACTCAAATGAACAAAGGATAGCCAATTGAGAATGGTCATGTGTAAATATTCTGATTTATTTTTGGGAAATTTACAAAGAGGTAGTCTACAAAGTTTCTGTCCAGGTCTAACATGGCAGTCTGGGCAGAAAATAAAGAATACATGGAATCCTGGATCAAGTGACAAGTTGGATCCACAACTGGATCAGTGGCTGAAAGAGAAGGCTAATTGATGATAGGTATATTTATGATTGGAAGGCTGTGGCCAATTGAGTTCCACAGGGCGCAGTGCTAGGTCCCTTGCTTTCTGTGATAGATATCAATCATTCCAACTTAAATCTAGGTGTGGGATGATTCAGAAAATACAGATGATATCAAAAATGATCATGTTAAAGTGAGGAAGAAATTGGAAGACTGCGTGAAAATTTAAATAGAAAAGTGACAAATTGAATTCAATCCCTTAGTATAAAATGTATCACATTTGGTAAGGGCAAACAAGGCAAGGGAATACACAATGAATAATATAGTACTGAAAGGCATAGAGGAATGGAAAGACTTCAGAATTAATTTCCATAGATTCATGAAGGTAAGGTACAGCTGGATAAAGTGATCACAAAGCATTTGGGATAGTTTTCTTTATTTGCTGAGACATTGTTTGTGAGGACTTGCAGATTATATGATAGCTGTATAAAGCATTAGGTAGATCATAACTAGAATACTTAGCACAGATTAGTCATTGCATTTTAGGAAGGATGTTGTCACGTTGGTGCAGCAATAGAAGAGATTACATGGTTGTAATGAGGAATGGAGAATTTTAGCTGAGAAAAGATTAGAGAGGCTGGAATTGGTTTTTTTCCAAAACAGCAGATGCTGAGGCACAGAATTGTGAGTGGCTTTAGAGCGAATAGGAATTTCCTTCAGGAATCAATTAGCAGAGGGCATATGTTTAACACAATGAGCAGAAGAATTAAAAGGGAGTTGAAAGAACTTACTTTATCCAAAGGGAGCGAGGGATGAATACTGACAGCCTCTAAGGATCATGGAATCAAGAAGCTATCATTATGTTTAAAATAATCATGAAATATGCACTTGTAATTCTATAACCTAAATAGTTGAAGAACAAGTGTCAAATTTGCGCTACCAAACCTGGAGGGCAGAGATGGGAGATTTCCTGATTCTATAAATCAAATTCTTATTCTGGGACCTGGTTCCAACTGATGTCTGGCCTACATCTCCCAGAAAGAGTTTGAAGGCAGGTATTGAGATTCCATCTGTAAGAAATGAGTAAAAACAATAACAGTTCTCAAACACTCATCCTTCACACCCATACACTCCCCATGCTCATCCATGCCACCCCATGCTTGAAAGGCTCCCTTATATCCTCCATGCTAACCTATGCCCATCTACCCACCCTCTGGCCCCCCATATCCACTATGCCACATATGCCCCCAACCCTATGACCTCTCATAACCTTTATGACAGATTAATGTTAATTCATGAGTACTTATCCCGTTGGATCTATATAACTCCTATGTCAAGTTAATGTCAATTCACGTCAGCTATGCCCTACCCAGCATCCTTTGCCATTACAAGTTTCCTGCAACTCATTGAGCGTCCACCATGGGGAGATCATGGGAATTATAGTCATATAAAACAAAATAAAATTTTTGTGTCTATTACAGATGTCATTATATTTAAAACAAAAACGCTCATTGATAAAAATCTAGTCAAAAAATTTAAATCAGTTCAAGTGTTTAGTCCCTTCTGCAAATAAACATTTGCTTGAAGTACTTGACATCACATAATAACATTTTTAATTATAGTCCCACATCAGAGAAAGCTCATCTTTTGATAGTCAGTTGGATCTGTTCATCAAACAGCCTAGGAATTACAGGCTCCCATTGTGTAAGTGTTGGATTGTGGAAGTAAAGAATCAAAGATAATACTACAATGAGAGCACACAGACTTTTGTCAACAAATGTCTATTGAAATTGCAAGTGATGGTTCATTTTTCAACAACAATTTGGTTAGTTTCTGTTTTAAAATTTATGGGGCAAGAACTTTAAATAACAGAAAAGCTTGACAGTTCCACAGAGTTTGTTCTCCTTTTATGCACATTTGTGATTTGGAGATGCTGGTGTTGGACTGGGATGTACAAAGTCAAAAATCACACAACACCAGGTTATAGTCTAACAGGTTTAATTGGAAGCACTAGCTTTCGGAGCGCTGCTCTGAACCTGAGGACCTGATGAAGGAGCAGTGCTCCGAAAGCTAGCGCTTCCAATTAAATCTGTTAGACTATAATCTGATGTTGTGTGATTTTTAATTTTATGCACATTCATGGCTGCTCTTAATCACAAAGAGTACCTGACCTTTCCAGAAAGAATTTTTCCTTTTCAAAAAACTCCAGTAATTTTGTATCTTTTTCTTAAATGTTTAATGTCATGTTTCTGAAACTTTAATGACCAAACTTTCTCTTGTTTGAAAGTAATGTGTTGCTGCCTCTGTGAATTGTAACTTTGTGAAAAGCCTCCTGATCCAATTACTGAAACCACCAATCTCCACCACCACTCCCCAGCCTCCATCACTGTGTTTGGTGGCAGAACTTCTGGAATTGAGGCTCTGGGGCTATTTTGGCTAAGATCTGTTGTCTTCTAAAGTTGTGAAAATTCAGACTGAGGGTTGGGAAGTGGGATTTGGCTGAGTCATTCCTTTTTGCCTGGTATGGTCATAATGGGTAAAATGACCTCTTGTGTGCCACAAATTTTCTGTTCATCTAAGTTTCTGTAGCATAACTGAATCATAGCAATAATTAGCAGACTTAATAGAATACTTGAACTCTAACGGTTAAACTTTGACAATAATACTCAATGTAAAATAAATTTGTTTATATTTGAGGTATGTTATAAGCAAAATTTTAAAACAAGAGAGCCTTTTTTTAAAAAAATGCTGCCAAAGATAAAGCACTGAAAATTTGACGAAGAGGATTTTTAATATTACACACAAAGCTGCTGATGGTCTCTTTAATATATGCAGATATTTTGGTACATTAGTGATACAGACTGTTTAATCTTCATTAAAGCAATGTCTTGTCACATAATATGTATATAAAACAGGTTTAATGCCATAAATATCGTAAAAATCCGATAATTCTATTACATAATGTAAATAAACAACCACCTGTACCAAAACCTTAGAGATTATGCAAATCAAAAAAGCAACGATATGTTTATAATGAAAAATCAGATTAAGATTTGAAGAAATAAGTGTCAATCATTGTATCAACACCCAAATAGGCAGTTATTATCTTTAATCTATCCTATGTCGAGACAAAAGATGATTTAGGCAGATAAGTTGCGCCACATGCTGGACTTTAACAACATTAATTTCTCAATGAAACATTATAATTTTAAAGGGTTAACATGAAGAAAAGTTAAATTTTATCACTTCTTATGTGAATATGTAAGTAGCCTAATGACATTAGCTGTTTTAATACTTTAACTCAGTTAATATAGTATCCTCAACATATGTGTACAGTTAAGTTCAATGTCTGTGGAGTGTACATCATGCAAAAGTTGGATTTCCTCCCATATATTTGTGTACTTTTGGTTGAAACATTTCTATTTTAGTGAGTTATTTTACTTGTACACGATTTTTGAAATTGATGATGCATTTATTTTCACATGAACAAAACATAAATCTGATTACTTTTTAGTTTAACTTCTCATCATTTAAAGCTTCTGGAGTCCAGCCAACAAAATGACCAAAC
Organism: Chiloscyllium punctatum; assembly: GCF_047496795.1. NCBI lineage: Eukaryota > Metazoa > Chordata > Chondrichthyes > Orectolobiformes > Hemiscylliidae > Chiloscyllium > Chiloscyllium punctatum. The sequence continues at coordinate 45,799,366 of NC_092744.1, forward strand.
GCTTGTGTCACTATTGACAATCCCCTTGCAGAAGATAGTTTATAAAACATAATTTTTGCAAAATTCCATGGTGGAATAATGTATTTTCCACTTGCTTCTGACAAGGAAAATGTTCTCTAGCAAAAGATAAACATCCCAAATGCTATGGATAAAATTAATAAATTAAAGCAACCACTTTTCAGTCAATACTAGGAAAAGCAATGGAAGCAGTCAGGACTGAAGTTGACGCTGAGATCATAATTGTTGGCCAGGGCAATAATTATTGCCGAGGAGGTGACGTTAATTTGATCTGCTCCCGTCTCCATGATGGAGCCGTCTTGCTGACCCACCTGTTCCTGCACTGAAAAACAAGATTCCTGGTTATAGCCCTCGATTAGCATTGAAGCCAGGTGCAGAATGAAGTTACGTTTGGCAATAGCAAGTTCCTTGGTTAGCACCAATGTAAAAGAAACTCACTTTTTAAAAAACTGAACAATGGTTAAAACTCAGTTGGCATGCATGAATGATTGAAATCCATTCCCCTTCCTCATTCACCCATATATCTCAGTGAATCCCACAAATAATGAGGCAATGACTCATAAGGACGCTGGGTACAAAACCCAGCCTTATATTAAGCTAGTTGGATAACATTGGAGATTATGTAGTTGGGCTCAGTGTCCTCAGGCTAAGGAAGAGAAAATACTCAATCATGGTTCCTGACCAGAGCCCTTGTGGGAATATGTGAGGGTGACTGGAAATCAGATACAGCTGTGTTGCTTCTCCAGGGTTAAATAGATCATCATCAGTCACTCTTTAGAAGAGTAGACACTCATTCTACAAATGTTCTGTCTTGTTGAGCCCTATTATAGTTTGCTTCCAAGCACTGAGCAATGACAGGTGAAGAGCAACTGTAGTGACAGTATAAATTTTGCTGAGCAGCTGCCTTTATGTATCTAGATTCACATTATATTAATAGGAGTCATAATTCTACTTGAATGATCAGTCACAGAAGCAAAGGGCCGACATTTAGAATATGGCAGCTTGCCAATATTTCTGCTTGGTGTTAGTACACATCCTGCACCTGTTAAATTACGATCAATTTTCAGAATGTTAAATAGCGCAATAATGAACACAAAGCCTCACTCTTGTGTGTGCTCTGTAGGCTCATTCCTGTTCTGTGAGATCATTCTGGTTCCATGAAATCATTCCTGTTCAATTTCAATTTTAAGGGAAGATTAAAATTGACAAACTATGGGGTGAATTTTCCCATTTTAAGTTAAAGGGTTTTGTCAAAGTGAGATTCATGATGACCAGTCTGCTACGGCTTGAAGTGATTTCATTTCTGATGCAATTTTCTGTTCTTCACTTCATTAACTATGAATCTGGGCTTTGCAGTGCACTTCATATGGAATCAGGAGAAGTGGAAGTACTTATCACTGATGAGAACTTCTGGTGTTCATGCCACTATCCCCATTTTTAAAGCCCAACTACACACCATTTCAAACACTACAAGCCAGGAAGTGGCTCTCAGACTGTGATGCTCAACCATTATCACTGAAGACATGGGCAAGAGATGCAAGTTCCTCCCCCATGCACCAACAGAGACCTGGCAATGCTGATGGATTGGTGGTGGTGAGGAGGGCAGTGCTTTATCTTATTAAACACAAAGAAGGCCAAGCCACCAGACTCAGCCTGCCTGTGCCAGTACTGAATTGTAAGAAGAAATGCATTGCATAGTCTTCTCGATTCCACATGATTAAGTGCATCATCATTTCTCTGCTATCTCCTTCTCACAAAGTCACCACTTACTCTAAAGCTACTAATGCACTTGTCACTCACCAAAGCGCATGGACTCCAACTCGTAAATATTGTAAGAGTTGGTGACACAGTGGCTCAGCGGTTAGTCCTGCTGGTTTGATTCTAGCCTCAGGCTATTGTGGAATTTGAATATTCTCCCTATTTCTGCGTGGGTTTCTTCCAGGTGCTCCGATTTCCTCCCACAGTCCAAAGATGTGCAGGTCAGATGGATTGGCCATGGGAAATGTACGGTCATAGGAATAGAATAATGGGCTGGGTCAGGGTGGAATGCTCTTCGGAGAGGTGTTGTTGACTCGATGGGCCAAATGGCTTGATTCCATACTGTTGGGATTCAATGATATTGCATGCACCATTTCATTCAACAGCTCTCATCCACCTTAGCTTTCCAGTTACTAATCTATTCTGCATCCTTGTGCATACTCATAACATTTCATAATCTGTCCTGTTTCACCACGAGAGGCTTTTCCATACAGTTCCATCATTCTCAATCCCAACGTTTGGCACACAATTGGGGTAACGTCAGACATAAAGCTCCCCATTCCATATGAGGAGAAAATTCTTGTGCTAGCTAAAAAATATCACATGTGGGAATGGGGAGACCTCACTAGGCAACCAGATTCATTGCGCTGTGCTGCACTGCTCTCTCATTATCACCAAAGCTAACTCATACTTAACCCTTCCAAGCAGTTATCCTTCAACTAATTCCTGCCTTTGAAGGCAATAGTGGCGCCTGACAAATGTCAGGAAAAAAGGGGCCAGGAGACACTCAACACCCCTCCGTCTTTACCTTCAGAGGACATTCTGGCAAAGCTTGCACCTGCAACCTCACAGCTCAGAGACTTTTACTTCTTTTCAAGCTGTACATCGATTAGACTTCTCAGCGCAATCTGTGGGCACATCACAGATACATGTCCACAGCTGGTCGAGAAAAAAATTGCCCTGGGCTTCTGACACTCAGAGCACTGCTAAAGACCAGATACCTAACCGTAACCTTATTGTGGGCAGTGGACAATCCCTGATTTCAGCCATTAATAACTTTGTGAAAATGCACAGACAGAGGCTCGAACAGCAGACAGAATTGTCAGGGATGGTCAGTGAACGAGATGAAATGGTGGAGGCGCCCACCAATATTATCAGTATTGTGCAGGAGAGGATGGTCCGACTAACAACCATCTCCTGTTGGTGTCCCAACACAGTGAGATGCAGACTTGCAGTTTGGTTCAACCATGGGCAAATGCGCTGAACTCCAGAGGTGAGGTGTAAGTGATTTCTCCTGTCTGGCCACACTGAACCAAGTGTGACATTAAGGAGCTCATGCAAAACTAGAGAGTGGGGATCAAATGGAACATTCTCTGCTTATTTGACTCATTCCTAACAACGAGGAAGATGGTTGTAGTTGTTGGAGGGTCAATCATCTCAGCTCCAGGACATTTCTGCAGGAATTCCTCAGGGTCCTGTCTGAGACCCAACCATCTTCAGTGCTTCAGGCAGGAATAGGCCATCTCCTCAAGCATGTCTGAAATGCAGCTCCGAGCATAGAATGCTCTCCCTTCATTGAGGTTGGGTAAAAGATTTCACAGGGACTCATTTGATTTATTCTAATCCAGTTACTGGTTCCTTGTTGCCAGTTTCAATTTGATTTTGTATCAATAGGTGCTTTATTACTGATAGCTTGCTCTACTGGTTTTACTTAAAACAATCAGAATGTTAAACTTAATTCCACTAAATACTATGGGCATCCAGTCCCATATTGCCCATTTTCCCAATATCCATTATGACGCATTTTCATTACTGATTCTACAAGTGAAGTGATGAAGGCAGAAAGTGTTTCTGGTTGTGTTCCATTTGTTGTTCTGCCATAATATGTACAGTATATGTTTTTTTTCACTCACCTGTGAGGGCAGACAGGAATCCAATTGTTTGAAGGACAAAACATCATTCCTTTAGCACCGTAGGCCATGACTTTAAATTCAAGAGTGGAAATTGAACCCAGAACCTTGTGAGTCAGAGGCAAACAATGCTACCAATTGAGTCACCAATGCCACCCATACATTGTCTATTATTACACAAGAGACACCTGGAAATCATTGAAGTACGCCATTTGACATTGCAACCACACAATGAATCAAAAGTAGATTGGTTACAAAATGTTCAGTAGCTGCAACAAGAAAGACACAATAATCTCTGATAGCCAATTAAACAAAGCTAAGCAGATGATGCAATAGAGCCAAAACTTTGCCTTATCAGTAAACTTCTAAAATTTTCAAGATTTTTTTTCTTGAGATCTCAATGAGACAATGCAATTATAATATGTCGCTGGTATATCCACCAATATCTCCAAGTGGCTAAACTTGAATTATACTATGACTTTTGCACTGTCACTGTAGATAAGCCTATAAGTGAAGCAAGAAAGGAAAATCTAAATTCAAAAGAATGTTGTTTATTTCTTTGCCTATTGCTGCTTCAGCTTTCGTCCTCCTGAGGCTATTCTTAACCTGTCTCATAACCTGCCATTACGGGTGCTGCCTATCTTTGTGACACCTCAAGCATTTCAATCCATTGAAGGCTACAACCAGTAGATAAATTGAAAAGAAAAATCAAAGATGAATGCTGTTGTGTCTCCCCCTTGCTCAGATCACTGATCATTAACTTGAGGTTGAGCTTCCTTTCCTTAGCTTGTAGCACAATGTCACACTACTCCCTGAGGTTCTCCAGGCTTCTTGCATTAATTCCATGACTAATTCTGGTAGATACATTCAACCAGGAAATGTTTTCAAGTACTTATAGTACAACATGATATTGCCTCTTTCCAACTTGTCATATTTTGCTATTGTGATCCACCTCTTTGCTGTTGAGTACTAGGTAAAATATTCTGAATGTCTAAACACTGAGAGAGACAAAGCTACCTTACCTGGCTCCTACCACAACCTCCAAACCCTTGTGGCCAACTCAGTCCCTCTCCTGGGCTGTCTAAATCAGGGTGACCCAGGTAGTGGAATCAGAGTAGGAAGTTTGCAAACTTCATTTCTGAAACTGGAAAAGTTGATCACAAGCAAGAATACAGTGTCTTCATTCAGAAATATATTGAGATTTGGAAATGCTTGGCATTAAAATTAGAGGGATAGCTCTAATTTTCTTCTGAAAGTATTTAACAGAGGAACTGATTTCTGTTTCGCCAAATTTCTTTCCATCATTTATAAATAATGAAACTGGCATGTGAGTCACAAACTTTTGCCTGATTAAATTAATAATGGATTCAAGTCCCAGCTCAGAGATTTAGGCGTGTAATCTTGGCTGACACTTCAGTGTGATACTGAAGGAATGCTGCATTATGGGAAGCATTGCCTGTCTGTCCTCACACAAAGCATCTCACTACTCTATTCAAAGAGGAGCAAGGGAGTTGATCTGGTGCCTCAGTTCACATCTATTACCAGATCAGCATTGCTGAAAAAAATTAACTGATCACTTGTCTCATTGCTGTTTGTGAGAACTTGTGTGCTAAAATGGCTTCTGTGTTTACTTATATGGCAGTGGTGACAGCACTTCAAAGATAATTCATTGATTGCAAAGTTCTGTAGGATGCCTTTGGGATCATGAAAGAAACTATGGAGCTACAATTATTCCCTCAGCAATTCTCATGTTTGAATATTCACAGGGTTTATCCTGATGATTGCCTCAACATTTCATATTTGTCAGATGGCAGCATTCTATGTGATTAATGGATGTCCCCAACAATTGTGATCTCACTGAAATGGCCATTTCTCATGTGCAAGTGTCAATGGTGGGAGTGAGCAAATTGTTTATTGTGAAAGGAATGGCACCTGATCCAGATGGTCTCAGAAATGTTGTTATGCTTGACACCAAATCATCAGGGTCAGTTTTATAAATCATAGAATTCCTATGGTGTGGAAACAGGCCCTTCAGCCCAATAAGCCCACACCAATCCTCCAAAGAATATCCCACCCAGACCTATTCCTCTACCCTATTACCCTGACCAATGTACCTAACCTGCACATCCCTGGATACTATGGGCAATTTAGCATGGTCAATTCACCTCACTGCACATTTTTGGACTGTGGGAAGAAACTGGAGCACCTAGAGGAAATCCATGCAGCCACTGGGAGAATGTGCAAACTCCACACAGACAGTCACCCGAGGCTGGAATAGAACCCGGGTCCCTGATGCTGTGAGGCAACAGTGCTAACCACCAAGTCATCATGCCACCCAAGTGCATCAGCACACAAGGTTCATTTGCTGGGATTACATGTTGCACATTTAGGCATAGATCTTCGTCTGCCTTATTCATGACATGCATTGTCAAAAAGATTCTCTTCTATGAGGCCAAACTGATTTCTACGCAATGTGTACATAAGCAAGTAACAGCAGCGCCGCTTGTGATCATAAACTACAATGTCATGATTCAAAACTTCTGGAAACAGATATAGAAAACTAAATTCAAGTAAAGTAATCATTTAAACAAAGATGTGTACTTGTTTACTGTGCAAAGTGCAATATGCAACAAATATAGTTCTGATGAAGTGTCACCGGACTTGAAACATTAACTGTTTCTCTCTCTACAGTTGCTGCCAGACCTGTTGAGATTTTCCATTTGTTTTTATTTCAGATGGCCTTCATTGGTCAGTGCATACAGTACAGATGTTGGGGCATAATATTGGGGCTTTACAAGACATTAATGAGGCCACTTGTATAATACTGGTCACCTTGCTATAAGAAGGAAGCTGTTAAATTTGAAAGGGTGCAGAAAAGGTTTTTAATTATGTTGTCAAGACTGGATGGCTTGAGTTATGGAGAGAGGCTAGATGGACTGGGGCTTCATTCCCTGGAGCAGACGAGATTGAGGGCTGACTTTATAGAGATTTATAAAATCATGCAGGCCATAGATAAGGTGAATAGCCAAGATCGTTTTTCCTAGGATGGGTAAGTCCTAAACTAGACAGCATAGGTTTAAGGTGAAAGGGGAAAGATTTAAACGGGAACTGAGGTACAACTTTTCTACATGTGTATGGAACAAGCTGCCAGAGGAAATGGGAGAGGTGGGTACAATTACACAAAAGGCATCAGCATGGGTACAAGAATAAGAAGGTTTCAGAGAGATATGGGCCAAATGCTGGCAAATGGGACGAGTTTAGTTTAGGACATCTGGTTGCTGTGGAAGAGGTGGACTGAAAGGTCTGCTTCTGTGCTACATTACTCTATGGCCCTGTGTGTGTTTGACTGTATCTATAGACAGGGAGAAAGTAAGGACTGCAGATGCTGGAGATCAGAGTTGAGAGTGTGGTGCTGGAAAAGCACAGCAGGTCAGGCAGCATCTGAGGAGCAGGAGTATCGGGCATCAGTCCTTCAGCAGGAATGAGGCTTGTGGGCCGGGAGTCTGAGAGATAAATGGGAGGGGGGGTGGGGTTGGGGGGAAGGTAGCTGAGAATGCAATAGGTAGATGAAGGTGAAGGAGAAGGTGATAGGTTGGAAAGGAGGGTGGAGTGGATAGATGGGAAAGGTGATGGACAGATCAGAAGGGCAGTGCCGAGTTGGAGGCTTAGGACTGGAATAAGGTGAGGGGAGGGGGAATGAGGAAACTGGCGAAATCAAAATTGATTCCGTGTAGATGCAGGATTCCAAGGTGGACTATGAGGCATTCTTCCTCTAGGCGTCGGGTGGTAACAGTTTGGCGATGGAGGAGGCCCAGGACTTGCAGGCCCATGGCGGAATGGGAGGGGGAGTTGAAGTGTTCAGCCACGGGACAGTGGGGTAGGTTGGTGCGGGTGTCCTGGAGATGTTCTTTGAAACAATCTGCAAGTAGGCGTCCTGTCTCCCCAGTGCAGAGAAAACCACATCGGGTGCAACGGATACAGTAGATGGCATTGGTGGAGTTACAGGTAAATTTCTGTCAGTAATGGAGGGATCCTTTGGAGCCTTGTTGGGAGGTAAGCGGGGAGGTGTGGGTGCAAGTTTTGCACTTCCTGGGGTGATTGGGAAGGTGCCGGGAGTGTGGCGTGGGCTGGTGGGAGGCGTGGATCTGACGAGGGATTCGCAGAGGGAATGGTCTCTCCCGAACATTGATGGGGTAGGGAGGTCACCCCATGATCCTTACCTTCCACCCCACCAACCTCTGCATACACCGCATCATCTTCCGCCACTTCCGCCATCTACAAACGGACCCCGCCACCAGATATGTTTTTCCTCCCCAACGCTGTCAGCAGAAGTGGCAGAGGATGGTGCGTTAAATGTGGGGTTTGGTTGAGGTGGAGGGTGAGGACCACCCTCCTGACCTTTTCATCACCTTTCCCATCTATCTGCTCCACCCTCCTCACCTTTGACCGACCTATCACCTTTGACCTCACCTTCATCTACTTATCGTTTTCTCAGGTACCTTTCCCCCCAATCCCACCCTCTCCAATTTATCTCTTAGCTGCTCCCCCCCCCCCCCCACCCCCTGGGCCAGAAGCCTCATTCCTGATGAAGGGCTGATGTCCAAAATGTCGATTCTCCTACCCCTTGGACGCTGCCTACCTGCTGTGCTTTTTAAGCATCACACTTTCAACCCTGTATCTATAGACAGTTTGGTGACTGCCGTGGAGACTCAAGTCCAACAAACTCAGTGTCTGCAAGATATGCACACAAAGCTGCATATCAATTCAGGCAACGATGCTCAGCCTTGTAGGATTTCTGGTTTGCGATCAGTAATTTGCTGATCTTAAGTGGTTCTAATCACCCCCAGATCCCTGATTCTGACACTGGACTTATTTCGGGAATGTGTAATGAAGAAAGCAATAGGCAGGTGTTTCAGGGCAAAAGAATCTCTGCATTTATTTCAATACAAAAAAAAGGTAAGTATAATACAAGAAATAAAAGGCAAATGCAATAAAAACAGTGAAATTAACACAATTATACAGAAGGTCAGGCAGCATCCGAAGAGCAGGAAAATTGATGTTCCGGGCAAATGCCCTTCATCTGGAATCATTCCTGATAAAGGGCATTTGCCCGAAACATTGATTTTCCTGCTCCTCGGATGCTGCCTGACCTGCTGTGTTTTTCCAGCATCACTCTAATCTTGACTCTAATCTCCCGCATCTGCAGTACCCACTTCTGCCTACAATTATATAGAAGACAGAAATGAAATACACTATCAAATTAAACAGAGGTTAAAACACTATTCAAAACTACACAGCAGTTTTAATCACAGACACCTTCTTCAGGCTTCCTACACTTGGGGTCCCTGCACTGTCATCACCCGCCTTCCCCTCCCTCCTAGCTAAGTTGGAAACTCTGGGATCTCAGGAGTTTCCGTTCATTACTGGGGGAAACACAGTTTTAAAGTGCATTCAGTTGCTGAGGTTCTTGCTAACGGTTCTCTTGGCTCAGAACAGGACTGTGGCGAAAGTGAGGACTGCAAAAATGCTATCCCGTATACCCAATTCATCCGCCTCTGCCTTATCTGCTCCCAGGAGGACCAGTTCCACCACAGAACACACCAGGTGACCTCCTTCTTTAAAGACCGTAATTTCCCTTCCCACATGGTTGAAGAGGCCCTCCAACGCATCTTATCCATGACCCGCACCTCCGCCCTCAAACCTCACCCCTCAACCGCAACAAGATAGAACCCCCTGTTCCTCACATTCCACCCTACCAATCTCCGCATAAACCACATCAACCGTTGACATTTCCGCCACCTCCACCAGAGATATATTTCCCTCTCAACCCTTTCCGGTTTCTGCAAAGACCGTTCCCTCCGTGACTATCTGGTCAGGCCCACTTTCCCCAGGACTCCATGGATTTGTTCCAGGAAGTGCTGTATTGAGCAAACCTATAGGACTGACTGTGGCCCTACCCAACAGAACATCAAACTGACTGAACATGACTGATGTCACAGTCCCTCGACTGACATAGCTGTAATCCCCTGGCTGGGTGCACTGGGCTGCCTGTGACCTTTATTGCCAGACTGTAAGGAGATGAAGCCCAGACTGTGGCAACCTTACTGCAGCCAACCACCTGCAGAGTAATCAGATGAATCTCTTGACTGACCATGAGGGTACATCCTGACTGACTGTAGGCCCCCTGCTCTATTGACTGCTCTGTTTTGATGTTCAGATATGGTCACTTGCCTAGAAGCACATGCTGAGTGTTGCAGCTTAAACTGCTGGGCCTCCTGCAGATGCAACATTGCCATTGCATGATGCCATACAGCAACATATCCACACAATCGACTGGTCAGAGCTAAACCATACTCCTAATGATATCAGCATCTCCCTCTGTGCTAAAAACCAATGCAAGCTGCAGGTGATGGAAACCTACAAGTGAGCACAAAACAGCTTTTGCACTAAAACAGACCACAGAGACTGGCAGCATCCATGTGAGTAGAAAGTAGGTGTGTGCTGAGAAGTGAAGCCAAGAGCCTTGCAACCTCTATGGATGCATGAGAAACTTTAGTGCATGTGTACAAAGTGAGAAGCGTACAAGTTGTAGACATCCTGAGCTTTGAAGTGAAATCCTGAAAAGCTGTGTGTGAGTTGATCTGAGAGTAGGTTTGACGATGTGGTAAAACTGATGGTTTCTGATGCTAACTTGCAATGATGAAGTGTGAAGGAATACAGTGCCCATGGAGCTTGCAGGGACATTGTAATGAAGACAGACTTGGATGAAGGCCCATTCAAGTAATTGGCAAACTGCAGCCACCTGCTCTGATTTTCAAGGCAGGAATGTGGGTTATTTAGTTTTTCAGAGAAGGAGATGGAAATTGGAAGTGCCATAGTAATGAGGGGATTTGGACTAATAATAAGATGCTGATACATTGAAATAAGGTAGTGGTTGCAAATAACAAGATTCTGAAGTTGCTATTTAAAGCTTAAAGGGCAAAACATTTTTTCCCAATAGTGAGATTCTGATTTTTTTCATTCTTGCCATAATTTCTCACCTATCCTGCCATTCCCATACCACTCCACAGAACAGAAAATTCCATCCACATCATTTTTCCTTCAGTATTGCTGAAATAAAAAAAAACATTTTGGAACTCCATTCCTGATAGCACCCATCACTCTCACCCAACCTCCATGGACTGCAGAGAGTCAAGAAGGCAGCTCAATACCACCTTCTCAATGACAATTAGGACATTGGTCTAACCAGCAATGCCTGCACCCTGAGAACAAATTGTTAATATCTTCAATAGGCTTCTGAGTAGTTCAAGCATTTAAAGTAGGTGTTCAGAAAATTACATACTGGCACAGTTGGAATGTATCCAGATTTGTTTCACCATTTCAGTAAATACTCAGAGTGGTTGTTAGCTTTCCAAATCATTCCCAAAGAAAGTAAAAGGATCATTTCGATGCCATGGATATTACTGTAACATTCCTTTTGGACTTCAATGAGATTTGAGTAAAGAACTAATTATTGGTTCATATTAAGAGATTAAAACACTTGAAATATTTGACAGTCAGATAAAATGCTTCGTCTATTAGAGATAAAGCATCTGCTGTCATTTTCATCAGGGCACTTGAATTAACCTGAAACATTTCGGGTATTGCACATGGCGATGCTCAAAGCATTGTCGATCTCATATCAGTACTACAGCAGTAAAGCAAGATCACTTTTTTATGATCCATATGCTTAAATTCTTTCCATTTTGCTCAAGGAGTACTGTGTTTGCAACTGCCATTAGTGCCAACAGTTTCACAAATGTACAATGTATTTGTATGTGATTGTGCATATCATAGTTGTAAGTGGTAACATATACTGCATGGCTTTTAGTTAAAGACAGTTAATCAAAATGGTCTAATCTCTGTTCTCCAGATTTAAAAATCACACAAAACCAGGCTATAGTCCAACAGATTGATTTGGAAGTACTAGCTTTCGAGCCGCTACAACACCTGATGAAGAGGCAGTGCCTCGAAAGCTCATACTTCCAAATCAACCTGTTGGACTATAATGTCTGTTGTGTGATTTTTAACTTTGTCCACCCCAGTTCAACACTGGAACCTCCAAATCATGTTTTCCTGATTGTCAGAGACTGAATGTACAACTGGAGATGGATGATTTGGGACTCCACAGAACACCTGATGTATTGAGACTTATATGGAAATTTCTGAATGGTTACTCTGGAAATCTTAGACAGAAAAATCCTACACTCATTCCGCTTAACTCCAGAACTGACATTGTAATCACTCATACTGTTGTTGTTATGTGTACTACCCTCTGACTACACAAACTATGGTAACTCTAGTAATATAATTAGTTTGTTCACTTAACAGCTGCAGAGCTGCAAGATAATGATGCATCCGTCAGGCAGCTGCTGATTGATACTAGGCTGATAATTGCATCACTGTCAATTCAACATTTAATGCAAGAAGCACCATTAATTGGTTGTTTTGGAGAATGATGGCAGAGGCAGTCAACACAATCTCCACCACCATAAGAATAGTCATGTCTTTAATCATCTAGTTTGATGTCATAGTCTGACTTAGAGTATAAAACAAGAGAGGACAAAATCAAGATATATGTCTGAACTCTGACTTCACAGTAACATTGTTTATGGTGCATTAATATTAAACACTACTATGCACAGGAATCATTAGGTAGTTACATTAGGTAGGACGAATATCTGTTCTTTCTGCATTCATGTTCACATGCTTTTAAGACTCATTCCTTCTTGAGTGTTCTAACTCCACTCATGTTGTACTATTAATGTTCAGCAATGTGGATATTCATGACATTATCTCAATGTTGCTCCAGGGCTCACATCATTAACATTAATTAACAGTTAGAGTCATTCCCAAATTAGTTAGATAGATTACTTCTTTTTAGAAAATGTTACTGTACATTTTGTCCTTATCACTCCTACCCCAATCTAAAACTTGACATGCTTGATTTGTGTCAATAGGCAGAACAGGAATGTCTGTAATCAAATATGGAAATACATAGGGTAAGTCAGGTGATCTCATGTTTTCTCTGTTGGCTTCTGATGGATCAGTTACTGAATCGATTTAGCTGAAGAAACATGTGGCAATATAACTGCAGGTGTGCATGAGAGACTCAAGCCAGTTCACCTTCTGTTCCATTATTAGCATCAGACACTGTCACTGAAACTTAGGAATAACCTTTTCCACATCTGCCAAGTCACTGGTAAAAATGTTCTGATCCATTTGATAAATTAATCAATTTGGTAGCATTGTTTGATTGTTGACAGGAATTTGAAGTTGTTGATTATTTACTTAGCTCGGAAAAGTATTGTTAATGTTTGTTCTTCTTATTCTGCACTGTTTTATGGTATTCTTCATTGATTAAAGTTGTTGTTGAATCATTATTGCTGTAGTGTTAAAACTGTAAGCTGTTGAACTTTCTGCTTCTCTAAATGCTATTTTTACTGTAAATTTCAGGTTTGCTTTATTCCTTTATGACATCTGCATAGAGATGAATGAAGACATGCCATTTCTAAGATGGTTGCAGGATTTCCAAAGATCTGGGAGTAAACTTTCTCAAAATGGCTCCATTCAACAAGATGCTTTGTTAGAAGTTAGAACCCTTTTACTGTCAGTAAAGGGTTTTTTTGAGACTCGCAATGTCCGTGTGGTTTCTTTCTACTTTGGATTAATTTGTATTCTGAAATGTTTCCTTCACAGCAGTTTAGTTCTCTGGATTTTCTAGCTGCTAGCTGGCATCAACGTAATTTTGATAATTTTTTGAAATTGTCTTCACAGCTGTTATGATTCCCTGAGCAAGGTGTCCAGTCAATGCGACCACCTTTTAGTATGATGCTGTACTGTGTGTTGGATTCTTTACAGACTGCTAGAGAAGAAGGCAAAGTCATGAAGTGTGTGTAGACTTGGAATTCAAAGTAACATTTTTATTAAACATTGATCCCAAATGCTGTGATACATGGTTACCACAGATATACTAGGAATTGATCTTATAGTTAAACTAGATAAAGACTAATCTATCTTCTTCTTATGTTCATTGTCTGTGGTCTTAACTCCTCACTCATTCTACACTACTAATTACAATCAGCGATGTACAACCCTGTGATATCTTCAAACGTTTGCTAGAGGGTCCTGAAGCACTTTCACAATATCAAGCAATACAGGGAGATGGTCAATATTGTAATGGGCCATTGTGCACATTTTAAAGAAATGCATTAATCCTGGGTTAAATAGTTTTTTTTAAGGTCACAATAGTCTAACTACGGGTCCTTAAAGGATTGTTGAAGATACAGGCATTTAATATATATGTATTCAATATAGATCAAAGAGCTATAATGGTTTGTTCCTCCTGCCTCCAGATTAGTACCAAGGTCAGTTCATCATGTCCCCCACACCTTAGTCTTTGCTTCGACCGGGACAGCAGTTGAACTCAGATCTGTTTGCTGGATAGCTGAAGCTCACTGTTTCTATTTAAATAAGGATGAACTTAGAATGACCGCTATACCTCCTTTAGCGAAAGATTATCATACCATTGACAACATGCTACTTGCATTTACCTATTGTTCCAAAGACCTTGACAAAAGTATATTGCTTATGGCACCTGTTACTTTTGAATTTTTTTTGCAAGCTTGAAATAAACGTCAGGGTGCATCATTGTTTACATATAAATCATGACAAATCTCATATTCTTAAACCTCTAAACTATGATCAATGCATTTGCCTGCACTATTGATGAATGCAGTTCAGCTCACAGTCATCACTTTCAAGTAAGTTGCTGGATCAATGCACAATTTCAAACATCCTTAAAAATAGTACATGAATGCATTCTCTTTCCATAGCAAGATACATTGCAAAGGCACCAACAGATTTGAGATTTATAATTAGAAGTGAGTGTCTCATTCTCTCAAGAGAATGTCCAATGTCAAAAATGGTAAGTACTTTAAATAATTTCTTCAATTTTATATTGGCAGTGTCCCACAGCTGACCTGCAAGAGCTTTGTTCCAATCCAAGAGAGTATAAGTAAACCTAGCTGTTTAAACATTTTCATCTTAGTACCATCCGTTATGTAGACCTTTTTGCAGCTGAGATCAATTTTAGTAATACACAGCTTGTTTACTTTTGGTACTGACCTTTGCTTCTTGCTCTGGGTTCCAACATTGTGATTAGCAGGATCCCAGGGACCAATAGTGTAGGTCATCAGTTACATAAACTGCACAATCCTAAAACTGACCTGTTGTACAAAACTGAGAGTGTGCGGGTAAGAGACACCAGGAAGGTAAAAACAGGTCAGTACCTAGCCCCATCTACATTTCAGAAAACACCATTACAGAGCAACTGAGGACCATTGTTACATCTGCTGAAAATTTCAAGTTGCATGCATCAATCTCATTTGTTGCCTCAATAAGTAATCTGACTTTCTAGAATAATTAAACTACTGAAAGTAATTTAGTTCTTTTTAACACAGATCTAAAATGAAACAATCACTAATTGTCGAGGATGAATGAATGCTGTCTGAAGGAACAAAGTGGTCAATCCCTATATTTGCATTAAATTGGCTGTATAATGATCAATACTTCCAATCATTATACTGTTTAACATATGACAAATATTATATAGTTAATGCCACAGCTCCAATTTTGTTGCTACCTGTCAAAAAAATCCACATATTTAATAATTATTCAATGGTAAAGATAAATTGCATTAGTACAAATGTACACATTAAGTTATATTAACAGATTTGAGAAATATGATTATTCAATTTTCTTATCATGAAAACTTGGATTGCATATTATCAGAGGAAGTTGCAAATTATAAAGCAAAAATTTAAGATGTACATTCAGTGTTCCTATATAAGAAATTAGTGCCTTGTTTTTATTGTTATGGCGAACAAATAGGTTTAGTAAAATATACTTTTTTTGAGAACAGATATTTGACTAAATCTGCAATGATCAATGTTGAATTTGTTTATTTCATTCAGTTTGAAGTGTGAGAAAACCCCCCATTATATTCCTGACCTTCAACTGTGACTCAGTTATGTTGCAAGAGATTATTCGTTTGGTGCAAACATCCTCTTTTATACCGAGAAGAATGTGAGCAAGATCAAGCACATTTAATCCATTTCAGTCTACCAAACAAGCATTCAGTAATGAAGATGTAGAAATTATGGGAATTGACAGTCCGGGAAGTTCATTCTAATTTAAATGGAATGCATTTTTTATGAAAACTAAGATGCAGGCAAGGAATTAATTTTCTTTCTTGCTAAATCTGGTCAATTTTCTAAAACTTTAGTTTTCTGAGAATGTGACTGAGTTCAGTTATCAGTCAAGGCTAACATTATCCAAATCACTTTTATGTCGTCATGAGCAAATACAATGCAATATCTGCAGGATAGAACTGATACTGGACACACGGGATATTAAGCATCAATGATACAGAGTGCAGGAAAGAAAGCCTAATTGGGAGGATTGCATAGCAACAACAAAACTCACTTGCCTTTACGTTCATTAACATTAATTTAAGATGTACAATCCTTTGTACAGATTTTCTTTCTGTGCTTCATTCAGACACCAATGCTTAACGCCTCCTGATAAAATCAAAAATACCTCCCAGAATTTCCTTCCAATTGACAGCATCTTGCTTTTCAGTAGACCGTGATCATGTCACATATATTAATATTTCCATGTGACATGTCAGAAATCAAAAGCATAGGCCTAAACTTTCCAATCAAAGTCCTGCTAAAACTTGAGTGGCACAAGAAGATCATCTGCCTGGCACTCGAGGTATTTCTAGGGTGAGTACAACTTTCATAATCTGAATGAATTGCTGCTATTTAATTTTTTTGTGGTTAGGAGGTCACTTTGGCCTTCTAAAACTTGGGATTGGAGCTAATCTAAATTTAATTTACATTTGATTGGCATGGATCCGAACTCTGCTCAAATTCTGCATTATTTGTACCCAAAATCTAATTTCTAGCTGTGTAGGGGTGTGGAAACGCAGCATGGATAGATATCAGTTTAGCACCTTCCTCCTCCCCCCAACTCCCACGTCAAGATGGGGAAAAATTTAGGAAGCTCTTGGACTTCCTTAGGAATATCCTAAGGCCTTTATGCACTTGTATGTATTCAGTTTAAATTACATTCTCTGCAGTCATGACCAATGTGAAGTGGGTAGGATGGAAGGTAGCAAGGGGGTCAGTTAAGTAATGTGGTTTTTAGAGTAGGTCAGAGAGGTTGGAAGATATTGGGTCTGACAAGGCAAGGTAAGAGGATGTATCAGGTCCTGGGTAGAGAGGAGTCATGGGCAGTTTGGGTCTCTAGCAGAGGGAAGGAGTGGGTAGAGGGAAGGAGTTTGTCGGGTAAAGCATGATGTGGGGTGATGGAACTTGTGAGGAGAGAGAGTCTGTAAGGTTAGGCTTTGGGTGTGTGTGACGTAAGTATGGGGTGAGCTAAATAGTTGCTCAGGAGTTAGATTATGTTTCTAACAGTCCAACATTTCTCAACTAATTATTTACTTCATTCCATCAGCGCACTCTGAATTCTGTGATATAAATGGATGCTTCCAAAGAATTCGAGGCATGGGGGAATTGTGCAGCGGCATCTTCTATTTCCCTGACAATTCCTGCAGAGTTTGCTGTGCGAGACAGATTGTGCAAGATCTCCATGCACAACTCCCATCTTTACTGGAATAACCACTATCTGACAATTGGAAAATTCAGGCCATTTATTGTTTCTTTCATGGTCCTTCTCCTTCCCCACAAATGAATATCCAATTCTGACTGATTCACAACTTAGACTGCTTGTTCCAGTGTTAAATTCTTTAAGAGATCTGATAATGTGTTGTCTACAACAACAGTGATGATACAATCATGATTCTACTTTGCTCTTTGACCTCCATAAGCACAGTTTTTACCGAGATCATTATTAAACAAATTTATGCATCCCCTGGCTTTTGTCTTTGTCTGTAAAGCCTCAAGTTACAGCTCAATATTCACATTGGACATGCACACATTCCGAACGAATGCCATCCACAAGTTTGCTGACAACCCAACTGTAGTAGGATGGATATTTAACAACAAGTCAAAATACAGAAGGGAGATAGAGGGCTGGGGTGATGTGGTGCAATGAGAACAAACTCTCTTTCAACCTTGGCAAACCTAAAGAAAAGATCATTGACTTCAGAAAGAAAGGACAAGAACACACCCCCATCTACATCAATGGAACTGAGGTTGAAAGAGCTGTCACCAACTTCTACAGCTGCACAATTGAGAGTATACTGTCCGGGTGCATCACTGCCTGGTATGGTAACTGTTCTGCCCAGGACAATAGGACAATACATAAGGTGATGTCCACAGCCCAGACCATCATGGAAGCCAACCTCCCATTTGAAAACTCCATTTACATGGCTCTCTGCCGCAGAAAGGCTGCGAACATCATGAAAGACCCATCGCACCCTGGCAGTGTTCTCCTGCAACCTCTTCTATCAGGCAGAAGGTACAGAAGCCTGAACACATGCACCCAGCCGTTATCAGACTGATGAATGGACTCCCTAGCCTCAAATACTGCTGATCTTGTTAACATTGATCTTGTCTAGTGCAATATACCCTTTATGCCTCTGTCTAAGGTTTTTTGATGTGCATATCCGAGCTTACTATGATCTGCTCATAAACAAAGCTTTTCACTGTACTTCAGTACACATGACAATAAATTAAACAATCAATCAGTGCTTCAACCTCCCTTCAGATTGCTCAACCAAGTCATATAGTTCTTACATCATTGTCACTACATCATATATGCTCCGATGTTAACCCCATTAGTCACCAGAAAAAAAACATTTCCGACATTATACCAAAGTCGACCTTTAAGTTTTAGTTAAAACTACAGAAATAGAAAGGAAAAGAGGAAGCAAAGAAGAGGTGAGAAAATCAACAGAACACTAAATTCAGAAAGTCACGTAATAATTTGTCAGTCTCCAGGGAGGTGAAAAGCGATTGACATTTGGGGTAGATATGATTTATAATAATACAGAACTGACAGGGATCTGAGAACATGATGTTGATTTCTTTTATCCTTCTATGACTATTAAACCTTTTGCCAGTAGATTCTGTTTTAAGTTCAGAAATATTGTCCTTGTAGCTCTTCTTTTGTTTTCTTCCTCCAATTTGCCTTGTTCTCAAATTCTTATTTGAATGAGCTTCTTCCAGGCCTTTCCACTCTTCAAACAATATGATAATCATTCTGATTATCTAACAGTCCCATTCAGCATGTTTGTGCTCACCGTCCATGAAATCATTTTGTAATAACTTTTTAAAATGCTGAAAATATATGTCTATTCACAGTTGTTAATTGTAATATGAAAACAAAAGACGCATTGGTCTTGATTAGATAGCCAGAGATTGATGTACCCTGTCTTGCAGGACTCCTCAGAAGTCCAATCACATTGACTCTGTGGTAATTGTACCGGAAGCTAAAATTTCTGATGGCCAGCTATCTTGAGTATGGTATTCTCCAAAAATGTCCTCAACTTACTCAGTAACGTAATCTTCCTGGTCAACTATAACACTCTTTCCCCCAAGTCACTCACACAGACCACTGCCCAATCATTCCCAATGATCTCTGCTGTCATCTGGCAAACTCTTTCACCAATACCCAAATCCCAATATCTGACTGCACCTTTCCCTATTGCACACTACCAACTCCCCACCGGGCCTAGCTGCACACCCAGATCCCTGAATGTACCCCCTGGCTGACCCGACTTGACCAACCCTACGCTCAGCCCTCAGCCCTCAGCCGCCTGTTATCATACTCCATTGCAACCATAATCCCTGACCCATTTGGCTTACTCAATTACCTTCTCTCTCTATCTTGACAAGATGCCTTTGCGATCTTTTAAACCCTGGTATACAACAACTACTAATAGTTATTTGGTAGCACATAACTTGAGTATTGCTGAAAAAATAAGCAATATGAGAAACTTTGCCATAATATATCCTTTTTCAGTAATGTAACAGTTATTGCTAAAAGAAGGATGTGTTGTTTGGCCTCTAGCACTGCATTGGAAGGTTTCCTGAACTGAAACACTCCATATTTCTGAAGAGGCCCAAATTAGAGGTTTGTGTCAGAAACATGGATTTCCAAAGCAGCCTAAGTAAAAAGGGATTCTGGATTAGTGGTGCTGGAAGAGCACAGCAGTTCAGGCAGCATCCAAGGAGCAGCGAAATCGACGTTTCGGGCAAAAGCCCTTCATCAGGAATAAAGGCAGTGAGCCTGAAGCGTGGAGAGATAAGCTAGAGGAGGGTGGGAGTGGGGAGAGAGTAGCATAGAGTACAATGGGTGAGTGGGGGAGGAGGTGAAGGTGATAGGTCAAGGAGGAGAGGGTGGAGTGGGTAGGTCGAAAAGGAGATAGGCAGGTCGGACAAGTCCAGACAAGTCAAGGAGACAATGCTGAGCTGGAAGTTTGAAACTAGGATGAGGTGGGGGAAGGGGAAATGAGGAAGCTGTTGAAGTCCACATTGATGCCCTGGGGTTGAAGTGTTCCGAGGCGGAAGATGAGGCGTTCTTCCTCCAGGCGTCTGGTGGTGAGGGAGCGGCAGTGAAGGAGGCCCAGGACCTCCATGTCCTCGGCAGAGTGGGAGGGGGATTGAAATGTTGGGCCAAGGGGCGGTTTGGTTGATTAGTGCGGGTGTCTCGGAGATGTTCCCTAAATCGCTCTGCTAGGAGGCGCCCAGTCTCCCCAATGTAGAGGAGACCACATCGGGAGCAACGGATACAATAAATGATATTAGTGGATGTGCAGGTAAAACTTTGATGGATGTGGAAGGCTCTTTTAGGGCCTTGGATAGAGGTGAGGGAGGAGGTGTGGGCACAGGTTTTATAGTTCCCACCCTCCCATCCTGGCACTTACCCCTGCCACCGCAGGAACTGTAAAACCTGTGAAATATTGTTTTTACCGAAGTAAAAAGGGAACAGAGTGCCAATCAAACTGTGATTGCCACTTCTTGAAAGATCTTCCCTTTATAATATTTAGATGTTTGCCTTTCTGAAATGTTCTGATGAAGTTGACTCATCTGAAATGTCAAATGTCAACTTCACATGTCAACTAACTGACTAGATTTCTACCTTCTGCATATTATTCTTCTGCTTGTCATTTCCAATATTTCTTTTCTTATATTGTTCCAGAGGATATCCTCTATCGTCTAAAGCTCATCTTGAGACTTGGAGAATTCTTTTCTAATATTATAACTGGGTAACTGGGTAAAAAAGGATGAAATGATTGCCTTAATTTTCCCACATCATATTTTGCTTTAGAATTGAGAGAGATTCTGTTAGTGTCTCATTATTTATATTTTAAAACTAAAGAATTTTCTGAGGTGAAATAAAGGATAAGCTACATTTTGAAACTTTTTTTTTCCCAGTTGACTAAGCTTAATAATGCGGTACCATTCTTATGGTTACACACATTCACCTGGGCCCACACAAGTATAGTTAGCAGTGTGTTGGGATGGCCTTAAAAGGGTTTTTACCGTCCATGAAAGCTAAGACAAAGGAACACATGGTTAGCTGTTGCTTGACTAGTCATGTTGTGATTAGATCTACTATGCAGCCATAGAGTTCAAACACTCTCCTGGGTGCAATTGTACAAAGCACATTTTGAAGTCTTATTTTCCTCTCAGGGACACTAATTTCTGTCGAACCAGGTACATCACTTCCAAAGGAACGAAGGGCAAAGTAAGGTCACAACCATTCCCTCACTTTTTTCCCAGGGCAATGTCCTGAGGAATCAAATCAAAACAAGGCCTGACTGTTACCGCCAGTCAGCATTAATGCTTACATTTTCCAGGGTAATAACTCTACCAATCAGAGTCTACTTGCCAACCAATCAGTACACTCCTCTCATATAGTATCAAAGTTGGTTTCCCCTTATTGGAATTCTTGTGAATTGTCCTGATGAGTGCAAGATGAAAAGCTTTGACAAAACATGTCTTTTTATCAGCACTGCTGAAATTCTGCATTATGTATACTTCCCTGTATATATCAGAAACTTAGATAATGAGTAAAGATTTGTGGGAGAAAATAGAAGGCTTTGAAAAATTGAATGCTAAAACATAGGCGA
The DNA here is from genome assembly GCF_047496795.1 of Chiloscyllium punctatum. Classification (NCBI taxonomy): domain Eukaryota; kingdom Metazoa; phylum Chordata; class Chondrichthyes; order Orectolobiformes; family Hemiscylliidae; genus Chiloscyllium; species Chiloscyllium punctatum. The sequence continues at coordinate 45,821,197 of NC_092744.1, forward strand.
ATAATTCCACGTGCAGACCATAAGACAAAGAAGTTGAAATTGCAAGAGCAAAAAGAACTCTAAAAAGTGGCTTCCAGAAAAGAAAATGATCAGAGCAAAAAGTTAGAGGGATCTCTTCTAGAGGATAAAATGTATGGCAGCAAAAAGAGGGATTGATCTAGGCATGGTTGGATGATGGCTGGCTCAGAGCAGCTACAGTGGAGAGAGGATAACAGGTCTCCTGGCAGGAATAGCTAAACTCCCCAAAATGCACATGACCACACATCAGCAATTTCAGCTGGGATCAACAGTTAGGAAGAAAACACCTTGCTTATTTCTTTTTATCCTAAACAGGAATCACTGAAGTTAATTGCAATACTTCAACCCCAATCCCAGCTGAGAAGTGCCCATGTAGTAAAGACTGCAGATCAAGCTCAGGACCTGCCTCATGAGGTCTCATTCACAGAATAAACCCATCGGGTCATCAGCACAGCTTTTAATGAACGCTATAAACAGTAGGGGTGCAATACTGATCCTGCATCATGAAACTGATTCCTGAAATCAGGCACAGTTTTGTCCATGATCTTCATTTTGTGATTCCTATTGCTAATCCAGTTTTGAATATAAATTGTTGAATGACCATTCACAGATTTATTTTAAAATATGCAATTTTGTTGAATAAATTCTGTATATTAATGATGTGTTTTTTGACAAATATGATTGCACATAGTGTCTGAACATAAATTCTCAGAATGAAAGTGTATCCTGTAGATCTGTCATTTCTTAGAATTATTTTAATTAACTCGCTAAAATGTTTGCAATATTCCACCAGCAAATTCTTTGTCTCTTGCTAACATATCAGTCATAAAGTAGACCATCTGAGGTCTCTTTTGAAAGTAAATTGACTGAAGAAGCTTATCAGGTCATCGTCAGTATCACTACAATGTTCAGCACAAAGTCATTAGATTGGATAAATGTGGATGCAAGGTGTCTTGTTGACATAATATCTGCACAGTGGTGTCAGAATGGAAAATCAATGAGAAATTTTCCCTGTTCCTGAACATCAAAGGCAGTGGGTGTCAATTGGGAAAAAATGGTGGGAGTGCAAAAATGTGATTCTTGACAAAGAGAAAAAGAAAATGGTTTTTGTTTTTTAGAAATGAGATGAGTGGTGAGGGGCATATTTTCATGAATTAACATTTTATTATTATCTAATGTTGATTTATTTCTTTGCAAGTTGCTATTTTCCTCGGAAGTAAGGAAGTAAGATCTTAAAGTAAGGGAACACTTAGGAAGCAGCGATCATAATATGGTAGAGTTCAGTCTGCAGTTTGAAAGAGGGAAGGCAAAATCGGATGTAATGGTGTTACAGTTAAATAAAGGTAATTACGAGGGCATGAGAGAGGAACTGACGAAAATCGATTGGAATTAGAGCCTAGTGGGGAAGACAGTAAAGCAAAAATGGCAGGAGTTTGTAGGTATAATTGAGGACATTGTACAGAGGTTCATCCCTAAGAAAAGTAAGGTTATCCGGGGAGGGATTAGACAGCCATGGCTGACAAAGGAAGTCAGGAAATGTATTAAAGAAAAAGAGAGATCCTATAAAGTGGCCAAGAGCACTGGGAAATCAGAAGATTGGGAAGGCTACAAAAACAAACAGAAGATAACAAAGAGAGAAATAAGGAAGGAGAGGATCAAATATGAAGGTAGGCTAGCCAGTAATATTAGAAATGACAGTAAAAGTTTCTTTCAATACATAAGAAACAAACAACAGCCAAAAGTAGACATTGGGCCACTTCAAACTGATGCTGGAAGGCTAGTGATGGGAGATAAGGAAATAGTTGGAGAACTTAATAAGTACTTTGCGTCAGTCTTCACAGTGGAAGACATGAGTAATATCCCAACAATTAAAGGGAGTCAGGGGGATGAGTTGAGTATAGTTGCCATTACAAAAGGGATAGTGCTAGAAAAGCTAAAAGGTCTTAAAATTGACAAATCTCCTGGCCCTGATGGGCTACATCCTAGAGTTCTGAGGGAGGTGGCTGAGGAAATAGCAGAGGTGTTGGTTGAGATCTTTCAAAAGTCACTGGAGTCAGGGAAAGTCCCGGATGATTGAAAGATCGCTGTTGTAATCCCCTTGTTCAAGAAAGGATCAAGACAAAAGATGGAAAATTATAGGCCAATTAGCCTAACTTCAGTTGTTGGTAAAATTCTAGAATCCGTCGTTAAGGATGAGGTTTCTAAATTCTTGGAAGACCTGGGTCGGTTAAGAACAAGTCAACATGGATTTAGTAAGGAGAGGTCGTGCCTGACAAACCTGTTGGAATTCTTTGAAGAGGTGACAAGTAAGTTAGACCAGGGAAACTCAGTGGATGTGGTCTGTCTAGACTTCCAAAAGGCCTTTGGTAAGGTGCCACACGGGAGGCTGCTGAGCAAGGTGAGGGCCCATGGTGTTCGAGGTGAGCTACTGGTATGGGTTGAGGATTGGCTGTCTGATAGAAGTCAGAGAGTTGGGATAAAAGGTTCTTTTTTGGAATGGCAGCTGGTGACAAGCGGTGTCCCACAGGGTACAGTGTTGGGGCCGCAGCAGTTCATGTTATATATTAATGATCTGGATGAAGGGACTGGGGGCATTCTAGTGAAGTTTGCCGATGATACGAAGTTAGGTGGAGAGGCAGGTAGTACTGAGGAAGTGGGGAGGCTGCAGAAGGATCTAGACAGTTTGGGAGAGTGGTCCAGGAAATGGCTGATGAAATTCAACGTGAGCAAATGTGAGGTCTTGCACTTTGGAAAAAAGAATACAAGCATGGACTACTTTCTAAATGGTGAGAAAATTCATAAAGCCAAAGTACAAAGGGATCTGGGAGTGCTAGTCGAGGATTCTCTAAAGGTAAACATGCAGGTTGAATCCGTGATTAAGAAAGCGAATGCAATGTTGTCATTTATCTCAAGAGGGTTGGAATATAAAAGCACCGTTGTGCTACTGAGCCTTTATAAAGCTCTGCTTAGGCCCCATTCAGAATACTGTATCCAGTTTTGGGCCCCACACCTCAGGAGGGACATACTGTCACTGGAGCATGTCCAGCGGAGATTCACACAGATGATCCCTGGAATGGCAGGTCTAACATATGAGGAACGGCTGTGGATCCTGCGATTGTATTCATTGGAGTTTAGAATGTTAAGGGGAGATCTAATAGAAACTTACAAGAGAATACATGGCTTGGAAAGGGTGGACGCTAAGAAATTGTTTCCGTTAGGTGAGGTGACTAGGACCCGTGGGCACAGCCTTAGAATTAGAGGGGGTAAACTCAGAACAGAAATACGGAGACATTTCTTCAGCCAGAGAGTGGTGGGCCTGTGGAATTCATTGCCGCAGAGTGCAGTGGAGGCCGGGACGCTAAATGGCTTCAAGGCCGAGATTGATAAATTTTTGATGTCGCAAGGAATTAAGGGCTACGGGGAGAATGCTGGTAAGTGGAGTTGAAATGCCCATCAGCCATGATTAAATGGCGGAGTGGACTCGATGGGCCGAATGGCCTTACTTCCAGTCCTATGTCTTATGGTCTTATGGACAATTCCTAACATGAAAGTCTGAGCAGGTACCTGGCAGTAGTAACTCATTGGTGTTTTCTGTCATCTTGACCAGCATTCCCCAACATCTCAGGATATTCCCCATCCTAGTGCAAAGCTGTGTTGCCTTTCATCCTCATCTGAATTATGAATGCACAATATAAATGAGAAATAGCTGCTGCTCCAAAACACTGCATGGAGTAAGTGTTTTCTCCCTGTCTGGGTGAATGGGCTCCACTTGTGAATGATGTCAGACTCTTTAAATGATAATTGCGTTAATCAAGCACGTACACAGGACAGGTTAAAGATGTGTGTAATTACAGAATTCTGTGTATAAACTGCATACAGTGTCCAACTGTGTCCAGTACAAATCCTGGTGACAATCAACATTTACAATGACGCTGCTCAGTACAAATTGACCATAGTCACCTATTTGAAGCAGAAGTAATCTTGAGTAATATGGGGTTGAGGATGGGGGCACATAGGCTTTCATAATCTTACCACAATTATAATCTTCTATATATTTGCATAACATGGTTTTTGCTCCATACATAGGAGTAAGTTTTACTCTGTCAAATCTATATGTACAGACATTTGATGGCCTTCCTTCTTGGAGTCCTCTCTGTTTTACAGTATCAAGGAATAGGTAGACTGCCATTTGTATGTGATGCAAATGCAGTTTGCTTACATCATTGAGGAACCATTTTGTTTTACATATTCTGCACACTGATTCACCGAAACAATGACAAATGGATTCAGTCACAACAGAGGCTATCATCACTGTGGCTACAATGAAACAATGGTGCAGAGTGATTGAGGAGGAACAAGTCTGTCAGTAAGCCCAAGACCTGCAGCAACCTCTCGAGGATGCTGGCCAGCCTCCATGTGAAGAGGTCATAGATGAAAGTTCCCTCAGGATGTTGAGGACGTACAGGAGACCAAGAATCTAACAACCTCATGCCATTTTTTCTAGGTGACTAAAGTGCATTGCTGCTGCTGAATAAGGATGCACTGGGTCACTGTGTCATCTACTGGAGCAGGATTTGTGATCTGAAAGTTGTAAAGGCCATACTAACCTCATGGTCATCAAAATGTAAAAGTGACTGGCTGTTTCCAAGAATTCACTGGGGACCTATGTGGGATAGCTTAATCCTCAACTGACAAATGTATCAGGGCTGTTACTGACACAATTTGCATAAGATCACACAATTTGATCTTGTTTCCCTGTGACAAGGTCAATACTGTTGCCTGGGCAAAAGACGTTTCCAACATAGCTGGCATCCCCCAGGTACAGGGCACTATAGGCTGTACACATGTTGCATTGACAGTGCCATATCATAATGTTGACTTCATCAGTAGAAAAGGTGTCCAGTCAGTCAATGTACAAGTGATCTGTCAACATCAGTATCACTTCGAAGAGGTCTGCTACAGATAATCCCTAGTGCCATGATCCCCACATACTTGATGAAATAAAATGGGAATCTGGAAGTTAAGGGCTGGATGCCTTGTCATGATGGTTACTGTGAGACAAGGCCTACACTCCGCAACCATGGATGATGACTCAGTAATGCAAATTCTGACTGCAGGTACAATGCAGCCCATTCTTCCAGCAGAACCATGATGGAGCAGATGATTGGCCTCATGCAGATGTTTGAATCTGTCTGGGGCCTTGCAGTACAGTCCAGATAGAGTGTGCAGCATGGTCCTAACCTTCTGTGCTATATACACCTAGAGCAGGCAAAAAGAATGCAATAGACATTAGGAAAGTGGTATGAGTGTTCTGAGGAGGAAGATAAGGACCAGAAATAACATTACCTTCAGCATAATAGAGCAGTGCAACAACCAAGACAGGACTTAACTGACATTCTGTTTCAATAGATGCGAGTTGGATGTTGTCATAATTTCTCTTCTTTAAATTTGTTCTTACTCAAAAGGCGAACATTTCCTGTTTAATCCCAGAAGAAAATGTACCTTTTTTGTCTGCTTATTCTTCGTTTCCTTTTTATTTAATTAAAGTTAATACTAACAATAGTTTGAAATCTTGGCAGCATTTGATGCTCATACATTCACTCATGACAAGATCTCAAGTTATGCTGGGCTCTAGATGAACATAGTGCACAAAGGATGGGTAGCCCTTGTAGCTGCAGCTACAATGAAGTGAACAGACAGGTGATGATTTAAAGTATTAATATACAATTATGAATATGATATCCTACTTCCAATGAAATTTCACCTATGTCATGTATGTGCCCTCAGAAGCTTTCCTTTTACATTTCTCTTCCTCTATGTCTATTCCAAACTGGCGGAGTTTGCTGGGATTAAACATGGTGCCAGTGTTGGAATACCCAGAAATGATTAGTGGCAATGGCTGCTTGTTATGAGCCCACATAGCAAAAGCTAAACTATTCTCAATACAGTACAAAACAGTTGAGACTTCTGATTATCTGAACCATCTAAACAGTGACTGAAAACATCCAACTGAATGATAAAAGAAAAAGGAAGAACAGATTGAATGAACAATGGAGAAAATATACAAAAAAAATTACAAGAATTAGATTTATTAGAAAGATCTTATTTCAAAGCACACTTTGGGAAAGAACTGAATAATATCTTTTGTATTCTTCTAATGTAAAAGTGCTCTCAATTGCTTTTAAAGAGAACATGTTTAAAAGTGTCATATATAAAATTATGACAAGAATGTTAAATAGTATATTGTTGTGCATCTGCTTGATAAGTAATGTAATTTATCTATTGAAGTTAGTGTAACTTCTGTGGTAACCATAACATGTATTAAGTGATAAATGAGCTTGGGAACTAAGATTGTCCACATATTACAAATGAAAAGAGAAAGTACTTAAAAGCGAAATGCTACCCACACAGAGGCCCAGTGGTATAAAGAGAACAAGAAGGACTTGTGCAATTCTTCCTGCAGAATAATTTAAGAAAAGTTGTCAGTGAACTTAAAATGTATGACTTAAACATCAGACAGACATAATGCTTCACTGATGTCTTCATCCATTCACCTGACAGTGAAGCATTGAAAGCCAGTGTGTGGTTTTAAATGCCTAATTAATTAGGGGTAACTCAATACATTCTACTGGGCAAATGGTGGGACTTAACCTTTTGCCTCTTCTTCCGCCTTTTCTTCTTTTCCCCAACAAAAGTGCCTCTATTTCAATTGAATTTGTTCATTTTAGTCACAAAGAAATCCTCGTACTTCCATTTAGAAGGCCAAAAAAAAAATTAGCAGCAATAAAGATAAAAAGGTTGTTAAACATCAATGTCTTAGGGATGGCAGGACACATGACAACCAAATAAATGGCTTCATCTTCACTTCATGGCGGGTCAGCACACAATCTGCTTTTCATCAGAAGGAGGCAGCTGCTTACATACAGTGACTTATCAAATGTGATGATCAAGCAGCAAGTTATCTAATTACTTAAAACTGGAATAACAACCAGGATCAGGCGTATTATATATGGTAACATGACTTGTTTTTCCAAATTCTTTAACTTCCAAATTCTTTAACTTCCAAATTCCATTATACGTTTGTATAATATTGAGTATTCTTCAGTGGAATACATTGAAACCAAGTTTGTTTAAGTCTGTTTTACAAATCAGAATTTTTTATGGTAAAAATGCTCATTAGTAATCTGCACAATAATTCACTACATTTCAACAAAGAGATTTACTGATAATAAACTATATTCAAATCCATTCTTGACATTGATGTTGTGGAACTGAAAAATAGGGGCATGATTTCCCATCAATAGTCAGTATGGTGCTGTTGAGATCAAATATAGATCATAATGAAACTCCATGTCAAGATTAGTAACTGAACAGCAACTTTACGGGATTGGTAGCTGGAGATCATGCTTGGCATTCAGCTAAGAATGGTGCGCTTGAAACTGCAGGATTATTGGAGGCCTAGGAGGAAGTGAGGACTGCAGGTGTTGGAGATCAGAGTCGAGAGTGTGTTGCTGGAAAAGCACAGCAGGTCAGGCAGCAACAAGGAGCAGGAGAATCGATGTTTCAGGTATAAGCCCTTCATCTGGAATGGGGCTTGTGAGCTGGGGAGCTGAGAGATAAGTGGGAGGGAAGTGACGCTGGGGGGAAGGTAGCTGGGAATGTGATAGGTAGATGGAGGTGGGGGTGAAAGTGATAGGTTGGAGAGGAGGGTGGAGTCGATAGGTGGGAAGGATAATGGACAGGTCAAGAGGGTGGTGCAGTGTTGGAGGCTTGGGACTGGGATAATGTGAGGGGAGGGGAAATGAGGAAACTGGGTGAAATCCGGATTGATCCCATGTGGTTGCAGGCTCCCAAGGTGAAAAATGAGGTGTTCTTCCTCCTGGCATCGGGTAGTTAGGGTTTGGCAATGGAGGAGGCCCAGGATCTGCATGTCCTTGGTGGAGTGAGAGGGGGAGTTGAAATGTTCAGCCATGGGGTGGTGGAGTGGGTTGGTGCGGGTATCCCACTAATGTTCTCTAAAACGATCCACAAGTAGGTGTCCTGTGTCCCCGATGTAGAGGAGACCACATTGGGTGCAACGGGTAAAGTAGATGACGTGTGTGGAAGTGCAGCTAAATGTCTGTCGGATGTGGAAGGATCCTTTGGGGCCTTGGACGGAGGTGAGGGGGGAGGTGTAGGCACAAGTTTTGCACTTCTTGCCATGTCGAAGGGGTGGGGGATGTGGTGCTGATGGGGGCCTTGGTTCTCACAAGGAAGTTGCGGAGAGAATGGTCTGTCCGGAACGCAGATGGGGTGGGGAGGGAAATATATCCCAAATGGTGGGGTCTATTTGCAGGTGGCGGATGTGGCGGAGGTTGATGTGATGTATCTGGTGGTTGGTGGGATGAGAAGGTTAGGACAGGGGTTTTTGTCCTTGTTGCGATTGGAGGGGTGGGGTTTAAGGGCAGAGGTGTGGGAAGTGGAAGAGATGCGCTAGAGGGCATTGTCGACCACATGGGAGGGAAAATTACAGTCTTTGAAGGAGGAGGCCATCTGGCATGTTCTAAGGTGGAATTGGTCCTCCTGGGAGCAGATGCAGTGAAGGCAGAAGAATTAGGAATAAGAGATGGCGTTTTACAGGAGGCAGTGTGAGAGGGTGTGTAGTCCAGGTAGCTGTGTGAGTCGTTGGATTTGTATTAAATGTCTGTGTTTAGTCGGTTGCCGCAGATGGGGTTGGAGAGGTCTATGATGGGGAAATAGGTGTCCAAGATAATCCAGATGAATTTGAGGTTGGGGTGGAAGGTATTTGTGAAGCTGATGAACTGTTCAACCTCTTTGTGGGAACACGAGATGGAGCCAATTCAGCCATCAATGTAGTGGAGGAACATGTGGGGGGGTGGTGCTAGTGTAGCTGCGTGAGATGGACTGTTCCATGTACCCGACGAAGAGGCAGGCATGGCTGGGGCCCATTCGGATGCCCATGACTACCCCTTAGCTTGGAGAAAATTGGAGGATTGGAAGGAGAAGTTGTTGAGGGTGACGACCAGTTCAGCCAGGTGGATGAGGGTTTGGTGGAAGGGTACTGGTTGGCTGGGCATGAGAGGAAAAATGTAGGGCTTGGAGACCTTCATCGTGATGGATTAATGTGCACAGGGACTGAATGTCCATGGTGAAGATAAAGCATTGGGGGCCGGAAAAACAAAGGTCTTGGAGGAAGTGAAGGGTGCGGGTGGTGTCTCAAATGTAGGTGGGTAGTTCCTGGACTAAGGGTGGCAGGACAGTTCAAGGTATGCAGAGATGAGTTCGGTGGGGCAGGAGCAGGCTGAGACAATGGGCTGACCACGGAAGTCAGGTTTGTGAATCTTGGATAGGAGGTAGAATTGGGAAGTGCAGTATTCATTGAGATTGGAGGTTGTGGATGGGAGATCCCCAGAGGTGATTCGGTTGTGGGTGGTCTAGGAGATGATATTTTGATGATGGGAGGTGAGATTGTGAGTGAGGGGGAAAGAGGTGTCTGCAAGTTGGCACCTGGCTTCAGCAGTGTAGAGGTCAATGCTTCAAACTACCAGAGCATCCTTTTTGTCTGCTGGTTTGATGGTAATATTGAGGTTGGAGTGGAGGGAATGGAGGGCTGCACATTGCGAGGGTGAGAAGTTGGAGTGGGTGAAGTGGTGGACAGGTTGAGGTAGTAGATGTCATGGTGGCAGTTGGAAATGAAGAGATCAAGGCCGGGTAACAGACCTGTACGGGCTGTCCAGGTGGATGGGGTGTGTTGGAGGCAGGTAAAGGCGTCCTTGGAGGGTGGGCAGGAGTCTTGATGGGAAAAGTGGGCCCGGAGGCAAAGGTGGCAGAAGAAATGTGTGATGTCGCAACTTGTATCAAACTCATTAATCCAGGAGCGTAGTGGGATGGACATGAGGCCTTTGCTGAGGATTGAATGTTCATCCTCAGTGAGGGGGGGGGGATCTGGGGGAATGGCAAAAACACAACAGGGCTGGAAGCTAGGACCTGGTGTGAGTCAGGAGCTGGGTATGGAGGAGGAGACTGCTATTGGAGTGGGTGTGGTTATGGGGTCTGGAGTGACATCATTAATGGAAGTGACGCTCACCATGGGGGTGGAAGTAGAGCCTATGGTGGTACCCGGCAGGGTGGAAGTAATGTAAAATGTGACATCAGTAATGTCATCAGCTGATCGTTGGAGGCTGTCCAGCCCAACGACAAGGAGCTGATGCAAGTACAAGAGAGTGTCTCCACTTTGATGAATCCTTGCAGAGCCTTTAATAAATTTGGAATTAAGATAATCCTTCACAGGGGAACCCCTTCACAGGGTGACTTGCACCTACATCTGTCGAGAGCTGGACAAGACAGTGTATGGCTGGGACCCTCAAGATGTTCCAAAGTGCTGGCCCTCATCCAACCTGATGCCTCCAAATATTTCCAATACATGTGATATGCCAGGAGACAACATTGTAAATTCCAGGTGACCCCTGACTAGTGGACTTAATTGGCCTTAAATTGATTTAACAACCAATCTTCCATTTACATGTAGGAAACTGTTTGGACCCCCATTCCAGTCTCCAGGAAAATGACCACTAGTTGAGAGCCATAAGCTGTCTGCTGTCAAGAAATCACTTATCTTCCTGATGTTACCAATCACTGTTGGACTGTGGTTGGCATAAAGTAGTATCTCTCTCACCATCCCTCCTTTCTATTGAGCCTAGCAGCCTACATAATTAGGAATGGTATAGAATAAAACATTACGGAGTATTTACAAGAAGACACCTTTGTCTTACATGACAGGATGCAAATTATTGCATGGTAACAATAGGTTAAACTTACATTGACTAGTTAGGTACAATTACAAATCTTATCAGGAGTCAGAGGTTACCCGCTTGGCTCCTTTAAGACCACATGCTGAATTGCTTCTCCATTCAAGACTGTGTCACATTATCAGATTGGGTAGAGCTTAATTTAGTTTCCCATGCACCTAACAGTATGGGCAATTTAGCATGGCCAATTCACCTAACCTGCACATCTTTGGATTGTGGGAGGAAACTGGAGTACCCAGAGGAAACCTACACAGACATGGGAAGAATGTGCAAACTCCACAGAGACAGTTGCCCGAGGTGGGAATTGAACCCAGCTCCCTGGCACTGTGAGGCAGCAGTGTTAATCACTGATCTGATAAATTTCCAATTTTTACTATTACTATTACTCCATATTCCACTAGCCACTGGCCTCCCAAATTCAGACAGTCTGAAGCTTTCACAATTCTTCCAGTCTTTGGACAAGGAAGATTTTTAGGTCTTTGGTTAGAAGACTGTTGACTTGAATTTTGGTTTTCTGTAAATTATTTTCCTGCCAGAGGATTTTAATCACTTGGTGTCTTCTGTGGGAAATGTTCTTGCTAAACCTGGAAATTCTCCAACATGTTTTCTCTAAAGTGTTCAATCCTGAGTTTTTGTTTGATCTGTCTCTGACATTAACTCTTCACGGCAGTATTATTTCTCCTGCCACTTCTTATTGAGATTACTCATTCTTTTCACTTGAAAGCTGCTTTAAAACTGTAACATCTCTGTGGTGCTTCATTCTATTTTCTTTAATGATTGTACATGAGATAAATTCTGGTGGAATTAAAACTTGTAATCTTTTATTAAACTAAAGCTCTTTTAATTCCCCTGTTGTAAGGGAGCACATAGTTTTCACAACATGATTAGACAGTACCAAAATACATGAATAGTTGGACAATGTATTCTTATACTAATGGGAAGGACATCTGGAAATTCTAGCATGTTTACTGAGAAAATATAAGGAAATCTGAAGAGATTCAGATGATGTGCTATTTTAGCCGGTCATGGTGTGAATGCACGGGAATGAATACTGATTGATAGTAAGGGGTGGGGGGGGGAGGTGGGGTGGCGGTGCAGGAGGGAATTTGGGACCCAAGGAAATAGTGGGAAAAGAGATCTGTCTGAAAATGGTGCAGTTGGGAAAAGGAGCAAGTCAAATGGTCAGGGCAGGAAGGAACAAAACAGAGAATAAGTAGGACTGGTAAATTAAACAGCATTTATTTCAATACAAGAGGCCTAACAGGGAAGGCAGATACACCCAGGGCATGGTTGAGAACATGGAACGGGGATATCATAGCAATTACAGAAATGTCACTCAGGGATGGACGGCTTAATATTCCAAGGTATAGATGCAATAGGAAGGAAAGAAAGAGGGCAAGAGAGGTGGAGGAGTGGTGTTTTTGATGAGGGAATAACATTATGGCTGTGCTTAGGGAGGATGTTCCTGGGAGTACATGCAGGGGAGTTATTTGGGTGGAACTGGGAAATAAGAAAGGAATGATCACCTTTTCAGATTGTATTATAGACCCCCCCCCACCAGCCCCACTAGCCAGCAGGAAGTTGAGAAACAAATTTGTAAGGAGGTCTCAGTTATCTGTAAGAATAATAGGGTGGTAACGGTAAGGGATTTTAACTTTCCAAACATAGACTGCCATAATGCTAAGGGCTTGGATCAAGAGGAATTTGTTAAGTGTGTACAAGAAAATTTTCTGATGCAGTAATGTGGATGTACCGACTAGAGAAGGTGCAAAACTTGACCTGCACATGGAAAAATCAGGCAGGGCAGGTGACTGAGGTATCACTCGGGGAGCACTTTGGGGCCAATGACCAAAGTTCTATTAATTTCAAAATACTGATGGAAAAGCATAGACCAGATCTAATAGTTCAAGTTCTAAATTGGAGGAAAGCCAATTTTGACAGTATTAGGCAAGTTGATTGGGTGCAGATGTTTGTAGAAGAGATGTCTGGAAAGTGGGAAGCCTTCAAATATGAGATCATGAGAGTCCAGAGACTAGATGTTCCCTTTAGGGTGAAAGGCAAGGCTGGTAGGTGTAGGGAATGCTGGATGACTAGAGAAATTGAGATTTTGATCAAGAAAAAGAAGGAAACATATTTCAGGTTTAGACAGCATGGATCGAGTGAATCTTTAGAAGAGTATAAAGGCAATAGGAATATACTGTGGAGGGAAATTAGGAGGGAAAAAATGGGACATGAGATAGCTTTGGCAAATTGGGTTAAGGAGATTCCAAAGGGATTCTATAAATACGTTTAGGACAAAAGGGTAACCAGGGAGAGGATAGGGCCTTTCAAATATCAGCATGACTGTGTGGAATTGCAGGAGGTTGGGGAGATATTAAATGAATATTTTGCATCAGTGTTTACTGTGGAGAAAGATTTGCAAACTTGAGAACTTGGGAAAGTAAACAGCAACATCTTGAAAAATTTCATACTACACAGGAGCTGGTGCAGGATGGTTTTAAATGCATAAAGGAAGATAAATCCCCAGGATCTGATCAGATGTACCCTGGAAATTGTGGGAAGGTAGTGAAGGGATTGCTGGACTACGTGCTGAGATATTTGTATCATCAATAGTCACAGGTGAGGTGCCGGAAGACTGGAGGTTGGCTAATGTGGTGCCACTATTTAAGAAAGTTGGTAAGGAAAAGTTGGGAAACTATAGAGCCGTGAGCCTGACTTCAGTGGTGGATAAGTTGTTGGAGGGAATCCTGAGAGACAGGATTTACATGAATTTGGAAGGGCAAGCACTGATTAGGGATAAAGTGAGGACTGCACAAGGACAGAACCCCCGGTCCTCACTTTCCACCTCACCAACCTCCGTATACATTGCATCATCCTCCGCCATTCCCGCCACCTACAATGGACCCCACCTCCAGTGATATATTTCCTTCCCCACCCTTATCTGCTTTCCATAAAGACAATTCGCTGCGCAACTCTCTTGTCTGGTCCACGCACCTCCCCCCCTCACCAACCCACCCTCCCCTCCTGGCACCTTCCCCTGCCACCGCAGGAATTGCAAAACCTGCGCCCACACCTCCCTCCTCCTCATCTCTGTCCAAGGCCCCAAAGGAGTCTTTCACATCCATCAGAGTTTTACCTGCACTTCCACACATGTCATTTACTGTATTCATTGCTCCCAATACAGTCTCCTCTACACTGGGGAGACAGTACGCCTACTTGCAGAACACTTCAGAGAACATCTCCAGGGCACTCGCACCAACCAACCCCACAACCCAGTGGCTAAACACCAGTTTCCTCATTTCCCCTTCCCCCATCTTATCCCAGTTCCAACCTTACAACTTGGCACATCCTCATGACCTGTCCTACCTGTCCATCTTCCTACGCACCAATCTGGTCCACCCTCCTCTCTGACCTATCACCATTACCCCCACCTTCACCCATCTATCGCACCATCCCCCTAGCCCCAACCCCCTCCCATTTATCTCTCCACCCCTCAGCTCACAAGCCTCATTCCTGATTAATAGCTCATGCCCGGAACATCAATTTTCCTGCTCCTCGGATGCTGCCCAGCCCTGCTGCACTTTTCCAGCACCATACAGTCGACTATGATTAGGAATAGTCAGCATGGCTTTGTACATGGGAAATCATGTCTCACTACCTTAATTGAGTTTTTTGAAGAAGTAACAAAGAGGCTTGATGAGGGCAGAGTAGAGGACGTGATCTATTTAGATTTCAGTAAGGTGTTTGATAAGATTCCAAATTGTAGACTTGTTCACAAGGTTAGATCACAGGGAATACAGGGAGAGGGACTGGCTCAAAGGTAGAAGACAGAGGGTGGTGGTGGAGTGTTGCCTTTCAGACTGGAGGCCTGTGACCAGCGGTGTGCCACAAGGATCGGTGCTGGGTCCACTGCTTTTCATCATTTATGTCAATTATTTGGGTGTGAACGTGGTTAGTAAGTTTGCTGATGACACCAAATTGGAGGAGTAGTGGACAGGAAAGAAGGTTACCTCAGATTACAGTAGGACCTTGATCAGATGGGCCAATGGGTCATGGAGTGGCAAATGGATTTTAATTTAGATAAATGTGAGGTGCTGCATTTTGAAAAGGAAAATCAGGGCAGGACTTATACACTTGATGGTAAGGTGCTAGGGAGTGTTACTGAACAAAGAGACCTTGGAGCACAGGTTCATAGTTCCTTGAAAGAGGAGTTACAGGTAGACAGGATAATGAAGAAGGTATTTGGAATGCTAGTTTTTTAGGTCAGTGCACTGAGTATAGGAGTTGGGAGGTCATGTTGTGGCTATAGAGGACATTGGTTAGAACAGTTTTGGAATACAGCGTACAATTCTGATCTCCCTACTGTAGAAAGGATATTGTGAAACTTGAAAAGGTTCAGAGAGGATTTACAAGGAAGTTGCCAGCGTTGGAGGGTTTGAGCTATAAGGAGAGGCTGACTAGGCTGGGGCTGTTTTCCCTGGAGTGTCAGAGGCTGAGGGGTAATTCCATAGAAGTTTATAAAATTATGATGGACATAGATAGGGTGACTTCCCCAGGGTAACAGAAGTTCAAAACTAGAGTGGATAAGTTTAAGCTGAGAGGGGTAAGATTTAAAATTGATCTAAGGGACAACTTTTTCATGCAGAGAATGGTGTGGAATGATTTGCCAGAGGAAATGGTGGAGGCTGGTACAATTACAACATTTAAAAGGCATCTGGATGGGTGTATGAATTGGAAGGGTTTATAGGGATATGGGCCAAGTGCTGGCAAATGAGATTAGATTAATTTAGGATATCAGATCGGCATGGATGTGTTGGACCAAAACATCTGTTTCCATGCTGTACAGCTCCATGAATATATGACTCTATAACTAACATCCTTATTGATTAGGCCTAAAGATGTCAGCTCAGGTGGAAAAGGATTTTGATAGCTGTCAGAAAATCACCCACTTGAGCCGAGCCAAGATAGTTGAGATTAACAAGTTGTATAGATTCACAAAATACATGTTGAACTAGTTTCTGCTCTCTTCAGGCATTTGAATTTCTGTAACTACACTGTCCTCGTAGCTTTATTACAAACTTCAGCTGGACCAATCTGATGGCTATTGTTAGGCAGTTTTTCATTTACTCAAAAGAGTTAAGACAACTCCCTTTTTAAGTTATCAAGCTTATTATTCCAATCATGTGATAAAGAAATGATGTAATCTCAAAAATTTCAGATTTGAAACATAAATACTATTTTTCCCCTTGATTTATAGAAATGTTAAATACTGAAATTTTGGAAACATGTAAGTAGAAGTGTGATAAAAAATAGTTAAAGTGCAAGGGCGAATGTAATTTTTCAGACAACTAAAAATAGTTATGCAAGTTATATAGTAAAAAGTATCGGAATCACTGATTTCAGTAAAATATAATACAGTAACAAGAACCTTTCTGAAGGTCTCTGTATTTACTCTATAATCAAATTGATTCAATAGTTTAGACAGGTGGTGTTAACTATAATGTGATTCCTGTGGCAGCAGGTTAGAATCCCAATGGAATCCAGATTTGAACTTGTTGTATGTGCCTGGGTGTTGATGGAGGACTTGTAATTGAAGGCAATTGGGGACCCACATCCTCAAAACTGCAGTGTTAGAGTGTTATCACAGGTGCAGTGTCATTATCCACTGGTCAGCGAGGCCTATTTATTTTAAAACAAAAGGATAGTAGAACATTAATGCAAAAATTAGGAACTTTAATTTCAGAGACAACTTTCCGATACTTGTGTTGCAGCAGTACTTCCATCTATAATTGGGTCAGTACTTATTGGAAACATTGCAGTAAGTGCCCATGGCATTACACAATATTGATATTATAGTTAATTCTAATGTGGTAACTAGATAAGATGCAGCTTAATATTTTAACAAAGATAAATTATCAGCATACCAGGTCTTGAGTTAGTATTCCATCTTATATTGTTCCTTATGATTGAAAGTTCATCTAAAACTCTTGAAATATTCAGCTTGGTGCAGCTCATATAGGTTACAGCCATAAATAAGGTACAATTAAATACCACTGCATTTTCATGAGAACAAATTAATTAATAACACAGACACACAAGGCCAACACAATCTATCAGTTTTGCTGTATATAGATCAATCAATTCAAGCAGAACAAACATTTTGCAAACATATATATTTTCCAACCAGCAGTGTTTTTGTGCAATTGCTTAATGAATTACATTTCTCTGTGTAGGAAAGAGACATTCAGAGTGAATGCACTGAATTTCATGTGAAAGAATGTGGTTGAAGTCTGTGGGGTAATAGAATCAGACACTTAACATGCTTGCTGAAGCAACCTTAAGTGAAGAGTTGGTTTTTTATGTCCCAAGTAGAATGAAGACCTCCAACACTTTCAAAATTTTGAGTTTCTTGCAATGATAGCCTCTATTCCATTGGAATGCATTAGTCTAACCTCTCCACTGATCCAGTCCTGTACAAGTGCTGGGGGTTAACTGGCTACTTAACCCATTTAAGTGCTGCTAAATTAGCATACTTCTATTGGACAGCTGCTGTGTATGTGAGAGTCCGAATTTTGCTTATGCTGATAAAAACAGAAATAGAGAGTTAGTGGAAATGTAATATTTCTCCCCAACTTCACAGTTCATCCTTGAATGATATACTTAGCTATGTGATAGAGAATGTGCTGTTGTGCAGGGCTTTCCAAAAGATTGTTAGTATGATAAGCAAAATATTGTGTTACATCAGAGTTGATGGAAAATCAGATATTTCAGATGATTCACTACTAGTGAATTTTGTGTTGCAGCAGTACTTCCATCTATAATTGGGTCAGTACTTATTGGTATTCAATTGATCTCTGCAATTCACCAGTTATAAACATATAAATCTAAGGCCCAATTTTCAGTGACCCACAAATCAATTTTTCAGGCATGCATCCATTTGCTTTGTATATTTTTCTTGAGTTTCCATGGCTACACAAATGTTTCACCATTCTTCTTCAATATTCTTGATGAGTTGATATGCGGAATATTTATGGCAGACATTGCAGGCTCATACCTCATGGTGTAAGACAGGTTTTAATAACCCTTGAGTAATGAGGGAAACATTTGTCATTACCACTAGGGCGGCACAAATTGGTCTTGAAAGTAATTTCTGTAATCAAACAGTCGTGATCAATATTGTCCCTGATAATGTATTTTAATAACTCCAGTAAATTACTGGCAGAAGTTACAGGCCTCCAGCACATGGTCAACTTTGTCAATTCCACAAAGGAGTCCTTAAACAGTTGGAGACTTCTCATCATCATCTAAAAGGTGTTTAATGCCTGTTGGCAGCATGGGCAAGATGAGAATGTCTCAACCAAAGTGAGTTGAATTTTTCTTTCGATTTATTCAAGCACCATGCTATATCAATATTACACCTGCACCATGTGCCAATAGCCAATGTGTCTTTTTTCATGAGGGGAGGGACATCCTGGTGGCTTATTATCAGAATTTCACTCTCCCAATGCAGCATGAACACTTGCATTCTGTAACATGCATCTGGCAAAGGTTCAATGCCTCATGGCTCCTTATCACAGCTGACACAGTGTAAGTTTATGAATTCCTGAATGCAAGTAGAATTAGTAATGAAACACACATAGACACAGATTGTGAGTAAGAGGTGAGTCCAAAAAGAGAAAAATTAAATGAATCATTGATACAGATCAGTCTTATTGATGAAGAGTGGAGAGTTAAATGTTACAGTGGAGTTTACCGGTAGTGTTGATGTTGGTAGTTGAACAATCAGTTTCAAGATTCTTAGTTTTGCAGGTCTGTTGCAATCCTGTTGCTCTGATTCCTTTGTCAGGCTTGTTAGCTAGCTGGCTTTTTGTGCTCAGAATGAGAACGTCTCTTTGCCTGCAACAAGAGGGGTGTCTATGAGATATTTCTTCAGCCGTGACATTCACAACAAACTAATTCTAATATTGTTTAGTACCTTAGCCACTGACACACATGCGAACCTTAATCTCACACATGCACACAAGCAGCTTAATACTAGTAGCACACTCTAGCACACTTGAAACTGGCTTTTTAATCTTTAACTGGCTTTTAATGGCTGAAGCATTTTCAAATATCTGTGGGTAGATCTCTCTCAAAATGGTTTCACTTGATAAGATTCAATAATCAAGATATTTAATTAATTTCATGCATTAAAATATGAAAAATCAATTCAAGATAAAGAGTGCAAATCTGGTCACATGATGCTGAATTTGGTACAAAAAGCCCCAGACACAGGCACAGTGACACAGTGGTTGGCACTGCTGCCTCACAGCGCCAAAGACCCGGGTTCAATTCCTGCCTCAGGCAACTGTCTGTGTGGAGTTTGCACATTCTCCCTGTGGGTTTCCTCCAACAGTCCAAAAATGTGCAGGTTAGGTGAATTGGCCATGCTAAATTGCCTGTAGTGTTAGGTATAGGGGAACGGGTCTGGGTGGGTTGCTCTTCGGAGGGTCGGTGTGGACTTGTTGGGCCGAAGGGTCTGTTTCCACACTGTAAGTAATCTAATAACTTTTTTTGCTATAAATCTAAGATGTCAGCCGTGGCATCATTTGCACTGAATTTTCCTGTGTCTGGGGCTTTTTGTACCAAATTCAGCATCATGTGACCAGATCTGCACTGTTTATCTTGAACTGAGTTTTCATATTTTAATGTATGAAATTAATGAAATATCTTGATTGTCAACTAAAATTTCAAATTCAGCCCATCAGAATACTAGATATTTAATTAACGTTATGGTTAAGACTTTGAAATTTCAAAGTGTAATTATGATTTTTCTTTTTTTCACAACCGATATTCTATAAGCCTGTGTTTTAATTTGTTGCTATTGACTTTGTCATTCAGAAATTTGTTAACTCAAATGCTTCTTTCAATGTATCTCAGTGTAGTTGTTTCAGTGGAAACAAAACTTTTTTGTCTGTTCCCTCATGTGATTGAATCTGCTTTGAGTGCCCATTAATTTATCCCTTTACTCTGATTTATTCCCACAGCTGCTAGTATGCTTTTACTGCTCTCACAGCTTTTACTTTTGAAGAAGTTTGTTAACTTTCTATTGACTGTAAAATGTCTGTCAAGACTTGCAGCTTTCTGGTAAGGTTATCTAGGATTGAAAAGAGGTCTTGATCAATTGGACCAATGGGCTGAAGAATGGCAGATGGAGGTGATTTGGATAAATATGAGATATTGCAGTTTGATAAAACAAACAAGAGCAGGACTTGGTAGTGATGTTGAACAGAGAGAATTAGGGGTTCAGGTACATAGTTCTTTGAAAGTTGTGTCAGAGGTACCGAGTTTGGAGAAGATTTGTAGCTCAGTTGAGGTCTGGATGTCAGTTTGTTCACTGAGCCGGAAGGTTTGTTTTCAGGTGTTTCATCACCATACTAGATAACATCATCAGTGAGCCTCTGGTGAAGCACTGGTGGTATGGTCCACTTTTCATTTATATGTTTAGGTTTCCTTGCGTTGGTGATGTCATTTCCTGTTCTTTTTCACAGGTGGTGGTACATGGGATCCAAGTCAATGTGTTTGTTTGTGGAGTTCCAGTTGGAGTGCTATGCTTCTCGGAATTCTTGCATGTGTCTCTATTTGGCTTGTCCTAAGATGGCTATGTTGTCTCAGTCAAAGTCGTGTCCTTCCTCATCTATATGTAAAGATACATACAGGTGGTTAAGAAGTTGTTTAGCACATTTGCCTTCATTGCTCAGACCTTTAAGTATAATCATTGGGATGTCATGTTGAGGTTGCACAGGACATTGGTCTGGCTTTTTGGAGTGCTGTGTACAGTTCAGGTTGCCCTGTTACAGGAAGGATATTATTAAATTCGAGCGAGTTCAAAAAAGATTTATCAGAATGTTCCTGGGACTAGAGGGTTTGAGTTATAAGGAGAGGTTGGAAAGGCTGAGAATTTCTTCTCTGGAGCAAAGGAGGTTGCGGGATGACCTGGTAGAGGTTTATAAAATCATAAGGGACATAAATAAGCTGAATAGCAAAGGTCTTTTCCTAAGGGTGGGGGAGTTCAAAACAAGGGGGCATTTTTTAAGGCGGAAGAAGAAAGATTTAAAAGGGACCTGAGGGGCAGTGTTTTCACACAGAGGGTAGTTCTTATGTGGAATGAACTGCCAGAAGAAACAATATATGCAAGTACAGTTACAACATTTAAAAGGCATTTGGGCAGGTACATGAATAAGAAAGGTTTAAAGGAATATGGGCCAAATGCAGGTAAATGGGACTAGTTTAGTTTTGAAAACTTGGTTGGCACGGACAAAATGGACTAAAGGGTCTGACTCCATGCTGTAGGACTCTATGATCTAAGAGCTTTCTATTCAAAAGTGTTTCCTCCACAATAGCTGTTCAGTTCTGTGGATTTCCTGGCTGCAAGCTAGTCTTAAAGCTGTACCAAATTTTCTTGAAGAATTTTTTTTTAAGATTTGCTCTTCCTCAGAAGATCTCAGATCTCTTTCTTGACCTTCACTGCTGTCATAGTGTCCAGGCAGTGTATCCCAACATTGTAACCATCTTTTATTAGGGTGGTTTGATGTCAGAGAGACTGAGTTTACAACAAGTTAGAGCGTTGAGGAGAAGGCTCGTCAAATATCGGCTTTAAGCTTAGATTCAAAGTAACACTATTTATTACAAATTGATATTAAATACTGCTTCATATAGTAATCAGAGATATATCACTAATTGTTAGGGCTGCCCATGCCTAAAGCAGCATAAGATCACTGAAAGTGACAAAATGGATTTTTAGCTGAAACAGCAGTTTCCATACCTGATGTTTGAAGTTAAATTATAAGTTAGAGCAATTATAGCCTTCAGAGAGGGAGTATATCTAAGGTAACCAAATTAAGACAGTACACAAGGAATTGTGAAATGTATTTGGAAGAGTCCTGTTGAATAAGCAGTGAAAATGCAGCTGCTGCTTGTATATACACAGTTTGATAAGGAACATCCTTGGGAAATACTAATAGAAGTCTCCATACCAGACTAGTACTGATCATGGGATAGGGGTGAATTATCTGGCCCACTTCAGTTAAGATCTGCAGGTAATCATAGCCATATATATATATATATATATATATATATAAAATACTATTGGCAGAGGAGTACTGAAAAACTGGTGCAGGAGCTAAAGCCTGGAATGGGATTGAATGAGATGTATTGTGAAGGCCCAAGGATAGTAGATAAGGGGAGTCTGGTAATCATCATGGGATAACCTAAAGCTATCTACAGACTGCTCACACAGTCACATGATTAACCTGATTGGATGTGTATGTAACCAATTAATAATTTGAGTGGTTTGTAACAGCCAAGGCTGGGACAAAAGCAAATATGTAGAAAGTGTGTGTTTCCCTTTCTGCAGTGGAGAAATCCTTGGACTGCCAGATGCATTCTCCCACTGGTGTAAAATAAAAATCTCTTTGATACCGCAAATGGACCTGGGTGTCAAGTGATTCCTTCTGCCCCAAAACTCATGTTTACTTTCAATAATAAAGGATTAATCTGTCATTTTCATGTGTTCATGGCCATGTGCTCTTCAAACTCTCTATAAACGTTGTAATTTAGTACTCTTCTATTGTTTGTTCCTCTAGACTGTTCTAATTTAACTTCTGCTGTGATGTTTATGCTCAGTGATGTGCAGCTTTGTGACATCTTCAGAAGGTTACTCCAGCATCCTGAAGCCCTTACACAACATTGACCCGACTAAAGATGGATGAGACCTTACCTTTTTAAATGAAGGTCTGAAACCCTTGGAAACAAATATCAGTATCTATAAAAACGTAATCATTGAAAGGGCTACATTTAACAAATGGAGGCAGAAAGCAAGGGAGTGCATTGATTCCTTCATCATCAACTTTTATTGGTTGGCATGCAATTATGCATATATGACAGTCTAATGAACAAATTAATACAGAACCACATAGTAATTGGGATCATTGACAACATATTGTCCTTTTTTTAAAAAGTTAAATGGTCTTGTGATGTTTGCAAACAATATAGTTCACTGCACACTAAAAAAGTACTACAGTTCCTCCAGGAGTAGAGCTGTTTTTGATGCAATTCACATACTATTGGTGCAAACCAAGATAAAGATCACAAAATTTCAATAGCAGGTTATTTTCAGTGCAAATTGAGTTCTTCTGTCTTTTCTGCTAGTTTCAAACACATTGCACTAGAGATTGACACTGCCAACTGTTCCACCCGAAGCTGGACGAGTGCACCGTCATTCTCGTCCCACCACATTACGGGCCACGACATAATATTTTCCAGTTACATATTAAATACCTTACATTTTATCACTTTTTAAACAACAAGATCTGTCAACCAGGTTTCTTAATAAATATAACAATTGGTTTACAATCAAAACAAAACTTACTTCAATGAAGATGCAATAATTGGTTAATATACAGTTAGTAATATGGAAGTAGAACTATTTATGCCTCTAACTCTCCATAAATATACACACACAGGAAGAAAGGCAGATAGACATTCACTTCAGAATAAGAGAAAAGAAATCAGACTTTTCTGCAAAGATTCTGGAAGAAAGAACAACTTGACCAGTGGCTTATTTGTGAATGCAAAAGGATAAAGCAAAGCATACTTATCCTGCCTTGTGATAATGGTCTGCACTGCCTAGAGGAGTAGGGATGGGAAAAATAGGCACACAATGGTAATGCTATCTCTTCCACAGAAGCACAGCAATCTATCGCTCTTAGTCAAAAGATCGTAAGAAATGTGACTAGAAGTAAATCCCACAAATATAGTTTTCTATTTCAATAATATCATGGTTGACCCTTGACCTCAACACTTGCCCGTTCATTCGCCACAGCCTTGATTCCTAAAAACCTTTACTCCAGACAATATCAATGCTTATATCCTACTCATGTTCTACATTCTCAATCTTTGTAAATAAGATTCACAGAACTTGCGAGCTCATCATTTTCTTTCCCTTCTTCTGTTACATCATTCTTTGGCTGGATCTGCCATATCATCTGATTACCGATTTCACGAAGACTGAGTTATGCTGATGAACTATCTAATGCAATGGGCTCATACTAAATTGTCAATCATCCATTGCTTCTTACCACTGTTTCCCCCAGAATTGGCTTTATTTTATTTGAAAAGTGCTTTATTTTATTCACAAACAACCAGAATGACTTTCCCCACACCAAATCACCATGACTTTATTTTGTTTTTTTATTAACTACTAACCACTACCAGTGGTCGTCCATGTAGCCAACTAACTATTTACGAGCAAAATCCATTTTTGGCCAAAGTGAACCATCAAATGTGAGGGAGAAAGGTAGGGAGAATGGGAAGGAGCTAAATCAAAATGGAGTTGGAGAGGGAAATAAAGCACTGTACTCCCCTACAGTGCTCTCTCTAAAGGCATCAGTTATATAGATGGACACTGCATGCTCCCTCTCCATGGACACCCTGGCATGAACATAACCGTGGATGGGGGGGGGGAAACAGTAGGCAGTTAGGACCCCCTCCACAGCCCTCTACATGGACCTGTTAATGGCCAGCCTGGCCAGGCCCAGGAGCAGAGCTGCAAGGAAGCCCTCTGATCTGCCTACATCCCTCCACACTCGATGCACAAAATTCAGAAGCATAGGACTGAAATGCAGCCAAAACCACAATAACTAAATAGGGGGTGCAATTGCCCACAACCAGTATGTACAAGGTCCACATACTGAACAGCATATTAAAGAATTTGGCTGGGTATTCGTGAACCACCACAATCTGTGGTTGTAAGGGACTGCTGAATGCAACACCCTTTCACCCCAGGTCACTGATAGAAAATGGGAGGACTCCCCCGTATAGAGCCCTCCACTAGGGATCCCCACCGTCTGGCAACAAATAAGGCCATGATGTGTCCGGACAGCAGACATGAGAGGTGGACAGTGTGCAGCAGCAGCCTGTACAAAAGCCATCTTTTTGTAAGGTGAAAAGACTCACTACACATCGAATTGGCTTTTTCAAGCCTGCACTTCAGTCTTCAAGCATCCAACACATGTATTTGTGACAATGAATATGCAAATTACATTGCCCATTAAATTATTGGAAAGTCAGCTTCGCTGCAGATTACTCAACATATTTCGTGGCTCTGGCCCATATCAACTGGACAGTACGGAGGTGAATTTTGATGTAATATAGAAAAATTTGAATTATTGAATTTGGTCTTGAGGACCACAATGAATTTTTGTTTGTCTGTGTGTTACAGATCATTCGACTATAATGCGATAATTGTGTTCCTCTGCAACCTCGTGCTATCAAAAATTGCACTTGGAAAACTGCGATAGAAAATCACGCTGTAAAAGATCGCTGTAGGAAATTGTTATACCCATTCAGTAGAAAGTTTGCGTTATCTAATCAGCATTTACAATTTGTCAATCATGTTGACAAATTGCCAATTCAAGTTGACAAAATTTGCAATATCCCAGAATGACCTGTACTCTGAATAAATAGTTTACAATTGTGGGATTATAAAAACATGCTGGGCAAATCAAAGTAAAAGGAAACGTTTTCATAAATATTCCTTTATTTTAACTGAATAAAATCAAATTAACCTGTTTGGTTAGGCTGCTACCCTCAGAGAACAAACAGTTGCTGTGAAAGGGACCATACATCTTGAATTACTGTTTGAGTATCTTCAATGTTGCTTGATAATTTGTCTTTTTTTATTTACTCACTGGTGGGACTTAGGTGTTTCTGGCTGGTCAGCATTTATTGCTCAAATCTAGTTACCCTGAAGAAGGTTGTGGTGAGCTGCCTTTTTGAATTGTTTAAGGCTACATTTGATAGAAGCTACATTTGTAGTCCATCTCGGCCTCTTCTAGTGCTCCCTAGCATTTCAGATACCTGAAGCAGTCTATGTTCAAATGCAACAAGATCTGGACAATATTCAGGCTTTGGCTGATAAGTGGCAAGTAACATTAGGACCACATAAATGCCAGGCAATGACCATTTCCAATAAGAGGCAAGCTAATCACCTCTCATTGACATTCAAGCATGTTATCATCACTGAATCTCCCCACTATCAACATCCTTTGGGTTACCTTTGACCATAAACGTAATTGGAATTGCCACATAAACACTCTAATTACAAGAATATGTCAGAGGTTAGGAATACTGCAGTGAGTCAATCACCTCCTAACTCCCCAAAGCCTGTCCATCATCTAGGAGACACAACTTGGGAGTTTGATGGAATTCTGCTCACTTGCCTGGGTGAATACAGCTCCAACAACATGCAAGAAGCTTGACACCATCCAAGACAAAGCAGCCTGCATTCATTCCCTTTACCAACAGCATCGGTGTATGCAATCTACAAGATGCTCTGTAGAAATTCACCAAAGATCCTTAGACCACACCTTCCAAACCAGTGACCATTTCCATCTAGAAAATCAAGGGCAGCAGATACATAGAAACACCATTGCCAAACATATAGCCACTCCTTCGCTGTCACTGGTTCAAAATCCTGGAATTCCCTCGCTAAGGGCATGTGGGTCAACTTAGAGCAGTGGTTCAAGAAGGCAGCTCACCACCAATTTCTCGAGGGTAACTAGGATGGGCAATATAAGCTGGCCATCCAGTGATGCCCATGGCCCACGAAAGAATATTTTAAAAAATCAATTCCTCACTGCCCTCGCTAGTCATTTATAAACTGAAATGGTGTCTCAGTACCAGATAGCTGTCTTCCTTAAGCTCCTGCATCTGGTTCGAACATTAATTATGATTTTGGCATGCTGCTGAATCATCCAATTACACAACCGATACAATTTACATTTCCAGTGACAGAAGTGCATTAAAAAAATGAGGCAAAAAAAAAGAAGATTCCCCTAAAAGGATCTAATAAAATTAATCTAGTTTAGCCTGTGAGATGGTTCATCTTCAGCAATTTGTTCTCTTTCTTGAAGACCAAGAAAATTTCTGGGAACTAATTTAGTGGGTAATGAAATATAAACAAAGTCACCAGAGTAATTTTCATATAATGTAACTAAAAACAAAGATAAAGTTCAGGCTTTTCTCCCTTGTGAGAAGTAGTTATGAAGGTGACTGGAAGGGCAAAATGTTGGTGATTTGTCATTAAGCAGAACATTGCACCCTCGTCATCAGCTCAGAAATTTATGAAGGTACATGGTTGAGTTTGGTGACTCGTGACTAATGCAAGTGTTTAAGTTGCCAATTAATGATCAATGGAAGTCCTCATCCACGTTCCCACCTCCTTCCACTATCTGCAATTTCGTCAGCTCTAGACTGGAGGTGAATCATCCTACCCAGACTGGAAATCAGTGTAGGCTTGCTGTTCATTTAGTTTCAATCTGCACTATTGTCCAGCCCTAGAGAGATATCAAAACAAAACTCACCTGTTTCACACTTACTCCTCCATCTTGGAACCCAAGAAATAGACCCCACATTCTGTTCACCATCACAAGGCAGAAATCAGGACTATGAAGAAATACTTGCCACTTTCTTGGATGAGTACAGTTCCAATAACACTCAAGAAGGGCAACATTCTCCAGGACAAAGCAGGCTGTCTGTTTGGCAGAGTCTCTGAAGTAGCCTAGCAAGCCATTCAATTCAAGGCTGGTTTAGAGTGACCAACAAATGCTCGTCTTGTCAGTAAAAAGGTATCAAAAAAAGGATAAAAAATTCAAACTAAGGAGGATGGATGTGGTTATTGGGGATCAATTCTCTCCGACCAAGGACATGATTACATTTCCACGGAGTTATGTCACAGATCCAAATATTTTCATTTGCTTCATCAATGACATTCCTTGTATTGTAAAATCAAAAATGGGGTGTACTCTGATGATTGCTTAATATTCAGCACCTTTTGCATCTCCTTGGACACACGTGTGTGATGGACTGCTATCTGGTTGGTTGGATGAGTGGTGCTCAAACAATCCAGACAACGTAGACTGCTCAATTGGTGCCCCATCAATTAGAGTAATTGCTTCCTCCACCATTGATATAATATGTACTGTCGACAAGATGCAATGCAGCAACTCACCAAGGCTAGCAATTTGCACTTGATCCTGGGACAACGATGCCTGTCCTTCCAATTGTTGCCATGGGCAACACCATGGAGGCACCGGTCTCTGGCCATCAGTGAGCAAGACTTATCCCTTTTAGGTTTGCTTTGAGGCCAAGTCTTGACAGGGGAATCGCCACTACCTGATTAGCTTGTAGCTTGGAGGCCCTTCCCTAAATGAGGCAACATGGGCCAGAACTGCAGTGCCACACCAAAATTCTGGCCTGGAACAATGTTTCTTCCTGGTTGCTAGAACAAAATCTTGAAACTCTGTTCCGAACAGCAGTGAGGGAGTACCCACACCTGATGGATTATAATGGTTCAAGCTAACTGCTCACTGTCATCTTTTCAACACTAATTAGGGGCAAGCAATAATAGCCAACAGCTCCATATCCCAACAGAGAATGAAAAAAATGAACACTCTCTTGATCTGTAACAAATGGGTGAATTGTTAACTACCCATGTCGTAAGAATTTTTTTTTCAAGGATCTCAATATCTGAGGAGATATCCATGGAGAGATGTCCAAAATGGTGATGTCTCGAATGCCCATTCCTTTCATCCTCTTTTTTTCCCTATTTCAGGTGGTTGCTCAAGAGCTGTTGGATGGGGCAGTGATAAGATTCTAGAAGACACTAATGTCCACCACAAAATTCAAGACATGGTCATGATGAGTACAGGAGAGTTCTCCCTGAGAGATTGAAGTTGTAGAATCAATGTTTGAGGATGCCAGTAGTCTGTTCAGTATTGTCTACTTGATTGCTATATGGTTGTCCACACACTTGGGTCAACAATCACATATACAATTAACATCACATGTTGCAAGGTGGCCACTCTCTAGTTCAGTACAATAGCTTGAAATGAGCTGTGATAGCTGACTGATGCAGGATCAGTGACTGATGCCAGGACAGTAGATGCTCACCAATATAATGATCTGTGCATGATCACACAACAACTGCACATTCAGTGGGTGAAACCCTTTAGGGTTCGGTACGTCTCCCTAATGTGTTGTGATACTCACATTGACATGTGTGCAATTGATGCTTTATGCAATTCCAATATCCTGGCAAGCCACAGATCAGAAGTCACAAGCAAAGGAGTCTTGTATTTGTGTACAGGAGCAAATAAACTATGCTTCAATTGTATGGAGCACTAGTCAGAGTATTGTGCACAGTTATAGTCCCCTGTTGTGGAGTATATTGAAACTGACTGATGAAGCTACAGCATGACAAGGGTTGACTTGCAGCTGCAGTCAAGGCTAAGAAAATCGAATGAAAGCAGATATGAAAGTATGTGACAAACAGACTGTTGCCTAGATTTTGTAGTTAGGGTGCGAGGAAGAGCTTGCGAGTATGTCATAGGGAGAAATCATGAAATAGATTAACAAAATGTACCGACTGTTATTTGTGGCTTCAGGGAGGATCAAGTAAAAATGTATAAAAAGCATGATTAAAGCTGTTGCTGCAGAGCTCTCAACTTGCAACATAATCTAGATATAAGAAGAAATAAAGCTGGAGATTTGAAAAGATAAGGTTACATTTGTCTGAGAGCAGAGGCTCAGAAGACTGGGCTCCTGGCACCATTCTGGGTCTCTACTCTAATGTTCGTTTTCTTTTAGTTTTCTACTGTTGCAATGTAAAAACTAGCTTTGAGAGGTATTGTCAAGAAAAAGCTTAACTGAGAAAGGATAGTCACAATCCAGCTTGAAATTAGCCTTGAAGTCAACAAAATAAAGTTTCACAGTTGGCTTCCAACAAGTTTCAGTCTGCAAGTTAACTGATGGCTTGATAACTTTAAATATAAAAATGTTTAACAGATAAACATTTTTTTTAAATGAAACATTAAACATGAAATGTTTTGTAATATAGTATCTGGCAAAAAAATGTACAGTTCTAGTTCATTTCTCTTTTGATTATTTTCCAAAGCACACTTCTCATAAACAAAGACACATTGCCTCTGAATCCACAAAAAAATAGTCAGTTCCAAAGCGTGCAATATATTTTAGCACATTGCATATTTATTTCTGTATTACACTATTTGATAAGATAAATTTTTACTGTTGTTCTACAATCAAATGAATTGTGCTCACAATTTCTGCATTTGTGAGATCTGTCAATCCTGGTTTGTTTTAAGTATTGCAGTGTGAGTGCTTATTTCACTTCGCTTGAATTCTAGGTTTCACTCCCATCTGTGACTGTCTCCCAAATCCCTTGTTGATGTTAACAATGTAACCCACATAAACCAAAGCAGATTTGACATTTCTCTTATTCTATGAAGAGTTATTTCTCTGTTAGCTAATTAGAAAGCGGGCTTTATGTTTGGAAGAGTCAGCCCATTGATAATCTGCTTGACCTCATCGCAGGAATGTGGAAACATGAATGAATATTAAAAAATAAGAGGACGGAATGAGATGTTAAAATATTAAATTAAAAAAAAGACAAAATGAAACAACTCTTCAAAAGTACTTTTTTTTTCAATATTTGTTTATTCCAGTGTTACATAGAGTAATAATGTTACTGTATGGTCTGAAAGTGATATAGGTTCATTCCAAATATATGTTGACCTTGATTTCCTATTCAGTTGCAAGCTCCTTCAAAATTGTAAATCACCAAAATTGGCATAACCAGTGTGAAAGTTCTTGGAATTTTAAGGGCAAATTACATGAAGGAGAAATTACATTTCTGTGATAGAAACCAGCTCCACCCATAAAACTGGCTAGGACCCAAATCACCTTTGGGAATTTGTACTAATTACACTGTTTTGCTGACTTTCCAGAAAACTCCAAATGTTTTATTGGTTCTTTTCAATGCAATGATGCAAGTAAGCTTGTTTCAAAAGCATTTGAAAACATTTTGAATTCACCCTAATGGAACTAGTTAATGGTTCTGTATATTTTTAAAGTCATTTTTTGTTATTTAATTCAGTGTCTGAATTAAAATGTTCAGGCCCAGATCTCCTGGTTGCCTTATCTCAAAAATATTTGCATTGATGGTAAATCATAAAAAGTTCACTACATTAATTATTAGAATAAAGTGGTTGCCTTATGAGGAAATGTTAAGCAGGTTGTGCCTATAATCATTGAAGTTTTCAATAATGAGAGGTGAACTCATTGGAACGTATGAGATTTTTCAGGGATAGGACAAATGCTGGAAGGATATTTCCACCCCAGGAAAATTGAGAACTGAAGGGCGTATTTAAATACACAAAATCACCCATTGAAATTGGAGATTTAGATTTTCTTATCTAAGAGTATGGTGAATATTTGGAATTTCCTGCGTCAGAGAATTTCAAAGACTAGATTCTTAAATATTTTCAAGATTAATTTGGATCGGTTTTTGATGTACAGAGGAATCAAAGGGGTGAGGAGAGAACAATGGAGTTAAGACCACAATCGGATCAACAACAATGTCATTGGATGACAGAGCAGATTTAAGACTTACTGCTGCTCCTTATTAAGCAAGCCACACCAAGTTATATAAGTGAATGCATATATAAAGAAGCTGTTTTTTTTTGAAATTTCTGAAATGTTGCTCTGTTTTGATGGTTCATGGTGGACTTTGTGTTTAGTGATATACAAATGGATTTCTGTGGAGATTTAAAAATATCAGCTCTCAAATCCTGTGCAATTTTTCGGCTCAGATCACAAATTGTATTCAAAGCAGAAACTTAACTCCATGAAATTTTTATATTAAGAGTGTTGTGACTAACATTAAAGCAAGATTATTCTTTCATGATGTTAAAGTCTCTTAACTTGGCAGAACATTTGTGCAGAATTGAAAGTTTGCAAAAACATTCTGCTCCATACCTGATGGAAATGCAAGTTGGGAATACATTTCACAGTACTAAAAAGCATTAAAGGTCAGAGTTTGCCTCTTATTGCTAAAACCAACCCTTGGAGAAAGAAATTGCTTTCTATTTGGCTTGAATAATTATTCCATCAGTGCTCCCCTTTAATGTTTAATGTTTTCAAAATTCTCCAAATCCTCGGCAACACATACATATACAATACATCTTTTACAGCCATATACTGAGTAATTCGCCAATAAGACAGGAACATGGCTTTTTTCTGTTTATGAGTTTAGTTCAAATGCCAAAGGTTTAACTGAGTCATGCTTACTTTTCATATGTGAATGGAAATTCATCTAGAATTTAAAATGTTTTTATTCAAAGGGGACTTCTTATTGCAAGATAATAGGTTTTGGAGGGACAGGGGAAATTGAAAAACTTATTTATAATTTCTTGCAGGTTAGTCATGCCTGTTGGAAGAATAAACTTTGTAATTGTAAGTGCAAATTTAGTGGTGGAACTTTCCTGTACTGGAGGAGGTAAGGAAAATAGTGCATAGGGGATCTTTATTGTACAAGAGACAAAAAATTAGATTTTCGCCAAAGGGATTAACTTTTGTATTCAAGTTGGGAAAACACAAAAGATGGGTCCATCTTCCCAGCAACAGGAGTTGGGAGGCTTGTTCAAATCCATTTCCATCCCATTAAAAGTACAACTCAATGGAATCAACTGGTCTTTTCCAATTAATTTCTACCCAATTGAGAAATCCTTTGTTTCAAATGCCTGACCACGTACAACAGATTTTTACCAGACTGATTCCTGGGATGGCAGGACTGTCGGGTGAAGAGAGATTGGATTGGTTAGATTAAATGCAGGAAAGATGTTCCTGACATCTGGGGAGTCAGAACCAAGGGTCGCAATCTAAGGATACAGTGTAGGCCATTTAGGACTGAGATGAGGAGAAATGTCTTCACCCAAAGAATGGTGAGGCTGTAGAATTATCTGCCACAGAAAGCAGTTGAGGCCAAGGAAGGAGTTAGGTATAATTCTTAGGGATAAAGGATCAAAGAGTAAGGGGAGAAGGTGAGTGTTAAGTTGGATAATCATCTATTATCATATTGAATGACGGACCAGGCTCAAAGGGCCACAATGGCCAATTCCAGTTCCTATTTTCTATGTTTCCCTGCTTCTGAATGGGATGATGTCAAAGTGCCTCAAATCCTTCTCTGCTTGTCAGTGATGCTGAGTACCAATGGCTACAGCAATGGATTCTAGGTTCAAGCTTATATCTAGCTGCCACTGAGTGGTTGCTGCTACCTTTTCTGTGAAGGCGACATGCATGTCAAAGGCACCTGATAGACAGAAACTGGATGGCCTCTGCCATCTTTCGCTCCAGGCTAGTGAGGAACTCTGGCACACTGCTCTGATACACTGCCAAATAATCCGCATGGGACTTGTATAAGTCAATGGTTATGAAGGAGTTAATATTTATATTGCATTGGCTTTACCGATTCTACTGATGCCACATACAATCCATCTGTAGCAACACGTTCTATGCAAGCTTTCAAAAGGAGAATATGTATCAATACTAGCTCCCCAAGAACCTAGTAAGTATCCCTGACAATATGTAATTTTATTTATTGCTATTATGTAATGGACTTTCTTGTTATCTAAAAACAATTCCTCACCTGTTGACACTCTATGATGGTGTATCCTCTGTCACTAATAATTAGATAGATCCAATATGAAGCAAAGACAAAGGAAGATTGGTGGCAACAAGCTTATTCAAAACAAATACTGGTAGAGGTAATAAATACCACAAGGCCTTCTCTGTAAATACCAATGGGTGCCTGGTCTCCAGCAATCCTTGAAATATCAGGTGTTGTCCCTTCCAACAGCAGTGGACTTGTGTCAGTGATATATTGAGCAGATTGTGAACGTGAGCATACCCTAGGTAGTGGAGCCATCAAAGTGAATGCTGCTGTACGTGTAGAGTATAGGTGAATGCCTTACCATTCCCTCCTCTGAAGTATCAGGGCCATCAGGATGACTCTTAGAGGTTGTGATGGTAGTTGGGTTAAACAGCAGTAGTGATTGTGGCACCCAGTGCTTCATTCCATTCTGGTTTCTACAATATCTATTGTGGAGAAAAGGACAAATTAGTTTCTGAACCTGCACAGTCCACGTATAGACAAAAGTCTAACCTTGTCAGCACATCTGAGAACAGCAGACTACAGGCTTCCTCATTGGCTTCTTGTGACATTCTGTCTTGACAATTAGCAAAGGACTAGAGATGACCCTTGTCAGCCATTGTGTGATCTGATTTTCAAAAAGTGTGAGGCTTCTACCAATCTGGTT
This sequence comes from Chiloscyllium punctatum, assembly GCF_047496795.1. Lineage (NCBI taxonomy): Eukaryota > Metazoa > Chordata > Chondrichthyes > Orectolobiformes > Hemiscylliidae > Chiloscyllium > Chiloscyllium punctatum. The sequence continues at coordinate 45,855,236 of NC_092744.1, forward strand.
CTTATCCCTCAAGTTGTGAGTGACCTTATTCTGCAAAGACAGAAAGAGAAGGATTGAGTATGATAGCAATGGGTGCATGAGCGCCCTAAAAGAAGCATAGTTATGTAAAGCCATGGCAGGTCCTGAGTTCTGCCCAGTCAGTGGTTAGGAAGTGCAAAGCCTGAGAACTATTACACCATTGTCAGCACGGGGTGGCCATCAGCTGTTCAGTGCATTCTATCTGTACGTGGCTGATCAGAAGGAAAAGCCTGTAAAAGGTACAAGTGATTTATACTGTTCTGGCTGGTTTTGCATTCTTCAAAATGGAGCTTGAGTCTGTTCATTTCTTAATGAATTTTACTGTTATTTCCCTCTGGTATCAAAGTTTGTAGATAATTGTTATATGTGCCATTCCTGTGCATGCCCTACAAGTGTCAGTTTGCAATGAGAAGATGGTGCCCTAACACTTACAGAGTGCTCAAGAATATGCATCCTTTTTTTTGCATTGGCTCAGGGTCTTTTTGTGAGGGCCACTGGTACAGACTTGTGCTGCAAGTTCAGTCCAGACTGCCCAGGTCTGATAGTAGGGCTTACTGTTGTCATCCTCTGAGAAGATGACCCCTTTTTTGTGGATGGACGGGATTGGAGTCTCTAGTGAGATGTCATTGAGCCATAGAATCAGTTGCTATCGGGTCTGAGCCACCTCTGGGAAGTTGGGGCAGCTAACACAGGCTCCAGCTATGCTGCAGACAGTGAGTGAAGTACTCTCCAGGAAACTCTTAAATATGGCACCCAGACCTTCAAACCCCATAAAGTCCTGCCATAAGGTTTGACATCCAACTTGTGCAACACATTTTGTGCGTGAGCTAAAAAGCACATGATTAACGGCAAACCAATTCCAGAACTGAGCAGTAGTGGCAATGTCTAACATACCTGATGTGATCCTTAGGCTGGAAATTTCCATTTTGGATTCTTAACCAAACCGACGTCTGAACTGCATCAACTAAAATGTAATTGCGTGTCTGGGGCTCAAAACTGATGGTTTAGGAAATATTACCCAAATGCAGGAAATATATCCTGCTCATGTGATCTGTGTCTTCTGGATCAGTTCCGGAGTTGAAAAGGTAAAATTCTTTTCTTGTGATGACCAGTTAAAAATTTCCACAGAAGGAGTTTTGTTTTGCCATGAAGTGATGGCACCCCACTCTCCCACTGATAGGTATTAGCAGGGAAAGAGTTCAGATCATCCTTTTGTGTACAAGAAGCTTCAGCAACTCTGGACAGCAAGTAACTTATTCTAGCACACCTTCCATTAGTAATAGAGTTTCATTAGCAGAGGTCAGAGAACAGGCTGACTGCAGTGATGTCATGCCAGATGGCACAGTATTCCTAAAAGGGAAGAAATAATTTACAAAAGGAAGAAATGTTTAAGCATCACATAATTGTCAAAATAGATTTATCTCCCACTGTCTGTAATCTATCCATTTTACAAAGCATTAGCTTCACTCAGCCTTGCTCCTTTTAGATTTCCTGAAGCTAATCAAATGATTCTTGAATCTGTCAAATTTGAACTCAGCAGGCACCCATACAACATTTTCTGTCAGATCAGATGGAGCATTCCCAGTGAAATTTCACTCAGTTTTATGAATGCTTTAACTTTATTCCATTAAAGTATAGATTCACATAGGCTGAAATGCTCCAGCCACTAAGTAAATGAAAGGTATCTGGGGCCAGTGGTTTATGTAAAGTAAATCTTTCATTAGTCTTAGCCATATAACTCTCAAAATGGCAAAGCAGTAAATAAGTAATGGTGGCAGCTACAAGAGTGATTTATTTTGCATGAATAAGCAGTCTCTACCACATATTCAGTTTGTGCAACATTTCAAGTTTGAAACTGAGAAAAAAATATGCAAGCATACCAAAAGCTCTTTTATCAGTTTGCTTTCATCGTTCGGTACTTGTAGGTATAAAATGAGACACTTATATATTTACTTCGTTGATGATAAAACCTTTTAATTACTAGCTACTAATTCCCAATAAGTTCTCCAGTCGTAGTCAATGGACTTCTACACTTTCATTCCTGAGATGTGTTCCTGCTCACTTCACATCTTTCACATTTTGATGTATGCCCTTGCAGGGTCTGCTGACTTACATACCAATTTGCTATCCTGCTGTGTTCACTGACTTCCATATTCCCAACATGTGATCCTCCAAGAAGCACTGATCTTCATTCTTCCAGTCTATGCTTTCACAAGATCTGCTGACTGTTATTTCTACATTCAGCAAATCACCAAGAATCCATCATTCATACCTTCTAAATCTGTGACCTACCACCAAGGAGGACAAGGTCAGTAGATGCATAGGAATACTATCACTTCCACATTCCCCACTGAGCCACACAGAATCCTGACTTGGAGCTATTTAATTGGCCTTTCACTTCCTCTCGATCAGAATAATGGAACTCCCTTCCTAACACTTACACCACATGGTTTAAGAGGCAGTATGCCTCACCATATTTTCAAAGGCAATCAGGAATGAACAATACAGTTCTCCTCTGGCTTGGGCAGGAATTGAGAAATCTACTCAATCTGACAAGAAAGTGTCTTAATCCTTTGCACTACAGTTTTGATGAGCCTATAAATAAAATTAAACATTATAACTCAAATACTCCACTCCTTTTATCTTGTGTACTTCTGAGACAGGTTAAAAAAAAGTTGAACTTTTTTTCAGTCATGAATTGGATAATACAGTCACGACACTGTGGTCATTTCCTAAGAAAAATGAAACATTTTCTCATTTCCAACATTACCTAAGACATAAATTTTGTGGCATGGGGATTAATATAATGTGATACTTGGTGGTACTATGAAAGGAGAAAGTGAGGACTGCAGATGCTGGAGATCAGAGCTTAAAAATGTGTTGCTGGAAAAGCGCAAAAGGTCAGGCAGCATCCAAGGAGCAGGAGAATCGACGTTTCGGGCATAAGCCCTTCTTATGCCCGAAATGTCGATTCTCCTGCTCCTTGGATGCTGCCTGACCTGCTGCGCTTTTCCGGCAACACATTTTTAAGGTTCTATGAAAGGGAGTGGTAAATGATAAAGTGGAAAAGTAATAAGTGGATGAAATGCTGAGATATTTGATTATCCACAGGTGGAGTGATAAATAACAAATTGACTAATAAATAGCAAATATTATTTAAAGTGGATTGATATAAGCGTGGAAGAGTGAAGGTGCATTTAGAATTTAGATAATTCACTAATTTTAAAGGTGATGCCACAAATAGATTTCAAAGCTGGTTTGAAAAGAAAATTCCAGCCACAAAAATTCATGAGGGAGTTGAATTGTTTTTTGTTGGAATAATGTATTAAGAGGAAAAGGAATTAGGTATTTTCCCTTACATGGACATGAATAGCTCAGAATTTACCAACAGCAAATACGATAACTTTAGTTCATTGGTACTGATATAGATTGTTTTTTTATTTGAATATTCAAATTGTGAATATCCAGTAGAATAGATTGCTTTTTATATTTTACATTTTACTGCAAAGGAAGGTTTTAGCTCTGCATCACTGACAACAAATGTGCAGAATGAAAGACTATGAGGCCATAGAACCATAAGAAATAGGTACAGGAGTAGCCCTCTGGCCCTTCCAACCTGTTCCATCATTCGATAGGATCATGGCTAATCTGACATTCCTTTCCCCATAACTCTTGATCAAGAATCTATTTCAGTGTTATATATAAACAAGAACTCTGGTCCCAGACCTTACCATTCTCTCAGTATTTACTCCATTAAGCCTCTTCAGAATCTGGTATGTCTCAATGAGATCACCTCTCATTGTTTAAAACTCCACTGGGGTGATATGTTAGTTATTTACTTTTGAGAGCTCTGTATCTGCTACAGGCACTGTTGTAAGAAATTGTCTAAAATGTTAGAATGACCAAGAAGAGTTGACATTACTTGAAGGGACTTTAAATGCAATGAAGGTTAATGAGTAATGAATCCCAGTCTCTTTAATAGATTAAAAAGTAGAGAAATAGTTCATTTGGTGTTACAAGAAATGAATAGTGAGGATTTGTAAATTGAGAAGTAGTCCTGGCTACCCTCTCATTTACACCTTGTATAAACTTGCAGTCATCCAAAACATTGTTGCTCATACTCTTAAGGGTATCATGATGGCCCAGTGGTTAACACTGCTACCTCATATCTAGAGATCTAGGTTCAATTCCAGCCTTGGGTGACTGTCTGTGTGGAGGTTGCATGTTCTGCCAGTGTCTGTGTGGGTTTCCTTTCACAGTTCAAAGATGTGCAGATTAGGTGAACTGGCTATGCTATATTTCCCATAGTATTCTGGGATCTGAAGGTTAAATGCTTTAATCAGGGAAAATGTCAAATAATGTGGAATGGGTCTGGGTGGGATACTCTTCAGAGGGTCAGTGTGGACTTGTGGGGCAAAATGGCTGTTTCCACGCTGTAGGGATTCTATGATTTAACACAGCAAGCCCTATTACTTTTGTTAATCTGCTGCTAATTGACTCCCAGTCATTAGAATCATAGTCATCAACAGTAGCTATGTTATGATGTTCCAAGTCTAAAGTCCCAGAATTCGCTAACTAAATGTCTCCTCCTCCCTTTCAGACGCTCCTTAAACCACACCTTTTTGACAATAGCCACCCGCCTTCATATCTCCTTTTGTGGCTCTGTGTTAAATTTTGTTTTACAGTGCTCCTGTAAAACACCTTGGGATGTTTGAGGCATTACTTAAATTATTGCTGCTACTGTGTTGTTTATTTCTGCACTAAAAACACAACTATGTGGGTGAATAAATCTCACACTTGTTTTGAACAAGCTCTAATCTACTCTAGACTGCTGGCTCCTAATCTGCTTTCATATGCTGCATTAATTACAAAGTGAGACTTTTGCAGAGAGAACACATTCTGCCCTTTGGAGCAGGTTATGGCAGAGCTGAAATTTTGTTGGCTTTCTTTATCCAGCCCTGCCCTCACCTGGACAAGATGTCATTACATTGTGAGCTCCTAGTTGGATTTACAGCATCAAGGAAGAACACCAAGAAATAGGGAAAGTCTTGGAGTGATACATTAAAAGAGGTTGAGTAAGACTTTAGTAGAACAATAGCACACTCAAAGTTTGGAAGAAAAGATTCCCTTCAAGACCTTGCCATTTCCACCATGTAAACATTTAAAGGTGACTGAGAAAGAGAGTGATAATTACATCAACCAGCTTCCAGAAAGAGAGCTTTGGGTCTTTATCAATTTGTTCCACATGAAAACTCCAAGAAGCAGTAGATAAAAACAAAACTGAAGGAAAGGAAACCCACCAAGTCTCCAAAGCCACATTTCCTGCCATCATTTACATGAAGTCAATGGGGAAGAAGTGATGAGTCACAGCACCAATCCGTGGAGGGAGAACAGAATCCCAGATGAGGCGATAAAGTTATTTTATGTCTCATTGTCCAGATTTTCCAGCACTCTCTCTCAAACTCCAGACCAAAACTCTCATAATTGTGAGGAAAGTTTCAAACAGTCTTTGAGAAATTCTATTCATAATAATGAGGGTAACACAAAATTTAGTTTACAGTTTAAAACTTTTGGTAAATTGCAACATTTTTATATCTGGGAATAAAAATTACTGTTACAATTTTCTTGACTAAGATGTACAATCACATCACCACTCTGCATAATTTTACAACATCAGTTTATGGAGGTAATTCAAAATCTGAAAGTATTCTTTTGCACTTCAACATTTGTATAGCTTTCAAAATATGAACTTGTACACTGCAAGATCCAATTAAAAACAGTTGTGATAATTCTAACACTGTCAACCATCTTTGCCCAAGAATGAAAAATAGCACACAGAATAGTAACTAAGTGAGGCTCATTATAGAGTTTGCTATTAATAAGGAATTGTCATCCCTTTGGGATATACAGATTGAGTTAATTTTTAAAAAATACTTTAGGCAGTAATGGCAAGACCCTTCCCTATAGGCCATAGAGTGGAAAATTACAAAAGCGATACTGTTAATTGTACTTTATTGAAAACAGATGCTAACAATGTGCTAAGTCTTTGAATTTATTCATCTGGGATACTGCTAGCATTTTTTATAGTGCATGTTACAAATGCAGGAAATTCTTACATACGCACGGCCATAAATCACTTGAACTCCACAAATGGTAGGCCAGCCTATTTCTTGTCTTTTTTGGAAAATCACTGCACTATAAAGCAGACTTTTTAAAATTCCTTAATATTGAGATGATAATAGTCTACTCTTCATGCCCTTTCACATGTCCTGTCAAGGTAGTACTTCAAGTACAATGTAACATTTCATATCATTGTTTCAATATCTTGTGTAGAATGAAATAATTTTGCTTCACTCAACTATTCCTTGATTACAAAATGTAGTCCAGTATTGGCTTGGCTTTGGGAATTAATGGTGGTTGAGCATAACTTTCACCTCTTAAGCACAAGGATGAGTAATCTATCCAATAAAAATAATTTATCAGAAAATTATTTAGGTATATTACCTACACAGTTAAGAGAGCCTTTATCAATATAGTTCACCATGTATCAATAATATAATCATAAAATTTTAAATAACGTGAAGTTAATAACTTACTGAGATAGTCTGGGACATTTTTCCCTGGTGAGTAGGAGGCTGAGGAATGACCTTATAGAGGTGTATAAAATTGTAATGGGCACAAATAAGTTGAATTGCCAAGATCCTTTCTCCATAGTAGGGGCATTCAAAACTGGAAGACATTAATTTAAGCTGGGAGGGGAGAGATTTAAAAAAGACCTGAGGGACAACTTTTTTCACACAGAGGGGAGCATATATGGAATGAGCTGCTTGAGGAAGTGGTAGAGGCAGATACAATTACAACATTTTCAAAGACATTTGGAAAGATACATGGATAGGAAAAGTTTTTAGAGGGATGTGGGCCAAATGCTGGCACATGGGACGAGTTCATTTTAGGAAACCTGGTCGGCATGGACGAGTTGGGCTAAAGGGCTTGTTTCCATGCTGTATGACTCGATGACTATATGATTGCTGGATGATTCAATTACGTTTTAGCCAATGTAGTCCAATTAATGTTATAACATAGGAAAAAATGCAATCAATCTATGCACAGCAAGCTCACACAAAGAGTAATGTGTTAATGATTGTACTGCAGCTCAATAGAGTCTGCACCACACCATGAGGTATGTTTTCAGCCGCCATCCTCTTTTTGATTAAGGATCCACAGAACCTGCTCAGTTTCTTGTGGTAGAGGAAAGTAACTTTGCTCAGTTTGGGTTCCCCCAGGGCCACTCAGCTCCGGATCTCATTACAACCTTTGTTCAAATACGGACAAAAGTGTTGAATTCCAGAGGCAAGGTGAGAGTGACTGCTCTTGACATCAAGGCCGCATTTGACGACGTGTCATATCAGGGAAACCCAGCAAAAACAGAGTTAATGGGAATCGGGAGAAACCTGTCCTCTGGCTGTCGAGTATTAATTCCATTGTCGAGACTCACAGATTAAGAATAGTCATCTTGATAAAATACCAAAGATCTGCCAATGTTGTAAATCATATTCTGGGATTCAAGGGTGAAGAGGGAGAAGACAATGAGAGAAGTTAAAAAGCTTTTATTTTCATTTTTAAATATTGCAATAATAAAATGAAAGCTGCCAGCAGTTCATCTTCAGCGGGTTGTAAAATAAAAAAAATCAGTGGTGCAGGATGCAATCTGCAAAAAAAAATCTGCTTACTTTACTCCATTAGACACATGACTTTTTAAGTTATGATACAATTATTCCACAATCCACGATGCTCTAAATACACTCATTTGTCATTTCAATTATGTCAAGATATTTAAAAGATAATTTCCCCACAACTGATTTATGATATTAAATTTATCCCACAGTTATCCACTTAGGGTTGTTTTGTTCCCGTACATTGGTTTAATGATATGTCTCCTTATACCCACAAGCTAGAAGGGTTTTTAATACTGCTCATCAATATTACTCCATTAATAACATGGTATGGTTATTGCAATTGTCTGTTTAGTAAGGAAGTTGAATTTTTACTTTGAATGTGTTCCCATGCTATATGACTCGATGACTATGATTGCTGGATGATTCAATTACTTTTTAGCCAATGTAGTCCAGTTAGTTATAACATAGAAAAAAATGCAACCAATTTATGCACAGCAAGCTCACACAAAGAGCAATGTGTTAATGATCGGGTAGTCACCAGATATGAAAAACGAAAATGGTTTCTGTTTCTACCATTATAATTAAAAAAACCACTCAGAAGGATGACATCATAAAGATGATATGACTAAAAGGAGGATTATTTTGTGATGATGTGGAGGTGCCAGTGTTGATCTGGGGTGGACAAAGTTAAAAATCACACAACACCAAGTTATGGTCCAACAGGTTTATTTTGAAGTAGAACCTTTTGGAGTGCTGCTTCTTTATCAGACAGCGAGTGGGGCAGGATCATAGGACACAGAACTTATAGTGAAAAATCAAACTGCTATTATTTTGTGGGGTGTGAGGAAAGAATAACTGTGGGTGGTGTATAAATAAGACATAGTGTCATAGAGATGTACAGCATAGAAACAGACCCTTCAGTCCAACTCGTCCATGCTGACCAGATATCCCAACTCAATCTAGTCCTACCTGCCAGCCCATATCCCTCCAAACCCTTCCGATTCATATACCCATCCAAGTGCCTTTTAAATGTTGCAATTGTACTAGCCTCCACCACTTCCTCTAGCAGCTCATTCCATGTATATCCCACCGTCTGCATGAAAACGTTGCCCCTTAGGTCTCTTTTATATCTTTCCCCTCTCACCCTAAACCTATGCCCTCTAGTTCTGGACTCCCTGAACCCAGGGAAAAGACTTTGTTTATTTATCCTATCTATGCCTCTCATAATTTTGTAAACCTCTATAAGGTCATCCCTCAGCCTCCAACACTCCAGGAAAAAAGCCCCAGCCTGTTCAGCCTCTCCCTATAGCTCACATCCTCCAACCCTGGCAACGTCCTTGTAAAAAAAAGACATAACTTTTCTTATTCATTCATGGAAACTAAATGTTGACTGGTAAAATCAGCATTCATTGCATATCTCTAGTTGTTCTCAAGAAGGTGAGCTGCTGCACTTTATGTAGTATAGGTACATCCACAGCGATGTTACGGAATTACATAATTATTAACCAGCAATGGTAAAGTAACAGGAGTATACTTCTAAGCATGAAATTTGAAGGAAAACTTGCAGCCGATGTTGTTCCCATTTGTCTGTTATCCTTACTTGTTACTTTTCAGCTGAATCTTGTCCATATCTCGCTACATATGAATGTTGACTAATTTAGTGCCTGAGGATTTATGAATGACACTGAACACAGAGCATTTATCAATGTGCATCACCATTTCTGACTTTATGGTGTGAGCAGGCTAGCGATGAAGCAGCTAAAAGTGATTGATTCCTGGACTTTTCACTGAGAAGCTCCTGCAGTGATGGTCTGTCATTGAAAGTGGGAATGTAACGTAGCTTTTCAAGCAGAGAGGGATTGCTTAGCTTAGTTGGCTGGATGGATTGTTTGTGATACAGAGTGAAGCCAACAGCATGGGTTTGGTTCCTCTACTGGTTGATAATACCACAAAGGACTCTACTTCTTAACCTTACCCCTTGTTTGAGGCATGGTGAGGACTGGAGATCAGAGTTGAGAGTGTGGTGCTGGAAAAGCACAGTATCTGAGGAGCAGGAGAATTGACATTTTGTTTCCTGTTGAAGGGCTTATGCCCAAAATGTCGACTCTCCTGCTCCTCGAATGCTGTCTGACTTGTTGTGCTTTTCCAGCACCACACTGTTGAGGTATGGTTACGCTCAGTTGCTTCTGTCTAATGATGGAACAACCCTATGCTGTTGTAGGATTATGGCATCTTTAACTCTTAACCACGTAAGGAGACGTAAGGACAACATTTAATTTTCCTAGGTATCATTCCAACCAGTTTAAAGGTCTAATATTGACCAACAGTTTTGAGACTAGTTTATAATTAACATGATTTAAACATACCTGCAGACTGTAACTCAAACATCACTAAAGAGATGAATGAGTTGGCTGACACATAGGAAATTTCAGCATGACTTGGACTAAGAGAGAGGACACATAGATTGTGGGACAGGAGGTCCTGGGGTTGAGCAGGAGGAATATCCAATACCTGCAGGGAAGTAGAAGCCCACCTTACTGTACTGTCTTTCTCCTTTGCAAAAGCTGGGCCTGCTCAGCCTAAACTCAAACAAGATAAGAAGTAGGAGTGGGTATAGGCCATTTAGCCCTTCAGTTATATTCCTTTTCTTATTCATTTATTGTCTGTCTCTGGTTACCCTTGATAAGGTAGTGATGAGCTGCCTTCTTGAACCGCTGCAGTCCACGTGCTGTGCATTGACTCACAATATCCTTGGGGGGGATTTCCAGGATTTTGACCCAATGACAGTAAAGGAACAACTATATACTTCCAAGTCAGAATGGTGAGTGTCTTGGAGCGAACTTACAGGTGGTGCTGTTTCCATGTATCTACTGCCCTTTTCCTTTTAGGTGGAAGTGGTCATAGGTTCAGAAGGGGCTGTATAAGGATCTTTGGTGTATTTCAGCAGTGCAGCTTGTAGGTAGTATGCACAACTGCTACCATATCAGTGGTGGAGAGAGAGTGTATGTTTGTTCAAGTAGTGCCAATGAAGTGGACTGCTTAGTCATGGTTGATGTCATGCTTCTTGAGTGTAGTTGGACCTACACCCACCCAGGCAAGTGGGGAGTGTTCCATTACACTCCTGACTTGTATATTGCAGATGGTGGACAGGCTTTGGGGAGTCAGGAGGTGAGTTACTTATTGTAATATTCCTCCCTTCTGACCTGCTCTTTTAGCCACTGTCTTTATGTAGTGAATCCACTTATTTGTGTGTGGTGCAAATGCTACTTGCCATTTGTCAGCCCAAGACTGGACATTGTCCATGGTGGCACAGTGGTTAGCATTGCTGCCTTATAGTGCCAGGGACCCGGTTCAATTCCAGCCTCGACCAACTATCTGTGTGAAGTTTGCACATTCTCCCCATGTCTGCGTGGGTTTTATCTGGGTGCTCTGGTTTCCTCCCACGATCCAAAGATGTGCAGCATAGGAGAATTTGCCATGCTAAATTGCCAATAGTGTTCAGGGATGTGGAGGTTAGGTGCATTAGTCAGGGGTAAATGTAGAGTAATAGGGTAGGGGAATGGGTCTAGGTGGGTTACTCTGTGGATGGTAAATGTAGACTTGTTCAGCAAAATGGCCTGTTTCCACATTGTAGGAATTCTATGATCAAATCTTGTTGCATTTGAACATGGACTGTTTCAGTATTGGAGGAGTGATGACTCATACTAAAAATTATGCAACCATTGGTGAACATTTGCATTTCTGATCTTATTATAGAGGGAGCAACTGAAGATGGTTGGGACAAGGACATTAGCCTGAGGAACTCCTGCAGAGATGTCCTCAAGCTGCGATGACTGACTTCCAACAAGCACAGCTATCTTTGCCAGGTATGACTCCAACCAGCGGACACTTTGCCCCGATAGCCATAGGTTCAACTTTTACTCGGGCACCTTGATGTGACACTCAGATGAATGCTGCCTTGATGTCAAGGGCTGTCACTCTCACCTCACCTCTGAAGTTCTGCTCTTTTATCCATGTTTGAACTAAGACTGAAAGGAGGTGAGGAGCTGAGTGGCCTGGCAGAACCCAAACTGAGCATCATTGAGCAGATTATTGCTGAGTTGGTGCTGCTTAATAGCACTGTTCATCACACCTTCCATCACTTTATTGAAGATTGAGAGTAGACTGATGGATCGGTAATTGGCTTGAATTGGATTTGTCCAGCTTCTTGTGTCCAAGATATACTTGGGCAATTTTCTAAATTGTTGGGTAGATGCCAGTGTTGTAACTGTATTGGAAGAGCTTGGCTAGGGAAATGACAAATTCTAGAGCACAAGTCTTCAGTACTATTGCTGGAATGTCGTCAGGGCCCGCAGCCTTTGCAGTATCTAATGCCTCCAACCATTTCTTGATATCATGTGGAGTGAATTGAATTGGCTGAAGACTGGTATTTGTAATGCTGGGGACCACTGGAGGAGGCCAAGATGGATCTTCCACTCAGCACTGTTGCCTGAAGATTGCTGCAAATACTTCAACCTTGTGTTTTGCACTGTTATGTTGGATTCTTCTATCATTGTGGATGAGGATATTTGTGATGCCTTCTCCTCCAGTCAGTTGTTTTACTGTTCACCACAATTCATAACTAAAGAGCTTAGATCTGATCCATTGGCTGTGGGATGGCTTTGCTTTGTTTGTCATTTTCTGCTTCTGCTGCTTGGCATGCAAGTAGCCCTGTTTGGTCGCTTCACCAGATTAGCACCTTATTCTTACATATGCCTGGTGCAGCTCCTGGCATGCCCTCCTGCACTCTCCATTGAACCAGGACTGATCCCCAGTCATGATGGTAATGGTTGAACGAGGGATATGCCAGGCCATGAGGCTGCAGGTTGGGTTGGAGTATAATTCTGCTGCTGTTGATGGCCCACAGCCCCTCATGGATGCCCAGCCTTGAGTTGCTAGGTCTGTTTGAAATCAGTCCCATTGAGCATGTTGATAGTGCCAGATAACATATTAGACTGTATTCTCGATATGAAGGGGGACTTTGTCTTCACAAGGACCTTTACTGATACTATCATGGACAGATGCATCTACACCCGGCAGGTTGGCAAGAATGAGGTGAATGTTTTCCCATTTCTTGATTCCCTCACCACCTAGCCCTGAACCAGTCTCACAGCTATGTTATTTAGTACCCCACCAGCGTGACCAGTAATGCTGCTGTTGAGCCACACTTTGTAATGGACATTGAAATCTCCCGCCCAGAGTACATTTTGTGCCTTTACCACCCTTACTGCTTTCTCTAAGTGTTGTTCAACGTGGAAGAGTATTGATTCATCAGGACTGTACATGGAAACCAAAAGGAGGTTTCATTGCCCATATTTAACCTGATTCTATGAGTATGAATATGTCAGGATGCTGACTGACTCATCTATGAGACAGGTTTCCCATTTTGGCACCAGCCCCAGATGTTAGTAAGGAGGATGTTGCAGGGTCAGCAGGGCTGTTTCTGCCATTGTCTTTTTGTTGCCTTGGACAAATCTAGGTGGTCCATCCGGTCTCCTTTCTCTGTTGAGATTTCATAGCGCTTGATAAAACTGAATGGCTTATTAGGCCATTTCAGAGTCAACCACATTGTTGTGTCGCATGGGTTTTTTTCTGTTAATCAACAACGGTTTCATGGTCATCAGTAAATTTTAACTCCAGACTATCTTTTTTAATGAATTCAAATCCCCTCATCTGCCATGGCAGGATTTGAACCTGGGTCCCCAGAGTATTAGCTGAGACTCTCAATTAATAATCTAGCGATAATACCACTAGGCCATCATCTTCCACCAATCAATAATATCATGATCCATCTTCAATCTCTGCTCTGTTTTCCTGCAGTGACTATCTTCAGCAAGAAAGAAACTAACCATAATTACTTGATGAGCTTCACACAATCAAAATCATGAGGGTTGCCATTAACCAGAAACTGGACTGGACCAGACATACAAACACGATGGCTTAAAAAAAAAGCAAACCAGGGCTGGGATTTCTACAGTGAGTAACTCACCTCCTGACTTCTCAAAACTTACCCTCCATCTATAAGTCTGGATTGTGATGGAACATTCTCCATTTGCCTGGATGAGCACAGCCCCAACAACACTCAAGAAACTTAACACTATCGAGGAGAATACAGCCTACCTGAATGACATCTCATCCTTCAACATGCATTCCATCCACTACTGATGCACCAATAGCAGCACTGCACACAATCTACAAGATGTTCAGGAACAACTCACCAGAGCCCCTGTGATAACACTTTCCAAATGCACAATCTCCTCAACCTGAAAAAAATAAATTTGGGCAGTAGCTACAAGGTAATAGCATCACCTTCAACTTCCTCTTCAAGTCTCACACCATCCTGACTTGGACCTGTATTGCTGTTCTTCAATACTGCTGGGTCAAAATCTTGGAACTCCTACCCTAACATCATTCTGGTAGTCCCTACTTCACATGAGCCGCAGTTTACCATAACCTTCTCCAACGCAATAAGGATAGGCAATAAACATTGGCCAAGCCGGTGATGCCCAATATGAATGATTTTTTAAAATTCTCATATTTTGTTTTGTCTCTCACATTTTCTTGGTCCTCCTTCGCTGAATTCTAAAATCAATCCACTCCCTCAAACTTAGTATTCCTTTTGCAACATTATAACCTTCTTACTTTAATTTATTTATTTACCCATCCTGTCAGCTGTAGTTGGACTATTTTATTCCTTAAAGATGTTTGTACTTATTGCAAATTATTAATTATTTCTTGAAATATTTGCAATTAATTAATTATCATGTAGATCCCAAATCTATTATAGTCAAATCACCAGGCATGTATATGTATTTTGCTGGTCAGATTTATGAGCCTAGTTTTGTACTTAACAACTTACTGTCAAAATCAATATAAAATTCTATAATAAAATGATCCCTCTTCTCAAAGTTTCTGTTATCATAAAGCTATTAATTAATCCTGTCTTGCTGTAAAAAAATCTGAACACGACTGATCCATAGTTGATCCCTGACATACAGCCCTAGGAAGCTAGATTAAATGCCTTCTATGAAAACATGACGCACATTATTCTTGCAAATTTGCTTTGTCTAGTCTCGATGAAGATTAACATCTTGTGATGCGTAGTATTGCTGTGTTTACATTCATGCCTAATGTCTGGAATTTCTGAGAAATTGTTAACAGAACTTTGAGGAAATCTTGACAAAGAGTTCGCGAAATGTTCCTGATGTGTTTCCAATTCAATGTAGTTCTCCATCTTTAGCAACATGAAGCTTAGAAGTTGTGCATTGCTTTAAGCTGTACAAGAAACCCTCAGCAATTAGTTCTTTGCTCTTGTTCAGCGAATCTCTGTTGAGAAACAAGAATGAAGTTCAGCCTTTGTCACGAGCTCTCGCAAGCAATTGTCAGTTATTCTTGAGATATTTGTTCTAAGTATATTCTTCAAATCCTTTACAAAGGTGATATCCTGGAATTCTCTCCTAATAGCATTGTGGGGCAACCCACAGCAGTTGGATTGCACTGGTTCAAGAAGGCAGCTCACTACTACCTTCTCAAGGGTAACTCGGATAGGGCAAGAAATACTGGCCAGCCAGCAATGCCCATATCCCAATAAAAAATGAATAAATTAAGAAGTTTATTTTTTTAATTAAAAAATTGTGAACTGCTGCTTAAAAATGATATCCTCTGCTAAGTTCTTCAGCACATGAGATACACATTCATGGAAGTTTCTCTCAGATATTTAGGTGCAGAAGAATCTCTCAGGTAGTCAGAAATCTTGAGCTGGAATGCCTGTTTAGCCCACCCTGAGCCCAAGATGTCATCTTTGTAAAGGTTTTGAGGAGCATGCTCAGGTCAGATATCCTAAGAATAACAGGAATGTATCTTTTATTCAATGTTGCTGATTACAATGCAGAGAAGATACATATTGGGCTGGATAATCACAAAGTCCAAATGACTCCGAATCCCTTTAGAAGTTTTGAGATTCCAGGAATCATGTTATGCGTTTTATGGCTGAAAGCCCCATTGATCTCTATTGCTGTGGTCTTCAACATGTAGATCACAATTGACTGGTTGATCGCAGAGTCACTGACAGTCAATCTCACAGCTGGAATTCATTCACCATGGATGTCTCTGACAGTTAACATCACCATCCATGTTCTTTCACCATCCACATTCCCTGACCATGAATGTTTCTGACAGTCAACCTCACTGCTTGTGTGCATTTTCCTGCTGTCTGCAAGTTGATCCTCCTGCTACTGTGTGGCCTCTGCATGTAGAAGCTGTGCCACTAGAGAAAAAAGTGTATGCTCTTAATGGCCTTTACCAGCTTGAAGCATCATGTTTCCATTTGGACTTCAGGGTAAAGTAAGTTTTGTGACAGCAATGCAAATAAATGAATCAAAAAATAAACCAGGAACCAATATGTGAAGACAATAAATTACAGTACTAGAAATACTGGAGGCTATTCAGCCCATCATGTCCATGCGGACTATCTGCAAGAGCAACTCAGCTAGTCCCTTCCTCTGCACATTCTCTGTCAATGTGCAGTTTTGTTATCTTCAGCTGCTCATGTAAAAGGTCTGTACTGAATGAAGAAAAATTGTAGTGACCGTTGTCATGCACCACATTCAATATTTGAGCAAGGCAAACTTACAGGAGCCCTGGAAACAAATCATGACCACAGAAGTGACTTCTGTTCTCCCACTCTAGAAAGCAGCCAGCGACATTCTGGATGTTCCAGAGGCCAATCTGTAATGTGACCAGCAGCAGAGAGTGATATCACAAATTGCAAACTGAAAGCAATAGGATGAACAATGAACCTGAACCACCTAAATGAAACCAAAAATGTACAACTTCCTTGCAGAATGGGAAAATTAATTTTCGCCATTTAATACAATGCTTACTGATCTTATCTCAACCTCCATTCCCCATAACCCATTATTCTATTATCCATTACAAAATCAGTCTATCACCTCCTTAAATTTACTCCATGTCCCAGTGTCTACTGCAGTAGTGAATTCCAGAAATTCACCATGCTTTGAGAGATATAATTCCTCCTCATCTCTGTTTTAAGTCTGTCATCCCCTTAGCCTAAGCCTGTGACCTCTCATTCTAGATTGGTATACAAGGGAAACATCTGCTTTACATCGATTGAATCAATCCTCTTTAGTATCTTATATACTTTAATGAAATCTCTCATTCTTCTAAACTCGAGTGAGTGTTGGCTTAAACTGCTCAGTTTCCCTTAATAGGGCAAGCTTTTTGCCTCAGGAATTAACCAAGTGAATCTTCTCTCAACTGCCTCTCATGAAGTTGCATCCTTCATCAATAAGGGAATCAAATTGTATGACTCATCCAGGTATAGTCTCACCAATGCCTTACACTATTGCAACAACCCTTCCCTGCTTTTATACTCCATTCCTTCAGCAATAAATGGCAAAGTTCCATTTGGCCTCCTTTTTACCTGTGAATTACATATTAGTTTTCTGTGCTCATGCACATCGACGCCTAGACTCCTCTGCACCAAAGCATTTTGAAGTTTCTCTCCATTTCCATTTAGATAATAAATTGTTTTTTTTTATTCTTCCAACCAAAGTACTTTCCCAATTATTTTAGTGTCATCTGCAAATTTGGCAATAGTATCTTCTGTCCCTGCACCCAAGTCATTATAAATAATTAGGGCCCTGCTAGTTACAACTTGCCACCCAAAATAATTCTGATTTGTCTGAATTCTCTGCTTTCTGTTGGTTAGCCAATCCTCTATCCAAGCTAATATATCACTCCAACTTCATGTGATCTTACCTTGTGTATTGCCTTTCATGTGGCATCTTATCAAATGTCTTCTGGAAGTCCAGAGATATTACATCTACACAACTCCCGTTATCCAATTTGCATGTTATATCACCAAAGAACTCACCAAATTAGTCCAAGTCCCACAGCATGAGTTGGGCTTTTTAAACAGGCTGCCTTAGGACCTGTAAGTCCCCACAGCTGCCTCTGACCACTTTCCTTGGTTGGACATACTGACAACAGCCACACCTGTTGCTGAGCAATCAAAATCCTGTTTTCGCAGCACTTTCTCCTGAGACAGTCACTCAAAGGCAGGGATTTTACTGAATCATGCTACTGCCTTTCTGATGCAAATCCACATCACAATTATTTACTCTTTAGGTGCCAATGACAGATTTAAGTTCAGATTTGAATTCAAGTTCTAAGGGTAATATGTAGTTCCTGAGATGAGTAGAAAGCTCATATTGCCAACGCTGTGTAAGAAAGTTTAAACTTTGTGCTTTATTTCTATATTGGATAACCATCTCTTACTTGAATCCAGTAGCCATTGCTGCACAAATAGGATTTTGGGCAGCAGGCAGGAGTAGTTGAAGAGGGATAGTCAGTGAGAGATTGTAAACGAGGAAGGAAGAAACTGACCTAATCTGAGGACCAAGATTACATTGTGTGACCCTCAGGAGCATTCCTGTAAGCACCATGAGATAATTGATGAAGTTAATTAAACTGCTATACCTCCTTGAGGCAGTTCTGGATACATGCTGCTTGAGGTTTCAGTAATAGGTTTAACACCATGCTCAACTTGCACAAGCAGCAGCTAAAGTTGTGCCAATCTCAAAGGGCTCAAGATTGAACATTATGTGCCCCTGCAAAGTGTATTTTGGGGTGATTCATGTAATACATTTAAGCCTACTTGGATACACACAACATTCCTGTCTTGCCCTTTTGCATTTTGGCCCTCAGCCAGTGTTACTTGGTTCACACTGTTGCTGCATTGCTCTGAGATTTAGTGCAGACATGAATCCAGGAAGCTTCTCCTTGTTGTCAGCAGTCTTCATTCAAGTCAAGGGAGTGAGCCTTTGATCAGGAAGTCAAAGGGAGCCTCTGATACCAGTCGGGAGCTTGGTGCAGTTAGTGGTTGGGGTGGTCAGAGTCAATATCCTCTTCTCAAAAGGGATGAAGGGTCAACTGTCAGGCATTCCAACACTCATCTAGAGTCTCTCTACTCTATTGTGGGCTCTTTTCTCTCTGGAATGAAAGACAGATATGCCAAAACTATGATGCAAAGAGACTTAAAGGGAATTTGGACAGGTTGAGTAAGTGGTAATGAAACATACCAGTTGGAATGTAATGTGGGTAAGAATGAGTTTATCCACTTTGGTAGAAGGAATAGACGTGCATAGAATTTTATAAATGGTAAGAGATCAGGAAGTGTTGATGTCCAAAGGGATATGGGTATTCTTGGTCACTTAAATTCAAATGCAGGCACAGCAAGCAATTCAGAAGGCTACTGGTATGTTGACCTTTATCACAAGAGGATTTGAAGAATGATATATTGCTTCAGTTATACAGAATCATGCTTAGAGCACACTTGGAATATTTTGCAGTTTTGAGTCCTTCACCTAAAAAAGGAAATACATTTCATCAAGGGAGTGCAACAGAGGTTCACCAGACTGACTCCTGGTATGGCGGAACTGTTCTATGTAGAGAGACTGCAGAGACAGGGCCTGTATTCTGTAGCATTGAGAAGAATATGAAGGGATATCTTTGAATCTTACAAAATTGTTAAAGTGCTGTATGGAAATCTATGGAAATCTCCATGGAAATCTAACAACATTTTGGTGTGGCTGTTTGAGAAAGCAATTGAAAATCCATAGATATTCCTGGATTTTAAAAATAGGGACATATGTATGAAAGCAAGAAAGTTGTGCAAAAACTTTATAAAATGCAGATTAAGTTTCAAACAGAGTTTGTGTCCAATTCTGGCCAGCACATTTTAAGAAGAGTGTGAATGTATTAGAGAACATGTAAAACAGATGTGCAATGATTTCAGGGGTGAGGGACTTCAATAACTTGGGCAGATAGGAGATTTGGAGTTTTATCCTTTGGGAAGATAAGATTGAGAGGAAATGTAATAGTGGTGCCCAAAATTCATGAAGTGTTTTTAAAAAGTACATGAAGAAAATTGTTTCTGTTGCTAGGTAGGTCAAGAACCAAAGGACAGGGATTTGCGGTGATTGATAAAGAATCATAGAATATCTACAGTGTGGAAGCAGTCCAATCGGCTCATCAAGTCCACCCAGATCCACTCCCCCATCTTATCGCTTATCTCTATCTACCCTGTCTACCCTGTAATCTGTATTTCCCATGGCTAATCCACCTATCCTGCACATCCCTGAACACTACAGTGCAATTTAGCATGGCCACTCAACCTAATCTGCATATCTTTGGACTGTGGGAGGAAACTGGAAAACCCAGAGGAAACCCATGCTGATACAGGGAGAATGTGCAAACTCCAAGCAAATGTGAGGTGATGCATTTTGTGAAGTCTAATTCTAGAGCAAATTATACAGTAAACAGAAGAACCTTGGAAAAAGTTGATGAGCAGAGAGATCTGGGAATTCATGTCCATTGTACCCTGAAGGTTGCTGCAAAGGTGGATAGAGTGGTCAAGAAGGCATATAGTATGCTTGCCTTCATCAGATGGGGTAATTGAGTATAAGAGCTGGCAGGTCATGTTAAAATTGTACAAGATATTGGTGGAGCCACATTTAGAATACTGTGTACAATTCTGGTCGCCACATTACCAAAGGGATGTGGACGCTTTGGAGAGGGTGCAGAGAAAGTTTACGAGGATGTTGCCTGGTATGGAAGGTTCTAGCTATGAAGAGAGGTGGAGTAGGTTAGGATTGTCTTCATGAGAAAAAAGGAGATTGAGGGGGACCTGATTGGGGTTTACAAAATCATGAAGGGTATAGACAGGGTAGATAGAGATAAGCTTTTTCCCAGGGTGAAGGATTCAATAACGAGAGGTCACGCTTTCAAGTGAGAGGTGAAAAGTTTAAGGGGGATACACGCAGCAAGTACTTTACACAGACAGTGGTAGGTGCCTAGAACACTTTGCCAGCAGAGGTAGTAGAGGCAGGCATGGCAGATTCATTAAAGAAGTGTCTGGACAAATGCATGAGTAGGTGGGAAGCAGAGGGATACAGATGCATAGGAATTGTGCGACAGGTTTAGATAGTGGATTTGGATCGGCTCAGGCTTGGAGGGCTGAAGGGCCTGTTCTTGGGCTGTAAATTTTCTTTGTCCTTTGATCTTTGTTCCACACGGTCAGTCGCCCAAGTTAGAATTGAACCCTGGCGCTGTGAAGCAGCAATGCTAACGATTGGATCCTAAAACAATGTGGAAAAATCTTTTTACACAGCAAATGGGTGGCACAGTGGCACAGTGGATAGCGCTGCTGCCTCACAGCACCAGAGACCCCAGTTCAATTCCCGCCTCATGCGACTGTCTGTGTGGAGTTTGCATATTCTCCCCCTGTCTGCGTGGGTTTCCTCTGGGTGCTCCGGTTTCATCCCACAGTCCAAAGATGTGCAGATTAGGTGAATTGGCCATGCTAAATTACCCGTAATGTTAGGTGAAAGGGTAAATGTAGGGGAATGGATGGGTTGCTCTTCGGAGGGTCGGTGTGGATTTATTGGGCCAAAGGGACTGTTTCCACACTGTAAGTAATCTAAACTAATCCGACATAAACCAATCTAATCTGGATGTTCTGCTTAAAATGGGAATGGAGACATTCAATCATATCTTTCCAAAGGGAACTGGATCATCAAGTGAAGGGAATAAAGTTGCAGGACCAAACGGGAAGGGCGGGGGAGTGAGATTCTTGCAGACAACAGGCACAATCTTGAAAACTATGGTTTTTTGAACTGTAACTATTCATTAATTCTATGGTTTGGTGAGCTTTTTATTTTGTTTGGTATGTTTGCCCCCACAAATTTCCTCATGTTCTTCAACCTCATTTTCTGTGCTCTGTATAGCTATATACTGGCAGGACCTTCTCCTGGGAAGTTGAGGTTTTGGGACTGGAACATCACCACAGCAGCAGAACTGGATCCCGATCTCAGCACGTTCTGATGATTGTTGAATAATATAAGTGATAATACTGCAATCTGATCGATTTTAGAAGAAATAAAAAATCTGTATCTCTGAGTTGCTCAGCTGGGGAAGTAAACATAATTTGGAATCATGGCCTTTTCTGAAAAAACATACTATGAAATTCTTACTGGGAATTTCACGAAGAAATGTTGGATGGTTTACAAAGAACACCAGAACACTATGTACCAGAAAATGTAGTTTACCAATGTGGCTTGTATTCCAGTGGGATGAATTGTGTCTGATATTCTACAACAGTCAATTTCAGTCATCAGAATTATTTAGATTCTGATTTCATTCTGTGATAAATATTCAATTTTTGGAACTAAAAATGCACTATTACTTTATTAAATCTTTAATGCCTCAAATTAGATAACTGCATAATCTAAGAACCAGTCTCGTTCTTACCGAAAAAAAAATTAAAAACTGCAAAACATGTAAACAAGAACAGAAAATGGAGACTGTATTTCCTAACATGCATCACTGGTTGGGTGTAGAGGAGAAACACAATCATGTTGCTCTGAAAGTCAACTTTGTTTTATTTTACAGATGTCATGTTTTGAATTTGGTTTTATATCATTGCTAGTTTAATTCATAATGTCTTGTGCAACATCGTAACAAATCTGTTGTAAAGCCAAGGCAAAGTGAGGAATGTTTTAGATACCAATATCACATCTTGTTTGAAAAAAAGGATAAACTCTACATGAAACAAAGTTGTTTTTATACAATCCCCACATCTTTGAAACAGACCATTCAGCACAATGGGTCCACACCAACCCTCTGGAGAGCATCCCACCCACAACCATTCTCCTACCCTATCCCTGTAAACTGCATTTCCCATGGCTAACACACCTAACCGACACATCCCTGGACACTATGTGTAATTTAGCAAGGCCAATCCACCTATTATCATCCTTCAGCTACTCAGTTTTGATAACAAGTTATTTTTTATTTCTTTTTCATAATCCTGTTTCCTTGTGCCCAAATTTTGTGAAATTGTCATTTTATTCTTAGACACTTCCAGTGAAGCCTCAATTTCACAGTTAGCCCAGGATTTGGCTGGATGCTGTTCTTTTTCCATTTGTGTTTGAACAATGCATTGCTAATAATAGCATTAATGCTGAAATACAGCATATCATGTGCAATAATCACATTGGGGAATTCAGAATTTTTCTTTCTGTATCATTATTTTACATCCAAGACTTACTATCTAAACACATGAGCTATGCAGAAAAAGTGCATACAAGACTGATTGATTTTCCATAGCATTGAAAATAGGGAGTTAGAACTAAGGCCCATTATTTACTTCCTGTGGTTTGAGAGAAAGCCCCAGTTTTCAATTGGCCAGAAGCCAACAACCTCTCTGGCCCTGATAAAATAAATTTATATTTCTGGAATCTCAAACTTTCCACTTTATGCTATAAAATTCCAGATTTTTAAAAACAGATTTTAAAACTCCCGTATCTTGTTCAGGATATTTCAGCTTCCACACGCAGATTTCATTTCAAATTCTGTAACCCTATAAAAAAGTGAATGACAAAACCGTCATTTACTTCCTGGCTTGCTGTTTGTAAGTTTGCTTTGATGCTTGATGATATTACAGTTACTGGACACCAGAGATCATCTATGGCTCGCACGAGTATGAAGTGAACATAAGGAAAAGTGAAATCCAGAGATTTCCAGGTCACTATGTACAGCTTTCTTTGATGTCAATCACTTTTCATTGACTGTAAAATCCAGGTCATTAAGTGCATAGCCCTTGAATGGCGCACTTGTGAATTTCTTTTTTTATTTCAAAAATATACTTTATACATAAAAATATCCTTTTATATTTATACATAGTCACTGAAGCAGTAGCCTAAAGACAAACAAACAAACATCGAAGTTTGACTCCATCCTGTCTGATTATACTTCAGCAGAAAGAGCTTATATGGTGGCCTTCCCCACTGAGCCTTGGTGGCAGCTGCCACTTGCTTTAGTGCATCCCTCAGCACAGAGTCCTGGATCTTGGAATGTGCCAGTCTGCAACACTTGGTCAAGGTCAACTCCTTGCTCTGGGAGGTCAACGTGTTTCGGGCAGATCAATGAATGTCTTTCACCGAGTTGATGGTCCTCCCGGTGCATCCTGGGGAACAGTCCATTGAGCACAATGTCCCATGTCACGGAGTGCTTGGGATGAACCTGAACAAAAACCACCGTGTTTCTGACCAAACTTTCTCTGTAAAGGCACATTCCAGCAGGAGATAGATAACATTCTCTCTGCCTCCGCAGCCACTTTAAGGGCAGCATACAGTGGCGCAGAGTGTCAGGTTGTACATGAAGAATCTCACAGGTAATGCCCTTCTCACCACCAGTCAAGTGACGCCCTGGTGCTTGTTGGAACATTCTGGTGATGAGGCATTCTGCCAAATGGCTTTGACAGTCTGCTCAGTGAACAACCTGACAAAATCCGCCCTCTCCTTTTCCCACAGGGTCTCGAGGACACCACGTGCTGACCACTTCCTGTTGGACTTGCTTTTCTTTACAAATTTCTCCACAAAGGATATGTGATACAGAATGGCCCAATTACTTGGAGCGATCCACAACAATGAGGCCAGTCCCTTCCTTTGCAACACTGGGATAGGTAGAACCTCAGTACATAGTGACACTCAATGTTTGTGCACTGAGGGTCTACACACAACTTGATACAGCCACACACAAGGGTGCCATCATGTTGAGAGCAGCATTGGGTACATTCCTCCCCCCCTTATCCAGAGTTCTGTATGTGGTGTCTCTTCAGACATGGTACATCTTTACCTCTAGATGAAGTCTCATATGGCTTGGTGACTGCGATGGTGCAGGTTCTGGGAATGATGACCAGGTTTTACCTACAATAGAGAGGGAGCAGTAGTCCCAAAAGCCCAGTTTTTGCCTCATCTTTACAATTGTCTTCCTAAGATTTTGCACATATCCAGGCCCCTCCAATCCATACTCCCAGCACCTTTAAGTAGTCTTTCCTGATGGTGAAAGGGATGAAAGATTTGTCAGCTAAGTTCCGAAAGAACATAACCACTTTCTTGTCTTGATTTACCTTGGCTCCTGAGCTAGTTCAAATTGGTCGCAGATGCTGATGGGTCTGTGTACTGACAGTGAATCAGAGCAAGAATGGTGACATCATCCATGTACAGGGAGGTGCTGACCTGCAGGCCTCTGTTGCCTGGAATAGGAACCTCTATCAGGCTCACATCCTTCCTGCTGAACTCAGCAAAAGGATCTATGCAACACACAAATAAGGCAGGAAAGAATGGGCACCCTGCCTGACTCCAAATCTGATGGGGAATCTCTCTGAGTCCCACCCATTGATTGAGAATGCACTAATGATGTTAGTGTAGAGCAGTCAGATCCAATTGCAAATTCCCTCCAGAAAAGCCACCTTGGCGAGCACATCCCACATGTAAGTGTGCAATATCCTGTCAAATGCCTTCTCCTGGTGCAGGCTACTGAGGCAGACATCTCCCCTCACCCCTACCCCCCCAACTCCATCCTGCAATGTAGGCAATCCTTGGGGGGCACTGGGTTCTCAGAGATTGTCCTGCCCAGTATAGCACAGGTTTGGTCAGGGTGAATCATTGATCCCAAAGCAGACCTGACCCAATTGGTGATAATCTCAGACAGGATTTTGTAGTCCACATTCAGCAGTGAAATTGATCACCAATTTCTAATTTCCTCCCTCTCTACCTTCCACTTATCGATAAGGGTGATGATACCTTTTCTCATGGATTCACACATGTTATCTCCCGGAAGCATACTGTCATGCACCTCCAGCAGGTCCTGGCCAATCAAATTCCACAGAGGTGAGCACAACTCGGCCGGTAAGCCATCGCTTCTGGGAGTTTGATTATAGAGTCATAGAGATGTACAGCACAGAAACAGACCCTACAGTCCAAGCCAACCAGATATCCCAACACAATCTAGTCCCACCTGCCAGCACTTGGCCCATATCCCTCCACACCCTTCCTATTCATATACCCATCCAAATGCCATTTAAATGCTGTAATTGTACCAGCCTCCAACACTTCCTCTGGTAGCTCATTCCATAATATGTATCACTCTCTGCATGAAAACGTTGACCCTTAGGTCTCTTTGAGATCTTTCCCCTCTCACCCGAAACCTATGCCCTCTAGTTCTGGACTCCCCCACCCCTGGGAAAAGACTTTGTCTATTTATCCTATCTATGCCCCTCATAATTTTGTAAATCTCTATAACGTCACCCCTCAGGCTCCTACGCTCCAGGGAAAACAGGCCCAGCCTATTCAACCTCTCCCAATAGCTCAAATACTCCAACCCTGGCAACATCCTTGTAAATCTTTTCTGAACCCTTTCAAGTTTCACATCTTTCCGATAGGAAGGAGACCAGAATTGCATACAATATTCCAACAGTGGTCTAACCAATGTCTTATACACCTGCAACATGACCTCCCAACTCCAGTACTCAATACTCTGACCAATAAAAGAAAGCATACCAAATGCTTTCTCCACTATCCTACCTACCTGCGGCTCCACTTTCAAGGAGCTATGAACCCACTCCAAGGTCTCTTTGTTCAGCAACAAGATCTTATACTTCACAACCATTTGATGAAGGAGCGGTGCTCTGAAAGCTCGTGCTTCCTAATAAATCTGTTGGACTATAACCTGGTGTTGTATGATTTTTAACTTTGTACACCCCAGTCCAAAACCAGCATCTCCAATGCAGGATATCAGACTGAGATCATGCTGCAGTATTGAGTAACTGCTAAAAACTGCACTGATTAAAAATGCTGTCTGGAAGGATTCAGATATAAATCATTTCAACGTAATGATAACTTTGACTCATTCAGGTACAGATGTATCCCTGGTAGAAGTGGCCTGCCAGACTGTACTTAGTAATTGACATATTTCCCCAAGAACTTGCAGGGAGAAGAACAACCATACAAGGCAATGGTGTCAAGGGAGGCTCATTACGATCTTATTAAACTGTAAATCCTGATGATTGGGTGAAAGCAATTTGGAAAGAAATGCCATGTACAAAACAGTCATTACAGGGAGAACTTCAGCACCTTCTTCCCAACACAATGTGCTGAAAATGTCCTGTGAATTTTCCCTCTGCCTCCCACACTCATCAAATTGACTGCAATTTTAAATTGCTGGTGACAAATGATATTCATCTGAAGTGAGTTGGTCCATTAGATGGGCTATTTAGCACACCAACACAGAGGTTATGATTTGTTGACCATGAGAATTTGTATAATTAGGTACAATCCTAAATATAAATTTAATGAATAGACTGCAAATCTATATCTTGTTTTTTTTTTGTGCTCCTTTATCTCATTATGATGTTTCCTGCTCATGTTAGTTGCTGCAGTTATCTGTAACTGTAGTTAGTAACCTTTCTGGGAAATTGCTATTTTCTCTGATTTATAGCAAAGATCAATAACAATAATAGAGATGGTGCTGCCCTCTGTTCTTCCCTAGGGTTCTGCCTTTGTGATTGGCAGGAACTCAGGGGCAAAGTGCAGAGTGCATTAATGTAAGTACAGAAACCAAGCTCTGCTGACATTGATTTCTGCTGCAAGACGTAACATACATTCAAAATGCACTCTGTGGGGACCTTTACTAGCCACTTGGATAAGCGTCTGTGGGTTTCATTTAAGAATGAAATAGTTCTGATATGTGAACATAGCTTATTTATTTATTATCTATAGATTGAATAATCATCTCTATTGTTAGGTGAAACTGAGGGTGTAGATAGTTAACAGAAAGTTACATGAGGAGTACAGGCTAAAGTGTGCTATAAGGATTTTAACACTACTACTTCAGCAATTTTCCCTCGTGAAGTTCCAAAGTTGTATTTCAATTTGTAATATTTAAGACTTTTTGTACCATTCCAGCTTTTAAATTGCCAATAATTGTGTTTTCATGTCCTTAAACAATTAACTATCTTTTTCTGATATGGTCAAGCTTTCTTAATAACTGGCTTTTACTATGTAATAACAAAGAAATACAATTTTCTGATAATGTGCACCATCTTAAGCTTTATTTGCAGGAACTTATGGCATGAATGACTTAAACCATTACTTACTCTGCCAACATTTTCTGGGATGCTCTGCAATGAACCTTTCTGATAAAAGTAAAATCACTGTAGCTTTCTCTACAACTTGCAATTTTTTGGAGGGATTTACACTACTTTGAATGCCACCACAAAATGTAGAATGGTATTGATGACCTGGCAACAGTATAAAGGATTCATCAGAAGTTGAAACTGACATTTTCAATCTTGTGTTCAAAATAATTATAGCAGCATACAAGCCAAAGCCCTGAGACTTTTTTGATTTGTCAGTTGAAGCTCCTAGGAATTTTATACAGGTACAGCTTAATTGATTTTAAAAAATAGTGAAATGAATGATCTATTTACATCACGGAATTATCTAAGCTAGCTGTCTCTGGGGAGTGTCAAATTAGGTTTTAAAAATGCTGCATTCCTGATTCTTTGCTGACCTGGTCCTATCTGTTAACCTGGGCCATGCAAGTGTAATGAACATTTGGATAAAACCACTGCCTGGATCTTCAGTACCATGGAAGCAAATATCTTCACTGGAAAAGAGAGATGCTTTCCCATCCTCAGACATGAAGTCAATTAGGTCAGCTTGCAGGCATTTCTTTCTTTACCTGCATTGTGAAGTAGACGAGTGTTGGTGAAATTTTAAAGTCAAACATTTCAGGTAAAGAAGTAAAGATCACACGTGGTTGGGGGAATCATGTGCACGCTGCAAAAAGTGAGGACTGCAGTAGCTGGAGGTCAGAGTCGAGTGTGTTGCTGGAAGTGTGTCAGGCAGCATTCGAGGTACAGAAGAATCGACATTTCGGGCTGGCGCCCTTCATCAGGAATGAGGCTTGTGGGTTGGGGCTGAGACATAAATGGGAGGGGGGAGGGGGTTTGGTTGGGTGGGCAGGGTAGCTGAGAAAGCAATAGGTGGATGAAGGTGAGGGAGAAGGTGATAGGTCAGAGGGGGTAGTGATGAACAGGTGTGGAGGGTGGTACCGAATTGGAGGCTTGGGACTGTGATAATGTGGGGGGAGGGGAAATAAGGAAGCTGTTGAAATCCACATTTATCCCATTGGTTGCAGGGTCCCAAGGCGGAATATGAGGCGTTCTTCCTCCAGGCGTCGGGTGGTAACGGTTTGGTGGTGGAAGAGGCCCAGGACTTGCATGTCCTTGACGGAATGGGAGGGGGAGTTGAAGTGTTCAGCCACGGGGTGGTGGGGTTGGTGTGTGCGGGTGTCCCAGAGATGTTCTCTGATTTTTTTTTCCATTTGTTGAGCACATGAATCCTTCTGACCATTGCCCTCTGCACCTGTCCATCACTTCCCCCAACCTATCACCTTCTCCCTCACCTTCATCCACCTATCATTTTCTCAGTTACCTTCCCCCCGCCAAACCCACCCCCCTCCCATTTATGTCTCAGCCCCGACACACAAGCCTCATTCCTTATGCCTGAAACATTAATTCTCCTGCTCCTCAGATGCTGCCTGACTGGCTGTGCTTTTCCAGCAACACAGTCTCGACTCTGAAAACTGCACAAGACTGGAATGTATTATGTAATTCAGTGATCACACATTTGGGTATTCTATGAATTGTAAGGACCAAAGACAGAGAAACAATTACTACTCTACTCCTGTTATGCTTTGTGCAGTCTATTGGAATTTTAGTTTGAATTTTCCATTGGTAGATTGGGGAATACAATAATCTAATGTATGGTGATCGGCATCCATATCAGCAATTTTGTGAATTGTAGGTTTCTACATTACAGCTCATGGAAATCTGAAATAAATTCATGCTTAATGCTGGAAATTATAGCCATCACAACTTACTGCAGCTGTCGTGTCTGACCTGCTTGATACTATCTGTTGTTCTCTATCCCCTTGTTATTTTTCTTTTCATTCAATCCTGTCAAACCAAATTTACGGAGGAGTCATTTAGTTTTGATTTTGATAGACAACAATATATGAGATGGCTTCCAGCTATTACATCACTTCCTTCCTTCCTGTCCCAACAGATTGAGGATTAATGTCAGGAGATTTCTCAAACTACTCTTACTTTGCTGTACTTCCATCAGATGTGTGGCAAAAGCTTCATTATGTACTTAAATCTGATTTCTGCTTTGGGAGGAGCTCTGAAGAAATCTTTGCATTAGTTTCTCAAGGGTTTAAAATTCTTCTACTGAAGGAGCTGGAATTGGCAATGCAGTCTGCAGACCAGTTCATGAGTGCTGTACTTCCATCTGGACCTGAATTCTGGCTTTGGCTCACAGAGTCAGGATAATTCCTAGCTCTTTACAGAACATTACAGCGCAGTACAGACCCTTCAGCCCTTGATGTTGCGCTGACCTGTGGAACCAAACCAAAGCCCATCTATCCTACACTATCCATTTTCATCTGTATGTTTATCCAATGACCATTTAAATGCCCTTAAAGTTGGTGAATTTACGACTGTTGAAGGCAGGGCATTCCATGTCCCAACTACTCTCTGAGTAAAGAAACTACATCTGGCATCTATCCTGTATCTATCACCCCTCAATTTAAAGCTATGTCTCTTTGTGCTAGCTATCACCATCCGAGGAAAAAGGCTTTCACTGTCCACCCTATCTAATCCTCTGATTACCTTATACGCCTCAATTAAGTCACCTCTCAACCTTCTCTCTCACGCAGACAGCCTCAAATCCCTCAGCCTTTCTTCATAAGACCTTCCCTCCATACCAGGCAACATCCTCGTAATAAGACTCTGAACCCTTTCCAAAGCTTCCACATCCTTCCTATAATGGGGTGACCAGAACCGTATGCAATACTCCAAGTGCGGCCACACCAGATTTTTGTACAGCTGCAGCATGATCTCATGGCTCCAAAACTCAATCTGAAATTCAACTCGATCTCCAAAACTCTCTTCAAACTTGAACAGGGTGAAAATGCTCCAGACCTTCAGATTTTGGTTCAGGGAATGAAGGGTGAATGGTGATGGGAACTTCTGGTGGGTGACCTAAGAAACAGTGTGGACACTGCAGGATGCAAAGGCAGGCTGGGTGGAAAGCTTGCCTCAGTTCACTCATTTCTGATTCAACGCACCCCGGCTTTCAGCTCTGAAATTCAGTCACATATTTCACAGGCCCCATCCATGCCAAATCATGCTAACCTATTCCCCCTACCCTCACACCCCCCATGCTAACCTATTCCCCCTACCCTCACACCCCCCATGCAAACCTATTCCCCCACTACATACCAGCCATGGCCCATTATAGCCCCAATACCAAATTAATGCAAATCATCCCAACCAGGCCCCACAAACACACATCATCCATCTGTGCTATGTCAAATCACCCAGTATCCACCATGGGCACATCTCATGACACAAGCTCAAATAAAATGGTTATTCATTGTCTATTTATGAATTCACTATTTCAAAAACAATTCACATTTAGAAAAAATACCCAATCATAATGTTTAATATCATTCAATCCTTTGTAAACATAAATACATACCACAATTCATTGTCCCATCTCACAGAGTTTATAATCACTTGGAATTCTGAATCAAAATGTGAATATTAATGAAAGCTGGTGAATCTTTCATTCTGCATGAATCCTGTAATTATGTACCTCTCCCCCTTCTCCCCAAGGCATTGCACTATAATGTGGACAACAGTAAGGATAGACATTACTTGCAAGAAAAGTGCTAGTTGTTGGCTTGTCCATATCGTTCCATACTTAGCCCCATCCTGGCAATGAGGAACAATGATGATTCCACATGTCTCTACAGGGAAAGGTTCATTCACTCTTTCAGCTTTTCAAGGGTGTTACTGCTACACACAATTAACAGTTCACATGTCATACAAATGTGGTCAATATGCATTTGCATGCTAACTATTTGTGTTCCATAAACAAGAAAACCCACATTGCTCTTTACTGCAATGTTTTAAAGTGTCTCCCCATTTAAATAAGAATTTGCCTTTTGATTCTTCTGACCAAAGAATGTAACCTCACATTAAATTACATTCAACTTCATTTGCCAAGTTTTCATTCATTCAACCTACCTATGCTCCTTGCAGATTCCTTATTTCCTAATCACAATATGCCTTCCTACTATTCACCTGTATCTATCATCAACAAATTAATATCCATCAGGCTTCATTCTATCCTACAAGTCATTAATATAGTTAGTAAATAATTGAGGCACTAGGACTGATCCTTGTGGTACTTCACTAGTTACATCTTTCCAATCCAAAAAAGCCAACTAATCCTGATTTTCTGTCTTCTGTGTTAAACAAACATCAATCCATGCTAATATATTTATTTTTATTCATTCACAGGATGAGGAAGTTGTTGGCTAGGGATGCCTGCCTTGAAGAAGTTTTCCTCCTCTCTCTACAAGAATCTCAGGGAGCCCCTCTCCCACTGCAACTCCCAGATCATTTCCTCTGCCCTGGAGCTCTTCAACCATGTCATGAAACAAACTCGCTACCACAGCCACATTTGCTTCCTCAGTGCCTGCCTCCGTAACCAACTCATCCCGGACTCCGGACCACCTTTAAACCAGCAGAGTTTGGACCCGAACAGGACAAACAGTACAGACTACAGATTCAAAAACACCAGCAACAGTTCTCCTTCAAGATCTCCCGCTCCACGCTCACAGCAATGCGCTGGCACCTAACCTCTCTATAGTCAGCCCTGCCTCAGCTGAGGGCCACACTCTCTCAGAATTGCAAAGGACCCACTCTGTATGACATCCTTAGGAGAATTCATACTCTCAACAAAGAGTATTTCAATTCCAATTCGAACATCAAAAACTGTAAGTTCGACAAACTTTTATCTACCCACCTCCATAATCAGCACTCCGCAAACATTCCAGAAGATTCCCCTGGCCTCGGAATTTACTCAGACACCATTAGCCATGCAGCTGATGCAGCTGCCACTCCCATGCTGATTGATGATGTCACTTCCGCCCTCATCATGGCCATGCCCACAACCACTTCCACCCCTCACAATTCCTCATGCATCACACGTGACATCACTTCCACCCCTCACATCATCGCTGATGTCACATGCTTAGTGACTTCCGCCACCCCTACTGCCATGATTACCACCACTTCCACCCGCACCAGCGCCACTCACCTGCATTCTGCTGACATGCCCCCCACAGACCCCACTGTCACTATCCCCACCCCCCAGAACCCTGAGGGGAACACAACCCCTGCTCATGACTCCACCCCCATTCCCCCCACGACGACACCCACTCCAGTTACAGGTTCTGCCCCCACTCCCAGCTCCACACCCACACCAGATCCCAGCTCCCAGCCCTGCCGAGTTTTCACCATCCCCACAGACCTTCCCCTCACTGAGGACGAACAATCAGTCCTCAGCAAAGGACTCACCTTCATCCCCCTCCATCCACGCATCAATGAATTTAATACACGCCGTGACATCGAACAATTCTTCCGTCACCTCCGCCTCCGAGCTTACTTTCACAATCAGGACTCCCTTCCACCTTCCGAGGATCCCTTCACCCACCTCCAACACACTGCATCCACCTGGACACCCCACGCTGGCCTATTACCTGCCCTCGACCTCTTCATTTCCAACTGCCGCAGGGATATTAATCGGCCTCAACCTGTCCTCCCCCCTCCCCCACTCCAACCTCTCACCCTCACAACATGCAGCCCTCCAATCCCTCTGCTCCAATCCCAACCTCACCATCAAGCCAGCGAATAAAGGGGACGTAGTGGCAGTCTGGTGCACTGACCTCTACACCGCTGAAGCCAAACGCCAACTCAAGGACACCTCTTCCTACTGCCCTCTCGACCATGACCCCACCCCCCATCATCAAACCATCATCTCCCAGACCATACAGAACCTCATCACCTCAGGAGATCTCCCACCCACAGCTTCCAATCTCATAGTCCGGGAACGCCGCACTGCCCGGTTCTACCTCCTTCCCAAGATCCACAAGCCTGACCACACTGGCCGACCCATTGTCTCAGCATGCTCCTGCCCCACTGAACTCATCTCTACCTACCTTGACACTGTCCTATCCCCCCCTAGTCCAGGAACTCCCCACATACATTCGAGACACCACCCACGCCCTCCACCTCCTCCAAGACTTCCGTTTCCCTGGCCCCCAACGCCTTATCTTCACCATGGATATCCAATCCCTCTACACATCCATCCGCCATGACCAGGGCCTCCAAGCCCTCCGTTTCTTCCTCTCCAGACGTCCCCAACAGTACCCTTCCACCGACACTCTCATTTGTTTGGCTGAACTGGTCCTCACCCTTAACAAGTTCTCCTTTGAATCCTCCCACTTCCTCCAGACCAAATGGGTAGCCATGGGGACACATATGGGCCCCAGCTACGCCTGTCTCTTTGTTGGCTACGTAGAGCAGTTGATCTTCTGTAATTACACCGGCACCACTCCCCACCTCTTCCTCCGCTACATTGATGACTGCATTGGCGCTGCCTCGTGCTCCCGTGAGGAGGTTGAGCAATTCATCAACTTCACCGACACATTAATGACGAACGACTTGACACTGACATTTTTTACAAACCCACCAACTCCCACAGCTACCTGGATTACACCTCTTCCCACCCTACC
This sequence comes from Chiloscyllium punctatum, assembly GCF_047496795.1. Lineage (NCBI taxonomy): Eukaryota > Metazoa > Chordata > Chondrichthyes > Orectolobiformes > Hemiscylliidae > Chiloscyllium > Chiloscyllium punctatum. The sequence continues at coordinate 45,889,546 of NC_092744.1, forward strand.
TCTTGCAAAAATGCCATCCCATATTCCTAATTCCTCCCCCTCCGCTGTATCTGCTCCCAGGAGGACCAGTTCCACCACAGAACACACCAGATCGCCTCTTTCTTTAGAGATCGCAATTTCCCTTCCCACATGGTTAAAGATGCCCTCTAACACATCCCGTCCACATCCTGCACCTCTGCCCTCAGACCCCACCCCTCCAACCGTAACAAGGACAGAACGCCCTGGTGCTCACCTTCCACCCTACCAACCTCGCATAAACCAAATCATCCGCCGACATTTCCGCCACCTCGAAAAAGATCCCACCACCAGGGGTATATTTCCTTCCCCACCCCTTTCCACCTTCCGCAAAGTTCCCTCCGTGACTACCTGGTCAGGTCCACACCCCCCTACAACCCACCCTCCCATCCTGGCACTTTCCCCTGCCAGCGCAGGAACTGTAAAACCTGCGTCCACACCTCCTCCCTCACCTCTATCCAAGGCCCTAAAGGAGGCTTTCACATCCATCAAAGTTTTACCTGCACATCCACTAATATCATTTATTGTATCCATTGCTCCCGATGCGGTCTCCTCTACATTGGGGAGACTGGGCGTCTCCTAGCAGAGCACTTTAGGGAACATCTCCGGGACACCCGTACCGATCAACCACACCGCCCCTTGGCCCAACATTTCAACTCCCCCTCCCACTCTGCCGAGGACATGGAGGTCCTGGGCCTCCTTCACCACTGCCCCCTTACCACCAGATGCCTGGAGGAAGAACGCCTCATCTTCCACCTCGGAACACTTCAACCCCAGGGCATCAATGTGGACTTCAACAGTTTCCTCATTTCCCCTTCCCCCACCTCACCCTAGTTCCAAACTTCCAGCTCAGCACTGTCCACATGACTTGTCCAGACTTGTCCGACCTGCCTATCTCCTTTTCCACCTATCAACTCCACCCTCTCCTCCTGACTTATCAACTTCATCCCCTTCCCCACTCACCCATTGTACTCTATGCTACTTTCTCCCCACACCCACCCTCCTCTAGCTTATCTCTCCATGCTTCAGGCTCACTGCCTTTATTCCTGATGAAGGGCTTTTGCCCAAAACGTCGATTTCGCTGCTCCTTGGATGCTGCCTGAACTGCTGTGCTCTTCCAGCACCACTAATCCAGAATCTAGTTTACAGCATCTACAGTCATTGTTTTTACAGCATTTATTTACCCATCCTTAATTGCCCAGAGGACAGTTGAGAATCAATCACATTCCTGTGGATCTAGAGTCGCATGTAGGCAGACTTAGTAGGGAAGGCAGATTTCCTTCCCTGAAGGACATTAATGAACCAGATAGTTTTTCTCCCCCAACAATCAATTAGTAGTCATCATTAATGCCAGATTTTTATTGAATTCAAATTCCTCCATCTACCCTGGCCAGGATTCAAAACCATGTCCTCAGACCATTACCTTGGTCTCTGGATTAACAGTCTGTCGATGCTCGCACTAGACCTCCCCTATTACCCCAATATCACAAGTTACTCTCTTGTGCAATAATCTTTGATGTCGTACTTTATTGAATGCTTTTGGGAAATGAAAGCAACTTTTGTGAATGAAGGATAGTGGCCGATGAAGGATAGTGGTGTAGACCAGGACATCGAATGATCTAATTATATGATAGCCAGGTAAGCATTCAGCAAGCTGCAGTCACCAGATACTTTCTCTACTCACCTATTGGGAATTTGAGCTTTCCAATTTGCGGAATGGGACTATTTGGTGCTGCCCTTTTGGGGCCGATCATTTGGCCCCGCCATTTTGACTCTAAACTGTTTTGGCGCTCATTACTTTGGCGCTGAGCTGTTTTGGCGCCAATGCAGAATAAAAAAAACTCTTGCAGAACCCATAAGAAATTTGTTTTCATTGCATTGTAAGAAATAAATCTAATTCTTTTTTATTCATTCTTTTTAACCTATTCATTATAAAAACAAATTTCTACATTTTGCTACATTTATCAAACACATATAGATAACCATCGTGTGAAAATTTTGGTTTGTCTCTCTTGCTTAGAATGTTTTCAGCCATTTCTGGTTCTGCAAGAAAATAGAAAAAAAATTGTATTACAACTTTCCAATTTGAAGACAGAAGGGCTTAATTATCAAGGCAGTAGATGACTATTAACAATTGTTAAATGAGAAAATGATTACTAAATGAGATTTGAATCTACAGCTCGTTATTATAGTTTTGACTATCAACTCTTCCTAGTTGAGAAAATTACATCGGGTCGTTAGTCATCCTCTCTTCTTTAACCAAACAAGACTTTTTTAAAATTCTGAATTGGCGCCAAAACAGCTCAGTGCCAAAATAATGAGCGCCAAAACAGTTTAGAGCCAAAATGCCGAGGCCAAACGATCAGTGCCAAAAGGGCAACGCCAAAACGTACCTGACCCTCCATTTTGTCAGTGGGAGAGAGGAGAACTGGAAATGGGAATATAAATAAAGTGAGTTGCAGCTCTCATGAGCTGCAAATGCATGGAAATGAGACAGTTACCACTCAATGGTAAGATCTTAATTTCAGGTTTGAAGGAGAAATATTCTTTCTCACTGTCAAGAATCTGATATTTTTCATTCTCACTGTATTTTTCTATTACTCATATCACATCATGGAGGGCAGATTCTGACCACTATTTATCACTGAAAGGTAGTATCAGAAGAGAGGGCCACAACAGCCCTACAATATTTTGACAATAATGTCATTAATAAAGTGGAACCCAGTTGAATAAAATGATCAAATGATACAGCTGTCTGCTTGGAAACAACATCTAGACCACCTCAGCCATGAAACATCCTTTATTTTCCAGTTCATCTCTTGAAGGCTACTATGCTTGAGTGTCCTGCATTCCAATTATTCTCTCATTTGTGATGATACAACAGGACCTTGATCAGATGGACCAAATGGGTCGAGCAGTGGCAGATAGAGTTTAATTTAGATAAATGTAGGGTGTTGCATTTTGGTATGACAAATCAGAACAGGACTTATACATGTAATGATAAAATCCTGGGGAGTGTTGCAGAACAAAGAGACCTTGGATTGCACACTCATAGTTCCTCGAAAGTGGAGTCATAGTAAGACAGGATAGTGGAGAAGATGTTTGGTATGCTTGCCTCAATTGGCCAGTGCATTGAGTAGAGCAGTTGGGAGGTCATGTTGAGGCTTTATAGGACATTGGTTAGGCCACTTTTGGAATACTGCTTGCAATTCTGGTCTCCCTGGGATAAGAAAGATTTTGTGAAACTTGGAAGGGTTCAGAAAGATTTAGAAAGATGTTGCCAGAGTTGCAGGGTTTGAGCTACAGGGAGAGGATGAATAGGCTGGGGCTATTTTCCCTGGAGTCAGGGGCTGAGAGGTGACCTTCCAGAGGTTTGAAAGATCATGAGAAGCATGGATTGGGTAAATAGACAAGATCTTTCTCCCAAGGTAAGGGTTTCCAAAATTACAGGGCATAGGTTTAAGGTGAAAGGGGAAAGACTTAAAAGGAGCAAATTTTGCATGCAGAGCATGGTGAATGTTTGGAATGATCTGCCAGAGGAAGTGGTGGAGGCTGGTATAATTACAACATTTGAAAGACATCTGGATGGGTATATGAATAGGAAGGGTAATGGAGGGATATGGATCAAATGCTAGCAAATGGGACTAGATTAATTTCGGACATATGGGCAGAATGGATGAATTGGACTAAAGGCTCTGTTTCTGTGCTGTACATCTCTATAACTCTATGATATGAAACCCACTGTCAATATTTTGAATAATTTCTCTGGAATGTATGTGCAGTATTCCCAAGTTATCGAGATAACTAAATCTTGGACTCAAGACAGCAGACAAAAATATATTAAATAGTTCCTTCGGAGAATTGACTGGTTCAATAGTTCGCTGTTCAATATCTGGTTTTGGTATGCATTCCTCAAACCCACTGGTTGCCATGGCAACAAATATTATTGGCCAAGGTTGAAGAGGATATCAGAAGTCCTTTAGGAACTGTCCATTTAGCTTGTTATGTTGCTGAAGAAGGCAACATGAATACTGAATAGTCTCAGATTATATACCAACCAAGCACCAGTCACCGGGCATTAAAATGCAAATATGCAAGTTGACAACATGCACGATCTGCCCATGGACTGAGAAATATTGTTTTTGTCTTGTTTGGTGCAAATTGACATGATCTAGTATTTGAAAGGCATGTGGGCAGTTGATGAATTCCCACAACCTGGGGTAATAGTTCATATAAAGCAAAAACATCTGCCTGGATCTTTGCTGTTGTGTGTTTTGCAGAACAAAAATTACATTTTGGATGAACTTGTGAGCAATGAATAGTTTACATCTGCCCAATTCCCTGTGGCAGCTTGAAAGAATCATGAAGCACTGGAATTCAAGACTGCACTGAGAAAGATTGTTTCTAACTAGGGTACAACAGTTTTCATAGAATCCGTACAGTGTGGAAACAGGCTATTGAGTCCACACTGACCCTCCAAAGAGCATCCCACCCAGATCCATTCCCCTGCTCTATCCCTGTAACCCTGCATTTCTCATGGCGAATGCACCTCAACTATACACCCCTGAATACTATGGGGAATTTAGCATGGCCAATCCACCTAACCTGCATTTTTGGATTGTGGGGAGAAGCAGGAGCACCCAGCAGAAACCCATGCTGACACTGGGAGAACATGCAAACTCCACATGTACAGTCACCCAAGGGTGGAATCAAAATCAGATCTATGGTGCTATGAGGCAGTAGTGACAACCATTGAGTCACCATGACACCACTGTTGCAAAATCTCTCTGTAGGTAACTATATTTGAAGTGGTGGATTACAGCTGGGTGATTTCGCCTCAGTTAATATATTTCACTCTGTGCATAACTTTCTATTATTCATTAATGTGATTTGGACTTTGTTGGCTAAGCTCATCTCTAGTTGCCTTTGAGACATTTGTGAGGAGCTGCCTTCTTGAGCCATTATGGTCCATATGTGCAGGAAGACCTATGTGATATGGGACCAATATTTTGGATTTTGATCCAGCAATATTGAAGGAATTGTGATAAATTTCCAAGTCAAGATGGTAAGCAGCTTGGAGGGGAACTTGTAGGTTCCCATGTATCTGCTGTGCCTGTCCTCCTGGACGGTGGAGATTGTAGATTTGGAAGGTGCTGTCTAAGGAGCCTTGGTGAATTTCTGCGGTGTATCTTATAAAAGGTATGCACTGCTGGTACAGGATGTTGATGGTAGAGGCGTGACCATTTATGGAGGTCAGGGAAACTCGACATGGAAACTAATATGGTCTTGGCAAGTTCAATTCATTACTTGCTCCAAAAGATCGTGATGTGGGACACTGGGCACCAAACGTTTGGGCAAGCTCAATGGTCACCAGCCATATGCCCCACATATCCACAGATATTGGCGTCCAACATGTACCAGTCTCTAAGCCCTCATGGTACATATCTGATCTATTTTCAGGATGCTCCTACACTTTAGTGATACACTTCAGGCTGCCCCAGCAACTATCATAATAATGCTGCAGGAAGGACACTTAACTGTCAGGAAATGCACCCAGCTCATGGGCTGGACCAGGCTGCATCTTCAGTTTCTTTGCTTGCCATAGCATTCACCCACTCTGAGTCTAGCTGGATGCTTGCAGCATCTTTGACTTGCTTTGTCATAACATTTTGTGCATTGATCCCTCAGCCAGAGATACCACGTTCATATTGTTGCCGTGTTATCATGCATTGAGTGCAAACATAAACCAGGAAAGCTTGCTACAGTTGTCAACAGACTTCAGTCCAGGATGGCCTTCACTCAGGGATCCCAGCACAGGAGGTAAAGCGCAGCCTCCAAAAGCAGTCCAGGTCCTGCTCAGGGCACTTCGTGTTAATAGGTGAGGCAGTATACTGCTCATCATGATTCTTTTTGTCCTTTTGCTCCTTAAATATAAGAAAGGCAGTACTATGGAAGATGAAAGTAGGTGGCACAACTTTTGGTGTTGGTGCAGCTGGTGATGTTTCCTGGGTGATTGAGTAGATAGCACAGAGTGCATAGGGTGAATAATGTCAGAGTTTTAGGTTAGCTGAGTGAGGAAGTTATTACAGACAGTTAGAATAGTAGAGCATGAGCCTTGGTGTGAGGTGAGTACAGTAACAGAGATAGAGTGAGTGTGAGATATTGCAGTGAAGATGCCAACACTCACAATGGAGGAGTGGTGAAGGACATTGACTTACTTCCTACAGTGCTGTGCATTCCTCCACTCAGCTGAGACTGCTCTCAACTGGGTAGCAACCTTGGAGCAAACTGGCATAATCTGGTGCCTTGGCCGCCATTTCTCATCCTGGGAAAAGAGAATGTCCTGTCTGGATCATTCCATCCAGAAGAAGCTCCAGGATCCTGTCTGCAAAGTGGGGTGTTGATTTCCCCCGATCTGCCATGTTTGGGGCAAATGTCAAGAATTGAGTAAGCCAACTGTGGAATGAACAGTGCTTGTCCAGGTGTCCAACAGCCATTTAAAGATGGCACCAGCACCAGAAATGCTTGTCAAATCCAAAATCTCCTGTGAGTGGCAAATTATTCTGGGAATAGCACATGCTAAGCTGGGTGGAAATTAGATGTGATACTTGCCATTATTACTGAAATGCCAATTAACACTAATTACCAAGATACAGTGAGAAAATTGATTTGCTCTTGCAGCAAGAATCACTCCACCAAACAAGAGTCAACATGCACTTAGCCAGAAAACTGTGACATTCAGCCTTTTGTATTTTATGAATTAACATGAATAATTTAATGTGTATTACATCCATATTTAAAGTTGGCAATGTGCAAAAACTTAGCTTTTACATCATAGACCGGAAGCCTCACAATCATTATGTCAAATATGTAATACACTACAGTTCTTAGTACTTGGCAAAATATTTGTTGACTGTTTAACTACTTCTGGGCTGAAAATGTGTTGCTGGAAAAGTGCAGCAGGTCAGGCAGCATCCAAGGAGCAGGAAAATCGATGTTTTGGGCATGAGTCCTTCTTCAATTCCCCGAGTTTGTTCTTTTACTGCAGCATTATTACAACTTGTACATCATATTATTTCCTGAGGACATGCCGGCAAAATAATCTCACATGGTTCCTCCTTATGACTTTGAGTGCGTTATAAACCTTACATTGAACTCCGACTCTGAGATAATCCTCCAAAAACCAAAATGTTGCCCATGAAGTGAGCTTCAAGTTAAAAAAAACTGGCAACAGAGCCATGAGTGTCACTATTTTCATATTAAACTGCGTGTTTCCCCTGCTCTAACTGTAAATGAGGTTAACTGACTGTTGTCCACTGCAGTCATTGTGCAAAGCGTAATGTGTTTTCTATTTTTCGATGTTTTGTCACCATGAAGTGGAAGAGGTGAAGTGGGTGGCATTGGTTCTTGGGTGGTCCAGTGTACAGAATTTTATTTCAAATGGATTATCAGTATCAACCAAAGAGATTAAATGTTAACTAAATATTATGATCAAAGTATAAGTGTAAAGCCAATTGTTAGATTTCAAACCAATTTGCTTTATTCTTGAATAAAACATCTAAATTAGGGAGTCTGACGGCATTTCAGTTTAATTATATTACTCATTGTTTTGGAAAAAAAATGTGGAACGAGGTGAAGTCAATGGAATTGTTTTGACCATTGCTCTGTCTATTCACTTGGAGTCTGTAGAATAAAACATTTTAATCATTTAAACCTGGCACCTTAGCCAACCTTTGAAATAATTGGATAAACATATGTGATAGCACATGTGAAAAGCACAATGTTGAGTTCAGGTCACAAAATACTGTTACACTGCCAAGTTAAGCTATTGTATAAGCAGATGTTGGGCATTACAGGCAGACTCCCAAGTGTAAAATGTTTAGACCATTAGGAGGAGTAAGCAATGACACTATATAAAAGAGAATATGTAAAGCAGAACTAAAACTTGAACCAGCCCTTTCCTGATATTTTGTGTATAGATGTTTAGAGAAGTAACACAACTCATAGCATGCCTATCAGTTATGTAGCACTAAAGTCTAAGTATTTACCTAAACAGTCAGTCCTAATCTCCATTGGTCCATCAGGGATGGAGAATATTAACAGGAGGTAATGCATCTTCCTTAGAGAGAAAAGCAATATCAAAGCTTGAAACCTTTTTTAAAAACTGAAAGAATGTCTAATGCTATAAATCAGAAACAAACAGAAATAGCTGGAAAAGCTCAGCAGGTCTGGCAGCATCTGTGGAGAGAAATCAGAGTTAACATTTCAGGTTAAGTGACCCTTCCTCAGAACACCTTGAAATAATTTTCCTTGCCTAATTATTTGGGATTAGGTCAAATGCCTGTCCTTAGTTAGAAAACTATGTCAGAGAGAAACTGAAGAATATGGCAAGCTATCAATTCATCAATCTAAGAAAAATATAAATAAATAAAAAGCATAAATACCCATGAGGGAATTGAAGATATCAATCTAATCTCAGCCATTGGTTAACACGATTAAACTATGCAGACTTTGCTCTCTCAGTTAATATATTTCAGCCTAAGGACCCAATATGGTGCAGAGTGCAAACACCTATTCGATTTCAGATTCCTGATGAAGGGCTCCTGCCTGAAACATCGATTTTCCTGCTGCTCGGGTGCTGCCTGATCTGCTGTGCTTTTCCAGCAACACTCTAATCTTGACTCTGATCTCCAGCATCTGCAGTCCTCACTTTCGCCTATTCGATTTCAGAAGTCCATCATCCCACATATTGCATTAAAACTCTCCACGGGGCACCTGGCAGAACTATCCAGGCTGTTAGAGTGGGGCTGCAGGTTTGAAGTAAGCGCATTTGGTGTAAGAGGAGGGATTGAAAACTATACTAACATTCTATATGTTATATCCTAATGTTTTGTGGCATTGCAAACATGTCCTAGGAGCTAGGCGTTTGGTATTCCCCTCTTCACTACCATTTCCCATTGCCTCCTCAGGCATTGCCTTGAGGTCTTTCTGATGTAACACCTTCCCACTGCCTCCTGAGGGAAGTAAACTTGTTTTTCCATCTGTTACCATCCTGGATCAGGACCCTTAACATCTTCTCTGTAGAGCTCAAGCCATTTTGTGCCTTTCAGAAGATTCATCATTGCCTGTTGTCTCCATTTCATTTAAAATATATTATCTAAGTGGCATCACGAATACCACCTTACCTAGCCTCACTAACACCCCAAATATTTCTGCAGTCAAAAAGCAACAGGGGGCCATCTGTGTCTCTCTCTTTACAGTGAGATTCTGACATCAAATTTCTGTAGTCCTTTCTATAGACTCACTTCCTATTTCCTGCACATAATTTTTCAGTCATAATTGCAGTTCTACATGTCTTTTCTATAAATCTGTTTAAGATGTTTCCGTCAAAATTGGTAAAAGTAACATGTCAAAATCTAAGTGGTTAACACCCCAACCAATAGGAATCATCACATTTCCAGTACTTTTAGAGTTAATTATACTGCAAAACCTACATGACATGGAAATAAACATAATCACCATTGAAGTACATAAACTGAAAGTGGAGTATTTTGTTTGGATAAAATAGCTTTTTCCCTCTATTTTTCTTAGCAAAACATTCTGTCACTTTCATCCTCCTTTTTCCTATCAAATTGGGAAGTTGGCAGCAACACTTAAGAAAACACTGGATGAGAGCGGCTTTGTGTAGTTCCTGAAGGGTTCAGCAGTCACATTGGCCTCCACAATACTACGACTAATGCCTAGATTCAGGTTTCAGGTAATAAATCAGCCTGGGAATCAACAGTAAATTTTCTGCATTCTTTAACCCATAAAATGATGACATCCTTTCCACAGCTCAACCCAGGTTTTACTCATCAGAATTTTTATTACCTTACGCTGCAAAATAAATAATGACTTATTTTATTTCCCTGGGATTACATTTTTGTTGTACATTTTATGTTGGACTGAACATGTGCTGTGGTGTTTATTTTTCCACTTGGACTGAATTTATTTTTACAGCATAGTTATGTTTAATCCTGTCTCTTCCCCTCAGGTTTTTTAAAAATATAAAACATTAGGATTTAGCAACTGGATTAGGTCATTTGGACCATTGAGCCTCTTCCAACATCCAGTATGATCATTGCTGATCTGATTATGGTCCAAACATTTCCTGTCTGTCCCCATAATCCTTGACTCCCTTATCCATCAAAAATCTATCTGACTTCAGTGTTGACTAAATTCAATAACCTTGCCTCCACTGCTTTCTAAGAAAGAGAATTCTGTTTACTACTAAAAGTTTGAGAGCAAAAGCTTCATCTCCACCTCCATCATAAAAAAGACAACGTCTTATTTTTTAACAATCTCTCATTTTTCTAGTCTCCCTCATGGGGAAATGCTCTCTCATATCCATCCTATGAAATCCATTCAAAATCTTACACGTTTCAGTAAGATCACCATTCATTCTTCTGAACCTTTCAGGCATTCTTCATATGAATAAGCCCTTCATTGTAGGAGTGAATTGAGTGAAACTTCTCTGAGTTGCTTCTAATGCAGTTATATCTTTCATTAGGAGATAAAAACTCCAGATTCAAGGGGGGAAGTGAGTGGTGGGGAATGGAGATCGTGTGGGGAAGATGGATTACTCTTCTAGAAGGTAGTCAGTCAACAGATTGATAAGAAGCCTGTCCTGTAGCCAGAACATAGTACAAGCAGATCTAATGGCAGGGCAAACAGTCCTGACAGTAGAAGAGTTCATTGTCGACCTGCAAATAGACTGCAGGATGGATAGCCCAATAGATCCAAGGTCCAACCTAAATCAGGGGCATTGGACAAGGAGGGTTCAAACATCTTAGGAAAGGGGTCAAGAAGGGTACAGTGGTGACGGAATGGTGTTCGTACTGTCTTAGAAGACAGTCACTGATCCGAGAACAGCCATCCACCAAAGACCCACCTCCCTACCCTTTAAAACACTCTTCAAAAAATGGTCTGCTACGCTTGGCCATGTGCACATATGTTACAGCTTGCGCAATGTCATATTGGTCTACTCAGTTAACCCTTGAGTACTTTGTTATATGTGGCAGGTAGGTTGCTGTTTATGGCACATGCTAGTTAGGGGTTGAACTAGACAATGGGTAGGAATTAAGGTGGTGCAGGGGTATTTTCCTTATTTGACGTGTCCGCCTACCCCACATTGCCAAAACACACCTGGCAGGTGCACATGAAACTGAGCTTGCAGTCACACTGAGAATTTATACAGCAGTAAAAATTTCCTACACTATATTCCATTCCTCTTGCAATAACAGTAACATTCCTTTCGCCTTTCTCATCACTTGCTGTGCCTGCATTTTTTGATCTCTCTATGCCACTTCCTGTTTCATGCCATTTCTTCCAGTTTCCCATCCTCCTCACCACGTTCCCTGCTGTGCCCTACTCATTAATTCCTCCCTCCTCTACTGAAAACAGCCCCTCTTTAGTTTCTTATAGTTTTCACAATTTTCCTTTGATTCTTTTCTGTGACTCTTTTTTGTTCACTGTTGATTTCTTGGTGCTCGATCAAGTATTCTCTTTAATCTCTTCTTCGCAGTATATCCAGTGTAAACCCTTCACCTCTTAATGTGCTGGGTTAGTACAACGTAATGCAGAATCCATCTATTAATTTTCCAATTGTGATTTTTTAAAAAATCACATTTTTACTGGAACTCGGGCAAGAAAATGTTGCACATTAGGTTCTGTGCATTTCCAGTACTGCTTGCGTCTGCTATGCTTTCCAGTCAACTGGGGGGCAACTATCTTAGACTTTGTTCCTACTACTGGGGCAGAGGGAGCAGAAGGCAGACAAACAAAAATGAAAGGCAGAAAGCTCTGCTCTGTGTTTAAGATTCCTCATGTCATTACTTTCATGTACAAATCTGAGATTTATTTTACGACTCTTAGTATTCTCTCCTGGAATCTATCATGGTCGGCTGACTCTGCAGGCCTTAGCCTGTATGGTGAGGGAGATCAGAATGACTCACACAACATGACAACTTCAATGTCTTTATTGATGAAAATATCCATTTAAGATTTACAGGAGCAATAACCATAAGATATCATAAGACATAGGAGTGGAAGTAAGGCCATTCGGCCCATCGAGTCCACTCCGCCATTCAATCATGGCTGATGGGCATTTCAACTCCACTTACCTGCATTCTCCCCGTAGCCCTTAATTCCTTGTGACATCAAGAATTTATCAATCTCTGCCTTGAAGACATTTAGCATCCCGGCCTCCACTGCACTCTGCAGCAATGAATTCCACAGGCCCACCACTCTCTGGCTGAAGAAATGTCTCCGCATTTCTGTTCTGAATTTACCACCTCTAATTCTAAGGCTGTGCACACGGGTCCTAGTCTCCTCGCCTAATGGAAACAATTTCTGAGCATCCACCCTTTCCAAGCCATGTATTATCTTGTAAGTTTCTATTAGATCTCCCCTTAATCTTCTAAACTCCAATGAATACAATCCCAGGATCCTCAGCCATTCCTCGTATGTTAGACCTACCATTCCAGGGATCATCCGTGTGAATCTCTGCTGGACACGCTCCAGTGCCAGTATGTCCTTCCTGAGATGTGGAGACCAAGACTGGACACAGTACTCCAAATGGGGCCTAACCAGAGCTTTATAAAGTCTCAGTAGCACAACGGTGCTTTTATATTCCAACCCTCTTGAGATAAATGACAACATTGCATTCGCTTTCTTAATCACAGACTCAACCTGCATGTTTACCTTTAGAGAATCCTCGACTAGCACTCCCAGATCCCTTTGTACTTTGGCTTTATGAATTTTCCCACTGTTTAGAAAGTAGTCCATGCTTGTATTCTTTTTTCCAAAGTGCAAGACCTTGCATTTGCTCACATTGAATTCCCTCAACCATTTCCTGGACCACTCTCCCAAACTGTCTGGATCCTTCTGCAGCCTCCCCACTTCCTCAGTACTACCTGCCTGTCCACCTAACTTTGTATCATCGGCAAACTTCACTAGAATGCCCCCAGTCCCTTCATCCAGATCATTAATATATAACATGAACAGCTGTGGCCCTAACACTGAACCCTGTGCGACACCGCTTGTCACCAGCTGCCATTCCGAAAAAGAACCTTTTATCCCAACTCTCTGCCTTCTATCAGACAGCCAATCCTCAATCCATACCAGGAGCTCACCTCGAACACCATGGGCCCTCACCTTGCTCAGCAGCCTCCCATGTGGCACCTTATCAAAGGCCTTTTGGAAGTCTAGATAGACCACATCCACTGGTTTCCCTGGTCTAACCTAGTTGTCACCTCTTCAAAGAATTCCAACAAGTTTGTCAGGCATGACCTCCCCTTACTAAATCCATGTTGACTTGTTCTAATCTGAACCTGCTCTTCCAAGAATTTAGAAACCTCATCCTTAATGATGGATTCTAGAATTTTACCAACAACCGAAGTTAGGCTAATTGGCCTATAATTTTCCATCGTTTGTCTTGATCCTTTCTTGAACAAGAGGGTTACAACAGCAATCTTCCAATCATCTGGGACTTTCCCTGACTCCAGTGACTTTTGAAAGATCTCAACCAATGCCTCTGCTATTTCCTCAGCCACCTCCCTCAGAACTCTAGGATGTAGCCCATCGGGGCCAGGAGATTTGTCAATTTTAAGACCTTTTAGCTTTTCTAGCACTATCCCTTTTGTAATGGCAACTATACTCAACTCATCCCCCTGACTCCCTTTAATTGTTGGGACATTAGTCATGTTTTCCACTGTGAAGACTGATGCAAAGTACTTATTAAGTTCTCCAGCTATTTCCTTATCTCCCATCACTAGGCTTCCAGCATCAGTTTGAAGTGGCCCAATGTCTACTTTTGCCTGTCGTTTGTTTCTTATGTATTGAAAGAAACTTTTGCTATCATTTCTGATATTACTGGCTAGCCTACCTTCATATTTGATCATCTCCTTCCTTATTTCTCTCTTTGTTACCCTCTGTTTGTTTTTGTAGCCTTCCCAATCTTCTGATTTCCCAGTGCTCTTGGCCACTTTATAGGATCTCTCTTTTTCTTTGATACATTTCCTGACTTCCTTTGTCAGCCATGGCTGTCTAATCCCTCCCCGGATAATCTTTCTTTTCTTAGGGATGAACCTCTGTAAAATGTCCTCAATTATACCCACAAACTCCTGCCATTTTTGCTCTCCTGTCTTCCTCGCTAGGCTCTGCTTCCAGTCTATTTTCGTCAGTTCCTCTCTCATGCCCTCATAATTACCTTTATTTAACTGTAACACCATTACATCCGATTTTGCCTTCTCTCTTTCAAACTGCAGACTGAACTCTACCATGTTATGATCGCTGCTTCCTAAGTGTTCCCTTACTTTAAGATTTTTTATAAAGTCTGGTTCATTACATAGCAGTAGGTCCAGAATAGCCTGCTTCCTTGTGGGCTCCATGATAAGCTGTTCCAAAAAGCAGTCCTGGAAGCATTCCATGAATTCCCTTTCATGAATTCCATGAATAACAATGCATCATAACAGAGAATTTTTAAAAAAATTAAGTGCCCAAATTTGTTTTTCACAAAACAAAAAAGACCTGATTCTTCTAAACCTCAGAACTATGAACTAATTATTACTTGCTGGGCTTCTTCAGCTATCCAGTGGATACCTCAATCGTGTGTATCGAAACACACAGACCACAAATGTATAAGGTTTGATCTCTGAACTGTGCTAAATCAAATTGATTTCAGTCAAGCTGGAACTGGGAGTCAATTCAACTTTTCCCATCTACGATAAAAATCAAATCAAACAGACTGTAATCCATTTGGCCTTGCTGGGAACTGTTGACATTGGCTAACAGGAGTAAGTTTGGCTGTAATGCTCCTATGGTTGAGTAGCCTGCCAATCCCTGTTCCAAAAAGCTTATTACTGTAAATGGTTATAAAATGGAAATGGTTCATTCATATCGAAATTATGCTAATGTAATGGTGTTGAAATATTACACAAAGACCAACATCATCATGCTGCCAATAAAGTGCCCACATTTTACTTTTGCCATTGATATTTCTGATAAGCTGTCATATTTTGATTTTTCACTCCCAACCTTTTGGTTGTTGTATCAAAGTTTATGTATCAGACAAAATAAAATACTTTGTCTCATTCATGATTGAGTGCTGTATTAGTTAGCATATATTATAAAGTCACTATATACAGTCCCCAAATAGCTAACCTGGGCAAATGATTGCCCAGTGTGGTGATGACCCAGACTAGTCTCAGGTTTAATTTTTCTGGAGTGCCGATGTGAGCTGGAGAATGGTGGGGCTCTGGAATTGGTCTCAGTATTTTTGCACTGGCAAGGCAAAACAGTGCCCAGGTTACCACTTCTGATTATCCATCAGTGATTCCTGCTGAAAATGCACATGTTGAAGGAGACAAAAGCATTCTGAATAGCCAGAACCTGTTATACTCTAACACAGCGAGGCATTTGAAGTGATAGAATTTAATCCAGGTGATAGGGTTTTGTCAAGTACTTAAATGGCCACCACTGGGTCTTCACTGGGTCCAAGGATGTTGTGATGAGAAAACTTGCTCTTCCCCCAGACACCTGCCAACCAATCAGAGGTCAGAGCTGTCCATTGCGGACAGTGCCATTGGAAGTTTGACAGTTGTTAGCAAGGTACCCACCAAAACCTTTGGATCAATCAGGGGCCTGAAGCTAAAAGTGAGTGAGAGCAGATTAAAGCAGCAAGGTAGGAGTTATGAAAGGGCGCCAGGGAATTGGAGGCAAAGGCAGGACATTCAGAGGGATGACCCCCTTATGATACTGGGTTCCATGATCAGATACTGATTATCCTTGAACAAGGGACTCACCACCTCCGCTAGCACCCACCCAACAACTTCACAACAAACCAGACAGATATGCTCTTTGATCTCCCACACGGTGTGTCTCCTGCCTGCCACAGGTTGAATATCAGCAGTGGCTGCATAAGACCATTTAGCAAGCATCAATTCCCAACTGAAGGGCATAAGTTAGCATCTGAGTGGGAATACCATCTACAATCCTTCCCAATCCAGACTTAATCAGGTAGAGGTAGGGGGAAGTGATGTTCTTCCACCCAATTACGTGGTAGGCCTCCTGACCTCCAAACTCAATGTAGGGGCAGACATTTTTGATGCCATTTTGGTATGAAATTACAGAGTTTTGTGAGTCATGTGCATAGATCTTAAATCCATGTTTTCCTAAGCATCTATGTAATTCTGTGTTTTGAGTCTGTTGATGAAGTGTTAAACGTTCTTGTCTTAATTGTCCTTTTCCAAACCTTCTGAACTCAAAATGCAACACAAGAAGAACAGAATAAACCCGGAGAGAAACTGATTTGCCAACACATCCTCAACCACACAGCCATGCATTACTATTTAGATATCCTAATAATTTGAATATTAAAGGAATTGAAATGGTCAAATTCATTGCTGCTATAAATATCTTTAAGAAAATACTTGCACCATGCCACACCACACGACATGCCAAAATAAGAAGAAAGTATGTCACATTATCCTAACTGTTCAGCCACTGACAAAACTACAAGATTTTATTCCATATAGAACAAACCTAAATTACCATGCAATTTTCCTTTCTCAACAAGAAAAAATAAATTATAAATGATCTTAACACTACCACATAATCTGTAATGTAGCATTTATCACTATTAAACTGTAACTGAATATTTGTAAACTTTTTTCACGCAAGACAATTTTGATAAACATATGCCAATTCTTATAAAAGCTGATTATTTGATAGGTTCAATGCCAAAATCTTCTGAAGCATGAGTTAGCTTTGCAGTCAAAAGAGAGCACCATTGGACTAAAACTGAAATTAGCAAAGATACTGAAAACTGAACAATTCACACCATTTTTAATATGGTGGATGTATGAACTAAAATCATTTAGTGTCTAAATTTTCCCCTCATGTATTGTTAAATAATTTTACACACACGTTGAATAGTTTGGCCCATAATTATTAGTGGTCATGGTATATTAATTGAAAGGCCATGAAAGGAGATAGGAGAGAAATTAAAAATAGATGAAGTTCAGGTGTGGAGCAGGGGATAGCTGAGGCTGAATTTTTGCCATGGTGGCAACAGAGGTAGTGAATTTAACTGTCTGGGCGCAATCTGTCAACAATAAAGGGATTTGGGCAAGTTGAGTGAATGAATTAGTTTTCCAAATTCCAAGAAGTCAAGGGCAGTGGCATTTGAATTTTTAACAAAGGTGCTAAATCCATTTCATATATTCTGTTATCCTGATACCTCCTTTAACTATTGAAATGATTGAATAGAAACAGAAAATAGGAGCAACAGAGGTAGTGTCTGGGCGCAGTCTGTCAACAATAAAGGGATTTGGGCAAGTTGAGTGAGTGCGTAAATGTGTGACAAATGCAGATAATGTGGATAAGTATGAGGTTATCCACTTTGTTAGCAAAATGCAGGAAGGCAGGCGGTATTATCTGAATGATTATAAATTGAGAGAGAGGAATATGCATCGAGACCTGGGCGTCCTTGTACACCAGTCACTGAAGGTAAGCATGCAAATGCAGCAGGTAATAAAGAAGGCAAATAGCATGGTTATGATCTGGAGATGCCGCTGTTGGACTGGGGTGTACAAAGTTAAAATCACCCAACATCAGGTTTTAGTCCATCAGGTTTATTTGGAAACACTAGTTTTTGGAGCACTACTCCTTCGTCAGGTGGTTGTATTTGGTAGCCTTCATAGTGACAGGATTTGAGTACAGGAGCAGGGATGTCTTGCAATAATTATACAGGGCTTGGTGAGACAGCACCTGGAGTACTATGTGCAGTTTTGGTCTCCTTTTTTGCTTAAGGAGGTTCTTGCTATAGAAGGTGTGTATAAGATTTATCGAGTTGATTCCTGGGATGGTGAGGTTGATGTGTGAGGAGAAGTTGAATTAGTTAGCATTATATATCCACTGGGGTTCAGAAAAATGCAGGAGGGGTCAAATAGAAATGTATAAAGTTCTGACAGGACTAGACAGAGTAAATATAGGGAGGGTGTTCCTGATGGCAGGGAAGTCCTTAACCAGGGGTCACAGTCAAAAGATATGGCATAAACTATTTAGAACTGAGAGGAGAATTTCTTCATTCAGAAGTGGGGAGGCTCTGGATTTTGCTTCCACGGAATGCAGCTGAGGTCAAAACATTGTATGATTTCAAGAATGAGGCGAATATAGCACTTGGGTTTGAAGGGATCAAAGGATATGGAGGGAAATCAGAAACAGACTATTGAGTTGAATGATCAGTCATGATGATAATGAATGGCAGAGCAGGCTTGAAGGGCTGAATGGCCTACTCCTGCTCCTATTTTCTGTTTCTATTCAATCATTTCAATAGTTAAAGGAGGTATCAGGATAACAGAACATATGAAATGGATTTAGCACCTTTGTTAAAAATTCAAATGCCACTGCCCTTGGCTTCTTGGAATTTGGAAAACTAATTCAGTCACTACTAAAAAGCAACTACAATTGAAAGTGTCTCAAGCAGTAGAAGCAGTATGAGATGTTAAAACAATATTATGGTCTGTATAAAAATGATAGCAAAATCTGAGAACACACTTGAGGATTCAAAGAGTCACACTGTTGACAGAGCAGTCGATCTAACCTGTTTTATGAATTTAAGTACAGTAGTACAACTCCTAACCCTTTACTGATGCAAAGGGTTTACAGTCCTTTACAGTCATCATTCTCAGTTTTTTTTTTGTCAGAGTTGCACTGTTTATTTGACTTGCTGGGATGATAGAAAATATTTCTGTGAAACACAAAAGGCAAAATTGCGCTGTGACCCGGCCACATTTTGATACATCAGAAAAACTTCCACATCTGTATTATCAAGTGTTTTAAATGTCTTTTCTGCATAGCATTTGCATTCCTCAAAAGATATTTGATACTTGCTTTAAACACTAACCAAAATTCTTTGTTTCCAGAATAAAGTGCTTCATATTTTTCAGTCTTCAGTTTAACACCTGCAGACCTAAGTGATGGAAGATGTCATCAACAGTGCTATTAAACTTAGCAATTACCTACTCACTAACACTCAGTTCAGGTTCCACCAATGCCACTCAGCTTTTGACCTCACTATAGCCTTGGCTCAACCATAAATGACAGAATTGAATTTCAGAGGTGTGAAAATCACTGCCTTTGACATCCAGGGCATTTTTGACCACTTGTACACAACACTTGTTAGACCTCAGCTGGACTATTGTGCACAGTTGCAGGCATCACACTATAGGAAAGAAGTGAATGCGTTGCAGAGAATGGAGAAGCAATTTACAAGAATGGTTCCAAGCATGAGAAACTTCCGTAATGAGGACAAATTGAAGAAATTGGGACTATTATTCTTGTAGAACATGGCTAAGAGGAGATTTAACAGAGGTTTTCAAAATCATAAGCAGGCTTGATAGAGTAGATGGGGAGAAGCTGTTTGTTTGTCAAAGAATGAAAGAATGGGTGGACATTGATTGAAAGTGATGTGTAAACAAGACAGTGTGATATGAGAAAAAGACTTAAGAAAATGAGTAGTTAGGGTATGGAATGCAATACCTTGAAATGTAGTGGAAGTAGATTTAACTGCGGCATTCAAGAGAGTACTAGATGATTATTTGTACGAAAATGGTGTTAAAGGCTATGGGGAAAAGGCAGGAGATTGGCACTAGGTAAAAGAACTGGTGCGAGAATGATGAGCCAAATGACCTCCTTCTGCACTATAACAGTTCTATGATTCTCTGATTCAGCAAGCAAGTATGGCATCAAGAAGCCCCAACAAAACTAAAATCAAGTTAGCAAGATAAAAACTGTCCACTGACGTGGAATGAACTAGAATGGTTGTGGTTGGTACAAGTCAGCCATCTAAGTTCCAGAGCATCTCTGCAGGAGTTCCTCAAGGTTGTGCCCTAGACCCAACCATGTTCAATTGCTTCAGTCATAATTGTCCCTTCGTCAGGCTGTTTATCGATGATTACCTAATGTTCAGCATCATTCGTAAACCCTCAGATACTGATGAATTCTGAGGATAAATGCAGTAAGATCTGGACAACTTTCAGGATTCAACTGATAAGTGGCAAGTAAATGTTGCGCTGTATAAGTGCCAGGCAATAACCAATGCCAACATGAGAATAAAACCATTCAATGACATTACCATTGCTTAATCTCGCAGTATCAATATCCTGGGGGTTACTATTGACCAAAGATTGAACTGGACAACCTTAAAAAAAATGGCAACAAAAGCAGGTCAGAACCGAGGAATCTTGTAATGAGTATATACTTCTTCGCTTCCCAAATTCTGTCCTCCATCAATAAAGCATAAGTCAGGGGTTTAGTGGAATATTACTCATTTGTCTGGGTGAGCACTGCTCTAATAACACTCAAGAAACTTGACACCATATGGGACAAAACAGCTTGCTTGCTTAGTGCCACATCCACAAACATTTTAATCCTTTCACCACTGTACAGTAGCAGCAATTTGTACTATCTACAGGATCTACAGACCCTCACCAAGACTACTTTGGTGCCACCTCCCAAACACAGGACCATTACCATCGAGAAAGATAAGGACAGCAGATGCATGGGAACACCATGACCTTCAAGTTCTCCTCCAATCCACTGTCCATCCTGACTTGGAAATATATCACTGTTCCTGCATTGTGTCTGGATCAAAATCCTGGATGTCTTCACTACCCTAATAGCATTATGGATCTACCTACACCAAGATGGCAGCTCACACACAACTTTCCCAAGGAAAACTTTGGATGGACAATAATGCTTGCCCAGGAATCGATGCCCACCTCCCATGAATTAAAAAAAATTGCACTTTTAACTAAACTCAACAATGACATGCTCATTGTATGAGTACTTAGATGCATGTAAAGAACTTTACTTTCCAAAACCATCTTCTAATGTGATGGGCGGCACGGTGGCACAGTGGTTAGCACTGCTGCCTCACAGCGCCAGAGACCCGAGTTCAATTCCCACCTCAGGCAACTGACTGTGTGGAGTTTGCACATTCTCCCCGTGTCTGCGTGGGTTTCCTCTGGGTGCTCCGGTTTCCTCCCACAGTCCAAAAATGTGCAGGTTAGGTGAATTGGCTATGCTAAATTGCCCATAGTGTTAGATGTAGGGGAATGGGTGTGGGTGGGTGCGCTTCGGCAGGTCGGTGTGGACTTGTTGGGCCGAAGGGCCTGTTTCCACGCTGTAAGTAATCTAATCTAAGAGTATCAAAAATCCACTTTCCCTTTAAAAAGATTTAAAAGTAAGTCAATTTCCATAAGGATCATCCAGGAACTTTTAAAAATGGGCTTTGCACAACTGTGGAGTAATGGGGGTCAAAAATTGTCCAGATGGCACTTCTTCAAAGGAGTAATCATACCAATTCTCCAGAGGCAGACAGGGACATAGAACAGAGAACATAGAACATAGAACAATACAGCACAGAACAGGCCCTTCAGCCCACGATGTTATGCCGAACATTTGTTCTAGCTTAAGCACCTATCCATGTACCTATCCAATCGCCACTTAAAGGTCACCAATGATTTTGACTCTGTCACTCCCACAGGCAGTGCATTCCATGCCCCCACCACTCTCTGGGTAAAGAACATCCCCCCTATACCTTCCACCCCTCACCTTAAATTTATGTCCCCTTGTAACACTCTGTTGTACCCAGGGAAAAAGTTTCTGACTGTCTACTCTATCTATTCCTCTGATCATCTTATAAACCTCCATCAAGTCACCCCTCATCCTTCACCGTTCCAATGAGAAAAGGCCTAGCACTCTCAACCTATCCTCGTACGACCTATTCTCCATTCCAGGCAACATCCTGGTAAATCTTCTCTGCACCCTCTCCAAAGCTTCCACATCTTTCCTAAAGTGAGGCAACCAGAACTGCATACAGTACTCCAAATGTGGCCTAACCAAGGTCCTGAACAGCTGCAACATCACTTCACGACTCTTGAATTCAATCCCTCTGTTAATGAACGCTAATACACCATAGGCCTTCTTACAAGCTCTATCCACCTGAGTGGCAACTTTCAAAGATCTATGAACATAGACCCCAAGATCCCTCTGCTCCTCCATCTAACTAAGAACCCTACCGTTAACCCTGTATTCGGCATTCTTATTTGTCCTTCCAAAATGGACAACCTCACACTTGACAGAGTTGAACTCCATCTGCCACTCCTCAGCCTAGCTCTGCATCATATCTAAGTCCCTTTGCAGCTGACAACAGCCCTCCTCAGTATTCACAACTCCACCAATCTTCATATCGTCTGCAAATTTACTGACCCACCCTTTGACTCCCTCTTCCAAGTCATTAAGAAAAATTACAAACAGCAGAGGACCCAGAAGTGATCCTTGCGGAACTCCACTTGTAACTGGGCTCCAGGCTGAATATTTACCATCTACCAGCACTCTATGACTTCGACCGGTTAGCCAGTTTTCTATCCAACTGGCCAAATTTCCCTCTATCCCATGCCTCCTGACTTTCCGCATGAGCCTACCATGGGGAACCTTATCAAATGCCTTATTAAAATCCATGTACACTACATCCACTGTTCTACCCTCATCCACATGCTTGGTCACCTCCTCAAAGAATTCAATAAGACTTGTAAGGCAAGACCTACCCCTCACAAATCCGTGCTGGCTGTCCCTAATCAAGCAGTGTCTTTCCAGAAACTCATAAATCCTATCCCTCAGTACCCTTTCCATTACTTTGCCTACCACCGAAGTAAGACTAACTGGCCTGTAATTCCCAGGGTTATCCCTATTCCCTTTTTTGAACAGGGGCACAACATTCGCCACTCTCCAGTCCCCTGGTACCACCCCCATTGACAGTGAAGATGAAAAGATCATTGCCAATGGCTCTGCAATTTCTTCTCTTGCTTCCCACATAATACTAGGATATATCCCGTCAGGCCCAGGGGACTTGTCTATCCTCAAGTTTTTCAAAATGCCCAACACATCTTCCTTCCTAACAAGTATCTCCTCTAGCTTACCAGTCCGTTTCACACTCTCCTCTTCAACAATACGGTCCCTCTCATTTGTAAATACTGAAGAAAAGTACTCATTCAAGACCTCTCCTATCTCTTCTGACTCAATACACAGTCTCCCACTACTGTCCTTGATCGGACCTACCCTCGTTCTCGTCATTCTCATGTTTCTCACATACGCATAAAATGCCTTGGGGTTATCCTTGATCCTACCCGCCAAAGATTTTTCATGCCCTCTCTTAGCTCTCCTAATCCCTTTCTTCAGTTCCCTTCTGACTATCCTGTATCCCTCCAATGCTCTGTCTGAACCTTGTTTCCTCAACCTTATGTAAGCCTCCTTCTTCCTCTTTACAAGACATTCAACCTCCCTCGTCAACCAAGGTTCCCTCACATGACCATCTCTTTCCTCCTGACAGGTACATACAAGGACATGTCGTATCTGTTCCTTGAAAAAGTTCCACATTTCCACGACATCCTTCCCTGACAGCCTATGCTCCCAACCTATGCTCCTCAGGTCCTGTCTTACAGCATCGTATTTACCCTTCCCCCAATTGTAAAACCTACCCTGTTGCATGCACCTATCTCTCTCCATAACCAAAGTGAAAGTCACAGAATTGTGGTCACCATCACCAAAATGTTCACCCACTAACAAGCTCATCACTTGTCCCGGTTCATTACCAAGTACCTAATCCAATATGGCCTCCCCTCTGTTCGGACAATCTACATACTGAGTTAGAAAAGCTTCCTGGACACACTGCACAAACACCGCCCCATCCAATCTACTTGATCTAAAGAGCTTCCAATCAATATTTGGGAAGTTGAAATCGCCCATGACTACTACCCTGTGGTTTCTGCACCTTTCCAAAATCTGTTTCCCAATCTGTTTTTCCACATCTCTGCTGCTATTGGGGGGCCTATAGTAAACACCCACCAAGGTGACTGCTCCTTTCCTATTTCTGACTTCAGCCCATACTACCTCCAAAGGCAGATCCCCCTCAAACTGCCTTTCTGCAGCCGTTATACCATTTCTAACTAGCAATGCCATGAGGTGCTACTTGCCTGTTTTGAATGGCATTCCTCCTGATATCACTAAATATAGCTGCCTTGAGCCACACAGTGCCGTCTGTCCCTGGAGAACCCAAAAGAACCTGGCACAGGTGTTACTTGTAACCCGACTAGCTGGCAGAAAGTGCAAATGTAGCCAGTTAAACGCATGCAAGTTATATGTCGACTCACTTCTTGATTTCAAGCTTTAATCTGCAGGACTTTGCACATAGAGGAGATATGTGCCTAAAGTTTGCAGTTTACTTTTTTTAAATTTCTTTTCTCCCTCTGGGATATTGGCAGACCTCATGTTTTGCCAATTCAAAACATGATATTTAGCTATTTCATTGGTGCCAAGTAATATAATTCCATACTTATTTATTTCCTTACTAGCACTGCAAATCCTAAATCAACAAAAACTGTAAAGATTAAACTTCTACAAGAGTTAAACATTGGGTACTGTCAACTGAAAACAGTTCATGCAATTCACACTAAATTGCAATCACGCATTTGCCTGCATGACCCCAGTACTGGCAAAAGGCATACACAGATTTTATCAACAAAAATGTAAAGCCCAAATTAAAAATCCAGGCTGTTTTAGCATTGTTACAGGCAACTTTCAAACAAATACAACTTTATGTTAATGTTAATGCAAACAATGTTTTCAAATGTTAATCACATCTGATTGCATGAGATCGTACCATTAAAAAAGACCACACAGGAAGTATATATTCATAGTTCATCTGTCACATTATTACAGAAGGCAAGAAAGAAAACCTAGATTTAACATTTCCCCAATTTTTTTTTGTATTCCTTATTTTTAAATAGTGCTGTAAATTTCCTGAAGCAGAATCCCATTCTCCCGATGATGTTATAGTTTAACCAAGTAGAACTGTACATTTAGTAGCAAATATTAGGATCAGTAAATTTTTATGAGATTAAGACAATCTATGGAGTGATTACATACTTTTGCACATTAAAGCTATGAAATATAAAATAAATCATGATCCAAAGAGTGGATCAAATGCATGAACTTGGATCTCAACCCTACCAGAAAACAGTGACATCAGTTTTGTTTTTATTGCTCTTACAAATAGCACAGCTATTAAATCATAGAATCCCTACAGTGCAGAAGTATGCCATTTGGCACATTAAGTCTGCACTGACCCACAGAAGAGCATTCCACCAGACCCACCACACCCACCCTATCCCTGTAACCCTACATTTCCTATGTCTAAGCCACCGAGCCTGCACATCCCTCAATGCTACAGGACAATTTAGCAACCAATCCACCATCCTGCACATCTTTGTGAGAGGAAACTGGGGCAACCCACAGAAACCCACACAGACGTGGGCAGAATGTGCAAACTCCACAAAGACAGTCGCCGTGGAGTGGAATCGAACCCAGGTCCCTAGAGTGTAAGGCAGCAGTGCTAATGTTCTCATTTTAAATGAATAATAGTCTTCGTAGTTATCAAGAAATTGGTAGGCAATTTCAGCATCTAATAAGCTTTCTCTGGCGCCAATGCCCTTCCATAAGGGCATTGTGTGACTACTTATAGCCTGTGGACTGAAGTGATTCAGGAAGGAGCTCACCACCACCTTCTCAAGGGCAAGTAAAGATAGGCAATAAATGGTGGCCAGCCAGCAACTCCCACAAATGAATCAATTGAAAATGAAGAATTTCTCTGCAGCAAGTAAAAACCATTTCTCTTCATTTCATGTTGAACTTAGCATGGTGGGTAAGTGGCTAGCCCTGCGGCCTCACAGTGCCAGTTTGATTCCAGCCTCAGGCGATGACTATCTCTGTGGAGTTTGCACATTCTGCATGGATTTCCTCCGGGTGCTCCGGTTTCCTCCCACCAATCCAAAGATGTGCAAGTTAGGTTAATTGGCCATGCTAAATTGCTGATAGTGTTCAGGGACATGTAGGTTAGGTGCCATAGTCAGGGCTACATGTAGAGTAATCGAGTAGGGGAATAGGTTTGGGTGGGATGCTCTTTGGAGGGTCGGTGTGGACTTGTTGGGCCAAAGGGCGTGTTTCCACACTGTAGGGATTTGATGAACTTAGAACGTGTATTGCCATTTCTGGTTCAGGCAGTATGCCAGAATGATTCCTGAAGTATGAAGCAGCTACTGGAATGAGTGAGACAAATCCGGAGACAGAGAATCGTGGGATGGAGTGGGGGAGCTGAGAGATATAGAGAAACTGGGGAAAGAATTTTGTGGGAGGGGAATAATAGCAATCTAGGAGTGAGGTGATGGAGAGATCAGGGAGAATGCTATCTGTGGGTATCTCAATCTTCTGAGAGATATGGGAGGGTGCTAAGAAAATGGTATAGACTGATGTAAAATTGACATGTGGAACTTAGTCACATTTTCTCTTCGCTTTGCATTTTTCAGTTAAAGCATTGAAGGAAATCAAATTCTGGGAACTTGCATATGCTTGAGTGCTATAATAAAATATTCTATGCCAACTAATGACAATGATGTCAGTTAATAACCTTCAGGTTGTGTATCAATAACAATGTGATTGCTCTACAGTGCAATTACTATCAACTGATAATTGAAAGATGACATATCAGTGCCGATGAGGTCAAGTGATTCCAGAAAGATTGTTTTCAGAAAGAGTGAAAGCTATCAAAAACAAATTATATCAAATTAATGTCAAAAGATTTCAAAGGTTTCTGGTAGGACAGCTGCTGAAAGGAAAATAACCTGCCATGCTTGCTTTTCTGATGCCTTTGTTTTTGATATAATATTTGTCTTGCTTTGTCATTCTGTTCTTGACACTTGCCATTTTATTTGAATATGTGTGATCATGTTTATATTTTTGAAATGCATTCTCTTGTTACTTGTCCTTCTGTTTTCCCAATAATACATTCATTTTTATTTTTAAAATGATTTTGTTGCAGTTTTTTTTAGATTTTGACATCAGTTCCTTTTTCTGGATTTATACACGTTTACCTGACTTTGCTTTGTTCCTCTTTGTTATTTTTACCTCTTATCTTCTACCTAACCTTTCCTATTATTCTTCCTGTTATTTCTCCGCTATCTTTTATGGTTTTGTTGTTATTTTTTATGAATTGACATCCTTACCTGAGACATGGATTTTCTCTTGTTGTTTCCATAGCAAAGCAATCCCTGGTTAGCGGGATCAATTTCACACCAATGTATTCTCATAACTCAACATGCACCAATATGCATTTACACATTTAAATTCTTTAGACTTGCTTACTTAAACTTTGCAATCATATCAAAAATGTAAACAATTTAACTACGTTAATGTAGCAAAATACATATTTTAAACTTTAAAATCACAAATGACTATTAAATGAAACAAATTATCACGATTTATCTAGTCTGATGCTGGAACAGTTCATAAACAGCTTTGTTCCGATATAAATGAACTAGAAGCAGACAATGTTTTTTAGAGATGTGGATCTGAAAGAACACTGTTGAGATACGAGTCATTGGCTGATAGGTATTCAATACTGCCCAAAGAATGATAGCATCGCCTGTAAATAAGGGCCATCTGGTAAGGAGCATGATATATCTGTTCCCAAGAGTAATTCAACCTATTTGTGTGTATAACGGTCCATATTTCATCTGGAAACAGAACAGTTGTTTGCAGTGATTCATCCACACAAAATAATCCCAGTGGTAGATACCACTATGTGTCAGAAATTTTGAATTGCATAACCTTATAGCTTGACATAAAAACTGAAGCTGTCTCCCAAATGATAACAAATTACGACAGCTTGTCGCAAGTGCTGCAGATGTGAGCGAATTAAGGTACTTTTTCTTGTGAATGAATGCCATATATCAAGCTGCTATTACTGGTAAGGTACTATCCACTATTTGTGTATGGAGTATGTGGCAGAACCAAAAACTGCAAACTGGCAAAATGCATGCATGATAGCTTGAGAAACTTGAATGCCTATCTGGTAATGGTGATTAATCTGAGTAACATACTGGGAGTGAAGGTTGGGCACCATTGAGCAAATAAAAGCATACCAAAATTAAATTTGGCACAATCTAGACATAACATACCAACACTCAATTATGCAAGATGGAAGATTACCAAGTATACATGTTAATGATGTGTCCTGAAAATGTTGGCAGACACTCAGCAAATTTGGTTCAAAAGGTCTAACAAGGTGGGATAAGGTGAAATAAAGAAGATAATTACATTTAATGCAACCAAGGAAGAACTATCAGTGAAGAATAGAGGAATCGTTTAAAAATGTCAAAAAGCAATTAGAAAAGCAAAGAATGTACTGACAATGTTCAAACTGCAAATCTTGAATGCAAGAACAACTAATTCTTTTGGTATTATCAGTGAAAAAGTGACATTGGGATGAACTTTACCAAAAATATAAGTATAAAGTTTCGTGACTTTCATGGTGAATTTTCTCATTTAACTCCCTGTGCACCCGGTGAAGTGTTGTCAGTCAGGAGCTGCCCTTCAGAGCTGCAGTGTTGAAATACTTGCTCCAGAGATGGTGGACAGTAGAAATGAGCACCCTACATCACTGACAGGCACCTTGGGGTTCTGGTGGATAGCGTGCTGAGAAAGAGTGCTGTTGTCTTCTCTCCAACCTAGGATGTTGGCTAAGATCTGGAGGAACACTGAGCAATACAGGAAGAAGGTTAATGACCTTCTTTGCTCTGTGAGGTAAAGTTATGCCATGTTCTCTTTGCTACCTCACACTCACACTAACACCAGTCTGCACCCATCCTATCAAAACCCAAGCTCTACCACTCTCATTATTGCTTGCAACATCTTCGCTCACTCACTCCCTCCACAATCATCCCAGACTATTAACTTTACAAGCCCTCTTCACCACCTACTGACTCACTCAGGCCACCTCTCCAAATATCGCCTACCTACAGCAGCATTTACAACTGTGTCAGGCACTTTCATTTCAGTCAATAGCTCTCCCTTTGTTTTCTCCCAGCATGATACAATCTCCCTAAGGATAGAATCCCAGTGCAGAGAGAGAGAGACAAAGAGAGATATGAAAGGAGTAGATAAACAGGGAGATTATGGATAGTTGGCTTTGACAAAGGAAAAGATGAATAAGTGATTATAAGAGTTTAGAGTAGAAGAAAATGGGTGAACTTTACTGAATGCAACATATTTAGGAGCTAGGAGTACCTACAAATGGCCTAAGAGTACTTGTGAATGGATGGCTGTGCTAACAGGCCTGGGTGTGAGTATGGGTAAAATACTCAAAAGGATAGTATCACCCTCTAACATTATTAAACTTAATGTTGAGTCCTAGAGGCTACAGGGTCCCCAAGCAGAAAATGAGATGTTCTTTAAGATTGCACGGAGGTTTGCTGGAACACTAAAACAAATCTGCGACAGAAATGTTGGCCAGAGAACAAGGTTCAGTGGAGTTGGAGGGGTGTACAGCACGGAGAAAGAACAAGTGATCTGTGATAGGGCAGAGGATGGAAGTCATCGCATGACAAATGGATGATGGCCCAGGTTAAAAGGTGGTAATAATAGAAATAAAGTTTGGTACAGAAGAGGTATAAATATTTACAGAAAGAATAGTAGTATTTAAAATACAAACTTATTAACCCTAGTGTAAAGGCTCTCAGACAGCTATTAACTGAGAGGTACTTACAGCAAACCTTAAATTACAACTCACTATTCTACAACTCCAAATAACTACAACATTCTGTTATCCTCTAACTTTCGACCTTTCCCAACCTGAAATAGCATTTAAAAAAGTTATTCAGATTGTCATATTAATGTGGGGATCTTTGGCAGATGAGAAACATGTAGCGGTTACGAACAATGCTTGGCACTTTTACAGGAACATTAAGAAAAAAACAAAGCTGCATTTAGCTTCTTTGGAATGAACATTTAAGAATGTTTCCTGGAATCAACATACTTTCATCATCACATGATTTCAATTTAAACACAACCGATTACAGCAGCAACATTATTTTTTTTGTTTTTAAATTGGCTTTTAATGCATGTGGGCTGAAATACTTTAGTGAATGATTGGAGCATGTTAGATGATATAGATCAATCATAACTACAGAATTGGAGACAAAAGTATCTGTCTGCGGTTACAAAGATCAGAAAACAGTAAAGTTTTAAAGTTCAACAGCATGTGCCTATCTCTTTCCACATAATTACAAAAAAATGGCTGGACCTCGCAGTAATGCTCATGGAGAATTATCCTGTGGTTTTAAGTTAATTGATATGATGTAATAATGTGGTAATTTCAATTTTTTAGTACAAATAGGAGGATGTGGCAAACAGCCCATGTAATTTACAATATATTAGTTACAATGCTTAAGTAACCATTCCACTTGTGGTGTTCTATTTTCTTTGTATCATATAAAATGCTGCTAGTTTAAGAATTTATAAATGACCAAGGTCTTCATACTGTTTGATTGTGAGGAATGTTACTTGTGAGGAAGTGTTTGGATATTACATTCAAATGTATGTAGAGCAATGCTCTTGGTCTGAATTCCCCAAACTATCAGTCAGCAATAATGTTTGATCGCATCCCTTTACAAACAGTTCTCCTAGGTCCATTAAAATCTTGAGATTTGGCAAGGAAAGTGAAAAATTACCAAATAGCTGACTGGAGCTGATCTCGTTCTGGTCCAGGTTTAATTTGTAATAGTGCTGACTCATGTCAATATCATATAAATAATATATCAGTACCATGGTTACATCAGCAAGGTCAGTGCCAAGTACATCCCAGTAATTATACAGGGATCAATGGCATCAACATCTTGATCCACAATCCCCTGATGGTTCAGTCAATAAATTAACTGTACAATATTGTCCTGAATGATGCATACCCACTCAATGCCTTTCATGACGATAGATCAGAAACTTGAAGTATTTATAGACAGTTTATCCTTTTAATTGATAAATATGTTTTTATTTCAGAAAAAATTAGTACTAAAAATACTATAGATGCAAATTCAATGACTGACAAAGTCCAGTGTGAAGCCCATGGAATGTCACATTTATAAAGTTTCAGGGAAACTACAAACAAGGAGAGATTTAACAAGAAGACATAACCTTGCGTTTGACTATTCCCTCTCTGCAAAAAGCCACCTCTTGCTGACATATCTGCTTTATTCCCAGGAACGTACAAAAAAGGGGTAAAACTTGACTACATCACAAGGCAGTGTTTTATTGGCTGGATGCCCAAGTGTGTTGATTCAAGTGGTGTAGGGCCTTTGCCTTGAGTTACAGGTAAATAAAGGTAAGACTCTCACTCTAAATGCTGGAATTCTGTCACTGTCATGAATTGGAATAACAGAATTTCAACCTGCAAAGCCAAGTAAGTGGTTGGATGATTTTCTGCACTTTTGGACATTGAATGTCATTGCATTCCACATCACTTTCCACAGCTTCTGTTCATCCTTGTCCATATTGATAATGTCCCTGATTGCTGACACCACATGGTCCTCTCCTGCCTGGGACTGAGCAGGTGTTTTGGCTCTGACTGTCCTCCAAGTGCTTGGGACATGTCTCCCTCAGCTAGCTGCAGAGCTGTCACAGTGAGGTATTAACCAGATTGTGCTCCCACACCTTCTAAACTTGACAGGCCCACAGAGGTGTCAGTATGTGAGCTGGTGGAAGTGCAGGAATCAGTCTTGCCAATGCTTCCTCTGACCCCTCAAACTCTTATCCTCAGAGGAGGAGGACTTGGCTTCTGGGGAAATTAAACATTACAGCATAGAGGTGGTAAACCTGGTTGCAGGAAAGAGTAGGCATCACAGCCCGTGGTAAGGTTTGCAACAAATGAAGTGCAAAACAAGATAACTGTGAGATTCAATTGGTGGACACTGATGCCTCAAATCCATGAGGAAACTTTCCAAGAAGTGAGTGAGAAAAAGTGTTGCAGACAATGGTAAGATTGGTAAAGCAGGAGCATTTTTTGGAATTGGGATGAGTATTACTGATAGACTAAATGTGAGGTAGCAGAGAGAAGCCTGACACAGTGGAGAAGGCCATTGACCATCTTACAGTCATTCTTCTGGATGTTGGAGATGGTATTGACCTGGGTGACGATCTCCAACCAGGCAATTAGGGTGGGCTGAAATGGCCTTCTCTTTCAGCTCTCTTGAAAGAGGCTGCATCACCTGCTTGACCAGGACCTTCGGAAGCCTGTTGGAAAATCAAGATGCCATCCTCCCCTTCTCCAGCATGTTCAGAATCTGTCCGTTATCGAGTAGTGCAGTTTTGGCATGCAAGTGCCCATTCAAGAATGCAGTAGCCTTTCAAAGATGCTGCAGCCGCAAGAGATGCCAGCATTTTGGTAGATATCTGCTGAGTGGCAAGATGAATGTTAAGGTGGGACTGGAATCAAAAATGATGAATACTATATGGGCTGGCTATGTAGTTAATAAGATGTGTTTGATAAGAAATGGGAATTGGATCGCCACGATAGAAATCTCTACAGAAAACATGATGCAACTTGGACTTAGGCAAGAAGAAATAGATTAACCGATATTCTGGATTCTTATAAACAAGTGTCTCACTAACTTCGAAGATTCAATTTATTAGAGAAAATAATCCGTCAATAGTGAATGTGTAATTTCATAACACATGACACCTGAGATTTGTGAAATTAGACCTTAATTTCCTTGGCACTGATACAATGTTATAAAGTTGCTAATAGACTGAGAAAATAATGCTGAAAAACTCATAAAAAGTGACGTTTCAGGGAAAGTATGAATTATACAGAAAATGTAAGAATATTCGACCCGTTATCATTGACTAATATAAATTCAGCTGGCAGTTGGACACTACTGACTCCTTACCAATGTTCCTGAAAATGAAAACGTTTTTTTGACATCTGTTTTCACTGATGGCTTGGTTGTACCAATTTATTTTGGTGAATCTAAAGAGATTAGTGACTTTGTTTCTAATCATTCTACGTTTTGTGCAATTTGAGATCTTGTTTGTTTTCTTTTGCCTTTTGAAAGAAGCATTTTTCAGCCTAATAAGATACAGCAGTTGAGCTGTAATCCAGAGTTTATGTTTACAGCCACATCTAAAAGTCAGGAATGAAATAAAGTTCCAAATTACTGACATAAATATAACTCAAAATTGACTACAGGCAGTAACAACTGAAATGCTGACCTGGAAATTGATGAGAATGCAAGGTAGGATTACATAGGTCTTATCCAAATTGTTTGGTTTGATGTCTAAACTACCTTCAAAACAAGGTGTTAGAATAGAAAGACTAGCATTAAGGAAATTTAAAGTGCTCTTATGTTGAGAAAAATGACTTCCCAAATGAAATTCTGCCAGTGAGTAAAAGAATTCATGAAAATTTATCAACAGATTAATTTAGAAGTGTTTTTATACATATACTGCCACCATCAGACACAGTTCATCAATATGAAGAGAAAGGCTATAATAACTGCATATCAAAATCTGGAATCTACATGTTAGAGTAATTTTTTCATGATTTTGTTCCCTGCACACAGCCTTACTGATTGTTAGTGTGGATCTCAGGTTAGATGCTCTCTCAGTACATCTAAATCACAACACGCCAGACTGTGTGATTCAAAAAATGTTTGTTATTCCTGAGATAGCAACAAATGCCAATCCCATGTACCTTGTAGGTTGTTTATGCAAAATGACTGCAATGTTGTCGAGTTGTCTTAATCTTGAAACATTGGTTTATTGGTACTATATAGCACTGTTGGAACACTTCCTCATTTAACGTTTTGTTTCAGCAGGATGAATTATTACTTGATTGTGTTTTTAACGACTTAAGATTTTGTAATTTTGGAATCAAAATCCTGTTCTCAACTTCTAATTCATTTGCAACGGCCTGCATGGTCAGGATGGCAAATTATTTTGAGGATCCATTGACGACTTAAATTTGAAGAAACCAGAACAATCCATGAAGGGAGAAGGGGACAAATAGACAACATGGTGGAACTGAGAAATAAGAAAGGGATGATCACTTTATGGGAATTGTATTATAGACCCCCTAATAGTCAGAGGGAAATTGAGAAACAAACTTGTAAGGAGATCTCAGCTATCTGTAAGAACAATAGGATTATGGTAGGGGAATTTAACTTTCCAAACATTGACTGGGACTGCCATAGTGTTAAGGGTTTAGATGGAGACGAATTTCTTAAGTGCGTACAAGACAATTTTCTGATTCAGTATGTGGATCTACCGACTAGAGAAAGTGCAAAACTTGACCTACTCTTGGGAAATAAGGCAGGGCAGGTGACTGAGGTGTTAGTGGGAGAGCACTATGGGGCTAGTCACTATAATTCTATTCGTTTTAAAATAGTGATGGAAAAAGATAGACCAGATCTAAAAGTTGAAGTTCTAAACTGGAGAAAGGCCAATTTTGATGGTATTAGGCAAGAACTTTTGAAAGCTGATTGGAGGCAGATGTTCGCAGGTAAAGGGGCGACTAGAAAATGGGAAGCCTTCAGAAATGAGATAACAAGAACCCAGAGAAAGTATATTCCTGTCAGGGTGAACGGGAAGGCTGATAGGTATAGGGAATGCTGGATGACTAAAGGGTTTGGTTAAGAAAACGAAGGAAGCATATGTCAGGTATAGACAGTGAATCCTTAGAAGAGTATAAAGGAAGTAGGAGTATACTTAAGAGGGAAGTCAGGAGGGCAAAAAGGGAGCATGAGATAGCTTTGGCAAGTAGAATTAAGGAGAATCCAAAGGGTTTTTACAAATATATTAAGGATAAAAGGGGAACTAGGGAGAGAATAGGGCCCCTCAAAGATCAGCAAGGCAGCCTTTGTGTGGAGCCACAGAAAATGGGGGAGACACTAAATGAATATTTTGCATCTGTATTTACTGTGGAAAAGGATATAGAAGCTATAGACTTTAGGGAAATAGATGGTGACATCTTGCAAAATGTCCAGATTACAGAGGAGGAAGTGCTGGATGTCTTGAAATGGTTGAAGGTGGATAAATCCCCAGGACCTGATCAGGTGTACCTGAGAACTCTGTGTGAAGCTAGAGAAGTGATCTCTGTGCCTCTTGCTGAGATATTTCTATCATCGATAGTCACAGATGAGTTGCAGGAAGACTGGAAGTTGGCAAACGTGGTGCCACTGTTTAAGAAGGGTGGTAAGGACAAGCCAGGGAACTACAGACCAGTGAGCCTGACCTCTGTGGTG
Organism: Chiloscyllium punctatum; assembly: GCF_047496795.1. Taxonomy (NCBI): domain Eukaryota; kingdom Metazoa; phylum Chordata; class Chondrichthyes; order Orectolobiformes; family Hemiscylliidae; genus Chiloscyllium; species Chiloscyllium punctatum. The sequence goes on from NC_092744.1 coordinate 45,924,789, forward strand.
GGCAAGTTGTTGGAGGAAATCCTGAGGGACAGGATATACATGTATTTGGAAAGGCAAGCACTGATTCAGGATAGTCAACATGGCTTTGTGCTTGGGAAATCATGGCTCACAAACTTGATTGAGTTTTTTGAAGAAGTAACAAAGAAGATTGAGGAGGGCAGAGCAGTAGATATGATCTATATGGACTTCAGTAAGGCATTCGACAAAGTTCCCCATGGGAGACTAATTAGCAAGGTTAGATCTCATGGAATACAGGGAGAACTAGCCATTTGGATACAGAACTGGCTCAAAGGTAGAAGACAGAGGGTGGTGGGAGAGGGTTGTTTTTCAGACTGGAGGCCTGTGACCAGTAGAATGCCACAAGGATCGGTGCTGCGCCCTCTACTTTTTGTCTTTTACATAAATGATTGGGATGCGAGCAGAAGAGGTACAGTTAGTAAGTTTGCAGATGACACCAAAATTGGAGGTGTAGTGGACAGCGAAGAGGGTTACCTCAGATTACAACAGGATTTGGACCAGATGGGCCAATGGGCTGAGAAGTGGCAGATGGAGTTTAATTCAGATAAATGCGAGGGGCTGCATTTTGGGAAAGCAAATCTTATCAGGACTTAGACACTTAATGGTAAGGTCCTAGGGAGTGTTGCTGAACAAAGAGACGTTGGAGTACAGGTTCATAGCTCCTTGAAAGTGGAGTCGCAGGTAGATAGGATAGTGAAGAAGGCGTTTGGTATGCTTTCCTTTATTGATCAGAGTAGAGAGTATAGGAGTTGGGAGGTCATGTTGCGGCTGTGCAGGACATTGGTTAGGCCACTGTTGGAATATTACGTGCAATTCTGGTCTCCTTCCTATCGGAAAGATGTTGTGAAACTTGAAAGGGTTCAGAAAAGATTTACAAGGATATTGCCAGGGTTGGAGGAACTGAGCTACAAGGAGAGGCTGAACAGGCTGGGGCAGTGTTCCCTGGACCGTTGGAGGCTGAGGGGTGACCTTATAGAGGTTTACAAAATTATGAGGGGCATGGATAGGATAAATAGACAAAGTCTTTTCCCTGGGGTTGGGGAGTCCAGAACTAGAGGGCATAGGTTTAGGGTGAGAGGGGAAAGATATAAAAGAGACCGAAGGGGCAACCTTTTCACACAGAGAGTGGTACGTGTATGGAATGAGCTGCCAGAGGTTGTGGTGGAGGCTGGTACAATTGGAACATTTGGAATATCTGGTCGGCATGGACAGGTTGGACTGAAGGGTCTGTTTCCATGCTGTACATCTCTATGACTCTATGTCTCTATGACCTGATCAGGTGTACCCGAGAACTCTGTGGGAAGCTAGAGAAATGATCGACAGTCACAGGTGAGGTGCCGGAAGACTGGAGGTTGGCAAACGTGGTGCCACTGTTTAAGAAGGGTGGTAAAGACAAGCTGGAAACTATAGACCATTGATCCTTAGCTCAGTAGTGGGCAAGTTGTTGGAGGGAATCCTGAGGGACAGGATGTACATGTATTTGGAAAGGCAAGGACTGATTCGGGATAGTCAACATGGCTTTGTGTATGGGAAATCATGTCTCACAAACTTGATTAAGTTTTTTGAAGAAGTAACAAAGAAGATTGATGAGGACAGAGCAGTAGATGTGATCTATATGGACCTCAGTAAGGCGTTCAACAAGGTTCCCCATGGGAGACTGATCAGCAAGTTTAGATCTCATGGAATAAAGGGAGAACTAGCCATTTGGATACAGAACTGACTCAAAAATAGAAGACAGAGGGTGGAGGTGGAGGGTTTTTTTTCAGACTGGAGGCCTGTGACCAGTGGAGTGCCACAAGAATCGGTGCTGGGTCCTCTACCTTTTGTCTTTTATGTAAATGATTTCGATGCGAGCAGAAGAGGTACAGTTAGCGAGTTTGCAGATGACACCAAAATTGGATGTGTAGTGGACAGCCAAGAGGGTTACCTCAGATTACAACAGGATTTGGACCAGATGGGCCAATGGGCTGAGAAGTGGCAGATGGAGTTTAATTCAGATAAATGCGAGGGGCTGCATTTTGGGAAAGCAAATCTTAGCAGGACTTAGACACTTAATGGTAAGGTCCTAGGGAGTGTTGCTGAACAAAGAGACGTTGGAGTACAGGTTCATAGCTCCTTGAAAGTGGAGTCGCAGGTAGATAGGATAATGAAGAAGGCGTTTGGTATGCATTCCTTTATTTGTCAGAGTATTGAGTACAGGAGTTGGGAGGTCATGTTGCAGCTGTTGGAATATTGCGTGCAATTCTGGTCTCCTTCCTATCGGAAAGATGTTGTGAAACTTGAAAGGGTTCAGAAAAGATTTACAAGGATGTTGCCAGGGTTGGAGGATCTGATCTACAGGGAGAGGCTGAACAGGCTGGGGCTGTTTTCCCTGGAGCGTCAGAGGCTGAGGGGTGACCTTATAGAGGTTTACAAAATTATGGGGGACATGGATAGGATAAATAGAACTAGAGGGCATAGGTTTAGGGTGAGAGGGGAAAGATATAAAAGAGACCTAAGGGCCAACTTTTTCACGCAGAGGGTGGTAGTGTATGGAATGAGCTGCCAGAGGATGTGGTGGAGGCTGGTACAACTGCAACATTTAAGAGGCATTTGGATGGGTATATGAATAGGAAGGGTTTGGAGGGCTACGGCCAGGTGCTGGCAGGTGGCACTAGATTGGGTTGGGATATCTGGTCGGCATGGACTGGTTGGATTGAAGGGTCTGTTTCCATGCTGTACATCTCTATGACTCTATGACTTGAACCATTATCCAGATGAGCATTACTATTCCAGGGCCGATTTTACTGATGTTCCCTCAGACTTCTGCTATTTAGAATCATTTTGCTTTACAGCAGGCTACCATAGAGTAATGTCAACTCCTGCAGTCAATTTCTGCCTTAGATAGCTCTTATCAAGGAAATAATTGTCATTAAATGTCTGTGTCATAATACCCATTGAGCTTACCATTAATATCCTGGTTATTTGCAGTTGTGTCAAGTAACTGAGTTTGGGATAATTTGAACTTTTAAATTTTCATTTTACAACATCTACCTCAGCTAAGGATCCAATCAATGGACAAAAATTGTCATTCCTTGCCAGCAATAGCCACAACATTATGAGATTTAACATGTTCTGGGTTTGGGAATTAGCTCTGTCCAGGTAAATAGATGAACAAAAAAGCTAAATTGAATTTAATAGAGAACAATCGAAAAAATAGAACCAAAATGGATTGCTGAGAATGCTGGAAATCTGAAATAAAGACAGAAAATGCTTGAAATACTCATGCCCTACCTACCTTCCAGTGAAATGATGTTGTCAGAACTGATGCAAGGTCATTGATGTTAAACATTGTTGCTCCTTGGATGATTCAGGCCAATCAGTATCAGATTGTCGAATCACTCCTACATTTTGGGGAACTGATTGGATCTCCATATTTCTCACCAAGTCTTTCAATCCTCATCAAAAATTTGAGCAGTCTTCCATTGCTGGAGAAATATTAGCCTCATGCCTTTCATACAGCACTATTCTGATAAGTGCTCATTCAATAACACAGAAAAACTTCATAAACATTTAAATAGTTGTTCTTTCCTATTGTGGATGAAACTGGGTGGTGAATTAATGTACAACTGAATGGGTAGGTGTGTAAGTGAGTCAGATGTACGTGAGATGAATGGGTAAGAGGGTAGGATGGCAGTCGGGTGTTTTAGGGAGTTTGCGTTGGGAAGTCAGGGTTATTGGAGAAGATGAGGAGAATTAGAACAAGGAACTGCAGATGCTTGTGATCTGAAACAAAAGACAGAAATTGCTGGTAAAACTCAGCAGGTCTGGCAACAGCTGTGGGAAGAAAGCAGAATTAATGTTTCTAGTCTGTTGACTCTTCATCACATAGATGATCTGGGCCATAAACTTAGATTCTCTGAATATGCAGTGTATTTCTAGTGAAGAAAATAGATTATTCGACTTCATTCAATGGTACTTCAGTGCAAGGCAAGGATAACATCTTAACACAATTTGAAGAAACACACAGAATTTTTACATAATGAAAATTAATAACCTCAGACTGAATAAGTTCATGGTGAATCACTAAACAGGTTAAAACTAAATTAAAGAGAATCAAGTTGTCTGAGTTGACTCTGAACAGCAGTTTGTACATTCTCCCCGTGTATGCATGGGTTTCCTCCAGGTACTCCAGTTTCCTCCCACAGTCCAAAGATGTGCTGGTCAGGTGAATTGGCCGTGCTAAATTGCCCACATTGTTAGGTGCATAAGTCAGGGATAAATATAGGGTCGGGGAATGGGTTTGGGTGGGTTTCTCTTCAGACGGTCGGTGTGGACTTGTTGGGCTGAAGGGCCTGTTTCCACACTGTAGGGAATCTAATCTAATCTAATCAGATCATAAATATTGACATTTCCAACCACCGGAGAGCATTTTATTTACTATTTTTTGGGATCTCAGCATTGCTAGCCAGTATTTATTGACCAGCAGAAGATACCTTGCTCATGTTTGACCTGATGCCATGAAGCATCATGGGGCCTGGAGTTAATTCAGGTAGGATTGTGTTGGAGGACAAAGGGTCTGTTTCTGTGACTCTATTACTGTGGGACTTTAACTGCAAAATAAATTGTGTGTGTATGTCTGTGTCAGACTATTCTATGATTAGAATGTGGGACAGTTTTTAAATTTTGGCACAGCACCCCAGGTGTTTGTAAGATCAGTTTTTCAGTGCGCAGTCAGCCAGGCTGAATATGCTTTTGTTTTTTCTGGTGTCGAGGTCAATGTCCATTGTTTGTTCTTCTTAGACAGCTCTCTGTGACAGTGTGATACAGAGATTTGTTAGGCCATTTCAGAGAGCAGTTAAGACTCCATTACGTTGTGAATGTGGGATCAGAAAACATCAATGGTCAGCAGTTAACTATAAGTGCATGAACAAACCCTTTTGCATCCTGGAAAATATAGGGGTAGAGGTAACTTTTGTAGGTACCAATGAGTTGATTCTGCAATGTGGGAGAATATGTAGTTCCTTCTCTGAGAAATATGTAAACTGAGAGGTGAAAAGACAATTCAGTCATGGTGATCATTGCTAAGACTAGGGATTCAGTGATTCATTGACTAACTTTTCTATTCTAGATTTATATTAAAGTTAAATTTTCTCATGCTGCTTTGACAGGAATTGAACTCATGGAGCTCCCCAACAGTGCTCATACACAAACCAGACAATTCCACAAGCTACTGCATTGATTACCCAAGCAATGACCAGAGCCAATTGCTACCTGACACACCAGCTAGAAGATTGTAATGGTAGGATAGGTTAAGCAGCTGACATTACCAATGTATGTTTACTCAAGGGATACTGGTGGATACCCATACAAAGAAAATATCTGCTTTTGTAACTCCAGATAGATTGTACTGGTTTTGAGTCATGTTATTCAGACTCTGAAATGCTCCAGTTATGTTTCAATGGCCAATGAACCAGATTCAAAAAGGACACATGGAAATGGCAAAGTCATTATATTTGGAAAATCTATGAATTTGCAGTTTACACAACCAGGACAGTATTGTAATTTTCTAATACAATATAAGGAGTACACTAAAGAAATGAAAGAAAAGCTATTCATGTCAGGAAGTAGAAACTCAGAAGACAAAAAGTAAATTGTGTTAAAATTCATCAGCAATTTACTTTTTGTCTTCAAAAATGCTATAAGTGTTGATCAAGGATGCAGAAGTAAGGGATAGGGATTACGAAAAGGTCATAGAAAAGGAAAATGATAGACGTGAGATTGTAAAATAATACTGGAGAACACCATCATGCCCAATAGTAAGTTTACCCTGAGGAAGAGTTTTCAATGAGGTAGCAGCTATGGATATAATGGTATGGAATGAAGAAAGGTAAATTTTATTTTACATTTTGCAGCTTTTGCAATCAGATTTTGTCAGTTGGCAATAATCTCTAGTAAAGATTTTTTAAAAAGGTGATAAGGCAATAGAAAAGTAGATGGGAATGGATTTGAATCATACAAAAAATGGGGTAGGGTTGAAGTGTATACATTACTGATGGTGAATTCAAAGATATTGAGATTCAGAACACTCTTGAACAAATAGCAATTGATGCTACATCAACTGTTAATGCTACATCTAAGATAGATAGAGCTTTGTTAAGCAAAGGTATTAAGGGATGCTCTCCTGAGTCTTGATGGGCCAAATTACTTGCTTCCACACTATAGAGATTCTAGGCTTCTATGATATGGGCCTAAGGCAGGTAAATGGAGTTTGACCACAAATCAGCCATGATCTCATTGAATGGAATAAAGGCTCAAAGGGCTTAACGGCCTATTCATATTTCTATGTCTGTGATTATGAACATAGTAGTTATAAATATAGTGATAGTAAGCCCTTTTAGCTTTGGCGTATATTAAAGGTCCCATACTTTAATTGTCAAAATGGTTCATAACATTTTAACAGAACAGACGAACTAGGCAAGACTGCCCAGGCTAAGAACTTGTTGTAGATGGCAGGAGAATATTCTCCTATCAGTTTTTCATAAGAATTCCATCAGTAATCAGTGGTCAACCCGGAACCTGGGAAGGGGCTATAATTAGCTCCATTTCTTCAAAACATTTGAATGCACTTCGTGCAGGTACAAAGACTTTCAATAAAGTTGAGGTCTCAGGAAGAATTTGACAAGCCACAAGAAACCAGTTACAATCAGGGAGCTATGAAGTACTGTAAGAGATAAGGTTTTATAGAATAGCAAGAGAAACCTATTGGGAAAAATGGAAAACTAATACTTGTACAGCATGGGAACCAGATTGTTCAGGTACATCCGTCAAGGTTGTTTGGCATGGATTTCAAGTTTTCAAATTCTGAAAGAATTAAAGAAACTAACAAATAGCCAGATACCTCTCATAACCAAATGTTTCACAGCATTAAAGATCAAACTGCGACAGTTGACAGTTTGTTTGATGATGGGCAAAGCAGTCTGATGGTCAGTATGATGCAATTGATCCCAATGAACAACTGAAAAATGTGGGTGCTAAAGTAAAATATTTACCAGACAGTTGTGACTATTGTAAGAAGAGCAGGGATGGCCACTAAAAAATATAAAAGCTAGATGAGTTACAGGATGTGTGGCAGAAGGTTAGGACCTTGGATTGTGAATATTAAAATACACAGATCGAAGATAGGAAAACACAATATAAGCTGAAAAGAGTGGGTCCAGTAGCGAATATATCCCAGAAAGTGATCACAAACTGTTGAAAGAAATCCTATTAATGGAAGGGGAGGTAAAACAGTTGCAATCCAGAAACATATAGAAGGCAAGGTAGCGGGCATAGTTTAACAAGGACAAGAAATATAGTACAAGATAGAAGTACCATTAGCAACATTAATGAAGAATTAATTGGTTTTAATTAATTGTAGATACGGGAGGAGCCAATAATTTGTGGCATGAGAGTTTTCTGGTGGTTAACAGAAATAAATCTCACTGAAATTGTGAATTCAACTTTGTTTAAATACAGTTATCTTCCAGTATATTGCAGCACGGTGGCTCAGTGGTTAGCACTGCTGCCTCACGGCGCCAGAGACCCGGGTTCAATTCCCCCTTCGGGCAACTGTCTGTGTGGAGTTTGCACAATTTCCCTGTGTCTGCGTGGGTTTTCTCTGGGTGTTCTGGTTTCCTCCAATAATCCAAAGATGTGCAGGTCAGGTGAATTGGCCATGTTAAATTGCCCATAGAGTTAGATGCATTAGTCAGGGGTGAATGTAGGGGAATGGGTCTGGGTGTGTTGCTGTTTGGAGGGTCGGTGTGGACTTGTTGGGCCTGTTTCCACACTGTTGGGGATCTAGTCTAATCTAATCTAATCTACTGTCTCCAACCAATCCATGACAACCATGGATGCATGTATTCCAGACCCAGCATGGCGCTAAAAATGTTAATGTTCTCCTCCATCCTTCGATCTAGTTTATTGAGGATCTCCAACAAGACTGTCTGATGGTCCTGTGTCTGTCTGTGCATTTTCAAAATGTATTAATGGCTGACACCATGGGGTTTTCTTCAACTTGGTATGAGTATATGCTTTGTCTCTAGCAGTGTCCAGCTGGGCCAACAACCTGGGATGATTTTTCTTCAGCCAGCTATGGATATGTGCCGATAATATGCCACTGGAAACTACTCCCCTGTCCAATTTAACAAAAGAAGCCAGGAGTCTCTGAGCTGGTGGAGGGTGCAAGGAAAAGCCTGCCCAGTGAGTTCTTCCTCAGAGGTGGAGGAGGAGCTGATGTCTAGAGGAGTTGGTCAATGTGGACAGGAGCTGTGTGGATACTGCTGGTGCCTGTGAGAGGGAATGAGTTATGCAATGGAGTGTACATTTCAGCATCTTAATACATTCACAGTGGTGGTTATGGGGTGCAGTACAACACCATAAAGCTTGCTTCATTGCTACGGTATGGAGATCTTGGCATCATCACATAAATGATCGTGTTCCTCTTGCGAGAAAAATGATTTTCTTTTCATAATGTTTCAAGAGACAAATACCTGCCATTCCACCCCTCAACTTGGCCCTTTTGTCCCAGTCATAGAACATAGAACATAGAACAATACAGCACAGAACAGGCCCTTCAGCCCACAATGTTGTGCCGAACATTTGTCCTAGCTTAAGCACCTATCCATGTACCTATCCAATTGACGCTTAAAGGTCACCAATGATTCTGACTCTGCCACTCCCACAGGCAGCGCATTCCATGCCCCCACCACTCTCTGGGTAAAGAACCTACCCCTGACATCCCCCCTATACCTTTCACCCTTCACCTTAAATTTATGTCCCCATGTACCATTAACTCCTGCATTGAAACAAGGGAGAGAGAAAATGAGATGAAAGTGGCTGGAATAACTGTTATTGTTGGTGTGGACAGAGAAATATGTTGAGATGTCTTCAGCGAGCAGGAGGGCAGAAGGCAGAAGTGCTTAGTAGTTTGTTGTGATGGGATGCATGAAAGCCATTGAGGGAAGATATTGCATTCACCTCATCTCTGCAGTTCAGGTCTATTGTGCATGTTTTGACCAGTGCAGTAATTATGTCAGGAGCTCAGTGTCTCTGATGGAACCCAAAGTGAGTATCAATGGACAGATTATTTGTTTGGAGTTGCTGCTTGATAGCACTGCCAACAACCTTTTTCATCACTTTGCTGATATGGAGTATAGATTAATGGGGCATCATTGGTTGGGTAAGATTTGTACTGCTTTTGATGCACAGGACATAACTGGGCAAATTTCCAAACTGTCGAGTAGATGCAGGCATTATATGAAAAAATAGAAATTCAATCTTTTAAGATAAAGGACCACAGCCATTCACAATTTGAAATATTGTGTGACATTCCAAAATTCCTCAGTTTAAAATATTTAAATACTTAATTTGCTATTAGCAATGTTTGCAGTATCCTAACTTAAAAATACCACAGGGACAAATATATTTTTCAGTGTTACAGGAAGTATCACTTCTGCTGACAAAATTGAACATTATTTAAAGCAATAAAAGAAATTTAATAAAGTTTGAAATTCATGAAACATTGTAATAATACATAAGACTTAGAAAAGATATTTATTATTTAGTACAATGTATTCCAGACCACTGTGCATCATTGAAACAATTGATCAAATGACATCTATGCTTAAAAGTTCAATTTTTTTCCCAGTAGACATCATTCAAATGTATAGTTATTTTAATGAATAACTGTCGAACAGCATTTAGCCAGATGATTCTGCATTTTACATGAAAATACTGCTGAGACTTCAGTATTTGATTTTCTTTTTTTCTTATTTTCAATTTGGAACTGTGAGCTGCAATTGAAAATCAAATCTTGAACTTTGATCAGCAGCTTGTTTCGGAAAGGAAGAGAGGCCGAACAACTGAGATTTGATTATTGGAACAGGCCTGGAAAGATAATTTCAGGTTAATTATTGTTCTAAGAACACTACAGATGTTTCAGCACCAAGACGTTTAAGGGTCAGGACTAGTAACTGGTTGGATGTTGAATTGGTCAATCAAGGGCTGTTTTTGCTAGCCAGCCAATCACAGACAATGTTGGTAAAAGTAGTGAACCGTTCTGACTGGGGTTAATAAACTGTGAGTGTGTCATGAAAAACACAGGAATTCTTGTGATTTGCTCTCCCTTTCTCTCTCCTTTGTTTTCCGTTGTTGATTTGTTAGTTGTTCTTATAAGAAAATATCTCTCTGCAAGAAATGAATGAATAATCTTGGAAGGCTACTAGACTTGTTTGCATGGATTAATAATTAGAATTCAAAGAAGACCTAAAGTTTATTTGCCATGAATGCAATTCTATAGAGGCTGTCATCTCCTCACCAAGTCACACTTTATTTACACATGAACAGTCCTTGACTATAGTCCTGCCTCATACTTAGAGTCAGGCACCAGAGTGCTAGTATTCCTGACAATAAACCTTTTTATGCCAGTCAGGGCTCCCTGCTTGGACCACATTAACAACTCCAATTAGGGAACTCATATTCTATGAGGTCCAGATGGCTGACCTCATTACAATTACTACAATGAACAATTCCATTAACCAAGGATTTCTAAAAACCTGGTACTCATTTTGAAACTGTTGAACATTACAACTTTTTTTTTCTTTTAATCTATCCCTTAAATGTATATATTTGTCTGTCTGTTAGTGCGTAAATGAGGGTTTTGGTTAAAGACATTTTGACTTAGATCATAGTCATTAAGTACATTTACTTGTTGCTTATCCATTTACCTCTAAAGTTACATGCTTAATGATAAATTGTTAATTTTGGTGTCTGATACCTGTTATTCTTGAAGTTTTATTAGGAATAATTGAGCAATTTTGAAAGGTCATTGAATGTTTTAATTTAACTGCATTGTGAATTCAGGAACAGAGAGTCTAATTTGATTTGGTTTGCTGTCTCTGTGTTATAACAATACTAAAATAAATAGAAACTGATGTTCTTGAGAAAACATTTGGTACATTAAATTTTGATCATCTACAAGAATGCCCGTGGTAAACTAGTTTGTTTTCTTTCTTTTAGCGGATGTGGGTATCACTAGCATGGCCAGTAATTCTTATCCATCCCTAATTCCCTTTGAACTGAGCAGGTTTTTACACCTTTTTTTAGTCACCCATGGAGTTTGGGCAACGTTGACTGTGCCACCATTTATTGTTCATTGATTACTCTCTTAAGCTGCCCTTTTCAGAAATCAGTTAGGTCTCAACCACATTCTTGTAGGTCTCAGATCACATGTTGACCAGATAGATAAGAACATAACATTTCCTCCCCCAAAGGACTTTGATGAACCAGATAGGTATTTAAAATAGTCAACATATTAGTTTCACAGTCATTATTACTCAAGCTAGCTGTCAATTCCAGAGTTAGTGATTTGAATTTAAGTTCATGTCTACAGATTATTAACCCAGGAACTATGGATTACTAGCCCAGTGGCAGAACTACTACATCACTGTCTCCCCAGCCAAGTTTAATCCATGTTCAATCTCAAGTATTGTAATGCTTTTACATTCAGCAACTTTTCCTTCTCCTATGCATCACATAGACAACTTACGTGTTCAAACACTAGCCCAAATGTACACTCCTGGAAAAAGGGACCAAAGTTAGAAGGTCTGTAATTGGGTAAAATAATAAGCACGCTCATAAAAAGAAGAAATGCATACAAACAGGTGAAAACCAAGTGCTTCTTGGCAGTCTATATCCTGAAAAATTCTGTGGAGCAGATGTAATCTTTACTTGCCCTACTGCCTTAAGGGAACAAAGCTTCTTTGTGTATATCAGTATATTTGCTTTGTATGGGTTAATGTCTGGGACTTCTCTTAAGAGAACACATGACTGAGACTGGATTTAGCAGTGTACAACATAATTATGTAGAGGTGAATACAATTCTTTTGTACCAGTACAGCACAGCAGCATACCCTGTGGTCCATCATGTCTGTGATGCCATTCTAAACTACAGTCATCCATTTGCCTGTGTATTCCGTGCACATTCATCTAAATGCCTCTTAAATGTTCCTAATGTATATGTTTCTATCATCTCCCTTGGCAGCTTGTTTCAGGCACCTACCACCACAGGAAATCCAATACTGAAAGAGCCAAGTACCCTGCCTCACAGTGGAACTGGTGTGGTTAGAGACAGGAGCCACAGAATGTCTACAGTACCTGGCCTGACCTTAAATGCATCATAAATAGTATCTGCAAGGAGACTCCAACGTTTTCTACCAGGAAATGTCAAGACAGGTTTGATGAGAATGACCAAATATTCAAGAAGCTAATGAATCAAGCTCAAACTTGACTGAACTGGAAGTACCAAAGGATTCCACACACCTATTTCTTCAAACACTACCTACCCCCATCCATGGCAAGGAGTGCAGATTCATCATTCAATTATTGTCATCTCAGGACTCTTAATTCTGCAGTGGAAGAAAGTCATCCTCGATCATGGCACTGCCTGAAAGAAGTCTGTGAAATTTCAAAAGGACAGAGACGTTGATGGAAATGGAAGACAAGTAGTAAATATAACTTATTCCAGACAAGTGGGAAGTGATTCCCTTTGGCAGGATGAATACAAAAAAATATGAGAATACAGTCCTAAAAGGGTTGCAGGAGCACAGGGATTTGTATGACCTGAGAATAACTCATTGAAGGTGAAAGGGTATGTTGAGTGAGTCATTAATAAATCAGGCAAGATCAGAGGTTTTCATCAATAATGTCACAGAGTGCAAGGAGTACAATGAGTCACATTAAACCTGAGTAAATGCACAGACATCAAGTCCATATTCAACAGAGTGAGACATTGAGAAGCCCAGCAAAACTAAACAATGGGAATCAAGGAAAACTGGTTAGAGTCATATCTAGCACAAAGAAAGATGATTATAGCTGTTGCAGATATGATTCATCACCTCCAGGTCATCGCTGCAGGAGTTCGTCAAGGTTCTATCATAGGTCCAACCACCTTCAAATGGTTCAATAATGACATCTCCACCAACTTAAGGACAGAGGGATGGTCGCTGATGATTGCTCAGCACTAATTATGATTCCTCAGGTACCAAAGCAATCCTTTAACTCTTTAGCTGACACTACAAGTATGATATAGGGTAGCAATGATTATTACAAGAATGGGAACAACATCAAGCATTAAGAACAACCTTAATGTAGTGAAGCATGTCAAAGCAGCTCAAATAGCTAACTAAATTAAAATGGATGCGAAGCCCAAAAAAGAGTTTACAAAAGATAGTCAAATAAATGGGTTTCATAGGCAAAAAGAAAAGTGGAGAGGCTGAGTTTTAAGCATATGGGGAAACCTGGAAGAGAGATCCATCACTATTGAGTGTGCATGAAGGGATTTGTGAGGACAGGACATTGAAAATGAAAGTGATAAAAGCTGAAAACTGAAGATCATGACAAATGGAGAGGTGGAAGGGTGTTAGTATCATCAACAGTTTGCCAGTCTAGATCAAGCAAAGTAATGCCTAGCCTGACTGTTTTGTCTTGATTAACCACTTGTATCACAGTCATTCAGTCAGTACCTTATTATTTATATGACAACACATTTAGCTTTGCAGGCATTTGAGTATATTTGTTCTTTTTTTCTGACACTGAAAGCAGGTTCATGGGTTGCATTGATTCCCCTTACAACTAAAGTTATAATCTTACATACATGCTTCATGCTGCTAAATGCACTGGCTTTTAAATGTGGTCATCATTAGCAGTGGCTGTCTTTTATTCAAGGATAAGGCCTACTCAGGACCATGAATTTCTGCCACTGGCCTTCATGAACAGATTGATTCTTAACTCACCGGTGGGGCAGAATGGTCCTCAAGATAGTGGGATTTGGAGTGGAAGATTTAATTTCTTTCCTTTCCTTAGCTACTGCTGCTCCACCTCACCATTAGGATGTTGTGACTCAAAGTGTCATGCAGCTGGATATAAAAATTGTCACCACTTTCAACAATTGGCATCAAACTCACCACAGTCATTAATGTCAATTATAACCCACTTCAAGAAGAGATTCAGAGTGTCTTTGAAGAATTCTCTTTATCATCCTCTGGAGCATTGTCCATTCAAGAGTTGAGAAAACAGGATGTGGCAGGGGAAGTGCCTCTTTTCATTCAGACACCATGTTCAGTCCATTGTAGTTGATTTTGCAGGAGTTTTGCCTCAATACTGGTGGACCAGGCTTCCAGGAGGATATTAGCATTTGCTGTTTGCTCCTCCCATTGAACCTGGACGTTTACAGTGAAGGCTTTGATTTTGAATTTCTCCAGTGCTCTTATTTATCATTAACACACAGTCCAGCTCACATTATATTACGGGGGACAACCATTTCATGCCGTCTAATTTTTGTTGACTTCCAGAGGTTTATTTGTTGTTGCTCTCTTGCCTTGTTTGGTAGAAGCTTGAACTAATGCAGCTTATCTGGTTTTAAATCTCCTCATCAGTGGCAGCATTTTGAGAGGGATAGCTGACCAGTTATGGAAAGTATCCAACATGCTCCAGAGTCCTTCCTTCAATATATGTGGATGATGAAATATTTGGCAAATCAGGTGGGTTTGATATATTTGCTTTGATAATATTCAAAGTCAGGATGAGTTTATTGCTTGCTGAATTGAAGAGGTCAAGAGTGGCTGGCAAATCTGATCCAGGGTGAGCAATAGCATGGCAATCATCTACTGACTGTAGACCATGTATGTTGATGGTAGTCAGTTTCATTTTGGTCAGGGAAGTGACTGAAATTAAAGAGTTTTGCATCTGCAGGGTTTAATACAAACACCAGATGTCAGATGTTGTTTGAGGTAAAGGATCAATATCAAGTAGATCAGAAATAGTCTGGAGACTATCACACAGCTTTGCTTCACCTCAGCCCAAATGTTGAGTGGACTATTTCAGACCTCCTAAGTAATAATTGCAGGATTGTGATGAAGTTTCTTAGACATACAAATCTCTGGAGCTCATGGTCTCTCAATGTACAGGGTCAGAGGATTTAGTCAGCTCAAAGAATGTATTCCAGAATTACTATTGTTGCTTTCTACATTTTCCTTGGATTTGTTTGACAACAATGGTCATGTGAAAGGTTCCTCTGGTTTCTAAAGTCTCACTTGTATCTGGGAGTATTTCCTCAACATTAAGAAGAAGGTGATTCAAGAAAATGTCTGTCAGCAATTTCTCTGCTATGCACAAGAATGAAGTACTGCATTGGTTCCCATTCTTCTTGAAGATGGTCACAATTGTCATGTTCCTGAAATTTGAGTGAATTGAGTTCTTTTTCATCCCAATTTTAGAGGATGATGGCATGGAGTCTTGATGTGCCCAAGACCCCCAGCTCTGATGCCCTCAGCTGGTATACCATCCGCACTGAAGCATTTTTGTGTTTTTCATTTGTTTGATAATGGTGGTTCACCCATGGATTTTACCATGGGCCACAGGGCAGAGCCTGGAAAGTGTTAGCTGCTTTTATAGATACACACTTGGGGAACCATTGAAAATGTTCTTTCCAGCATTAATAGATGGTGCTGTTATCTTTAAGAAGTGAAATACAATCATGTGAACAAAGGATATTTAGTCCATTTACTCTTTGTCAATAGATTACCTAACTGCCTTCAAAAATATTTTCAATGTCATGATAATCAACATTTTCTTTTAAGTAATACTCCACCTCCCTTAACTAATACAGATCTTATAGCACATACACAAGACTACTAAGAAGTTGGATGTGCACTTTTCTCTGTCGAGGCTATATTGCCCTTTCTTCTGGGTCACTTCATGCAGTGTTGACATCATGTTCCATCCCATTCCCAAATTTTTTAACTCACTTTGGCATACCTGGCCTCCTGCTGGAGAGATTCACATCCCCATTTCAGCATTTTTGTGGAAGTTGTTCATCCTGGGTGATCAGCCCTCTTGGATTTCATCAAGCAAATGTCTTTCTTGACTGTACACAGCTCCAAATCTGGCATTCAGGAACCTTGAGCTTCATGTGTTAAATGGGATAGTCTCAAAAATTAATGTCAAAACCAACCCTTGTAACATCATCCTTTGTACATTTATGTTTGGTTCAAGGGGCATTGCATCCAATTTCTCAGGAAAACACAAAATAGTACCATTTAAGCCAGTGACAGAGAAAGCCCCACAGACATAAAGATGAACAACCTGGGCTTCAGTAGGACACTTTAATTACATCCTTAAAAAATGTCAAGCAACACTAGAGGCAAAAATAAGATTTCAACTTCCAAGTATGCACATAAAGCAGTTGAATTGCCTTCATACTGGAGGCAGTTCTAATGTTAATTAGACGGAAATGTAAGTAGTATTTGATTGTATCAACCAAAAAGACATCTGTTTTACTTAGAACACAAATGCCAAAGATCAATAAATAACTCTGACTGTGGCATATGGTTGCAGACACTGCTTCCAGACAGCGAATAAAACAAACGAATACAGAAAATGGCTACATATGGAGGTGTTGTCATCCACTATTAGTATCACTGTGTATCAGTTGTGATTTGATTAAAAAGGGACTATTCTGATAAGAATTTACTATTGATTCTGCATACATGTTTTCCAACTGCAAGAATCATAAAGCAAAATTGTGAAGTGGTAAGATTTATAACTACCAACGATGTTCATTTCATCTCCTCCTCTCCAGTGAAGAAATACATATTATAGACAGCATGTTTCATCTTGCTTCAGATATCTGAAGTAAGGTACAAGATTGTCTTGTATTTTACAACTCAACTATGACTTAACATCTTACTTTAATGATAAAGCTCTAACCTAATCTTTTGGTATGAAACCTGCAGCAAAATGCAGTCAAAACAAGCGCAGAACTAATATTGACAATATTGTGTCAGCTGTTTGTTCAGCTGCATTGCATATAAAAAAATGAGTATGCAGTGTTTTCTTTTATAAAACTTTCAAAATAACAATGCATAAGCAAACTCTGTAAACCAAGAATGAAGTCTACCTGCCAGATTTCAATTGTGTATAAAATGTAATACATAGCACTTGCTCCGTTGAAGTTGGTTATTTGTTGAGAAATAGCCACCTAACAAATGAAATGTCCGAAAGGCACAAATTTCAGAAATCTACATTGCTCCTATACTCTTTGGAAATATGATTTTGTTAACAACATTTCGAAATCTGGGTTCAATGAAGATTCACAATTCTGTTTGGCAAATTTAAAAAATGAATGTCTTGTATCTGGTGTTTGCTTGATCTCCCTTAGGAATGGGGAAGCATTCAGTCTTTTTATAGGCCATTAGGTACACTGATAGGTTGAGTATTCATGAATAAGGCTTGAGTCAATCAAAATGTACTAAATGGTCGCACATTTCATTTGAACTTTCTGTTAAATATCATTTTCATTAAAGTAAGTATGAAAAAGCCTAAATACTCTTCAATCTTCCCCCTGTTTACTCCATTTCATGTTGCTCCAGTTCCTCTGTCATTTTAAGGATAAAATGTGGAAATTTTTATTCCTTAATCAAACAACACTTCCTCTGTTCGCTAATATCACATCTCTTAAAGAACTCCCACTGGTCCTCCATTGCACAAGTTTCCTCACCCACACAAACTATCACGTGTCCCTAGAATTCAGATAAAATTTTGATCATACTTTTAATAGTAGCGATGCCCCTGGGCACATAAGTCCAAGAAAGTTGTTGTGAGCAGTAGCCCCATCATTGTGCCTGTTTGTATACTCTATTGTTTATCCAATTACATCGGACTAGTAAATTACCACAAAAAACAATCAGTGTTGAGTTTTGAGAAGATCTGCATCTCAGGTTGAGGATCTGGATGTAGGCTTGCTTGCTGGAGTTGAAAAATTGCACCATAGTCAGTCGAATCTCAGATGGTGATGAAACAGACTACAGATGGGAGGTGGAAGACCTGGAAAAATGATGCACTGAGAACAGCCAAGCTCTCATTTCAGCAAAACCAAGGAACTCATTATTGACATTCGGCAGGATGTTACTCATGTCCCCCTACACATTAACAGAGGTAGAACGAGTGGAGAGTGTCAAGCTCCTGGGAGTGGTCATCCACAACAAGTTTTCTTGGACTTTTCATCTGAACACACTGGTTACAAAAGCCCAACAACATCTCTTCTTCCTCAGGCAGCTGAGGAAATTTGGCATGATGGCAAATACCCTTGCCAACATTTATAGGTGTGCCATCAAAAGCATTCTGTCTGGATGTATCACTACTTGGCATGGCAACTGTACCATTCAAGATCGGAGACGGTTACAGAGAATGGTGATCTCAGCTTGGACAATCACAAAGGCCAACCTCCCATCTATAGAATCCATCTACCAGGCCCGCTGTTCAGGAAATGCCGCCAGCATTCTTAAAGATCCATTCCACCCTGGCAATGTTTTTCTACAACCTCTACCATCAGGGAGAAGATACAGAGGCCTGAATACATGCACCAGCAGGTTTCGAAACAGTTTCTACCCTACTGAATGGACTCACAAACTCTTCACATTCGCCTGTACCTGTATTTTTGTTTTTGCCACTGTTTATCTATTATTTACTTATCTATGCTACTTAACTATGTGATCTGACTGTACTGCTCGCAAGACAAAGCTTTTCACTGTGCCTCAGTACACGTGACAATAACTTCAATCCAATTCAATTCAATTCAATTCAGATGTTTTGTCACCATACTAGGTAACATCCTCAGTGAGCCTCTAAATGAAGCCTGTATAGGTGATTTTCCACTGCTTTCATTCAGAGGCTCATTGAAGATGTTACCTAGTATGGTGATGAAACATCTGAACGAGAACCTTCCAGCTCAGTGAGCAAACCTACATCCACAGCCAGTTCCTCTATGTAGGGGTACGGGGGGTGATTCAAATTCATAGTAGTATATTCATTCTTTCCAGAGATCCGATCTCTTCCTTCACCATGATCACCTCCTCGAGTTCCCCTTACTGCTGCCCAGTCGTTCACAAAGTACCAGACGTTTGACTGAATTAGGCAAACTAGGACTGTCGAGGCAGAGTCCATGCAGGTTAGTGGAGCCCTGATTTCACTTCTCTTGCCAAGGACAGCTGGAAGTTCCAATCTTCCAAGCTTGTAAAGAAAATCCCAGTCAGGAAAGTGAATCTTCAATAGATGAGATTGGTGAAATAACTGCACTGTTCATCCAAAGCAATATAGCAGAATACCAATTATAACGCAAGGCATAATTGCTTCAGTCATAGATCCTGTTTATTTTAAAAATCTGCAGATAGAGACCGATTCTTCCCAAGAGTGTGGTGCTGGAAAAGCATAGCCGGTCAAGCAGCATCCGAGGAGCAGGAAAATCGACAGTTTGGGTAAAAGCCCTTCATCAGGAAAGATTCTTCCCAGTTCATTGTAAACCAGACAAACAGAATTATGAAGGGCAGAGATTTATGGAGTTTAGGAAGTGGGCAGGGTGAACTATTTACTCCTCTGCCCCAAAAAAAGGAAAGTTGGCAGTGAGCCACCAGCTCAGAAGGAAACCCACGCCATGCCATTATGAGCTGCAAGTGGGTTACCTTGCTCAATTGTGCCCCTCACTTAGAGTCATCAAGTTATAAACAGCACAGAAACAAACCCTTCGGTCCAATTTGTCCATGCCAACCAGATATCCTAAACTAATATAGTTTGTTCGCCAGCATTTGGCATATCCCTATGAACCCTTCCTGTTCATATAGCCTTCCAGATGCCTTTTAAATGTTGTAATTGTTCCAACATCCACCAATTCCTGTGGTAGCTTGTTCCATTCATGCATCACTCTCAGTATGAAAAAGTCGTCCCTCAGGTGCTTTTTAAATGTTGCCCCTCTCACCTTAAACCTATGCGCATAGGTTTTGGATTCCCCTATTCTGGGATTCCCCTAGGTCTCTTTGTTCAGGAACACTCCCCAGGGCTCCACCATTTACTGTATAAGTCCTATCCTGATTTGCCTTACCAAAATGCAACACATCACATTTATCTAAATTAAACTCCACTGCCACTCCTCAGTCCATTGGCCCATCGGTTGCACTCTGAGATAATCTTCTTCACTGGCCACTACACTACCAATTTTGGTGTCATCTGTAAACTTATTAACCATACCTCCTACATTCACATCCAAATAATTTATATAAATGATGAAAAGCAGTGGAAACAGCACTGATTAATGTGGCACACTGATCCATGAGGTCACAGGCCACCAGGCCGAAAAACAACCCTCCAGCACCACCCTCCATCTTCTAGCTTCAAGCCAATTTTGGATCCAATTAGCTAGCTCCATCTTAAATCCATGTGATCGATCGTTGCTAATCAGTTTTCTATGTGGAACCTTGGCTATTCACCCTATCCATGTCTCTGATGATTTTATAAACCTTTATAAGGTTACCCTTCAGCCAGGGAAAAAAGCCCCAGTCTATTCAGCCTCTCTCTCTCTCGCTCAAACACTCCAATCCTGGCAATATGCTTGTAAATTTTTTCTGAATCTTTTCAAGTTTAACGACATCCTTCCTATAACAGTGAGATCAGAATTGAACATAGTATTCTAAAAGTGGCCTAATCAATGATCTGTATAGTCACAACATGACATCCCAATTCCTCATAAGTCATAGAATATCTACTGTGTGGAAACAGGCCATTTGGCCTAACAAGTCCACACCAATCCTCTGAAGAGTAATCCACCCAGACCAATTGCCCTACCTTTACCCCTGACTAATGCACCTAACCTACACATCCCTAAACATTATGGGTAATTTAGCATGGTCAATTAATCTAACCTGTACATCTTTGGATTGTGGGAGGAAACCAGAGCCCCCAGAGGAAACCCTCACAGACACGGGGAGAATGTACAAACTCCACACAGATAGTCACCCGAGGTTGGAATCGAACCCGGGACCCTCGCACTATGAGGCAGCAGTGCTAAGCACTGGGCCGCTATGGACTCCTGTACTCAAAGCAATGACTAATGAAGGCAAGTGTGCCAAATGCCTTCTTCACCACCCTGTCTACCTGTGACTCCACTTTCAAGGAACTATGCACCCCTAGGTCTCTTTGTTCAGGAACACTCCCCAGGGCTCCACCATTTACTGTATAAGTCCTATCCTGATTTGCCTTACCAAAATGCAACACATCACATTTATCTAAATTAAACTCCACTGCCACTCCTCAGTCCATTGGCCCATCGGTTGCACTCTGAGATAATCTTTTTCACTGGCCACTACACTACCAATTTTGGTGTCATCTGTAAACTTATTAACCATACCAAAACGAACCCGGGAGACTACAGCTAAGGTAAGACAGTTTGTTTCAAAATTACTTACCTGTAGCGGGCAGCGGAAGTGAGGTTGGAGCGCATAGCTGGGCGGGAAGGCAAGTGATTAGTATTTGAGTGGGTGTGTTCTAGACCCCAGGTCCTACTTCCGTAGGGCCTCCCTCCCACCCTCCTCCTCTAACCTAACTTTAAAGTCCACAGGTTATTGACTCAGTGTTCTTGTTTTTGGAGACAGTGTACAGTCATGGCAGCGCAGGCGGTGGAATGTTCCTCCTGCAGGATGTTTGAGGTAGGGGTGACCACCGATACTCCTGCCGACTTTGTGTGCAGGAAATGCAGTCAGATCCTGATCCTCACCGAACGAGTTAGGGAACTGGAACTGGAGCTGGATGAGCTGAGGATTATTCGAGAGGCTGAGAGGGTGATCGATAGAAGCTACAGGGACATAGTTACGCCAGAGAACAGAGGTGGCTGGGTAACAGTTAGAGGTGGGAAGGGGAAGAAACAGGCAGTGCAGGGTTCCCCTGTGGTCGTTCCCCTAAAAAATAAGTATGCAGCTTTGGAAACTGTTGGGGGGGACAGCCTTGCAGGTGTAAGCTGCAGTGAAGGGGTCTGTGGCTCTGAGATTCAGAAGGGAAAGGGGGAGAAGAGGAGAGCGCTAGTTATAGGGGACTCTCTAGTTAGAGGGACGGACAGGTGGTTCTGTGGACATGGGCGAG
Source organism: Chiloscyllium punctatum (assembly GCF_047496795.1). NCBI lineage: Eukaryota > Metazoa > Chordata > Chondrichthyes > Orectolobiformes > Hemiscylliidae > Chiloscyllium > Chiloscyllium punctatum. Next base: position 45,946,791 of record NC_092744.1, read on the forward strand.
ACTCTCGGATGGTTTGTTGCCTCCCAGGTGCTAGGGTCCGAGACGTCTCGGACCGTGTCTTCAGAATTCTTAAGGGGGAGGGTGTGCAGCAAGAAGTCGTGGTACACATTGGCACCAACGACATAGGTAGGAAGAGGGGTGGGAAGGTCATTCAAGAGCTCAAGGAGTTAGGCTGGAAGCTAAAAGCTAGGACAGACAGAGTCGTCATCTCTGGGTTGTTGCCGGTGCCACGTGACAGAGAGGCAAAGAATAGGGAGAGAGTGCAGTTGAACACGTGGCTGCAAGGATGGTGTAGGAGGGAGGGCTTCAGATATTTGGACAATTGGACTGCATTCTGGGGAAGGTGGGACCTGTATAAACAGGACGGGTTGCACCTGAACCAGAAGGGCACCAATATCCTGGGGGGTAGGTTTGCTAGCACTCTTCGGGGGGGTTTAAACTAATTTGGCAGGGGGATGGGATCCGGACTTGTAGTCCAGCAAGTAAGCTAGCTGTGTGTCAGGATGTCCAAGACTGTAGGGAGGCTGTGGAGAAGGTAGCACTGACAGGGACTACTTGCGGACACAGAGATGGGCTCAAGTGCGTATACTTCAATGCAAGGAGTATCAGAAATAAGGTGTGTGAACTTAAGGCGTGGATCGGTACCTGGGACTACGATGTTGTGGCCATCACGGAAACATGGATAGATGAGGGACAGGAATGGCTGTTGGAGGTTCCTGGTTACAGATGTTTCAGTCAGATTAGGGAGGGTGGTAAAAAAGGAGGGGGGGTGGCATTGCTAATTAGAAATGGTATAACGGCTGCAGAAAGGAAGTTTGAGGGGGATCTGCCTCTGGAGGTAGTATGGGCTGAAGTCAGAAATAGGAAAGGTGCAGTCACCTTGTTGGGTGTTTATTATAGGCCCCCCAATAGCAGCAGAGATGTGGAGAAACAGATTGGGAAACAGATTTTGGAAAGGTGCAGAAGCCACAGGGTCGTAGTCATGGGCGACTTCAACTTCCCAAATATTGATTGGAAGCTCTTTAGATCAAGTAGATTGGATGGGGCGGTGTTTGTGCAGTGTGTCCAGGAAGCTTTTCTAACGCAGTATGTAGATTGTCCAACCAGAGGGGAGGCCATATTGGATTTGGTACTCGGTAACGAACCGGGACAAGTGGTGGGCTTGTTAGTGGGTGAACATTTTGGTGATGGCGACCACAATTCTGTGACTTTCACCTTGGTTATGGAGAGAGATAGGTGCGCACAACAAGGAAGTTTTTACAATTGGGGGAAGGGAAATTACGATGCTGTAAGACAGGATTTGAGGAGCATACGTTGGGAGCATAGGCTGTCAGGGAAGGATGTGGTGGAAATGTGGGACTTTTTCAAGGAGCAGATACGACGTGTCCTTGATATGTATGTACCGATCAGGCAGGAAAGAAATGGTCGTGTGAGGGAGCCTTGGTTGACGAGGGAGGTTGAAAGTCTAGTAAAGAGGAAGAAGGAGGCTTACATAAGGTTGAGGAAACAAGGTTCAGACAGAGCAGTGGAGGGATACAGGATAGCCAGAAGGGACCTGAAGAAAGAGCTAAGAGAGGGCATGAAAAATCCCTGGCGGATAGGATCAAGGATAACCCCAAGGCATTCTATGCGTATGTGAGAAACCTGAGAATGACGAGAACGAGGGTAGGTCCGATCAAGGACAGTGGTGGGAGACTGTGTATTGAGTCGGAAGAGATAGGAGAGGTCTTGAACAAGTACTTCTCTTCAGTATTTACGAACGAGAGGGACCGTATTGTTGAAGAGGAGAGTGTGAAACGGACTGACAAGCTAGAAGAGATACCTGTTAGGAAGGAAGATGTGTTGGACATTTTGAACAACTTGAGGATAGACAAGTCCCCCGGGCCTGACGGGATATATCCTAGGATTATGTGGGAAGCAAGAGAGGAAATTGCAGTACCGTTGGCAATGATCTTCTCGTCTTCACTGGCAACTGGGGTGGAACCAGGGGACTGGAGAGTAGCGAATGTTGTGCCCCTGTTCAAAAAAGGGAATAGGGATAACCCCGGGAATTACAGGCCAGTTAGTCTTACTTCTGTGGTAGGCAAAGTAATGGAAAGGGTACTGAGGGATAGGATTTACGAGTATCTGGAAAGACACTGCTTGATTAGGGACAGCCAGCACGGATTTGTGAAGGGTAGGTCTTGCCTTACAAGTCTTATTGAATTCTTCGAGGAGGTGACCAAGCATGTGGATGAGGGTAGAGCAGTGGATGTAGTGTACATGGATTTTAGTAAGGCATTTGATAAGGTTCCCCATGGTAGGCTTATGCGGAAAGTCAGGAGGCATGGGATAGAGGGAATTTTGGCCAATTGGATAGAAAACTGGCTAACCGGTCGAAGTCAGAGAGTGGTGGTAGATGGTAAATATTCAGCATGGAGTCCAGTTACAAGTGGAGTTCCGCAGGGATCAGTTCTGGGTCCTCTGCTGTTTGTAATTTTTATTAATGACTTAGATGAGGGAGTCGAAGGGTGGGTCAGTAAATTTGCAGATGATACAAAGATAGGTGGAGTTGTGGACAGTGAGAAGGGCTGTTGTCGGCTGCAGAGGGACTTAGATATGATGCAGAGCTGGGCTGAGGAGTGGCAGATGGAGTTCAACCCTGCCAAGTGTGAGGTTGTCCATTTTGGAAGAACAAATAAGAATGCGGAATACAGGGTTAATGGTAGGGTTCTTGGTCAGGTGGAGGAACAGAGGGATCTTGGGGTCTATGTACATAGATCTTTGAAGGTTGCCACTCAGGTGGATAGAGTTTGTAAGAAGGCCTATGGAGTATTATCGTTCATTAGCAGAGGGATTGAATTCAAGAGTCGTGAGGTGATGTTGCAGCTGTACAGGACTTTGGTTAGGCCACATTTGGAGTACTGTGTGCAGTTCTGGTCGCCTCACTTTAGGAAAGATGTGGAAGCTTTGGAGAGGGTGCAGAGAAGATTTACCAGGATGTTGCCTGGAATGGAGAGTAGGTCGTACGAGGATAGGTTGAGAGTTCTCGGCCTTTTCTCGTTGGAACGGCGAAGGATGAGGGGTGACTTGATAGAGGTTTATAAGATGATCAGAGGAATAGATAGAGTAGACAGTCAGAAACTTTTTCCCCGGGTACAACAGAGTGTTACAAGGGGACATAAATTTAAGGTGAAGGGTGGAAGGTATAGGGGAGATGTCAGGGGTGGGTTTTTTACCCAGAGAGTGGTGGGGGCATGGAATGCGCTGCCCGAGGGAGTGGTAGAGTCAGATTCATTGGCGACCTTTAAGCGGCATTTGGATAGGTACATGGATGGGTGCTTAATCTAGGATAGAAGTTCGGCACAACATGGTGGGCTGAAGGGCCTGTTCTGTGCTGTATTGTTCTATGTTCTATGTTCTATACCTCCTACATTCACATCCAAATAATTTATATAAATGATGAAAAGCAGTGGAAACAGCACTGATTAATGTGGCACACTGATCCATGAGGTCACAGGCCACCAGGCCGAAAAACAACCCTCCAGCACCACCCTCCATCTTCTAGCTTCAAGCCAATTTTGGATCCAATTAGCTAGCTCCATCTTAAATCCATGTGATCGATCGTTGCTAATCAGTTTTCTATGTGGAACCTTGGCTATTCACCCTATCCATGTCTCTGATGATTTTATAAACCTTTATAAGGTTACCCTTCAGCCAGGGAAAAAAGCCCCAGTCTATTCAGCCTCTCTCTCTCTCGCTCAAACACTCCAATCCTGGCAATATGCTTGTAAATTTTTTCTGAATCTTTTCAAGTTTAACGACATCCTTCCTATAACAGTGAGATCAGAATTGAACATAGTATTCTAAAAGTGGCCTAATCAATGATCTGTATAGTCACAACATGACATCCCAATTCCTCATAAGTCATAGAATATCTACTGTGTGGAAACAGGCCATTTGGCCTAACAAGTCCACACCAATCCTCTGAAGAGTAATCCACCCAGACCAATTGCCCTACCTTTACCCCTGACTAATGCACCTAACCTACACATCCCTAAACATTATGGGTAATTTAGCATGGTCAATTAATCTAACCTGTACATCTTTGGATTGTGGGAGGAAACCAGAGCCCCCAGAGGAAACCCACACAGACACGGGGAGAATGTACAAACTCCACACAGATAGTCACCCGAGGTTGGAATCGAACCCGGGACCCTCGCACTATGAGGCAGCAGTGCTAAGCACTGGGCCGCTATGGACTCCTGTACTCAAAGCAATGACTAATGAAGGCAAGTGTGCCAAATGCCTTCTTCACCACCCTGTCTACCTGTGACTCCACTTTCAAGGAACTATGCACCCCTAGGTCTCTTTGTTCAGGAACACTCCCCAGGGCTCCACCATTTACTGTATAAGTCCTATCCTGATTTGCCTTACCAAAATGCAACACATCACATTTATCTAAATTAAACTCCACTGCCACTCCTCAGTCCATTGGCCCATCTGTTGCACTCTGAGATAATCTTTTTCACTGGCCACTACACTACCAATTTTGGTGTCATCTGTAAACTTATTAACCATACCTCCTACATTCACATCCAAATAATTTATATAAATGATGAAAAGCAGTGGAAACAGCACTGATTGATGTAGCACACTGATCCATGAGGTCACAGGCCACCAGGCCGAAAAACAACCCCCCAGCACCACCCTCCATCTTCTAGCTTCAAGCCAATTTTGGATCCAGTTGGCTAGCTCCATCTTAAATCCATGTGATCGATCGTTGCTAATCAGTTTTCTATGTGGAACCTTGTCCAACACCTTGCTGAAGTAAATATAGACAATGTTTAACTTCTTCCTTCATCAATCTTGAAAAAAGCTAAATCAAGTCAGTGAGACACACTTTCCCATGCACAAAGCCATGTTGACTATCCCTAATCAAATGCAGGTAAATCCTGTCTGTCAGAAACCCCTCCAACAACTAACCCACCACTGACGTCAGGCTTGAAAGGAAGTCCTGCCCTCAGGAGCTGCTGGCTAATCTGATTGACTGACAGTGCCAGGCCTCAGCAGTGAGTGTTGCCAGGACTGCAGGGAGAAGCACAAAGAAGATCATAGTTAACATTTTGAGTCCGGTGATTCTTCATTCTAATGGAAGGTTAACTCTACTTTCTTCGCACAGAGTCTGTCATGCCTGCTGAATTTTGCCAGCAAATTCTGTTTTTTGTATCAGATCTCCAGCATCCACAGTTCCTTATTTTATAGTATTACAACAATGATCGTGGCCACCCAAAAATATTAAAGCCCAACGTTTCTGATGTGGACAGATTTCCTAGAGCCCAGGGAGAGAGATGGCAAGAGTGGGCCCAAGGACAATCAGGCCGAAGATGCTGATAAAAGGATGGGGTGGTATCTTGAGGGGTGGGGAGGGGAACTGCACCCAAACAAAACAGGACATCAGAGTCTAGATCAGAGTGGTGCTGGAAAAGCACTGCAGGTCAGGCAGCATCCGAGGAGCAGGAAAATTGACGTTTCAGGCAAAAGCCCTTTATCAGGAATAGAGCAGCTGCAGTCCTTGTTTTTACCTAAAACAGGACATCACCTGAGTGACCCTCCCCCTTTACTTTGTCCATATAGGTTTTAAAAATACCTCACACACTGCCAACTGACTGCCCGGACTGAGTCATATTTGGCATGGACAGTATGTTATTGAGGTAAAAACAATGACTGCAGATGCTGAAAACCAAATACTGGATTAGTGGTGCTGGAAGAGCACAGCAGTTCAGGCAGCATCCAACGAGCAGCGAAATCGACGTTTCGGGCAAAAGCCCTTCATCAGGAATAAATTATTCCTGATGAAGGGCTTTTGCCCGAAACGTCGATTTCGCTGCTCGTTGGATGCTGCCTGAACTGCTGTGCTCTTCCAGCACCACTAATCCAGTATGTTATTGAGGTCAATTCAGCTTGTTATGACTGAACAGACTGAGGGTCATTCTGCAGTGCAGTTCAGCAGCGTCTTCAGAAATTTTGCGACTTGTTTCATTCATCATAACTACAATGAAGTTGTTGAGTCATCTATTTATGTTGTTGCAGTATATTGAGCACCCAGCTGTTCTGCTCATAAGACAAGTAGGAAGTTGGGACCAGTCACTGGCATGTTTCCTGTGTTACAACAATAACTACATTTCCCAAATACTTCATTGGCTGTGAAGCACTTTGGGATGTTTCAAAAGGCATAATATAAATGTAACTACCATTCTTTACTGAAATAAGCAAAGTATCATAATGAAATTATTGGATCAGGTAGAGGAAATGTACAAATTGCATTATAAATGTATTTCATTGTACACAGATGTTAGGCATCAACTGGTGATTCACTTGTGCTCCAGTAAATAGAATAAATTGCAACAGCGGTGATTATGTTAGGATGTCCATGTCTGTATTGTATATTTCTGTAAATAAACTATTATAAAAGTGTCTAAATATTGTCTCAAAGTTTAATCTTTCACCATTTGACTTCATACAGTGGACAAGTATTTTCTCTCAAGCTGCTAGAATGCTCATCAGATGTTCCTTTCTATAAGAATGCAGTGCCTGTAAAGGATACAAAGGATCTCCATTGCAGGATGGTCCCTTCTGACATGTCAGTCACAAAATGCCACTGAGCAGTAATGGGAGACTATCAAATCATTATGATGTCCAGAGACAGAAAATGCTTGTGATTATGTAAGTGCTCCATCCCATGGCCAAACCAAATGTAACAATTCTCATCCAGCTTCTATCTCCCAAAACCAAAGAGATAGATGCAATAGAATCTATTGCAACCATTTCCATTTAGTTGCACATGTTTCTCATTTGAGGAAAAAGTGAGGACTGCGGATGCAGGAGATCAGAGCTGAAAACGTGTTGCTGGAAAAGCACAGCAGGTCAGGCAGCATCCAAGGAACAGGAGAATCGACATTTCGGGCATGAGCCCTTGTTCAGGAATGAGGAAAGTGTGTCCAGCAGGCTAAGATAAACGGTAGGGAGGAGGGACTTGGGGGAGGGGCGTTGGAAATGTGATAGGTGGAAGGAGGTCAAGGTGAGGGTGATAGGCCGGAGTGGGGGTGGGGGCGGAGAGGTCAGGAAGAAGATTGCAGGTTAGGAAGGTGGTGCTGAGTTCGAGGGATTTGACGGAGACAAGGTGTGGGGGGAAGGGAAATGAGGAAACTGGAGAAGTCTGAGTTCATCCCTTGTGGTTGGAGGGTTCCGAGGCGGAAGATGAGGTGCTCTTCCTCCAAGCTGTTGTGTTGCTATGGTCTGGCGATGGAGAAGTCCAAGGGCCTGCGTGTCCTTGGTGGAGTGGGAGGGGGAGTTGAAGTGTTGAGCCACGGAGTGGTTGGGTTGGTTGGTCCGGGTGTCCCAGAGGTGTTCTCTGAAACGTTCTGCAAGTAGGCGGCCTGTCTCCCCAATATAGAGAAGGCCACATCGGGTGCAGCGGATGCAATAAATGATGTGTGTGGAGGTGCAGGTGAATTTGTGGCGGATATGGAAGGATCCCTTGGAGCCTTGGAGGGAAGTAAGGGAGGAGGTGTGGGCGCAAGTTTTGCATTTCTTGCGGTTGCAGGGGAAGGTGCCGGGAGTGGAGGTTGGGTTGGTGGGGGGTGTGGACACAATGCATTGGGAAGCTAGTGTTACCCACCTTGCAGGAGATTTTAGGGGTGTCCTGTGAGAGAGATATTGGAGAGATTGTGACAGAGCAATGGGAACCTTCAATGTGGGTCTGAAATATGCAATTTTCCTCCATCTGGCCCCACAGATAAATGTTCCTTCTTCATCGTCCTCCCACAAGCATTGGCTGTGGTTCAATGTGCAGTGTTTGCCTTAGAGTAAAATGATCTGTGTTCAAGGATTTGAGAACAAAACTCAAGGCTGACACTTCAATGCAACCCTGAGGAAGTATTGCACTCTCAGACTGTAACCATAAATGAGTTGGCATGAAGTAGGAAGCTGAACTATTTAAATTGCTTGTCTTTTACTCTGTACATGTGGGAGGGTGAAAAATTCCCATAGTGATCGTAGGGTCTCATATATCCTTCTCCTCTACCTGATCCTATATAATACAGTACAGATTCTAACAACACAGTATTTCTTTTTTATTTGTTCACAGGGAAGGAGTATCACTGGCTCAACCAGCATTTCTAGCCAATCCCTAATGCCCCTTAAGAAGGATGTGGTGAACTGCCTCCTTGAAACACTGCTGTCCATGGAGGGTATTTACACTAACTATGCTATTGGAAAGAAGTTCGAGAATGTTAACCCAGCGGCAATGAACAAATGGCAATTCAGGCTGGTATGTCGCTCAGAAGGAACCTTGCTGGAGATGTTTTTTTTCCCTATTCATTTGCTGCCCTTGCCTTTCTAGCCAATAGATTTGGAAGCTGCTACCAGAGCAGCTTAGTGAGTTTCTGCAGTGCATTATGTCAATGGTATACATTTCTATCCTAGTGCATTGAGAGTTGGGGAGCGGTGATGAAAGGGTGGGCAAAGGTTGAGAGTGGGGAGAGGGGGAATGAATGTTGAAGGAAGTGGATGGGTGTCAGTAAAGAGGCCTGATTTTGCCCTACATTGTGTTGAAAGTCTTGACCATTGTTGGGGCTGTACTGGTTCACGTAAGGGGGAATATTTCACCATATTCTTGAGTTGTGATATGTAAATGGTAGACACACTTTGGGTAATCAGGGAGTGAGTTACTCAACTCAGAATACCTAGCCTTTGACATGGCCTTATAGTCAGAATACTTATATTGCGGTCACTGGACGCAAATTGTTAACTCTAATTTCCTCCACAGATTCTGCCAGATCTGCTGACATCTGCAATCTCTGTTTTTGTTATTTATATTGCCAGTCCATTTCAGCTTCTGGTCAATGGTATCCCCCGGACGTTGATAGTAGGATATTCTGTGATGGTGATATTATGGAATATAAAGAAGTGATAATTGATTTCTCTTCTGTAGGCAATGGTCATTACTTGACCCTTGCGTAGTGCACATGTTACTTGTCACTTGTTAGCCCAAACTGAGCATTGTCCAGCTTTTGCTGGTTTTGGATAGGAACTGCTTCAGTATCTGAGGAACTGTGTGTCAGGCGGAATGTTATATAATGATCAGCAATTTTCCTCACTTCTGACCTTACATTTGAAGGAAGGTCGTTGATAAAGCAGTTAAAAATTGTTCTACTTAGAACACCAGTGGGTGACACGGTGGCACAGTGGTTAGCACTGCTGCCTCACAGCGCCAGAGACCTGGGTTCAATTCCCGCCTCAGGCGACTGACTGTGTGGAGTTTGCACGTTCTCCCCGTGTCTGCGTGGGTTTCCTCCAGGTGCTCCGGTTTCCTCCCACAGTCCAAAGATGTGCAGGTCAGGTGAATTGGCCATGCTAAATTGCCCGTAGTGTTAGGTAAGGGGTAAATGTAGGGGTATGGGTGGGTTGCGCTTCGGCGGGTCGGTGTGGACTTGTTGGGCCGAAGGGCCTGTTTCCACACTGTAATGTAATCTAATCTAATCTAAAAAAAACATCTTGATGAATTTGGGTGCTCTTGTGGTAGAGTAGTAGTGTCACTACTTCTGAGTCAGGAGGCCTTGGTTCACGTTCTACCTTCATCCCCTTCCCCACTCACCCATTGTACTCTATGCTACTCTCTCCCCACCCCCACCCTCCTCTAGCTTATCTCTCCACGCTTCAGGCTCACTGCCTTTATTCCTGATGAAGGGCTTTTGCCCGAAACTTCGATTTCGCTGCTCGTTGGATGCTGCCTGAACTGCTGTGCTCTTCCAGCACCACTAATCCAGTAATTGTTTTTCAGCATCGGCAGTCATTGTTTTTACCTTGTTGATTTTAACCCTACTGCGAATCCTCTTGCAAGGATGCCTGCCTTGAAGAAGTTTTCCTCCTCTCTCTACAAGAATCTCAGGGAGTCCCTCTCCCACTGCAACTCCCAGGTAATTTCCTCTGCTCTGAAGCTCTTCAACCATGTTGTGAAACAAACTCGGTACCACAGCCACATTTGCTTCCTCAGTGCATGCCTCCGTAACCAACTCATCCCACACGGACTCCAGACCACCTTTAAACCAGCAGAGTTCGGACCCGAACAGGACAAACAGTACAGACTACAGATTCAAAAACACCAGCAACAGTTCTCCTTCAAGATCCTCCGCTCCACGCTTGCAGCAATGCACCGGCACCTAACCTCTCTACAGTCAGCCCTGCCTCAGCTGAGGGCCACACTCTCTCAGAATTGCAAAGGACCCACTCTGTACTACATCCTCAGGAGAATTCATACTCTCAACAAACAGTATTTCAATTCCATCTCAAACATCAAAAACTGTAAGTACAACGAACTTTTATCCACCCACCTCCATAACCAGCGCTCCTCAAACATTCCAGAAGATTCCCCTGGCCTCGGAAACGCCATTAGCCATGCGGCTGACGCAGCTACCACCCCCACGCTGAGTGATGATGTCACTTCCGCCCACATCATGGCCACTCCCACAGCCATTTCCGGCCCTCACATCATCGCTGATGCCACACGCTCAGTGACTTCCGCCACCCCTACTGCCATGATCACCACCACCTCCACTTCCGCCTCCACCAGCGCCACTCACCTGCATTCTGCTGACACGCCCCCCACAGACCCCACTGTCACTATCCCCATACCCCAGAACCCCGAGGGCAACATTACCCCAGCTCATGCCTCCACCCCCATTCCCCCCACCATCACACCCACTCCAGGTACTGGCTCCGACCCCACTCCCAGCTCCACACCCACACCAGATCCCAGCTCCCGGCCCTGCCGAGTTTTCACCATCCCTCCAGACCTCCCACTCACTGAGGATGAACGATCAGTCCTCAGCAAAGGACTCACCTTCATCCCCCTCCGTCCACGCATCAATGAATTTAATACACGACGTGACATTGAACAATTCTTCCGTCGCCTCCACCTCCGAGCTTACTTTCACAATCAGGACTCCCGCCCACCTTCCGAGGACCCCTTCGCCCACCTCCAACACACTGCATCCACCTGGACACCCCGCGCTGGCCTATTACCTGCCCTCGACCTCTTCATTTCCAACTGCCGCCGGGACATTAACCGCCTCAACCTGTCGTCCCCCTCCCCCACTCCAACCTCTCACCCTCACAACGCGCAGCCCTCCAATCCCTCTGCTCCAATCCCAACCTCACCATCAAGCCAGTGGATAAAGGGGGCGCAGTGGTAGTCTGGCGCACTGACCTCTACACCGCTGAAGCCAAGCGCCAACTCGAGCACACCTCTTCCTACTGCTCCCTCGACCATGACCCCACCCCCCATCACCAAACCATCATCTCCCAGACCATACAGAACCTCATCACCTCAGGAGATCTCCCACCCACAGCTTCCAACCTCATAGTCCGGGAACCCCGCACTGCCCGGTTCTACCTCCTTCCCAAGATCCACAAGCCTGACCACCCTGGCCGACCCATTGTCTCAGCATGCTCCTGCCCCACTGAACTCATCTCTACCTACCTTGACACTGTCCTATTCCCCCTAGTCCAGGAACTCCCCACATACGTTCGAGACACCACCCACGCCCTCCACCTCCTCCAAGACTTCAGTTTCCCCGGCCCCCAACGCCTCATCTTCACCATGGATATCCAATCCCTCTACCCCTCCATTCGCCATGACCAGGGCCGCCAAGCCTTCCGTTTTTTCCTCTCCAGACGTCCCCAACAGTACCCTTCCACTGACACTCTCATTCGTTTGGCTGAACTGGTCCTCACCCTTAACAATTTCTCCTTTGAATCCTCCCACTTCATCCAGACCAAAGGCGTAGCCATGGGCACACATATGGGCCCCAGCTATGCCTGTCTCTTTGTTGGCTATGTAGAACAGTTGATCTTCCGTAATTACACCGGCACCATTCCCCACCTTTTCCTCCGCTACATTGATGACTGCATTGGCACCACCTCGTGCTCCCGCGAGGAGGTTGAGCAATTCATCAACTTCACCAACACATTCCACCCTGACCTTAAATTTACCTGGACCATCTCTGACACCTCGCTCCCCTTCCTGGACCTCTCCATCTCCATTAGTGACGACCGACTTGACACTGACATTTTTTACAAACCCACCGACTCCCATAGCTACCTGGATTACACCTCTTCCCACCCTACCCCTTGCAAAAATGCCATCCCGTATTCCCAATTTCTCTGCCTCTGCCGTATCTGCTCCCAGGAGGACCAGTTCCACCATAGGACACACCAGATGGCCTCCTTCTTTAGAGACCACAATTTTCCTTCCCACGTGGTTAAAGATGCCCTCCAACGCATCTCGTCCACATCCCACACCTCCGCCCTCAGACCCACCCCTCCAACCGTAACAAGGACAGAATGCCCCTGGTGCTCACCTTTCACCCTACAAACCTTCACATCAACCAAATCATCCGCCGACATTTCCGCCACCTCCAAAAAGACCCCACCACCAGGGATATATTTCCCTCCCCACCCCTTTCTGCCTTCCGCAAAGACCGTTCCCTCCGTGACTACCTGGTCAGGTCCACACCCCCCTACGACCCACCCTCCCATTCTGGCACTTTCCCCTGCCACCGCAGGAACTGTAAAACCTGTGCCCACACCTCCTCCCTCACCTCTATCCAAGGCCCTAAAGGAGCCTTCTACATCCATCAAATTTTCACCTGCACATCCACTAATATCATTTATTGTATCCGTTGCTCCCGATGTGGTCTCCTCTACATTGGGGAGACTGGGCGCCTCCTATCAGAGCGCTTTAGGGAACATCTCCGAGACACCCGTACCAATCAACCAAACCGCCCCGTGGCCCAACATTACAACTCCCCCTCCCACTCTGCCGAGGACATGGAGGTCCTGGGCCTCTTTCACCGCTGCTCCCTCACCACCAGATGCCTGGAGGAAGAACGCCTCATCTTCCGCCTCGGAACACTTCAACCCCAGGGCATCAATGTGGACTTCAACAGCTTCCTCATTTCCCCTTCCCCCCACCTCATCCTAGTTTCAAACTTCCAGCTCAGTAACTGTCTCCTTGACTTGTCCGGACTTGTCCAACCTGCCTATCTTCTTTTCCACCTATCCACTACACCCTCTCCTCCTTGACCTATCACCTTCATCTCCTCCCCCACTCACCCATTGTACTCTATGCTACTCTCTCCCCACCCCCACCCTCCTCTAGCTTATCTCTCCACGCTTCAGGCTCACTGCCTTTATTCCTGATGAAGGGCTTTTGCCCGAAACATCGATTTCGCTGCTCGTTGGATGCTGCCTGAACTGCTGTGCTCTTCCAGCACCACTAATCCAGTATTTGGTTTTCAGAATCTGCAGTCATTGTTTTTACCTCAAGTTCTACATGCTCTGGAGATAGGTAATAACATCTCTGAACAATTGATTAGAAAATATCTGCTCTAAAGTGCTCTTGAATGTTTTTCAGAACCAAGATGGGTGACCTCCAACAACAATACCTACCTTATTTTGCACGAGGTATGACTACAACCAGCAAAGATTACACTACACCCCCATGCCAAATGTTTCTAAAATTGCCAGAGAGCCTTGATACCACACTCCATAAAATGCTGGCTTGATGTCAATAGCTATCATTCTGATTCCACAGCTGAAGTCCAAATTCTGTGTTCATGTTTGGGCCAATATCCATGTCTTAGACACGACTGCTTCTGAATGTTTATCTAACTTGGACAGCCTGATGAGTTAATTAACCTTTTTTCAGCACTGAATAGTTGGTGAAGGTATCAGTGATTACCTATTCCACCTCTCACTCAAATAACTGTCTTTTCACTTTCTGGATATTTTTGTGACCAGATGAGGAAAGAATGTTTGGCTCTCATTTTCTGAACTCTTCTGGCCCATCTCAGTTTGCCATAGATTTCAAATTCTTTTTATCAAGCAGCTGTACCTTACACAAATAAGAATGTAATTTGCTAGTTTACCAAAATAAAACAAAGAACCAATTTACATGGTTTTCTTGCATGAAAGGAACAGTAATTCTATTATTTGTTAGCCTTCAGACAAGTAATAAAAACCTGATATAAAATGTACACACAAACTCAGTTATAAATTTCAAAAAAGGGAAGCATAAAAAGCATATAAAATAATATGCAATAAAGAAGTCCTTAGAGTCTCCTTGCACTTTTAACATGAGACTATAGTTGACATCCTGTATTCTCAGGAGAAAGTGAGGACTGCAGATGCTGAAGATCAGAGTCGAGAGTGTGGTGCTGAAAAAGCACAGCCAGTCAGGCAGCATCTAAGCAGCAGGAGAATTGACATTTCAAGTATAAGCTCTCCGTGCTTGAAATTTCGACTCTCCTGTTCCTCAGATGCTGCCTGACTGGTGTGCTTTTCCAGCACCACACTCTTTGATCCTAAATCCTCAGCAAATCTTACAGCAAATATTAAATATTACAGATATCTTTAGGTTCTTGGTGAATGGATCTGCTTCCAAATTGTCTTATCATGAGGTTGTGATCTTTGAGAGAGACTGAAAGAAAGCAGGAAGTGAAAGAGAGCAAGCCTTCTTCAGTCCTACTGACAAATCCATCTTTCTCTGCTTGAAATATAGTTCATTCATGTAATCCTATATCTCGGCTCATTGTTTTCCAAAATGAAAAATCTGCAGGTGATCTTCTCATCACCAATATATAAGGTTATGAATTGAAAATACAGATATGAGTTTCAATCTTTCTTGAAAATGTTAATTTCAGCCTAGACCGTCTTTGTATATCTCACATTGGTTTCACAGAGCTTGACTAACTTATGGCTAGCTGATTGCTCTCGCCATTTCAATCAATCTTTGTGCTCTTAAAAACCATTTTAGTCCATGGAAGACCCAGGTATTAAAGTCAGACGACGGAATTCAAAAATTGGTGGTGCACATTTTACCGCTATCATGACAATATCATATCTGGTTGATAAAGAGTCTTCTTTCCCTCTGCTAAAGCTTCTGTGAATCTTGGGTGCTCAGGTGTTACAGTTGCCCAGATAGTGTTCCTCTTTCTTCCATCATCATTTAAGGTTTAACTGCAGCTATAGTTTTCTCTGTCACCCTTTCCCTCAGTAACTCGTGTTGTGTTTGCAGCTATTTCAGCTGCAGCAGTCTTCTTACTGGCCACTGCTTTCCTCTGTATTAGGAATGTGATTCTTGCTGAAATACAACCTTGCAAATTAGTTCAGCTTCTCCCAGAAAAATGTAATCAGT
Source organism: Chiloscyllium punctatum (assembly GCF_047496795.1). Classification (NCBI taxonomy): domain Eukaryota; kingdom Metazoa; phylum Chordata; class Chondrichthyes; order Orectolobiformes; family Hemiscylliidae; genus Chiloscyllium; species Chiloscyllium punctatum. The sequence goes on from NC_092744.1 coordinate 45,962,029, forward strand.
TGCTGGCAGATTATGTGACTGGGTAGACGTCTCACTCCGCAATGTTACTGATGATGACAGGAAGACGTAGGATAAGTAAAGCCAGAAATAGTTTCTGATTTCAACTATGGAGGTATCATGAGCTCTGGTTGAGGGAATAAAAGGTGAATGAAAAGTGCCTTCTCATGCTCCCATGCCAAGTAATGCCCCTATATACATTCGTCAGCATCTCATGCCACCCCCATATCATGCCATGCTATTGTGCTTTCATGCTCATTTACCCACTATACCTGGTATAGAAGCAATGTATGTTATAATAACAGTAAGATGTCTAACCTAGGATCAGGAGTAAGCTATTCAACATCTTGTTCCTGCTCCTCCATTCTAAGTCATGGCTAAATGCCATATTTCTACCTTTTCTCTATATCCCTTGATGTAATTAATATGTTGGAAGCTATTGATCCCTGTATTTAACTTAATGAATTATTAAGTTTCCACAACTGTATAAATGAAGAAATCCCATATCGATCGAATGACTTGCCTTTTCATTTGAGATTGTTTAGTTTGCTTCTAGACCTCACAGCCAGGGGAAGCATCCTTTCTTTATCAAACTTGTTTAGTCCTTTAAGAAGTTTAGAAGTTTCAATGTGATTGCCTTTCATTCTTCTAAACTCCTGATAGCTTGGGAAAATATCTTCAATTTTTCATCATAGAACAACCCCACCACACCAGGAATCAGGAATGAACGCCTCATCTTCCGCCTAGGAACCCTCCAACCACAAGGGATGAATGCAGATTTCTCCAGCTTCCTCATTTCACCTTACCCCACTTTATCTCAGTCCCAAGCCTCTGAATTAGCACCGCCTTCTTGACCTGCAATCTTCTTCCCGACCTCTCTGCCCCCACCTTCTCTCCGGCCTATCACCCTCACCTTAACCTCTTTCCACCTATCGCATTCCCAACGCCCCTCCCCCAAGTCCCTCCTCCCTACCTTTTATCTTAGCCTGCTTGGCACACCCTCCTCATTCCTGAAGAAGGGCTTATGCTCAAAACGTCGATTCTCCTGCTCCTTAGATGCTGCTTGACATGCTGCACTTTTCCAGCAACACATTTTTCAGCATACCAGGAATCAGTCTGATGAATATCTGCTGCATTCTGTGGCAACTGTATCCTTTTGGCAAAGGGACCAGAATTAAACATAATGCTTCTGGTGCAGTCTCAACAGTGTTAAATCAAACTGGTTTCAGATGTTTCAAGAGAGTAATGGACATCTGAGCTGTCAGTCAAGCCTCATTATGTACTTTTGACTGAGCCCAGAAATCTGTTATGTTTTGAAACACAAGTGCTCAGGAAAACATTGCTTGATTCACAGGCTCTGGCTCTCTGATCACTACTGCAATTTCATAATGTTCATTTCCACAAAGTTAAGAGGTTTCAAATGGTTGCAGTTTCACCCATTGATACTTCTAAGAATCTGGAGTGTGGTGCTGGAAAAGCACAGCTGGTCAGGCAGCATCCAAGGAGCAGGGAAATTGACATTCCAGGCATAAGCCCACTATCCAGAATGAGCCTGACCTGCTGTGCTTTTCCAGCACTACACTCTCGGCTCTGATCTCCATCATCTACAGTCCTCACTTTCTCCGACTTCTCAGAATCTGGATGATTGGCGTAGATATAGTGAAGAGAATTTTTACAGAAACTTAAAAGTTATCAATGACAAGAGTTTTGAAGAATTACCACAGTCCCTATGGCATTTGTTGATTCTATATGGTGTATAATGAATGAATGGTTATGGAGGGCCACAGCCTACCATGGGGGTATGAGGGCCATAGATTGTGAGTGAGGAGCATGGCTTGGCCTTGTGTACGTGAGGAATTATATGGGGTCCATGAGAGAATGTTGTGCATGGGAAGAATAAAAGGTTCAGAGTGGGAGTGTGAATGGGTGGGCCAAGCTTGCCATTGTGGCATGAAGGCCATGGATGAGAACATATGGGGGAATGGATGATGCATGGGAGTATAGTGGAATTTATGGAATGTGAAGGGTCAGGGATAGAAGGCTTTTCTGTTTTCAGTCTATCTGTTATCAATGCAGTCAGCCTAGTCATTGCCGACAGGAACAAATATCTTGCACCACCTGGCTCATAAAGCAGCTGGGGGTTCCCTTTAAACACCCGGGTTTTTAACAGTTGAATTTAGAGTGGGTCAAAATCTTACCCTAAATTCAAGACACGTTTCCAAAAGTAAGAACCTTCCAATTTCATATTTGTAACACTATGCTGGAGTTTTCTCAAATCTTACAATAGTGTGAAACTTGGGTTCCGGTTTATTCCAGCAAGTTTTGCCATATGGATCACAAAAGATAATAATGTTATTAGGATGGCAAATGGCACAGTGTTCTTATTTCAAGTGGAATGCAGTATGAAAAGAGAGATGTTTTGAATTGGTTCTGTAAAGCATTGGTGAAATCTCTTCCAGAAGACTATCCACAATTTTGGTCTCCTTGAAGCATTTCAGATTCCTACTTCTATTTTTGCTTCTAATGCATATATTTGTAGCAGCTTGAAATGTACTAAAACAATGTCAAAATAATGGCAGCATTACAGCACTACAAGTTTATTGCTTTGATTCTTTAAAGTATGAGTAATCCTCAAACACTTTATTGACTAAATGAACGTAATTAACATTTAATATCTATGAGCAATCCTCCATACATCATAAACCAAGAGTTTATTCACACAATGAATCAATCTATTTCACCATCATGTTCTCAGGCTACAGCTAATATATTGCTTTGGCTGCTTTCTACTGGTAAGAGCATTCTTATTACATATAACTCTCTATTAAATAAAACATGGTTTCATTTCATTCAGCTTCTTTCACTATTACGTTTTATTCCTTTGTTCTCCAATTTTTCCAAGCTTCCATACTTATAATCTTCCTGAGTAATTTAAACTCATTGGTTCAAATGAAAATTCATAATGCTTGTCTTTTAACAGTAGGAAATCTTGCTGTGAAAAGGCACAAATACTTCGAGTCTGTTATCTTGGATATGACAGAAGCAGTTTTATTAAAATAAATCAGAAACCAGCAGGGGGAAACTGTTCTCTTTATCACCTGTTCATTAGCTATCACCTGGATGGAGGATAGACAGTAATTCTGCAAGGAGCATGTATTATCTAAAATACATGATTGAAATTAATGGAAAGAAAATCCAATGTGTTTAATAAAGATCATGCAAACATCCCATTAACTCTGCTTTCTTTCCCCAGATGCTGCCAAAGCTGCTGAGGTTTTCAAGCAATTTCTGCCTTTTGTGTCTGCAGCCCTCCCATTTAATTCCCTTTCTGTGTTCTGTCAACGTTTATGCTAATATCCAGGCAATACGATGATAACCTACTCCACATTTCAATTTGGAGAAACAGTCACATGATGTCAAGATGCTCAAACAAATCACTGAATAAATGCTCTGCCTTCCTTAATATCAAAGGGGAAAATTATGTTCATATAAAATGAATATTAAAGAAATAAATATACATGTTCATTATACACTTGAAAGGAACAAAATGTAGAAGATCCTGATATTTTAGATGGAAACAAAGGAGTAAATATTGAAGCTTCTGCTGAAATTTTACACTTTTTAAATTAGGATTAAGCAAATATGAAACAAGTTTATTGGACATATACAATATTAACACCTTGTGAATATTAAAAATATTAAAGTTTGTTAATTATTGTGTTTCAAATCTTCTGAATTGTTATAATTCCGAATAAGACACCTCAAACTATTAAGCTCCTGGGTGAGGAGGGGTAAACCGGCTCCCCTTGTTTATTCATCCATTGGTCTCAAAAAGGTTAGTTTTAAAAGGAGTTGTTGATACCTTTCTCCCAAACACATATGAATTTATGTTTTAGAAAGAATCAATTAAGTTGTCTGTCCTGAATGAACAAAATAACTCAGTTTATTAATCATTAAGCACATGAAGAAATAGTAATGCAATACACAAGTGCATAGATTCAAAATAAGAGGTAAGTTTTAAATATAAAGATTGTTAAGAAATATGAATTGTATGTGTGGAGAGCGGACAATTGAACATTGCAGCCTCTGCATTGAATGTTACAAGTAGCATTGATGTTGATGATTAAACATTCAATTTTGAAATTCTTGGCTTTGTAGTTTGATTGAATCACTATTGTCTTGACTCCTGGCAACACTCATTATGTGAGAGTGTGTTATTCTCTTACCTTACCTACAGTGCACAAGTACTTATAAGGCTGTTCTCAGAGCTGCAACCTTAACAGCATACTTGTCCAAACAACAGGATTTTAGGCCTATAAGACACACAGACTAATGTTGCAACTGGGTTTAAACCCATTTTGGAAATGTTCCAAGAGCCCAAAAGACAAAACTTCTACACAAGGTGCTTTCTGCTGAGATGGAGTAGATTGTCAGCCCTTGCATTATCTCTTTCTGTTGCAGTTCTCTCTCTGTTTGAAGTCTCCCTGATGCTCCCCAGGTGTACTATCTCATGGGGCCCCTACAGAACTTTGCCAAAGAATGACTGAATTTACATCAGCATTAATTTTTTTTTAGGTGCAGCAGATTTCTTAAAACAATACACTTTGGAATAAAGGTTAAAAGTTTAAAATAGAATGGTACTCCAGAGTTCTGATCCATTGGCATGACAATTGCAAATTCTTTCCATTCAGACACAATATAATGCTATATGCGTGATGCTGACATTTATTAATATAACAAGTTACTGTTTCGGTATGATTAATTGAAAATACAGTAAAATAACTAAAGAAAAGATCTGCTTTATTTTGAGAGTGGGCTTCTTTGGATCCATTACTGCCATTTTTCTGTAGCTGTGCTAAAGTGTTAGCAGAATCAGAATCTTGTTTCACAGACAAAATTGGAGTCTCCAGTTAATTTGCTGATGTTATAGCAGTGGAACAAGACAAGGTCCAAGAAAGTTCACCTCTTAAGTTGATTTCATATATGATTTTATGATTTTAAAGTTGGTAGGATTCTATCCCTTTGGTCCAGTAACTTCTGGTTGTGAAATTGATCTTGGCATTGCACAGCAGACTCGATGGGCCAAATGGCCTACCTATGTCCAACAGTCTTCTCCAAGAAAATATTTATCAGCATCTTTTTGACTGTGAAAATGTCCATTATGAGTTTGTACTTAAACTGACTTAGACTTCATGTTTGTCACTTGACTTAAAATTCTTGTGTTAGTTATGATTTTATTTTTACTACAACTATATAAATAGGAATTTATTCTGATGAAAGAGTCATGATCCATATATGGACACTTTGCCACAGTTCCAAAGTTTGATCTGGTGGTAATACAAAAGGAAATTTGCAGCTTCTTTAAAATATTGGTGGAATCTGTAATTGCTCTTAGAAATATTTGAAAAGGATTTTTAGAAGTTCACATAGATGACAAAGAAATCAATTGTAATTATCTTGGACAATAAGAAATGCTTGTCCCTGTGACCTGGCAATGCCAACTGTACTCTTTTCTTCTAACACAATCATTTCAAGTTTTTCATGTTTTTGCATGTAATTCTTTAATGTGCTCTTACTACCTTGTTCTTATTTCATCAGCTTTTTCTCTTAACAAAATATGTTATTTCTTTTCATGGCTGTTGTTTGCAACCTTTCTCTTGAGTGCTGCTAATCTCCTCTATTTTTTCATACATAATTCTACCCTTCCTTGTTGATCCAGTTGTTCAAATATATCACTTTTGTCACTTAATCATTGTTTTTTATATATTTTCAAATTCCCTTCTTAACTAGTGATTGAAGACTTATATGCAGGGCAGCATGGTGGGCAGTGGTTAACACTGCTGTGCCACAGCACCAGGGATCTAAATTCAATTCCAGCCTGTGTGGAGTTTGCACTTTCTCCCCATGTCTGTGTGGGTTTCTGCCTGGTGCTCCGGTTTCCTATTACAGTCCATAGATGTGTAGGTAAGGTGGATTGGCCATACCAAATTACCATTATATCCAGGGATGAGCAAGCTAGCCATGGTAAATACGGGATTACATGGATGTTCTTCGGAGGGTTGGTGTAGACTCGATAGGCCAAATGGTTGCTATCTATGCGGATTCTATGAAAAATGAAAGCCTTAACTTGAAGTAGGCAGTGATATTGACATTAATTTCATTGGGAGAAAGTGAGGACTGCAGATGCTGGAGTACCAGAGTTGAAAAATGTGGTGCTGGAAAAACACAGCAGGCCAGGCAGCATCCGAGGAGCAGGAGAGTCAACATTTCGGGCATAAGCCCTTCTTCAGGAATTAATTTCATTGGGCCATAAATGCTAAAGAGTAAGATAAGAGCAGCAGTAAATGAGATTAAAAAATAGAAAAGCAGATGGAATAGCTACAGACTTGGTTAAATACATGGAAACTTAAAATCAATATCTACTAAGCTTTGCAAAGATATTTGCTTGGAGAAAGTAAGGACTGTAGATGCTGGAGATCAGGGTCGAAGAGTGTGGTGCTGGAAAAACACAGCCAGTCAGGCAGCATCCAGGGAGCAGAGGAGTCAATATTTCGAGCATAAGCTCTTCACTAGGAATGATTCCTGATGAACAGCCTGTGCTTAGAATGTCGACTCTCCTGCTCCTTGGATGCTGCCGAACCAGCTGTGCTTTTCCAGTACCACATAACAAAGATATTTGCTTATGAGGAGAATGGCCAGAGGATAAGATGCAGTGGATAAATCTTAACCTAAGAAAGAAGCCAAAGGCTTGCCTCTGTTCTGATTTTGGTACAATTAGTCAGGTTGTCACTAAAGGTTGATTTGAAAGATATAACAATGAGAGTAGATGAGAAGGCATGGAAATACATTGGAGATTATCAGTTTGGATTCTGGTGAGACAGAGGAAAAAGGGAAGCAATCAGCATTATAAGATTAAGAACACAGTTTAGAGTTTGGACTGAAATTAAATGTTTATTTTGTCAATTATTAAAAGCATTTGGTCTGGTGTATGGAATAAAGTCTTGATAGTATTAAAAGACACTGGAGTCACATCCAGCAGAGATTTTCCTGCACATCCACGCACCTCATCTACCGTGTCCAATGTGCTCACTGTGGTCTCCTCTACATCGGGGAGACAGGATGCCACCTCACAGATCAATTCAGAGAACATCTCTAGGATGCATGCATCAAACAACCCTACCACCCTGTGGCTAATTACTTCAACTCCCCCTCCCACTCCACCAAGGACATGCAAGTCCTAGGCCTCCTCCACCGCAAAATCCAGGCCACCTGACGACTGGAAAAAGAACGCCTCATCTTCTGCCTTGAGACCCTTGATCCATATGGCATCAACGTCGACTTCAAGAATTTCCAAATCTCCCTTCCCCCACCTAATCCCAGATCTAACTCTCCAATTCACACTGCCCTTTTGACTTGTCCCACCTTTCCATCTTCCTTCCCACCTATCCACTCCACCCTCCCCACTGACTATCAAAATCACCACCCACCTACGTTCCCTCCAGACCCATCCTCACCCCACCCCCACCCTCCTATTTAGCTCTCAGCCCTCTTCTCCCACCACATTCCTGGTGAAGGATTTATGCCTTAAGCATCAACTCTCCTGGTCCTCAGATACTGTCTGATCTGCTGTGCTTTTCCAGCACCAAATGTTTTGACTCTGAAGAAATAGGTGCTTTATAAGAAATATGTGCATAAGACAGACAACAATGGTGAGAATAACCAAAAAAAAGTCAGAGTAATGTGTAACTGGAAAAGGAAATCACAAAGGTGTTGTTCATCACCATCTTTTTCCAGATCATTGCATAACTGATCAAAAAAGTGCTGAAGACATGGAATCTGATGTCAGAAATATCAATGTTGGAGACTTGACAGTTGAAGGAAGTTATTGACAAGAATGGCACACGTTACAGAGATTTGGAAATTCTACTATGAGCCTTTTGGGTGGAACATAAATGAAAGATGATAATGGTGACCTGCTTACGCTTGACCTGGAATCAGTACTGACAAGAAAAATGTTAAGATAGAAGCCATTGAGACTGTAGTGGAACTAAAACATGAAGGCTATTACTGCACAGATGCAGACACAAAGCAAGGAAGACCAAAATAGAAAGAGAAACAAAGAAAGTTCTTTTAAGGAGAAAAAGCAACTCTCCCTCAAGAAGAGTTCAGATGTTTTATTATATTTGAAAATGAAAAAGGATATGAACGCTTGGAGATATTGCATGTAGTAGGTGGCTGGTCCATTGTTCAACAGGGCAGTCTACACCTGCCTTTTGGACAAGTTGAAGTTGAAAATGACAGAACATTCCAATGTCTAAGCCATTGCTGATGGCAACTATCCAGCAAAATGAATAGCTGCACACATTTTTATTATCTTCATGAGCAGCAAGATCTTCAACCGCATCAACAAATAGATCATCTTTCAACCTCAGACCAACATCATCTAAGTGAAAAAATGTTTTACATCATCCTGACTGCAACTTTAACTCTGCTTCAAGGTGTTCTAATTAGATGTTCTTTCTAACTGCAGTACCCTTGGATGGATGTGACTGTGCTGGTGCTTGTTTATGGTGGAGGGATTTAAACTGAAAAAGAGTGGCCTTGGAAATTAATTTTCCATTTCTGCATGTATTGTTCAAATGAAATGTTGCTTAGATAACTAGTTGTGGCTGACATGGATGGGGTGTAATTTTAATTTTATCTGCCAGTAAGAAGCTGGTCTGATCAGTTGAATTTACAACCTTCATAATTTTATCCTGGTGAATTCAGCGAGAAGTAAAATTGGGCTGGATGTAAAATGGATAACCAATCAAATATTTCTGATGAGTACATTTTATGTTCCTCTAAATCAATGAGTAAAAGATTGATGGAATAAAGCACACAAAAAAGCTTTATGCCAATCCTGTTCTTTAACATAATCTTCACCATCCACTGAAGCCTCCAAACTTTGTTTTGCTCTAATAAAGTAAGGTCAACTTTTCAAGTCTAAAATTAGGTTGACTTTTCCTGTTGTGTGTGGCTTTGCTCTATAAGCAGATAAATCATTCTGAAATGTTAGAAGTTTGAAAAGTGTACTGATACTTTACAGCCATCTGGCCAGTTTATATCCTATCTAGTGTCTAAGCAATTGAACAGGTATTATGCAAATTAATTGTGTGATAAACTTGCTTTGTGAGTGCTCCTTTTTAAATATTCAAGTCATGATAGTTCTGTTTTCATTAGTAATAATAAATACAAACCTTGATGCAGCACAGTATGATTTGCTGTCAGTATAGCAAGAGTTAATGCTGCTGACCGGAATTAATTGAATAATTATTTGACACCACAAAGAGAGTGCTGGAAACTGGTGGCATTGTGGTAGTACCCCTGACTTGGGAGCCAGCAAAGCTTGATTTAAGTCTCATCGACCCCAGAGATGTGTCATGCAATACCTAAATTGGTGACTTTAAAAAAATATAAATGTGAAGCAGGTGTAACTGTATATGACTGAGTGGCTAATAAACTCTCTTCTAAGGAATAGAATTTCTATTTCACCAACAGATTTAAATCTAAGCCTGTATTAGTCACAGTAAACAGTTTCCTAAATGTGAAGATTGGAAATTAACAATTCTCTCTTTGATAAAATTTTGTAAATTTTAATTTCTTTTAGAAGTAATCCTGCAAGCAATTATAAAATGTTGGGGATATGATTTCCACCATTGTTTTCTTAAACTGAATCTTACGATAAATGGAAAAATAATTACAGCTATTGACACAGGTTAAGTTCTGACAAGAAAAATAACAAGATATGGACTGAGCACTATCACATCTTATTAGATACAGGATTATGCATAGAGCATTCTCAGATCCTTAACCTTCTTTTCTCTTAATCTTCTCTTAACCTTTATGAACAAAATTCATTTAAAATCCATAGTCTGTTAAATGTGTAAAATACATCGTCGTGCAATGATTAATTTGGAAAACTGAAGGGTTACATATATGAATATGAAAGTGAATTTAGTAAATTATATTTAGGATTGAGGAAGTGTTATTTGGAGATTCCTGACACAGTGTTTCCCTTTAATGTATTGGATAGTGCAAAAGGAAGTCCTCGTGTTAACTGGGTTGATTTACAGAAAGCAACGTACTTTCGGAGCAGATGTCAGAAGTGTTAGAAAACATTTCTGACAAAACATTCATTCCTAGTAATGCTTGGTTCAAATGGGGCAGTCAACAGTTCCACAAATAATGGAAGATTGAATGGTAGAGGCGAGGTGCAACTGACTATCAGCAAGCTTCTATAAAAAAGGGTAAATAAATGCATGCGTATATAAATATAGAAATAAATTAAACACAGTGAGGAGAGAGATACATTTTGTAATTGCAATAGATGACAGGAACTGTAACAGAAGAATGAAACCAGGGATGTACTTAAAGTGGTCAACAGTTGGTTTCATATGATTCAGAATGCCATCATGCAATGAATTGTCACAACTAGAATAGTAATTTTTTTAAACTTATGCATGAAATAAAGAATATTATGATACTGATCAGGTAGAAGGAAATGTGCTAGTTATGAAGAACCTCAGCTCAATAGTGAATGTTTTGTTTCCAGAGTCAGTGAATTTTACTGTTTCAGATTACTGATACATGTCCATACTTTGTGGAGTAACTAGTTAAAGTGTTCCTCAGAATGTCGGAATGTTAAAGATGCAGGGTTAAGGAGTTTGATAGCTCTACATGCTTTAGACATAGGGATGACAACGTGCTGAAGTCAAACAATTAATATACATTTAAAGAAAGAGAATTGTGGACAACTTAAGGGGAAATGATTACAGTCTGGGGATACTGGCTAATTTCCTAACTAAAAATGAGAAGGAATTTGCCAGTGATGAATTTAGGGATATGTGTGAGAATACGAAGATCATGTTAGTGAATACAGTATAAAGTCCCTTGATCTTAGATTGTTTGAAAGAATTCACATGGTAAAAGTTGAGATGTTATATAAAATTTGAGCTGTAAATTAACATTTGTCCTGACATGGGCAGTTCATGCAAAGAACTCATTCCAAATGGTTGTGGCCGACAGACCGTATCGATTTCTTTTTGGGAAAAACTGAAACATGCCTAAGCATTTGAATACCCTGCATACATGAAAAGGGCATGTATTATGGCAGAGATTTCAGAGAAAATTCAATGAGCCTTAAGGTATTATGTGAAAGCATCAAAAGTAAATTTTATTAAGAGAACATGTTGCATTATAATAGAGAAGGGTAGAAAGACTAGAAAGATCCACTGAGGTTATAAGTTGTGATGGAAAAGCAGTAATCTTAAAGTATGGGAAGGAAACTATTTGGGGGTGGAGTGGGGTGGGGGTGGAAGGATTCCTCAAGGATAAATAGCTCTTGCAGAATCTGAACATGTTTTAGGAAGTGATGAAGCACCATGCACTTTTCATACATATACATTGGATCATTATGATGACCAAATCATTGCTGATGAAGGCATATTGAAGATGGACTTAGTGATTCAGAAGAACAGGGAATTTGCTTCTAAGGGCAATGACAAGAATGGGCACTAGAGTCACATATGTGCCAGAAGAGTTGAGTGAATGGAATAATGCCACTATTATAGAGAGAGCAGAGAAAGCCACTAAAAAATATGGCACTAGCTAGATGAACAAGATGAGGGACAAGTGGTAAGCCCCATGGGTTTGAAAAATGAGGTGAAGACACTGAAGCCAATAAGCACCATACAAGTTCTGAAAGTGGACCTCAAAGTTTACATGGTTCTAAGAAAGGACACAAATTAGTGAAAGGAATTGTGGTCATATTTGTAATAGAGAGTTTTTGCAATTGAAGAGAGAGAGAGACACACACAACAAGAATAAAGGGTGCAGTTTGACAGAACAAGAACAATGGTACAGCTAGGGAATATCTCCATATGGAGAAGTAGAAACCCTTATAATCGATAAGCTTTAGGCTTAACAAACACATTCGAAGATAAGTTAATAAAAGAGGTCAAATAAAATAAACTAGACCATGGGAAAGAATACTGAGGTCTTAGATAACTTTATCATACAGATGGATATGCAGAGAAAACATGCTCCCTGATTAGGCATTTAAGCTCAATTATGGTGTTACACCAGACTAGTGGCTCAGTGTTTTGAAGAGAAAGTTGATGATCAAGCAAAGAATGAATTCACTTATTGCGGGAGAAGTGACCTTGAAGGTCTTCTGAACACTTTTAGCAACTTATAAAGTGTAGGTCAATTATATAAAAGCTGCATTTTTGTAGGGTGAAAAGTTTCAAAAGGAAATATTTTTGAAACCACATAAAAGAAAAGCTGAAGAAAGAAAACTGTGAAAATTAAACAAATGAGTTTATGAGTTCTTGCAGCGAGGATCTGGATTTTTGCAGTTCAGTCCATCTCACTGAAAGTAGGTTACATTCATCTCAAAGCAGATCCAGCAAGGTTCTTTAATATCACAAAGACAAAGTAGCAGGCATTTCTATGTTGATGATTTTCTGAGAGGAGTTTCTACAGATTTTAAGTGACTTGTGATGGATAAAATGAAAAAGAAAACAAAATATTGACTGGAAGTCAGGCTTTGTGGGCTCTAAACACAGAAGCTTAGATATTAAGCAGAACAAATTAGGATAGAGAGTCTTCCTCAGAAAGTAAATCACATCCCAATAAATTTGCCCAGGTCCTCATATCATGTCACGGGGTAAACCTTCCTGCTTAATTTAAACCAGCAACGCAGAAAAGATTTATCCCGTGCGGTAATCTGTGAAAATTCAATAGGTCAAGAACTGGTTAAAGTAAAAATTAACAACTTTATTTCATAAAGTGTAACAGAGAATAATTAACTAACTATTTATAACTCCTTCTTTTACCCTATCTTTTACCTTCCCTTCTGTAATACTAGTCCGATAAAACTCCTAATTAAGATTTACAAAACAGAACTTCTAATCTCTAAACAGGTAACTTTCAGTTCTTCTCTATATTCCTGTCTCCTATTCTTCTACTTGGGGATTCGCTTCACAGGTTACTGACCAATAAAGGTACCTTTAAGCAAGCTATGTTTTTAGGCAGTCTTTACATGCTGGTAGCTTCTGGAGTAGAGCGGTGCTGGAAAAGCACAGCAGGTCAGGCAGCATCCGAGGAGCAGGAAAATCAATGTTTCAGGCAAAAGCGTTGATTTTCCTGCTCCTCGGATGTTGCCTGACCTGCTGTGCTTTTCCAGCACCACTCTACTCCAGAATATGGTTTCCAGCATCTACAGTCATTGTTTTTAACCATGCTGATAGCTTGGTAGTTCTCCTCACAACTGTTCAATTTTCTCTAGTTGTATACCTCCAATGCATCCGATTATGTTATTGGCTTTTAAGATTGTCAATATGCTCAATTCAAACTTGATTGGAATTTGATATTTTCAGGGTATAATTTAAACTGATTGGCAAAATTCAAATTTGTTTTTTGTCTCATAACAACTCAGCCAGTGCTATCTGTTCTGAATCAAATGTCACATTGTAAAGTCTCCAGCACTCGGTGTGCTTGCCAAATCCTTCACTCTCTTAAAGGTACCTTTTCTGCATTTCTGCACCTTCATAACTCCCCCTTAAGAAAAAAATGAAACATCATAAATGAAAAGATGGCTTCTTTTTTTTTAGTTTTTAAACACATTACCCTAACATACAGCTAACTTTAATAATAGTACACCTTAACTTCTTCCCATATAATCTGTACATTAAATAAATACAAATCTCATCTAAACTCTATCAGTTAAATCCGCAATAAGGTTTCCGCGCTTACATTTGTACGACCCGCAGCATTTATGATTTTTAAATGAAAAGTCTGTAACATAAGACTCCAATGAAATAGTTTCATATTCTTGTCTTTAAAGCATTCTAAGAATGTAAGAGGATTGTGATCCGTGTACACAACCGTCTCTGACACATTGTTCGTGATATACACATTTGAATGTTGTAAGGCTGGTACCAAACTCAATAGTTCCATTTCGATTGTGGAGTATTTCCTCTAGTAGATGTCGATCTTCTTCAAAAAGTAACCAACTGGCAGTTCAATCCCATCCTCATCTTCCTGTGGGAGTACAGCTCCAACTTCAATGTCACTAGCATCGATGGCAACCTTAAAACATTTTGAAAAGTTTAGTGTAGCTAAAACTGATTTGGTGGTTATAATTGATTTCAAATGGTATCCTGGCATGGTTCTGTCCACCGAAACTTTGTGTTCTTGTTCAGCAAATTGGTTAATGGTGCCATTACACTGCTGAAGTTTGGAACAAACTTCCAATAGAATCCACTGAGTTCTACCTCTGTCTTCGAGGTTGGTCGTGTAAATTCCTCAATGGCATTCACCTTTGCATTCCGTGGAGTCAACCTTCTATGCCCAATATCATATCCCAAGAATGTCACCTCTGCTTTCGCGAATTCAGTTTCATTTATGTTTATCACCAGTTTTGCTTCCCGTAGTCATTCAAAGAGCTCTGCCAATTATACAATTTGATCTTTCCAGGACTTACTAAAGATCACTATATCATCCAAATAGACTGGACAGTTTGTTAACCCAGCCACAACTCTGTTGATGAGTCTTTGGAATGTGACAGATGTGTTCTTTATTCCAAAGGGCATCACTTTAAACTGATATAGCCCATTTGGGGTTTCAAACGCAGAAATTTCTTTTGCCGTCTCTGATAAAGGTACCTGCCAGTATCCACACTTTAAGTCCAACTTGGTGATGTAACTGGCTTGTCCGACTTTCTTGATACAGTCCTCCAATCTAGGAACTGGGTAATAAGTCTGATTTTGTAATGGCATTTACCTTCCGATAATCCATGCAGAATCCTTGAGTCCCATCCAGTTTGGGAACAAAGATGATTGGCTAACTCCATTCGCTCTGGCTTGGTTCAATGATGTCTTTATCAAGCATGGTCTCCACATCCATCTGGACTTGTCTGGCTTTGAAATGATTAAGCCGATAAGGGTGTTGTGTTATTGGAGCAGTATTTCCTATGTATGCTTCGTGTACGGTAGCATTAGTCCTCCCCATCTGATTCTTACATATGTTCTTATACTGCAGTAACAAATCTTTCAACTGCTCCTGAGACAGAAAGCTTACTAACCTAACCCACTCTTCAAGGTCTTCTTCATTTTTTAAATCTATTTAGAGGCACAACAAAATTATATCATCTGGATTTGATTCCTCACTCTGCGGGGCAATAACTAACACCTGTTTCTCCAGTTCTTTCTCTCCAGTAAAATACGGTTTCAACATGTTCACATGACATACCCAATACCTTTTTTTCTATCAGGCATCTTTACTAAATAGTTCATCTGACTAATTTTTTTTCTCAATTTGATAGCAACCACTAAACCTGACTTTGAAGGGATCTCCTATCACTGGTAACAGACCTAACACATCATCCCCTCGGGAAAATGTCCAAGTCTCAGAGCCTTTATCTGCCACCTGCTTCATTCTACACTGTGCCCTCTTTAGGTGCTGTTTAATTAACTCACCTATTCGGTTTAATCTCTCCCTCATCTCTGATACATAATTTAAGTGTGAGATCTCCGACTTTGCTCCTATTAATTTTTCTTTGATTAATTTCATGACCGAATATTAACACGAAGGGAGTGAACTGAGTGGATTTGTTAGGGGCATCTCTAATGGCAAACAATACGAATGGGATACCTTTATCCCAATCTTTCGGGTAGTCCTGACAGTATGCTCTCAACATGGTCTTCAAGGTCTGATGCCCCTTTTCTAAAGCTCCCTGGGATTCAGGATGATACTCACTGGATGTAAAGTGCTGTATACCTACGCTATCCATAACCTCCTTAAACAGTCAGTGGGCGGCATGGTGGCACAGTGGTTAGCACTGCTGCCTCACAGCGCCAGAGACCCGGGTTCAATTCCCGCCTCAGGCGACTGACTGTGTGGAGTTTGCACGTTCTCCCCGTGTCTGCGTGGGTTTCCTCCGGGTGCTCCGGTTTCCTCCCACAGTCCAAAGATGTGCAGGTCAGGTGAATTGGCCATGCTAAATTGCCCGTAGTGTTAGGTAAGGGGTAAATGTAGGGGTATGGGTGGGTTGCGCTTCGGCGGGGCGGTGTGGACTTGTTGGGCCGAAGGGCCTGTTTCCACACTGTAAGTAATCTAATCTAATCTAAAATTTGACCCTTGGTCTGACTGAATCTCTCTGGGTAGCCAGACCATGTGAAGAAAGCTATTAACTCCTCTTCCACCTTTTTTGCTTTGATACTCCATAATGGAATTGCCTCCGGAAATCTGGTAAACACATCCATTATGGTGAACAAGTACTGGTTTCCACTTTTAGTTCTCGGGAGGGGATCTGCACAATCAATTATAATCCACGTGAAAGATTCTTCACATGTGGGAATTGGCAACAAAAGTGCTGGTTTTATTACTGCCTGTGGCTTACCTACCATTTGGCATGTATGGCATGTACGGCAAAAGCTAACCACATCCTTGTGCACTCCAGACCAATAAAAATGTTTCTTTACCTCAGCCTGAGTCTTCCTACCCCTAGGTGACCTCCTACAGGTAGTTCATGTGCCATCCGTAATACCTTCTGTCTGTATGATACCGGCAACACAATCTGGTGCACTCGAGCCCATTTGTCCTCTGCACTAACCTGCCATGGTCTCCATTTCTGCCTTAGAATTCTATCTTTCAGATAATAGCCCTCTGGAATGTTCTCTGCCTCCGTCTCAGAGTACACATCCACATATATATCTTTTATCACCTTGTCTTGCTTTTGCAAGTCTCTTGGCCTTTCAGGGCTAAACACTTCTGTTGACCCTCTGCCTATTCAGGTTTTTCCTGCACCATTACATTAAACAGGGTATCCGCTAACTGAACCTCAACTCCTTCATCTTTTTCTTTACTTTTCGCTTTCGGCTGTGATTTATGATAGTGGGATCTGGTTACCACACAGTCTGGGAAAATACCAGGATATTTCTGTTTTAACTCCTCAGTTTCTTGGTCTTTCTTGGGCTTCTCCACAACAAGGGGTGTCACTCCCACCTTGAATCCTGCCAAATCATTCCCAAGTACAAACTGAATTCCTGGAACTGACACTCTGACAATCACTCCCACTGTAACTTCCCCAGTCTTGAGTTGGTGCTCCAATCTGATCTCGTACAGGGAAACAGTAAATTTCTGTCCATCTATCCCACAAATTAGCACACTCTCGGGTAAAGGATCAGAACGAGTGCATATTCGCTCATCCCATACTATCAGCAACTGGTTAGATCCTGTATCTCTCAAAATTATAACTTCTTGTCCTTCTCCCCCTGCTCTTTCTGAGTAAACCTCACCCACAGAGGCAAATTCTTTGTAGAGATCAGGTGCTAACTCCATACCCAGCCCCTGCCTAGACTGTGTACTCTCCTGCAGCACCTCAGCTCTTCTTAAGGTCTCCTCTATTACCTTCAATAATGCCACTGGCTTAGCTTCTTTTACCACATCTTTTCCCACAGCGCCTTTTTTTAATGACCAGCACTGTGAATTCACATATCCCACTTTAACACAGTGGAACCACCCGAGGCCTTTCACTTCCTGTTCACCCTCTTGGACTTCTTTTTTATTCCGTGGTAAATTCTTACCAGTGCTTTCTATTCTTGGTTTTGGAGTGTAGGATCTCCCCTTCTCCCAAATTCTATCCTTCACAGGATGAAATTCTGGCCGGAAGTTTGTCTTATGCACCAACATGTACTCATCAGCTAATTCTGCTACTCTTCTCACTTCCTGAACTTTCTGTTCTTCCACATGAATTCTTACCATCTCAGGGAGTGAGTATTTAAACACCTCCAGCAGAATAATCTCTCTTAGAGCCTCATAGGTCTTATCTATTTTCAAAGCACACAGCCTTCGATCAAAATGACAATGTTTAATTATTTCAAACTCAACATAAGTCTGAACTGGTTCCTTCTTTGTCTTTCTGAACTGATGTCCATGTGTTTCTGGTACCAATTCATAAGCAGTTAAAATAGCCTGTTTAACCTCTTCATAATCTCTTAACACTTCATCTGACAGTGTGGCAAATACCTTACTAGCTCTGTCGACCAGTTTAATCTGAACTAGCATTACCCATAAATCCTTGGACCACTCCATTTGCCTAGCCAATTTTTCACATGAAATAATGAAGGCTTCAACATCTTTCTCATCAAAATGTGGCAGAGCTTTGACATATTTATATGTATCGGCAAAAGTGAGGACTGCAGATGCTGGAGATCAGAGTCTAGATTAGAGTGGTGCTGGAAAAGCACAGCAGGTCAAGCAGCATCCAAGGAGCAGGAAAATTAACATTTTGGGCTAAAGCCCTTCATCAGAAATATTTATGTATATCACTAACTTCTCATTTAAACTCCATCCTATTAACTGGACTTTGCTGACTACATTGCAACTTCTCAAGTTCAAATTCTCTTTCATTTTGTCTCTCTCTTTGCTCAGCCAAGAACCTTCTCTCTCTCTGTCTTACCTTTCTCTCTCCTTTCTCTCTGTCATCTCTCTCTATTTCTTCTCTATCTCTTCTCTTAGTTTTTATCTTTCTTCTTTCGCTTCTCTTTCTCTTTCTCTCTTCCTTTGTTTATCTCCTAACTCCTTTTTCCTCAATTGTAATTTGTCTGTTTCTCTGATACAACTAAGGGTTTGCTTAATTCCCTTACAATTTCAGCTTTACATTTGTCCTTAGTTAAATCCAAATTGAACTTATTTGTTAATTATAAAAGTATTGCTGTTTCCTTCTAAACATTCTTGGAAAATTTGAGAATCGTCTTCAAACCCAGAACCTCTTTTGCAATCTTAAGCACTTTTAATTTATTCAACCACAAGTCACCGAAAGTAAACAAATTGTCTCACCTATGTTTTATTTAAAGATCTCGGAAAATGACCTGCAAGTGTTTAAATCTGCTGGGATTACATGCCCCCCAAATCTATTCAAATCTGTCTAAAGCAGTTCAGATCCCAACAATGAGCCCCCAAACTGTTACGTCACAGGGTAAACTCTCCTGCTCAATTTAACCCAGCAGCACAGAAAAGATTTATCCTGTGAAGTAAACTGTGAAAGTTTGACAGGTCAAAAACTAGTTAAAGTCAAAACTAACAACTTTATTTCTTAAAGTATAACAGAGAATTATTAATGAACAACTATTTACAACTCCTTCCTCTAACCTACTTTTTACCTTCCCTTCTGTAATACTAGTCCGGTAAAACTCCCAATTAAGATTTACAGAACAAAATTTCTTATCTCAAAACAGGCAGCTTTCAGTTCTTCTTTGTATTCCTGTCTTCTTTTCTTCTTCATGGGGATTCTGTTTCATAGGACACTGATCGATTAAGGTACCTTTAAGAGAGTCTTTTAAAGCAGTCTTTGCATGCTGGCAGCTTGGCAGTACTCCTCTCAACTATTCAATTTTACCTGGTTTTATACCCCCAAAGCATCAGACTGTGTCATTGGCTTTTAAGATTTTCGACATATTCAATTTCAACTTGATTGGAATTTGAAATTTTCAGGGTATAATTTAAACTGATTGCTGAATTTGAATTTATCTCATAGCAACTCAGCCAGTGCTATCTGTTCTGAACCAACTGTTACATTGTACAGTCTCCAGTATTCTGTGTGCTTGCCAAGTCCTTTACTCCCTTAAAGGTACAGTATACTTCTACACCTTCATAACACTCAAAGAAAAATTATTTTGTATCCAGGAAAGAAAACAACTTGCTTAAGAAGCATGATTAGACATCAGATTGTATTCATATACAACCTGATTTTCATTGTTATGTATTGGAGTGCTATGAAGAAACATACTACTGTTAAGGAAGATTTAAGAGCAAATGAAATACCGAAGAAATTAAATTCAGAAGAATTCAGTTTGTGGCTTTGAATGACCCAGACATACAAAGATAGTCCTTTTTAGTAATGATGCACATACTAAACTTAGAGTCATAGAGATATACAGCATGGAAACAGACCCTTCGGTCCAACCCGTCCATGCTGACCAGATATCCCAACCGAATCTAGTCCCACCTGCCAGCACCCAGACCATATTCCTCCAAACCCTTCCTATTCATATACCCATCTAAATGCCTCTTAAATGCTGCAATTGTACCAGCCTCCACCACATCCTCTGGCAACTCATTCCATACACGTACCACTTTCTGCGTGAAAATGTTGCCCCTTAGGTCTCTTTTATATCTCTCCCCTCTCACCCTAAACCTATGCCTTCTAGTTCTGGACTCCCCGATCCCAGGGAAAAGACTTTGTCTATTCATCCTATCCATTCCCCTCATAATTTTGTAAACCTCTATTAGGTCACCCCTCAGTTTCCGATGCTCCAGGGAAAACAGTCCCAGCCTGTTCCGCCTCTCCCTGTAGCTCAGATCCTCCAACCCTGGCAACATCCTTGTAAATCTTTTCTGAACCTTTCAAGTTTCACAACATCTTTCCGATAGGAAGGAGAACAGAATTGCAATATTCCAACAGTGGCCTAACCAATGTCCTGCGCAGCCGCAACATGACCTCCCAACTCCTGTACTCAGTACTCTGACCAATAAAGGAATGTATACCAAACGCCTTCTTCACTATCCTATCTACCTGCAACTCCACTTTCAAGGAGCTATGAGCCTGCACTCCAAGATCTCTTTGTTCAGCAACACTCCCTAGGACCTTACCATTAAGTGTATAAGTCTTGTTAAGATTTGCTTTCCCAAAATGCAGCACCTTGCATTTATCTGAATTAAACTCCATCTGCCACTTCTCAGCCCATTGGCCCATCTGGTCCAGATCATGTTGTAATCTGAGGTAACCTCCAATTTTGGTGTCATCTGCAAACTTACTAAATGTACCTCTTATGCTCGCATCCAAATCATTTATGTAAATGACAAAACTTCTAATATGACAGGTCATGTCATGTTCTGGTGGAAAAGAATAATAAGTCTTGTACATTCACCTGGGAAGCCAAGAAAATGAAATTAATCATAAAAAATGCCTTAGGTACTGAAACCCTGACACCAATTGAAGCAATAGGTATAGAGCTTTACTTGTCTAATATACTGAAGGACATGTTGTACAAGTGCAATCTGAAAAGAAATTGCTTCTATTCGTTACATGGTAAATTGCTCATTTTGAGTCAGTGAACACCTGACAACAGATGTCACTTACAGAGTTTAATGATTAACTCAATTTTGACCCCGCTTCATGGTACCACTGGACTAATCAGATTCCAAAATGAAACCTGCTTTAGTGATCGTTTCATTTAAGTTGACTAACATGATGATATATTCATATGAGGCAACATATATCCTTAAATAACAGACAAATTTTATTATGCAACTGAAGAAATAAAAAAATCAATCTAAATATAGAACAAAATTAGCAAGATCTAAAACGGACAGCAACACAAAGTTTCAACACTGGCACAATCAGTTACAGAGGCTCAAGTCCAGAAAAATTACTTTCCTGCCTCAGTTCCCAGTTCTGTGGATGGCACAGTGACACAGTGGTTAGCACTGCTGCCTCACAGTGCCAGAGAGCTGGGTTCAATTCCCACCTCAGGCGACTATCTGTGTGGAGCTTGCACATTCTCCCTGTGTCTGCGTGGGTTTCCTCCGGGTGCTCCGCTTTCCTCCCACATTCCAAAAATGTGCAGGTTAGGTAAATTGTTCATGCTAAATTGCCCGCAGTGTTAGATGTAGGGGAATGGGTCTGGGTGGGTTGCTCTTTGGAGGGTCGGTGTGGACTTGTTGGGCCGAAGGGTCCATTTCCACACTGTAAGTCATCTAATTTGATGTAACTGACTCTTATCAGTTTCATTGCTTGGATGGTGGAGCCAATTTAATAAGTTTCCAAATTTGCCAACATGTGTTTTGTGACAAATTGAAGAGTGTAAACTTTCACAATTCAAATTACCTATAAATTTACAATCAGGCTCTATTGATTTGGAAATTTCACAAACCAAACCGTTTCTGAAGAACTTGATCCTGAGCCTCTCTAACGTTTTTCTAAGAGCTCACTGCTTCTAACTGTGGTGCTGGTGTTTTTTGAACTGATGTTATTAAAAACTTTTGCTCATCCTAGATACTTCAGAAATGAAAATGGTTCGAGTACAATGTTTACTCTACCAGCCACAAACACACAGCAGCATAGACATTTTTCCAGTCACACCATAGGGGTCTGTTCTCTGACTAAATATCGGATTTATTCTCTTTTCTGGAAAGATTTTCCCATATTCCCTAAAAGATACTTAGTCATCAATTGTTACGCTGTTTCTTAAAACAATGTGCTTGTTCAAGAAAGTTATTGAGAGATTATGAAAGAGAGATACCTGATCACAAGAAGAATTCATACGACTATTAAGGATTTTTCTTCATGTTGCTTTTAAACATGTTATAATGCTTTTTGCTTCATTTAATAATGGGAGAGGCAGGGGTGTTATGGAAGATTATATCATTGAAGGTACAATAATTTTATAAACTGTTTACTTCTAATCAGTTTCTCTTTAAGGATTGTTAGCAAGTCTTTGAAAGGGTTTGTTTGAAGAGAAGAGGGTGGCTTTGGAAGATGGCTGAAGTGGTGATTGCTTGAGTGATGACTTCAGCATTGGTAACATGGTGGGTCCAGTCTGTTTCTCCTTGCTATGGCAGCGTATCCATGACTTTGGTGTTGGCTTCAGTGGTGGGTCCAGTCCGGAAATCCGTGCTTTGTTGGCCTCAATAACAGCTTCAGCGGTGACATCACATTGCCACTCCAGAGACCCAGGGACTGTGGCGGGAACAAAATTGAACTTTATCTTAACTTTGCCTCAAGTATTTCTTTTTATAACTTCTGTAATTAAAATGGCACTGAGACTTGTAAACATCTCACTATATTTTCATAAATGCAACTGACAATAAATAGCTATAAATAAATACTATGAACCATCACAGTAACAAGAATGAATGCTGCTAACTGGGGATAATTGATTGATGAAGCAACTGAGCCAATATAAAGGGCAAGCACTTGTACTACAGTGGTACAATTGTACTGTCACTGGACTAGCAATTGCGAAGCCAAGCTAATATTCTGATGAATGGGATCAAATCCCAGTAAAACAGTTGGTGGAACTGTGACTCAACTTGTTGAGTTGGATTAATTCCTTTGGTACAGCAATGGAATTGTACTATCCAGGTCTGGGGTTCAAATCCTGGAACTACTTAAGGCTCTTGTGGTGTAATGGTAGTGTTCATATGCCTGGGTTCAAGTCCCATCTGTCACAAAGATGTGTCAGAACATATCCAGATAGGTTAATCTAAAAAAAACCGCTGTAAAGAGGAAGCAGGCAGTAAGCAGAGTGGTATTCGCTGCTTGACAGAGTAATCAATAAACTCCATTCACAAGGGAAAAAACACTTTCATGTTATTCCAATATTAGGTCGGAAATAAATCCACGATGGCCAGTATCCCATCACCAAGTAACCATTTATTTACATGTGAATGATACATGACCTTGGCCCAGCTAACTTGGAACTGGCTCCTAGAGTAAACAGAACCCCTGACAATCCTGTTTCTATCTGTCAGCCAGGATTCTCTGATTGGCCCAGATTAACAGCATCAACCAGGGAACTCATGATGTCCACCTAGCTGACCTTGTTACCATCACTACAATGTTTAATATGTAAAGCTAGAAAAAGCTGATTTAACTTCAGTTTGGACAAGATAAAATTATTCGTGGCCTGAATACTTTACCTAATCAACTGATTCAGTGGACCACTGGCTAGTGCTGGTGAACATCATGAAACCATTAACGTTATTATTACCTGATTTTAGATGGTCTTTTAGTTTGAGACAGTAATTACTGACGTTGCATGCAGATTTCTCCACAGAAGATCGTCCTAAGGAAGGCAAAGAAAATGGCGTGGGATTTTTGCATTTCAGATTAAGCAATATTTAAGATTATTTCAGAAAATGGGCTGACTTGCTCCTTGTTTTAGGCATTTGTCCTTTTCTGATCAGCAAAATATAATCATAACATAGTTAAATAACAGGTATTAAAAACTCCAAAACTGCTCACTCTTGTCAGTGGATTTCCACCAACTGAGCAGACTCCATTTCACTGTGGAAATTGTTATGGGTATGGGTCTGATCTTGAAAAACCTGAATGGGCCCCAGTTTTTGGTAAATGATACATTCAGTCTCTGACAGCCTGCTGCTTTAGCACTTAAACTGGAAAATTCCTCTTATGAAATCAGGTACAATTAAGGTTGTCAATTCTCAAGGGTTGGTAGTGTCTACAGGAATTTATAGATTAATCTCCTGGGCACTGCTGTCAGAGAATGAAGAGGAAAAACTATAGACACTTATAAAATTGCCTCCCCCTTTTTCTTTCATGTATTATTTGATTCAAATATAGGTGGGAAAAGAGGACAATGGAATAAAATGTGATAAAATCTCCAGGAATGCATCCAAATATATATTGAAATCCTACGTTTAATTTGCATAAAATGGTTTGCTGTTTTATGAAACTATTCAGCATACAAATGTACTCTACTAGTCTCACTTAACTCATGCCTTATGAAAAACATACATTTATATTATTGTTTACAGGGAAATTAATCTTTAACTAAACACGTGAGTGTTCAGACTGATGCATATTTCCAAATGTGCTTATTCTTTCTTCCTACATAATTAAGACACATTTTGCAGTCTATTTAGCCAGCTCATTCTTTCTAAGATCTCAGGCTGCACAATTCATTCCTGAAAATTACAGGCTTGTAAAATCCAAGCATGTGACCACATCATTATTACTACTATTGTTTCCCCTGAGCCACAATACCTCATTTTGTGGTATTATTCACTGAAATCAGCTTCGATGGAGAGAACATACTGTTGTGTTGCTTAATACCTGTTTCCTGAGGTATTCAATTATGGCTGGAGACTCCCAGGAGAACAATGGAAAATGTTTATAGATGTCCTCAAAGTATTCCTGAATGGAGCAAACATCCCTATTAACTCATGAGAGTTCCTGGCTTATGATCGAACAAAATACAGAAGGTCTGTTCAGAAAGGCCACAAACATTTCAAGAGACCTCATCAAAAAATGTGCATATGGCTAGTCAAAGCATTAGAGAGGATGCACACACTTCCAAACAACTTAGTTATCCAAGTGCTCCCTGTCCCTATATAGAGTTTACCGGTTGTAAATTAGATTTAAAATTCATCTCAAAACTTATCGAACTAGAGTGGGTGAAAAATCCCCAGGGACTGCCTAAATAAAGAGAAACATTTTACTTCCTTTATTCTTTCATAGTTTTTTCAAATTTGTTAGCTTGATGGAATTTAGCTGCTTCACTTAGTTCTTCAGAAAAAAATGCAACTGTGCAATTGCTTGATAAATGTTATCTTGAAAGAGTTCAGAAAAGATTTACAAGCATGTTGCCAGGGTTGCAGGAGAGGCTGAACAGGCTGGAGCTGTTTTCCCTGGACCGTCGGAGGCTAAAGGGTGACCTTATAGAGGTTTACAAAATTATGAACAGTATAGATAGGATAAATAGACAAAGTCTTTTCCCGGGGTTGGGGAGTCCAGAACTAGAGGACATAGGTCTAGGGTGAGAGGGGAAAGATATAAAGGAGACCTAAGGGGCAACATTTTCACGCAGAGGGTGGTACGTGTATGGAATGAGCTGCCAGAGGATGTGGTGGAGGCTGATACAATTGCAACATTTAAGAGGCATTTGGATGGGTATATGAATAGGAAGGATTTGGAGGGATATGGGCCGGGTGCTGGCAGGTGGGACTAGATTGGGTTGGGATATCCGTTCGCCATGGACAGGTTGCACTGAAGGGTCTGTTTCCATGCTGTATGTCTCTATGATTCTATGACTCTATTACAAACAGCAGTAGTATGGCTGGCCAAAGAGTACTCCGTGTGATAAAATAACAACAGAAAGGTTTAGAAACAATTGCATTAAACTGCAAAATATAATCAAAATAACACTAATCAAAATCGCTTCAAAGATTCCTTATCACTGTACTGCAACAAGTTTTAAAGCAAAAAGGACCTCAAAGCATTGAATTATGGAGATCTCAAATGTTGTGAATTTTTTGTATTCTTTTTTGTGAAATTTGAATCGTATTTACATTGTTCCTCAACTACATTATGGTGCTTCAAACCATTCTGCAGTACAAACATTTGTTGCATAAATGACTTTGGACAATGAGAAAAGTAGTACGCCCAAAGAAAGAAATACTAATCTCCAAAAAGCAATTTATTTAATTGAGAGATGAAAAAAATAGATAAATGTATTCCTTTGTAAAACATCTCATCCAACTTGAATATTTAGCCAACCAGACCCTTTCCAAAAATATGATTAGCGGATTGTTGAATCTTCTTATGCTTAGTTAAATATTAGGTATGATGTTAATGGACCTTTCATAAAAAAAAGCATAGACCTCGAAATTCATTAGCAATGTTACAATTTTATAGACCCATAAGTTTCTAATGCAAATCCTATTTGCTAACTCTCCAGTAATACATTTATATGAGTAAAAAAAAATCTGCGCAGATTAAAGATAGGTTAACAAACAGATAACAGAGAGTACGAATAAAGAGTTCATTTTTTAATTGGTAAATTGTAACTAGCTGGATACTGCAAGGATCAGTATTTGACCCTCAACTATTTATAATTTATATCAATATCTTAAGTCTAATGTTCTTAAACTGATAAGGTCAGTTGATCAATTTCCTATGGTCTGGCCATTAACCTTATAGATGGATGCAACATACTCTGCCTCAAGATCACACTTTAATGTTGACCCACTGTTTGTCCTACAAAGTATACAGTATTTCCTACTGACCCTTACACTTCACAAACAGGATCCCCTTCTAATAATGCTTGTTTTAACACTGGGAAAGTTGGGCACTACACTAGGCCTTGTCTGTTTCCACGCAAATAGAGCCAGGGTTCTCGTAAGCAGACATCCTTCACAACCTCTTAACGTTTTCTGACTAGCCCACACTAACTACCCAGCCCCCTCACATGCAAGGGGTTTTTGTAAGATTGCTCTAGATTGCTGCAGGGTGACATTGTCTATTCTGTATTGCTCCTGCAGTAAAAAGAGGGCAAGCTTGGTAACTTTCTCAGTCCGTAGTATTGATATCACCAGTGGAAATTTGTTTATATCAGACCAAGGAGTCATGAGGTACAATGGGACAGTCTCTCTATCTAGTTAGGAAGGTACAACTCTGAGAAAATACCTGATCAGGAAAATGTTTATAGGGTTACTGGCCTCTGAAAGATCGAACATTTTGGTAAATTCTTTGTGTGAATTGGACAACTAGGTAAATTGTTACATACGAATTAAATGACATACAATTTGAATTTTTAGATGATTGTGATGGTCTGTGTGTGTAATGTAAACTTTCCATCGAACAGGGAGTTGATTCCAAAACTGTGACATTGCCAGCAGATGGGTGACAGAGACATGGAAAACTGACAAGCCATTTTCACCTGATAACACTTTTAATTGCAATCCCATTGAACAATTGGCAGAACTTGAAAAAAAACTTCAAAGAGTGAGAGACATGGGCCAAGCACAAGCAAATAGGACTAGTTCAGTTTTGGAACATGGTTGGCGTGGACTGGTGGGACTGAAGAGTCCGTTTCCATGCTGTATGACTCTGTGATTTTCTAATGCTTATTATTCAGAATAAGACAGAAAAAAAATACTTGAAGCCAATGCATGTTAGATTAAGATGTCACCTAAGAAATGTACAATTCAGTCTCAAATAACTTAAAGTAGGATGGAGATCCCCAAATCTTTAATTTACTGCCTTGTATTATAACCGGGATGATTTCAAGTTGACCTCTGATCTGAGCTTAGTTACTTTCTCTTAATGGTGAGAATATTACATTTCTTCAACTCTGGTAAGGAAGGGAGAAGTCAGTCAAGTTTCCTACTTCTAACTATTATCGAGTGGCCTCTGTTGTGACACTTCATCATCAGAACATAAGAAATAACAACAGGAATAGGTGAATTGGCCTCTCAATTTGCTTTGCCATTCAATAAGATCACTGTGGATCTGATTTGTGAGCCGTAACTATATTTTCCTGCTCCATTACATTTGACTTGACTAAGATCAAAATATACCAAAATATTCAATAATCCAACCTCCACTCAAAGCTAAAATAGATATAGAATTTCAAAGATTAATGACCATAGCTTCTCATCTGAATCTTAAATGGAAGATCCTTTATTTTGAATTAATTCTCTCTAGTTCTAGATTCCCCCATAAAGAGAAATATTCTCTTATTTACATAGTGGCAATCCCCTATAGTATATTGTCTCCTTTAATAAAATCACTATTCATACTCTAAATATTAATGAACATAGGTTCAATCTACTCAACCAATCCTCATAAGATTATTCCATCACCTTGGAAGTAAGTTAGTGAACCTTCCTTTAAACAGTCTCCAATGCAAGGATATTTCTCTTCAAGAGCAACAAACTGTGCACAGCATGTCAGGTGAGATCTTACCAATGCACTGTACAGCTGTACCAGCACGCAGAGCAAGGGAGTCTTTCTTGTCTTGTTTCCTTCTGACTGGCTTACTGAGACATTGACTACCAATACTCAAAGAGAAAGAAGTAATCTACCATTTTAACTGCAAAGCAGGGGTGTCTAGCGGGTGGCTCTTCCAACTGTGTCTTTCATTAGTACATTAGCCCTTGAGCACAGGGTAGTACACATGAGCATCAGCTCACTAACACACTTACTTTGACTAGTACGACTTCCCCCATTGGCACATACTGACCAAGATCGCAGTTAGTTATTAAACTTGTTTTTAATGTTGCTGGAAGGGCAAAGCACAAATGATTTTCTGTTGAGAGAGGGATAGATATCCAACTCCCTTATTATCTCTGCCTGTTGCCTCTCTCTCTCTCTGAACATTTCCTGACATGTTGAAGGTGCATAATCCCATGGGTTGCCAAACTTACGTATATAATCTGTTTATTTCTCTATAGTCATCCTCTTTTAGAAAACAGTTAAAACAGTTAAAAAAGATCGATTTTATCTTTCTGATCCTTCACATTGACACTTGAAAAATGAATGAGTGAGATTCAGTGACAAAGGTGAAAAATAATTAAATATATAAACCATTTTCATTCTCTTAGCCTCTGGTCAAAATTATTTGGCAACTCTAACTGGCTCTCTCTAAGTTCTGCAAAGGGTGTCTTCAATCCTGGTAATGTGAGTGACTTTCAAATGGTTTATTTAAGGAACAAGCTCCAACATATTAATTTGGAATTTTGGATCTTAAACTTCTCCAGAAAAATTAATAGGTTGTCATCAGTATAGAATGTAGTCTCTCTGTATTACTTTCAGACATATGCATCAAGGCATTTGAGAGCTAATAATAAAGTAGAACTTTCCTTCTATACTGTGAACTTCTGACGGTTACTTAGTTTTTGAAAAAGCATGCAGTTGGACTCTCTATTCTCGATTGGTCTTCCTCAAAGAGAAAACAACCCTACTCCAATGTCACTGACATCAATAGCTTCTTTAAATGCTTGACCAAAGTTTGGAGCTACAAACACAGGCTCATTATTAAACTGGGTTTCGGTTATTCACAACAAGTTGGCATTTCTTAATTTGTACTATGTTTTTGTAGTAAGTCTGTACAGCAAGGCTACAGTGCTGAAGCTTGTGTCAGTGTTCAGTAGAATCCATATATTCTCAAGATTGTCGTAATTTCCTATTTTGTTGTGGGAGTGTGGGCACCATGCTACTGCTTCTACCTTTGCAGGCCTGGGCAATACTTCTCCTTGACCTAGTTTGTGTCCTAGAGTGGTAATTTCAGCCTTAGTGAATTCACTATTAGTGAAATTGACCACAGGGTCAGTTGAATGTATTTTCCATATTGTCAAGACCGAGCTTTTGCTTTTTATCATGATCTAAGGTCTCAATCAGATAATTCCCTTCCCTACACTTATTGTTGATAGACCATTAAACTGGGCCTTAATCAGTTCACTTGTTGTTGGTAGGAAAACTAACCTGCTGAATCCTGGCTGAAACATTTGGGCCATGGCATGTCTGTCTGTTTTTTGTCTCAAATTTGGGCGATTTTCAATTATTTTCTTGACTCACTCTCAAAACTTAGCCTTGTGGAGTAACATGGAGATTTCTTTCTGCTGTTCTGGATCATTTTTAATCAATCGGTTCAGACATGTTATGACACCACCTCTGAGTTTCAGATGGGACTTGAATCAGCTCTACTGGCATTTATGCCATGAGAGCTCCTCTCCTTCTTTTCTACAATCACCTTGAGATTAGTTTCAGAGGCACTTACACTTGGTGACTGTAAACTAATTAAAGTGGAGTAAAACCAATGATTTCATTGGGTGAATTCTTGGTGGCACACTGGAAAATTTCCAGTCTTTCCTCCCCATCATGGCAGCATGCCCTTACCATCTTTTTAGGTTCTACTGTTTCAGTTTGAGGGCTCCCTGTGATTACAGTGGCATGCTGAAGACTTCTGCTCACTAGAACCCGATATATTCATGCCTTACTGGAACATTTTGGACATAAAATTTGAGTCCTGATCTGACTGCACCTCAGTGGACAGGCCATGCTGAATTTCAGGGGTACTGCCTTTGAGAAATTGTTGGCTGTGTCCAAGATGGTAAGAATGTAGTGACAGCCCTCTCACAGGGACCCACACAATCTACTAAAACCTGGCTGAACAGTTCCCCCAAACCAGCACATGTATCATGGGTCTCATTGCAGCTTAGGGCTTTCCCATAGCTTTGCAGATATGGCAGCTTCTGCAAAGACTTACTCAATCCTTGTGCAGCTGCGGCCTGTTAAAATGCTGGCTTATATTTTGCAAATACTGACATTTTGTGAGCTAACCGTAATATTTCCCTAAGATACCTCAATACCTGGGAGAATCACTGTCCACTCCTCATTTACAGGTCTGTGAGAAGGCCTCCATTTCCTCATCAGTTATCATTTTTAATATGGCTGTATTCAGGGACTGCTTGTGCCTCAGCTTCAATGTGAGCAGTCTAAGCTGATGTTTTAAACAATGGGTCACCTTGTTGGGTTGCTAACAAGGAAATTCTATTTCATTAGCTCTTTGTAGCCTAATAGACTTCTGAGAAAGGTTACAGATAACCAGAGTGCCTGGTCTTCATCCTTCAGCTGCTTCTGAAGCTCCACTGGTTGAGTTTATCTGGCCATTGACTATGTGACCACACATTTCGGGAAAATGTCTGGCACACTCTCCTGAGCTATTTGTTCTCCCTGACTACAACAGGTTTCTCATATAACACAAGTAATGCAATTATCTTTCACCCCATGAGGGCATTGCTAAGGAGCAGGTCAATCCTATGGCCAGGCAAAGTGGGGATAACACCCATAATAACTGGTCTTGACACTCATCTTTCCCCTCAGAACACTTCAACCCCAGGGCATCAATGTGGACATCAACAGTTTCCTCATTTCCCTGTTCCCCCACCTCACCCCAGTTCCAAACTTCCAGCTCAGCACTGTCCCCATGACTTGTCCTATCTGCCTATCTTCTTTTCCACCTATCCACTCCACTCTCCCCCTCCCGACCTATCACTTTCATCCCCTCCCCCACTCATCTATTGTACTCTATGCTACTTTCTCCCCACCCCCATCCTCCTCTCACTTATCTCTGCACCCTTCAGGCTCTCTGCCTGTAATCCTGATTAAAGGCTTTTGCCCAACACGTCGATTTTACTGCTCCTCGGATGCTGCCTGAACTGCTGTGCTCTTCCAGCACCACTAATCCAGAATCTGGTTTCCAGCATCTGCAGTCATTGTTTTTACACAGGTCATATTCCAGGTGTGCTGAGAAAGGGGATGGCATGTACCCTCCTTCATTCCTTTTACCAGCACCTTGGCACTTGCTACATGCAGAAAAGGCCATTCCTTTTCCAAGCAGTAGAGATTATCAGTTCGCAATATTTCTCACTATTGCTTGCCTCACCCTGGTCTGGTCTGCGACTGACTAACATTTTCTGCATGGGATGCATGTGACCTGATAACTCCTACAATTTTACTCTTGTAGCTGTGAGAAGTTAGCCTGGGCATGCCCTATTCTATGGCAAATAAAACACAGAGGCTTATTTTGCCTCACATTTTATCTGGCACCACCCTTTTTGTGCTATCCTTTCCTGTGGAGATTGGGTGTGATGAGGGAAGGGTTTCTTCTGGAACAGATTGCATCCTTTGGTATATTTATCAGGGGATGCAAAAAAAGCTGTCCCTGGGACATTGTGCCAATCAAACTGTGCAAACGTCTCCTCAGTCTACACCCCTCACTCCTCATGCCCAAGATGGCTCTCCAGCTTTTTTCTGGGTCTCTCCAGTTGCCCATGGAGCTGGTGCCAGGTAGCCCAATAGTGGGGCCCAGGACTAATACTCTGATTCACCTTGCACTCGGGACTGATCGTGATGCCAACCTATAAGTCCAACTCTTTTACATTGAAAGACAACTATCAATGGCAGACAAATGATACTTAATATTAACTCCAAAGAGCCAATGTCATCAGTACTTTTACAGTATTGTGAAAACCATGTGCATCCACTTCCAATTAAATCAATGGAGCTTGATTCCCTCTTCTTGACGATGGAAATCATTGACTTGATTCTAATGGCACATGATTGGAGTAGCAGCAGGAAGTGAGGTAAACAGAAGAGAGCAGCACATGAAGGTTGTGCTGGTTTGAGACTTCCATGAGGTTCCTATGACAATGTGAAAGTGCCAAAGATCTATTCAGCTGGTGCAGAAACTGCTCTGCAATATAAACAGCATAGTTGTTTGAACAGCTGGTGGACACGGAGCTGATATTTGAGAGCTGCTTCCTGCAACAGCTTTCCAATATGGTAGGTATTGGGGAGAAAGCACTCATGTTTATCAAATCCTACTCCTCCCCTAGCTATTATATACCCCTCCTACCCCCCCATCGAAATCACCAATTAACGCCTTCTCTCTCCCCATCTCCTCTCTGTGAAAGGAACCTTTTGTTTGCAATTGCTACTATTAATTTCTAATTGTCTCAATATTGCCAGGAGTCAGACTATTGAAGAGAATGACAGATTACAAAGCCAGTAAGATGAATAGAACTGTGTTTTTTTACAGAAAAAAATCACATAAAGTGGTTACATGTTTAACAGACTCCAGCAAATGTCATTTGAAATAACTCAGACTTGACAAATCAGTGTCAAGAAAATTTGTAATTTCTGCTTTTATGCCTCTATATAACTACAGCACATAATACAGATGGTAAATATTAAAGATATTAATTTCTGAACAATGTCACCATTGAATCCCTTTCAATAGCAAAAACTTTATGTGCAATGTAATAAAAATACTGAAAATACAGGTAAATTCTTGAGGAGCACCTTAAAATAGGACTTTCTACTTTGCAAAAAGTAACATCAAAACAAAACATAAACAATATTAGTAATGCTAAAGTATACAGACGTGGAATCATCATCGTGTGAAATGAACAAATTCACAAAGCAACCTGATCGTGGGGGTGCAGAGAATCTAATCTTCTCAACTCGAAAGCCTAAGTTCATGATGAATGGCTGATCAACATGTGAACTATACTGCTTTCAACTTACTGGGGGTGAGCTGAAAACACAAGTAATATACTGATTAGCAAAAAAAAATCAGTCCTAAACTTTTGCCCTTGAATCCAACTGCCAGTTGCCCACCATTAGTTGCTTGCACTTTTTCTCCTATTTTACCACCACACTGGGAGTAATTGAAATAAGAACAGTGACCCCTTCTAACTCATCACATAGAAAGAGAGCGAGAGAGATCTCAGAATGCTTGGCAGGGAAGTGGGCCAGCAACCAAGACTGAACAGAAATAATTAGAAGGTTATGATCCCTGGGACAGTCAGAAGTGTGATCAAAAAATGATTATTTTGAGTTTCTTAGGACAGAGTGAAACCTAGAAAAACAGAATGAAAAATTGGATTTTCAGAGAGTATGGAAAAGTCACTGGAGGAGTAGCTGTTATGGGATGAGCCAATAAAGACAGGAAGAATGGACTGAAGGTTCAACATAGACAAGGAGCTGGAGAAACCCCACAGGTTAATTTGAAGTGTCACTGTGCTTCTACTGTCATTGTTCAGGTCATAGACATCATGGGTTCAGAAGGTGCCTTTAAAGGAAGCTTGGTGAGTTCTTAAAATGTATCTTGTACATAGTACTCACTGGTGAAACCATACACCATACACTTGACAGCTACAACACTGGCATTTATCCAGCAATGTGGGAAACTGCCCAGGTGTGTCCTGTATATAAAAAACAGGAGAAACCCATCCAATCAAACACTGTTCTATCAGGCTACTCTCAATCATCTGTAAAGTGATGGAAGATGGCATCAACAGTGCTATAAAGTAGCACTTCCTCAGCAGTAATCTACTCAGTGACGCCCAGTTTGGATTCTGCCAGTGCCACTTAGCTCTTGACCTCATTACAGCCTTAGTTCAAATGTGAACAAGAGAGCTGAATTCCAGTGGTGAAGCGAGAGCGACTGCCCTTGACATCCAGGCTGCAATTGACCGAATGTGGCTTCTAGGAGCCTTTGTTAAAACTCAAGTCATTGGGTTTCAGGAGAAAACTCTTTGTTAGTTGGAGTCATACCTAGCACAAAGGAAGATGGATTAAATTGTTGGAAATCAGTCATTTCTGCAGGAGTTTCTCAGCTGCTTCATCAATGATCTTCCCTCTATATCAGATCAGAAGTGTCAACGTTCTGTGATAATTGCCATTCATGACTCCTCAGATACTGAAGCAATACATGTCCATATGCAGCAAGATCTGGACAATATCCAGATTTGGTTTGACAAATGGCAACTGACATTTGTGCTATACAATTGTCAGGCAATAAGAAGGAAATTAACCATCTCCTTTTTATATTCAATATTGTTACTATCATTGAATCCCCCACAATCAATAGGGTTATCATTGACCCAAAACTGAACTGGACTAAGTATATAAATACAATGGCTACAAGTGCAAGTCAGAGGCATGGAATGCTGCAGTGACTAATTCACATCCTGACTCCCCAAAGCTTGACCCCCATCTCCAAATCAGGAGTGTAATGGAATATTCCCAACTTGCCTGTGTAAGTGTAGCTCAAACAATACTCAAGAAACTTGACATGATCCCGGACAATATGATCCACTTAATTAGTACAGCCATAAACATTTATTCCCTCCAGCACAATGTTTAAAAGCAGCAATGTGCAGCAACACGCAAGATGCACTGCAGAAATTCACCAAGACTCCTTATACAGCACATTCCAAATGTATGACCACACCATCTAGAAGGACAAGGGCAGCAGATACTTGGGAATTCCACCACCTGCAAGTTCCTCTCCAAGCCACTCACAATCTGGACTCGGAAATATATCACCATTCCTTCAGTGCCATTGGGTCAAAATCCTGGAACTCCCTCTCTAATAACATTGTGGATGTACCTAACCAAATAAATTGCATGATTCAAGAAGGCAGCTTGCTACTGCCTTCTCAAGGGCAACAAAGAATAGATAATAAATGGTTGCCCAGTCAGTGATGCCTGCATCCCCTGAGTAATTGAAAGAAAAAAATTGCTAGGGCTCCTTGATGCTGCACTGGTTCAAGTTCAGTCTTAATGAGAAGGACAGTCACTCTTATCCCCTCTCTTGAATTGAGACATTCTGTGCTTGTTTGCATCAAGATTATAATGATTTATAAATCCAGACAAATTACCCAATATCTTTGGGTAGGTGCATTTTTTGTAACTTAGTATTTCCAGCATTTTCTTCTTTTACGACATAAATATAGTAACTCACTGGGACAACATGACAATGAACAGTGTCACGTCAATTGTGGTGTGGTAAAAGAAAGAGAAGGGACCAAAATGGAAATTTATACATGTAAATAAGGTGCATAGTTGAGGTGTTAAATGAATACTTTGCATCTGTCCTAAATTGTGAAGCAGATTTTATGTATGCTCTGGAGAAAGAGGAGGAAACTCAGTCACAAGAAGGATTTAAAATTAATAGGGAGGAAGTACAGAATAGGATATCATTAAAGCTCTGGGACTGGATAGGATTCATCCAAGGATATTAAAGGAAGTGAGAGTGGAAATTACTGGCCATAATCTTTCAGTCTTCCTTAGATTTGGGGATGGTGTCAGACTTCTGGACACTTGCTAACATTGTGCCCTAGTTCAAAAAAGGTTGTCAAGTTCAGACCAGTGCTTACAAAACAATCAGTTTAACTTCAGTGGTGGGAAACTTCTCAGAACTATTATTCAGCTACACGAAGAAATATGTGGGTTAATTTGGAAGAGCCAGCATGGAGTAAAGGGAAAATTGTGTCTACCTAACTTGCTGGAGGTTTTGAAGAGATGACATAGAGGGTTAATAAGGGCAAGGATATAGATGTGAGTATGGGCTTCTAAAAGGCATTTTTTACAGGGCTGCACAGCAAACTTGTGAGGACAGTTACAGGCTATGGAATGAAAAGGGACAGGAGCAACAATGATGTAAATTTGGCTCAGTGATAGGAAACAGATTTATGGTGAGTAGTTATTTTTCAGGCTGGAGGAAGATTTTTTTATGGAGACCTCCAAGGGTCAGTATGGGGATCCTTGATATTTAGTAATGATCACAACCTTGAAGGGACAATGTCAAAGTTTATTGATGACACAAAATGTTGGAGAATAATAAACTGCAAGGAAGACACTATCTAACTTCAAAAGGATATTTTCACATTCAAGGAATGAACACAGAGGTGGTGGCAGATGAAATTCAATGCAAAGAACTGTGAGGTCATACATTTTGGTACAAAGAGCACTATACAATAAAGGATGTTATATTACTGAGTGTGCAGGGAGCAGAGAGACCTGGATATATGTTCTTAAGTCCAAAAGGGGGGCAGATAGCTAGAGAGAGCTGTTAATGATGTTATAGCATTGTAGGCGTAATTAGATTCATAGAGGTCTACAGCACGGAAACAGGTTCTTTGGCCCGACTTGTCCATGCTGTCCAGTTTTCACAATTAAACTAGTCCCATTTGCCTGCATTTAGTCCATATCCCTCCATCCCTATCCCATTTAGGTACCTGAAATTGTGTGCATTTCTACCACTACCTCTGAGAGCCCATACCAAACTGTCACCACCCTCTGTGTGAAAACATTGCCCCTCCGGATCCTTTTGTATATCTCTCCCTCACCTTAGACATATGTCCTCTAGTTTTACACTCCCCCAACATGGGGAAATGCTTTCAGCTATCTACCTTATCTATACCTCTCATGATTTTATAGGCCTCAAAAAGGCCACTCCTCAGTCTCCTATGCTCCAGGGAAAAATGTCCCAACCTATTCAACCTCTCCTTATAACTCCAATCTCCCAGTCCAGGTAGCATCATAGTAAATCTTTTCTGCATTCATTCTAGTTCAATAATATACTTTCTATAGTAGGGTAACCAGAATTGCACACAGTACTCCAAATGTGGCCTCATCAATGGCTTGTACAGCTGCAACATGACGTCCCAACTCCTAAACTCAATGCTCTGACTGATGAAGGCAAGTATGCTGAAAGCCTTCTTCACCACCATGTCTACCTGTGACTCCATTTTCAAGGACCTATGAACCTGTTCCTCCAGAGCTCTTTGTTCTATCACACTCCCCAGGACCCTATCAATGATTGTATAATTCGTGCCCTGTTTGCCTGACCAAAATGGAAAAACTTGCATTTATCTAAATTAAAATCTGTTTGATGTTCCTCAGCCCACTGGCCCAGTTGATCAAAGTTAAAAATCACATAACACCAGGCAATAGTCCAACAGGTTTATTTGGAAGTTCAAGCTTTCGGAGCATGACTCCTTCTTCAGGTAGCTAGTGAAGTACAATCATAGGACAAGGAATTTATCGCAAAAGATCATACGGTCCTGCTCCACTAGCTACTGAAAGCTTGTATTTCCAAATACACCTGTTGGACCATAACCTGGTACTGTGTGATTTTTAAACTTTGTCCACCCCAGTTCAACACTGGCACCTCTCCTCATGACTGTTGATCAAGATAGGGTCATAGAGTCCAACAGTAGAGAGGTAAACCTGAATCTATACAAGGAAACTGGTTAGACCTTAGATGAAGCATTGTGCACCATACAAGATGTTACATATTAACAAAGATGTGAGCGCATTGGAGAAAGTACAGGGAGGTTTTTGAGAAAGGATTTAGGGGTGAGGAATTTCAGTTCTGAAGAAAAACTGGAGATCTTGGGACTGTATTCCTTGGAGAGGAGAGGTTGAGAAGAGATTTAAGTGAAGATTTCAAAATCATGAGGGGTTTATACCAAGTAGAGAGTTTAAGGGCGGCACGGTGGCACAGTGGTTAGCACTGCTGCCTCACAGCGCCAGAGACCTGGGTTCAATTCCTGCCTCAGGCGACTGACTGTGTGGAGTTTGCACATTCTCCCCGTGTCTGCGTGGGTTTCCTCCGGGTGCTCCGGTTTCCTCCCACAGTCCAAAGATGTGCAGGTCAGGTGAATTGGCCATGCTAAATTGCCCGTAGTGTTAGGTAAGGGGTAGATGTAGGGGTATGGGTGGGTTGCGCTTCAGCGGGGCGGTATGGACGTGTTGGGCCGAAGGGCCTGTTTCCACACTGTAAGTAATCTAATCTAATCTAGACAGGGAGAAACTGTTCCCAAGCGTAAAACGATCAAGAACCAGAGACATAGATTTAAGACGTTCTGCAAAAAATGCAAATAAGAGGGGAGAACCCTCTAGTCGGTCAGAGACAACAGGTATTTCACCGTGACTAACTTATTCTGTTTTCGTCTAATCTGCGAAAGTAATGTTTTGAGTTTGAGCTCTTGGTCAGGAGCCTCATTCACTGTCAGCAAGTATCAGATATCTGGACATGTGCTGTGTATGTTTTTCATTATGTAGTCATGGCAAGAGGTGCTCCCTGCCAACAGCATGAACAAAGTAAATTACTACAATAACTTTTCTCTGGTACAGCACATTTATATTGATAATGAGTTATTGGCAGCAAGTGCCCTAAAAAGACAAATTGTGTGTCCTTGACAGTGTCTGCAATCCAATTTTTCCTGGGTCTGAAGCCAACGAAAACCCAGGAACATTTTATTGGCTCATAATGGGGATCACCAGCACAAAAGAGGCATTATGTTATAATGGTTCCCTCAGCAAACTGTTTTTAACATTATTTTGAAGAAAGCTGTTAATAAAATTCCATTTCACTCAGTTGCTCAAACATCTAATTAATGGGCTGAATCTTAATCTTTCTGGTTAAGAATAAGTTGCATCAAGTTTTTTGGAAGGTTTTTCACTGCAAAGCACAGCTGGTTTTCTTACTGTATCTGACCAATCACACCTTTCGTATCTAATCCTAGCACCATCTCACAATGCGCTGTTCCAAGAACAGTTCGATTTAGCAAATATCCACCAAAAAAAAGCATTCCTTGTTTCTGCACCATTTTAAAAGGCTGCTGTGCACCCAGGTGCACACTGGAATTCTAAAACTGTTCTGCTTAGTCCAGGATGTTTCAAGAAGATGCCAGAGAAAGGGAAGATGGCACCACAATTCTTTGACAGGGACTTGGTGATTCTGGCAGAGCAGTAGTGCAAAGGAGAAGTGTGTTTTTCCCTTAGGACCACAGGGAAGGCCATACCCTGAAAATGTGGTCTGAGTTAGGAACCTGTGTCAGCGCTGTCTCCGTGAATGGGAGGAATGGCCAGCAGTGCCATAGAAGGACAATGACCTTCTTTGTTCTATCAAAGTACCACACTCTTCCCTCTGCTACCTCACATTCACTTTACCTGAAATACTGCACTAACCTCCCAGTAAGGCTCATAATCTGCTACTCTCATGCCTGCGACATTTTCCCGCTTTCAGTTTCACCACAAATTCCACCTCAATCTCCCATAATATTAACCTTCTATGGCCTCTGTGCAGTCTACTCACTCACTCAGGAGATTTCACCACCTTTTGCCCAATTGCATCTGCGCTAACATCTGTGCCACATGTCATGCAATTTCACCCTTGCTCTCTTCACAAGAGGAAATAGCCCATCACAGGGCAGAGAGTCAGTACAGGGGAAGGGGTCTTTCACAGTATACATTCTATAAGGATGGAATCCCAGAATCTACAAGAGATCAGCACTGTTTCTATGGAGGAAGCCAAAACACCCATGTCTCTCTGGATATGTAAGTATGACTCTTCATTCTACTGCAAATTTCACAGTAACCCTGCAGTCAGTCTGTCATTAGACGCCACTACTAATGACTCACTGTGACGCCTACCCTCTTTTACAAGTACCTCCAGCATCTCCACAAGCACTGCAGTGAAATGGCTAGCTCAACCTCCTCTACCTTAAGGGCAAGAGTACCAAGGGCATTTAGGCCATTAAGTTTGCTCTGCCATTCAATAAGATCGTGACTGATCTAATAATTCTCAGGAACACTTTACTGCCTTATTCCTGTACAGCCTGATTCTTTTACTGATTTAAAATCTAAATCAGCATTGAATGTACTTAATGGTGCAAACTTCACAGCCCTCTGTTGCAAAGAATTCCACAATTTGGATACCCTGTCCCGCAAAAAAATAAATTCCCCTACTTTAAGATTATGCCCTCTGGTCCGAGATTCTCCCACAAAGGGAAACAACTTCTGCCCCAGGAATCTTGTATATTTCAATTGAGTCTTCTCTTATTCTTCTAAACTGCAACAAGTACAAGCCTGACCTACTCAACCTCTGCATAAGGAAATCCTTCCATACCTAGAATCAACATAATGAACCTTCACTGGATTGCCTCCGATGCCAGTCCATCATACTTTAGATAAAGGGACCAAAACAGTTCACAATACTTCACGTATGCTCTGACTAGTACCTTTCATGATTCTAGTAAAACCTCTTTTTTTTTAAACTTCATTCCTTTGAAATAAAGCCAACAATGCATTTACTTTCCTTATTACCAAAAGTACTTATATGGTGGTGTGTTGTAATTCATGTACAAGGATCCAGAAATTCCTCCCAGTTAAAGCTTTTTGCAGCCTTTCCCTGATTAAATAATATTCAGCCCTTCTCTTATTCCTGCCAAAGTGTCATCCAGATCATTAATATAGACTATAAATAAATAGGCCCCCAGCACTGATCCCTGTGGCACTCCATTAGTTGAAGGTTGACATCCTGAAAATGCTACTCTTGTCTCTAATCTCTGTCTTTTATCAGTTAACTAATCCACTATTCATTGAATGTCCATTTAAAAATCAAAAATATTGCATCTCTTTCATCTATCGTGCTTGCTACTTCCTCAGAGATCGATAATAAATATGTTAGGCATAATTACCCCTTCAAAAAGCCATGCTAATTCTGCTTGATTTTATTATGCAAGTGGAGTACTATTAAAACCTTGATGTCAGACTTTAACATTTTCCCCAAGTAAATGTTAAGAGATGTTTGTAGTTATCGATAGTTAAGCCTATAGTTACAAGTTGTTTGACTCCCTCCTTTTTTGACAGTTTATCAATCCTCTGGGATATTTTCTCAATCTTTTGGAAGATTACTATTTGTGCTTCTGATATCTATGTTGCTAATTCTATTAAAATTTTATTTCGATCCAGAGACAATGAAGGAATGGCAATATATCTCAAAGTCAGGATGGTGAGTGGCTTGGAGGGGTACTAGTGGGCGCTGGTGATCCCACATATCTGCTGCCATTGTCCTTTTAGGTGGAAGTAGTCCTAAGCTTGCAAGGTACTGGCTAAGATACTTTGGTGAATTTCTGCAGTGCATCTTGTAGATAGTACACATGCTGCTACTGAGCATTGGTGGTAGAAGGAGTGGATGATTGTGGATGTGATGCCAATCAAGTGGGCTGCTTTTTCCTGGATAGTCTCAAGCTTCTTGGGAGCTGCACCCATCCAAGTAATTGGGAGGTATTCCATCACACTTCTGACTTCATAGAGTCATAGAATCCGTACAGAGAGGAAGCAGGCCATTTAGCCCATCGAGTCCATATCAACCCAATCTCCTACCAAACATCCTACCCAATCTCTGTAACCCTGCAGTTCCCATGGCTAACCAATCTAGCCTGCACATTCTTGGACACTATAGGCAATTTAGTATGGCCAGTCACCTAACCTGCACATCTTTGGACTGTGGAAGGAAATCAGAACACCCAGAGGAAGCCCACATCGGCCTGGGGAGAATGTGCAAACTCTACACAGTCTCCCAAGGGTGGAATTGAACCTGATCCTTAGCACTGTGAGGCAGCAGTGATAACAACTGAGCCACAATGCCTTGTCATGTGAATGGTGGACAGGCTTTGTGGAGTCAGGAAGTGAGTTACTTGCTGTAATATTCATAGACTGTGATATGCTCTTGTTGCCACTTTGTTTAAATGGTGAGTCTAGTTGCATTTCTAGTCAATGCTAAGCCCCAGGATGTTGACAATGTCAGATTCAGTGATGGTCACACCATTGAATGTCAAGGGGTGGCGGCTAGGCAATTAGTTTACCTCTTATTGGAGATAGACATTGCCTAGCAGTTGTGTGGATCAAGTGTCACTTGTCACTTGTTCAGCCCAAGCTTGGATATTGTCCAGATCATGTTACATTGGAACATGAACTGCTTCAGTATCTGAGGCACTGTGCTTGGTGCTAAACATTGTGTAATTGTCAGCAAACATTCCCATTTGGACCGTATGGTGGAGAGAAGATCATTGATGAAGCAGCTGAAGATGTTTGGCTTTAGGAGACTACCCTGACAAATTCCTGCAGAGATGTCCTTGAGCTGAGATGACTGACCTCCAACGACCACAACCATCTTCCTATGTGCCAGGTATAACTCCAATCAGCTGTCACTCTCACCTCACCTCTGGAATTCAGTTCTTTAGTCCATGTTTGAACCAAGGCTGTAATGAGGTCAGGAGCTGAGTGGCTTTGGTGAAATCCAAACTAGGCATTATTTGACAGGTTATTGCTGAGCAGGTGCTGCTTGATAGCACTGCTGCTAACACCTTCCATCACTTTGTAATTTCACTTGTAAACAGGAAACTTAATAGGGGTCTCCACTGACCACATGAGTAAAGACTGTTGAAATGCTACTTCCTACAGAGCATCACTAGTTCAATATTTAATATGCAAAGAGCTAATTATTTTCATGGCATTGCATGGTAGATTTGGGGTTGGCATCCCAGAGCTAAGCAGAAGAATCATCTACAGGAGCTGTTTGTCTGCTTGATCACAACTGAAAATACACATGCATTCATACTCAGCAAGGTCAACCTTCTTCATGGTGTGCCCAATCATCAAATCACCTACTGGCACACAATGTCAAAGTATCACGTGCTATGTCTTCTGGTTTCCATAATTTAGAAATAATCAGACTTTAGACTCAAAATACTGGCACTTCATTTAAGTGTAAACCTTTCTGCTTGCCATAGAGCTGTAGACTGCACAGATTGATACAGAAATCCTCACATAAAGCTTTTACTGAAAATAATGACCTACCCAAAAAACCTCATTATTTATACTCTATATTTATTCACTTGTAAATTTTGCATATCATAGAGTTAAGCAATAACTTTTTCAATATCTTTATGATGATCTTTAAGCCCATGTTTAGTCAGTAAGTGCACCTCAACAAAGCAAGCCATTGTTTAGAGTGTACCACAGTTGCAATCTGGATGATCTTGATGATGTCACTG
This sequence comes from Chiloscyllium punctatum, assembly GCF_047496795.1. Lineage (NCBI taxonomy): Eukaryota > Metazoa > Chordata > Chondrichthyes > Orectolobiformes > Hemiscylliidae > Chiloscyllium > Chiloscyllium punctatum. The sequence goes on from NC_092744.1 coordinate 46,005,799, forward strand.
ATGTTGAATTGGTGCACAAAGGCCTTTGACAGGTCAGGCACAGTTTACAAGGAATCCACGTCAGAATGGGAGATCAATTTCAGGAGCTTGAGCAAGGGTCAACAATACAAAGTAGATTCTGGTAAACTTTCTCTTGCGAAATCTTCAGTCATAGATCCTCAGTTGTTATTGCTTCATATGGTGTATTCAACCATATAGGGTTGTGTGAAGGAAGGTGTACTGCTGGTGAGTTGAAGTGGTCATTGAATAAAACAGGTCTACTTGGGTTGGAGTAGACCACTATTGTAATTACAGTCTTGATATTAGGGAAGGGAGGTGAAGCTAAAGGAGAAGGGGGCATTGATGAAAGTGTACCTATAATGATTAGCACTGTTAAGCTGAATTACGTGCCAATAAAGTTGAAGTAGGCATACTGGCATCATACTGGGTTATGTGAGTATGTAATTACAAGAGTAGAGGTCCTTTGGGTCTTAGCCTGTAATCTTCATGAGGTTCCAAGCAATACACTGAGGAGTTTCTTGTAAGTTTTAACTTTTTCTGCAGTCTTGATGAGGTGCTGCCTGAGCATGAGTCTCAGATCAAAATAGGAGGCCATTTCAGACTAAGTTGAGGAGGTATTTCTTCATGGAGGAAGATGAATCTTTGGAATCTCTACCCTAGATGTTTGCACAGGCTCCATCACTGAGTATATTCCAGAGACTGATTGATGGCCAGATATTAAAGGAATCAAGAAACAGGACTTGTACGAAAAAATTACGTTGAGGTAGATGATCATTCATGATTCAGTTGGGTGGCAGAGCAAGCTCAAATGGTCAAATAATCTACTCCTGCTCCTATTCCCTGTGTGAACTAAAGGCCAATCATTTGGGTAACTAGCATTTTCATCTACTTGTGCCTTCATGTGCTCTGACAGTGTATATGTACAGCTTACTATATTGTGTTTGTTCTTTCCAATCAATATTTATCATACTTTAGGGCATTGAAAGCCCCAGGTGAGCTGATCTTTCATCTGTGTTCTGGAATTTACATTTTTTGGCATTTTTCAGTTTTGTTATGAAATCTTCAGAAGATCCACCTGATATTTGCCTCAGGCTATGGCATTTATATTTCTGGGTCCTACAAATTGATTTTGTTTGGAGATAAGAGCTGAACTTTTCAATATCATCTTTCTCTATTTTTCTGCTCTCTTCTTTACTCAGCTCCCATTTTGCTCCTGCCCACACAAAAGAAAGCTTTAGCTCAAACTTTCCTCTTCACTGTTGCCTTTCAGAAAGCTACTGAAAGTTCACCTGCACTTTTGCTTCCACTTCTCAAATGCCTCAATGACATCATCAGGGTCCCAATTACATGTTGAGCTGGAGCCACAAGGTCATTTCTGCAGCAGCCATTTCATTTTAAAGTTTTTATCCCTGCTTTTACCACTAATCTGGGTTGAATTTTCAATCTAATTCCAATCTAAATTCATTTAACTTTTTGGGTTTTTGCTCACAGACAACTGCTGCCAGCATGCTATCTCTTCTGGTTTCTGTAAGTTAGAATAATTAGATTCAAAACACAGGAGCTTTATTGTGTGTACATCTTTCTGCTCTCCATCTGGTTGTTTGACCGAATAGAGTGATACATTATAACTCAGCACATGACTGTCATATGCCAGTGAATGTGCTTCCCCAGGATATAAATTCATATAGCAATTATTTTTCAGCATGTTATGAACCAACTGAACAACAACATAGCATCCCACATGAAGAATGGTTATGGGTTTGGAGTCAAGAGTGGATTGATTGAGTTACCAAAGGGCCGCTGGCATTCTTGGAATCATACCCCATCAAATCCCAGTGGTTTATGCTAACAGCGCAAAATGGGGACATTGTGAATCAGCAGGTTGTTTCAGAGAATACCAGACAAAAATAAAACAGGCAAGGTATAAAACAGGGATGAAAACTCTCGGGAAAAATATGCCAGAATTAGACCAGACTCCAGCTCCTCATGTCTACTTCATCACTGGCGGCGCCATAACAGAATAAGAATTTGGCAGTAGGTTAGTGTAGTGCTATTATCTTGCTGCCAATACTAAATGATTATAAATGTTCACATATTTCTAATTCCTCAATCAGCTGTTCTTTTGGTCTCCTTGAGAGCAATTGCCCAATTAAAGTTAATTAGCATTGAATTATGGCCAGATTTCACTGTGAAACCATATCTACTGAGATTGCTGAAATCCTCTTCACTTACATTAAGACCATTAAGAGCCAGAAATGGCTGCAACTTTCATCTGACAAATGAATCTCAGTTGGAAAATAAAGGTTTGAGAGGTAAACGACACCTAGATTTACTACTGAAAAAGTTGGCTGATGTAATTTGTGTTAACAGTGACATGTACACAATTGATAAATTTTTGTACTTGTAATAGATGTAAAAGCTTTTAAAAATGCAATAAATTGAGGTACATGTAAACAAAAAGACTTTCACCAGGATGATTTCCAATCAGTTTTCAAAAATACATGATTTTATTTAAAAAAACAGGTGAATTTTGTTTCTCTCCGAGTCTCTCCATCCATCAGCACATCCTGACTTGCTCTCCAGGTTAGGATGAATAAAACCAAATGTCTCGATTGAATGAGTGCTTTTCTTAGTCTGTGCTCTGCAGCTCTGAAGCTGGCAGCCAGCCATTATCTCAAGTCTCCTCATTAGAGATCCAACTGTAAGCCATCAAGGAGCAAGAGACAGCTGGTTCAAGATTAGTAGTCTAATAAAAAAAAGCCTCCCATAACAAAAATTTCAAAGGAAAATAGAGGCAGAATTAACAGCAAAGGATTGAGAATAGTGCAGAGTTTTGTGAAACAGTTTAAGGTAATTTTTTAGTGTCATAGACAACACAATTCTATTGGAGAGGTGGCTGTGTTTTACATAAGTGTAATACATGCAAAAGTATTAAAGATTTATTGCCAGTTAATAAGCAAGAGTGAATGATGGCAGTTCTGATAACATGTTCACAATTTTGGGCTGTAACCAACAACAGTATTGGTATCTATGATAGTGGTGGACTGAGAACTAACGGGATTCAAAATAACGCCTCACATAAAAATATTTTCAAATAGAAACCAAAATATGAACAGATTTCATAATTTTTTCTCTCAGGTTCAATGAGAACAAACAATTCTAATTCACAGACCAAATGCATGCATCATTAAAGGAGGAACTGGGACCTGCTAATATACATTCGACTCTCTGTATTAGAAATTGCCAGCATTGAATTTTTTAGAAGATCTCTCATTTACAAAGTAATATTTTAACTTAGATCATTGAAAATGTACGATACAGTATTGTAGTTTAAAAATTAGTTACAAACCAGAAATATTATAATTGATGATCTACGTTGACACAAGCTACAGAAGTAATTTAACGGGTCAAATTCCAAACATTAGGGAAGATACAAAGTTCCTACAGGTCAACTGCCACTGTGAACTACCTACTTTTTTAAAATTCTCCCTGTCACTTTGTTTTAATTTGAAAAAGATATTTGCAAGGTTTCAAGTCAAAATCAAAGGCTAACCAAGTTTTTGATTAATCACCAGTGGGATGTAACCACAGCAAGAAACCTAACGGCCAATCTACGGTGTGAAAGGGTATCTGTAACCTATTAGGTAGGCATCTAGTAATGGCATCAAAATGATATCGCCTGTACTTTACCCTTTAAGCAAGGTTTTCTTTAAAACCTAGGATAAATATTTGGAATTTACAAGTCAGAGTTTTTAAAATGGCTGGCAAGTGTAATCTTCTCTAAAGTTATTTTTTAAAATTCAATTAAATACACAACACAAGATACCTTTGTTCTCATATTTGTATTACACATTATAAAAATGTCATCAAATATTTGAAGTCTCATTTCCATTCTATTGATCCAGTCTATCAAAGGGCATTGATTTGGGAATTTCTCTGTTAATAAAGAAAATCAAAGGCACTCATGTTGTAGTTCAGAAATAATGAAGGTAATAGAATTAGAATTAGAATGATGTTTTATTGTCATGTGTACACAAGCAAAGGGATACAGGAGGACAGTGAAAAGTTTGCAATGTCACCATTCAGGGCACCATCTTAGGTGCAACGTATCTAGGTACAAAATCTTAGGTAAAAAGTGGAAAAACAAAGAAATAAAGTTAAAAGTTCAACATGACAGTTCTTCTCAGTATAAAGTAGTAAATAAGAAATAAAGTTTAAAGTTCCAAATTACAGTTCTTCTTTAGCTATTGGCCTGCAGTCACTGCACGTTGGGCTTTCCTCACATGGGCTCAAGCTCTACCTCATGCTGAGCTCGGTCTCTCGATCCCTGAGGCTCTATGTTGCCGTCTTGCTGCCCACTGATATCTGGGCTCACTAGCAGCCTCACCTCAGAGTCAGGCTCTGGTGCCTCTCCAGGCCCCCAGCAGCTTCCACAATGCTGCCGACTGCCAGAGTTCTGCCTGGGCACGGCAACTGCCTCATGACTGACCAATAAAGTCCCTGCTCTGAGTACCCTGCTGCTGTGTTACCACCGCTGCCTCCACAACTGAGCTCCAGAAGGAAAGTACAGAAAAAATAACTAAAAAGACCTTGAAAAAAGAAAGAATAACGCGAGAGACAAAGAAAGAAAAGCGATTAGAGCTGACAAGTTCCAGCTCAGGATGTCTATTCCACCACCATCTTGGATCAGAATAAACAAGTAGAGTATCAATGATTCTTCAATCAAAATATATTTCTAAACACCACTGTTAAACTCTAGTATAAACCTATGTACATATTGATTTTGCTCAAATTATCAATCTTTTCCTCAAAGATTTAAATCCTACTTTCCATAATCGCAAATCAATGTATTGTTGCCTGAAGTAGCTCCACAGAGATTGGTATCCCATCACCAGGTCACCCTTTATTTACATATGGAGAGTCCTTGACACTAAACCTGTGTCCTCACAGCCAGCTCTCAGAGTGAGCAGAAGCTCCAACATCCTGTTTCTAACTGTCAGTCAGGACTCTCTGACAGGGCTAGGTTAACAGCCCCAATCAGGGGACATAGTTCTTTTATTTGTAGGTCCACCTGTGGCATTTTAGAACCCCCTCGTCAGGTTCCACCAATTTTGCGTGTGATACAGGCAGTATGTAACACACAGTAACTCACCTCTTGGGCCCAGAGCATCTCCTCTTCAGGCAGCAAAGGCATTGAAGCAGCGACATCACTGTGCCCATCACAAGTTCTGAGATATCTTTGACATTTCATGGAGAGGGAGAATGCACAGGACTCCAGAACAGGTTGTAAGTTTGCTTATTGTGCTGGTAGATTTGTTCTCAGATGTTTTGTCACCATGATAGGTAACCTCAACAGTGAGCATTGGTGTTCTGTCCCGCTTGGTATTATTTATCTGCCTCGATTCTTTGTGATAGGTGATATCATTTCCGGTTCTGTTTCTGAGAGGTTGGTAAATGGGGTCCCAGTGGGCGGCACGGTGGCACAGCGGTTAGCACTGCTACCTCACAGTGCCTGAGACCCGGGTTCATTTCCCGCCTCAGGCAACTGACTGTGTGGAGTTTGCACGTTCTCCCCGTGTCTGCGTGGGTTTCCTCCGGGTGCTCCGGTTTCCTCCCACAGTCCAAAGATGTGCAGATCAGGTGAATTGGCCATGCTAAATTGCCTGTAGTGTTGGGTAAATGTAGGGGTATGGGTGGGTTGCGCTTCGGCGGGGTGGTGTGGACTTGTTGGGCCGAAGGGCCTGTTTCCACACTGTAATGTAATGTAATGTAATCTAATCTAATTAATCTTTTTGTTTGTTAAGGGAGTTCTGGTTTGAATGTTAGGCTTCTAGGAACCCTGTGCGTGTCTTTGTTCAGCCTGTCCCAGGATGGATATATTGTCCCAGCTGAATTGGTATCCCTCTTCATCTGTGTGTATGGATACTAGTGATAGTTGGTCATGTCTTTTGGTGGCTAGTTGGTGCTCATGTGTCCTGGTGGCTAGTTTCCTACCTGTTTGTCCAATGTAGTGTTTGTTGCAGTCCTTGCAGGGTATTTTGCACATGATGTTTGTCCGACTGGTTGTTGATATGGGGTCCTTTAAATTCATTCGGAGCTGTTTCAGTGTGGTGGTACATTTGTGGGCTGCCATGACGCCTAGGGGCTGGAGGAGTCTAGTCGTCATCTCCGAGATGTCTTTGATGTATGGCAGGGTGGTTAAAGTCTCTGGGAGTGTTGTGTCTTCTTGTTTAGGTCTGTTGTGCAGGACTGGCAGACTGTGCTTATTGGGTACCCATTGTTCGTGAATACTTCGAATAGGTGTTTTTCCTCAGCTTCTTGTAGTTTCTGCGTGCTGCAGTGTGTTATGGCTCATTTAAATAATGTCCTGATGCAGCTCTGTTTGTGAGTGTTGAGATGTTTGCTCCTGTAGTTGAGTATCTGGTCAGTGTCCATGGCTTTCCTGTTGATGCTGGTCTGCAGCTCTCCATTGGCTTTTCATTCTACTGTGGCATCTAAGAAGGGGAGTCTGTTATTATTCTCTTCTTCTTTGGTGAGCTTTATACTGGCCAGGATGTTGTTTGTATGCTTGTGGGTTTCTTCTAATTTGTTGCGTTTCATGATGACAAAGGGATCATCCATGCAGTGGACCCAAAGCTTGGGTTAGATCGTGGAAAGGGTTGTTAGTTCTAACCTCTGCATAACTGCTTCTGCTAAAAGTCCTGATATTGGTGATCCCATAGGCATTTCATTGATTTGTTTGCAGATCTTGTCGTTTAAGGTGAGGTGTGGGTTGTGAGGCACAGGTCTACTACCTTGAGGATGCAGTCCTTGCTGATGGAGTTGGTGTTCTCAGGTGTTTGTGTCCTTGGTTCATCCAGTAGAGAGGGCAGTATTTGTTTGGCTAGGGTAATGTTTAATGATGTGAATAAGGCCATCACAAAGGAAACCATGACCTTTTACCTTGGTGTCTTTCATGATGTTAAGGAACTTCTGGGTGGAGTGAATAGAGTAGTTGCATCTTCTACTCGATGTTTCAGTTTGTGTTTCAGTTCCTTTGCTAGTTTGTATGTCGGTATACCGGGAAGTGAGACTATGGGTCGGTGGGGGGCCCTTGTTTATGTACCTTTGCTAATCCATAGAAACAGGGTGTGTTGGATCCTTCAGGTTGCATTTTTTGGAGGTCTGTCTTGTTAATTTCCCCTGTCTTATATAGTTTCCTCCAGAATAGTCAGTAAGGTTGTCGAGGAGCCGGGCACTTTTGCAAGTTTTCAGCTCTCTGTAGTCCACGTGCTTATTCAGGACCATTGCAGCTACCTGAACTTTATATATCACTGGACCTGACCTCATGTCAACCATGCCTCTGACCCACGCAGGGCGATTCCTATGGTTCCTACACCAAACTTTATCCCCTGAAGTAAACTGGTCTCTCTCACTTGTTTAGCATTGGCATTCCTGAGGACATTTCACCCTTCTCCCGGGTCTGAAAAGATCAGATTTAACCTGGTGTGTTATCTTCTTCCCATTAACAACTCTGCCGGAGCTGTCCCTGTCGATGCATGTGGAGTGGTCCTATAATCGAATAGTAACTAGGATAGTTTGGTATCTAGTGAAGCTGTAGGCTGTTTCTTTAAGCCTGACTTCAAAGTTTGGACAGCTCTTTCTGCCAGACCATTGGATGATGGATAGTATGGAGCTGACCTTATATGATAAATGCCATTCAATTTTTGGAAATATTCAAATTCCCTGCTGGTAAGCGATGGCCCATTATCTGTGACCCACATGTCCGTGAGTCCGTGTATTGCAACAGATGCGAGCAGTTTTTCTATAGTTGGCCATATGTTGGACAAATGAACTCTATGCACATCCAGCCACTTTGAGTGGGCGTCCACATTGAGTAAGAACATTGAGCCCGTGAAAATCCTGCATAGTTCAAGAGCAACCGAGTCCAGAGTTTCCCCACCAACGCAGCTATGTCTGCATTCAATCCTGTTCACCAGACATAACCTCCCACATTCCAGGGTGTGCACTCTCCCGGGTACCAGCCTATGAGTTCTCTTACTCCATTTAGTTCCAGTGGGATTCTTCTGCTGTCTCTACTCTGCACATCGGCAGCAACTATAATGGTTGCCAGCCCAGATTCTGAAGAAGTTTTTAACCATTTGGCCAAGGCCTGGCTTTGTTTTGGGATTTTGCCATGGGCTGACCTAGACTTGCTCTGTTCAGGATATGTCCTGAGTGAGACTTTCAATTTCCCTCAATCAAGTGGCATTCCCCAAGCTCAGTTGGACTGGCTAGGGTATCCACTTCCATCAGAATATCCTGGAACTTATATGCTCCACTTGCCACATTTTCCAATGATAGAGCCATTGCAGTGCCTGTTTGAAGTCCAGTTGGGCTTCAGCTAGTAGGTGCTTTTGCACAGTTGCATCATTAATCCCACTCCCATTACCACCGAAATAACTCCACAGAGGCTGGTATCCCATCACCAAGTCACCCTTTATTTATATGTGGAACATCCTTGACACTGATCCAGCTTCCTCAGAGTGAACAGAACCTCTGACATTCCTGTTTATTTACTTTTTTTTTCTTACCCCCACACTACCACCTAATTGCAGTAGTGCTTACCTTTTCTCCAGCACCCATGGTGTGTGTGTGCAGGTGTGAGACACAGTGAGAGGCACAAGGTGCACAAATCTTTATTCAATTTCCACAACCAGGAAGATAGGAAAACACCCGAGTGGCCAGTGACAAGCAGTGCCCTTCACAAAAGGGCAATGCTGTGTGATCAAACAGTGAAGGGGAGGGTAGGGATTAAATCAAAATAGAGTTGGAGGGGGAAATAATGCACTCCACTCCCTGCAGCGCCCACCTCTCCCTGAACAACTCCAGGGTGTTGGTGGACACTGCGTGCTCCTTCTCCAAGGACACCCAGGCTCTAACGTAACCGCGGAAGAGGGGCAGGCAGTCGGCCCTAACGACCCCCTCCACGGCCCGCTGGCTGGACCTGTTTATGGCCAGTTTGGCCAGGCCCAGGAGCAGAACATTCCTGGTTAATTTTTTTCTTTTTTTTTTCGAAGGGCAGTAACACTCTTGTTTTTTTTTAACCCCCACACTACCGCCTAACTGCGGTAGTGCTTATTTTTTCCCCAGCACCCATGGTGTGTGTGTGCAGGTGCGAGACACAGTGAAAGACACAAAGTGCACGAATCTTTATTCAATTTCCACCACCAGGAAGATAGGAAAAACACCCGAGTGGCCAGTGACAAGCACTGCCCTTCACATCAAAGGGCAATGCTGTGTGAGCAAAACATTGGAGGGGAGGGTAGGGACTAAATCAAAATAGAGTTGGAGGGGGAAATAATGCACTCCACTCCCTGCGGCGCCCACCTCTCCCTGAACAACTCCAGGGTGTTGGTGGACACCGCGTGCTCCTTCTCCAAGGACACCCGGGCCCTAACGTAACCCCGGAAGAGAGGCAGGCAGTCGGCCCTAGCGACCCTCTCCACGGCCCACTGCCTGGACCTGTTGATGACCAGTTTGGCCAGGGCCAGAGGCAGAACATTCCTGGTTATATCTGTCAGCCAGGGCTCCTTGATTGGACCAGGTTAACAGCCCTAATCATAGCCCTAAGCATATTCTGTGAGGTCCACCTAGCTGAGCTCATTATGTTCACTACATTTCCATACAGCCAAAGAAAGCATAGTGACAAACAACTATAGATGTAATGACAAGCCAGTCTTCTGATCAAAAAGACATTTAATGCAAATTTTAATTTCTCACATGTTATTACTGAATATATTGCTGTATTCTTAGTGCACCTTTTAGTCTGATACCATCTTTTTGTTAAAATATCTGTATTTGAATGATGATCGTCTTGTTTATAATGCACAATGACCTGCTGCTCAAAAAATGGAGTCAGGACCTTTCCCATCTGTAATTACATAGCAAATGAAACCCTGTGCACACTGTCAATGCTAATGCTGTATTCCCTCCTTTAACACTTGACATTTCCACACTTACTCCTCTCCTGTACACAGATGGGCTGATATTCCTCAGTATAATACGCATAAGCTCCTGATTCAAGATGTGAGGCAGGAGAAATTAGAGCAGAGGGTCATTATGTCAGATCCATGTTGAATTTCCATGAGCAATCCCTGGAATGAGTTAGAAGAACCTGCATGAAACAGCTGGGAATGTTTTTTTTAATAAGTGACAGGAAACAACATCATGCTTTCTCTGTACTTTCCTGAGATTCTGGCAGGCTGATACCTGAGCAGATTAGCTGCCAAATCTCAGTAAAGTTTAGAAAATGTTATTAACTTTCTCAGACCTACAGAAAGGTAAGCTTCATTTTTGTACTGGCCAGCAAGAAGGAATTATTTTAGCTAGCAGCTGAAAGGATGACAATGGATCAATGCTCATGCTTTGCCCACTCTTCGAGAGTACCTAGACATCCCTCAGAATACAAAAGATCCTACGGTTCAGTGTATTCCAATTCCAAGAAAGAAAGCTAAAGGCCTCCAAATGGCTTCCTTGTGTATCCTAGTATCACCAGAATCATCACTTTCAAATCCGAATACCTCTCTGGGGTTATGGCATTAGGACTTGCTCTCCGTATCTTATAATTTAATATTGAGGATCAATTGATCACCAAATGAAAGGTCATTGAATGTCTTGTCATACAACACTCCATCAACATCAATTGTTGACAAGAGATCTGTATTGGAACTGAAGAATCGGTTGCTATTACATCTAATACTTTAATCCACTGTGCTACTTGATTAATTTTGTGCCACCAATGTGTGATCTGATACTGCAGATGCAGCTTTTGCTCATCAAAACATCCTGTGTCACAGTTCAGGTTGGTGTTTCCATTTTGCAAACATGTACAAGCCTCCAAGTGCCAGGTGGGAACAGTAAGGTTCGCTGATACCACCTCAACTCAACAATTACATGGGATACCAAGCTGATTGAGGTTACTCGGTATCAGATAGTGATGATGAGTAGCTCCAAAGGTGAGTGTCCAGAAACAACTTTATCCTGGTACGCATCTCTAAGCAGTGGGAAATCTTCTATTCAGCTGGATGGGGTAAGCAATACTCATCTTACCTATACAGAGTCAGCTCCCCTGATGTCATCCCCAACTGACACAGTGCCTAGTCCTGAAGAACTTCTGACAAAGTCATCACAGATCATCACTTATTCACATTGCCTTTCCATCATCAACAGTCAAGGAAGAGGAAATGGAGCTTCTGTAAAGCAGATTTGTGAAAATATAGTGAGACCTTGGACTGGATCACTGTAACTATACCAATCCATAATATTCCTGTGGAATTATTATATATGTGATTTTGTGTAGCAGTATTTACAATGGCACAGCACATGACTACCAACCCATCTACATCCTATGTCTTTATGTAGAAAGCACAGCATGTGAATGTTAGTGTGATCAAAGTTTGTGAAAAGATTTGTAGCTCGGGTGCTCGTTGTTGTGGTTCTGTTCACTGAGCTGGGAATTTGTGTTGCAGACGTTTCGTCCCCTGTCTAGGTGACATCCTCAGTGCTTGGGAGCCTCCTGTGAAGTGCTTCTGTGATCTTTCCTCCGGCATTTGTAGTGGTTTGAATCTGCTGCTTCCGGTTGTCAGTTCCAGCTGTCTGCTGCAGTGGCCGGTATATTGGGTCCAGGTCGATGTGCTTATTGATTGAATCTGTGGATGAGTGCCATGCCTCTAGGAATTCCCTGGCTGTTCTCTGTTTGGCTTGTCCTATAATAGTACTATAGACAGGGGACGAAACGTCTGCAATACAAATTCCTAGGTCGGCGAACAGAACCACAACAATATTAGTGTGAATTATCTGATGAAAATGTGTAGCATTGAAATTTTTAAGACCTGCAATAATATACAACTTACCTTTCCCAATCTGGTATATCAGTCCAGTTACAGAATAAAATGGGTTACGATTTAAGAGTTTCCGACTTGAGTACTGATGCCTTTTACAATCAGACTCCAGGTGAGGTTCCCCAATTTATTAACGTTCCCGACAGGATATTCCAAATAATCAGGTTTCCCAATAATTCAGGCTGAACTGGCTCCCCTTCTTTATCCAAGCATCCCCTCAGTTAGTCGTAACAAGTTTAATTTATAAAGAATCCCCTACCTGTGGATAACTTTCTCCCATACCAAACAAATTTATGTTTTAAAAGAAGCCAATTTAGCCAGGCATTCTTGAGTTAACAAGTTAATTTAGGTTAGAGCTCGAACCAGGCTAGTACACATCAGTACCTCAGCTTGCTCACACATCCTGTTATGTTAGCACACAGACCAAGCTGAACCTCCTTTTAGCTCCTATTTCTGTGCACTTATTAAAGGGGAGGGTATAAATTATATCTCTCAACCTGACTGCTATCTTTTCTCTTCATGTTCACAGTCTGAGATAACTCATGGTAGATGACAGTTCCACAGCAGTTGTAGTACCTTTTCTCTCTTTTCTGTCCATCCCTTTGAGGCTTCTTTGATACCTTACCAGGTGTGATATTCCAGAGTCTATCTCTCCCTCTCCCTATATAGCCAATAAGCTTACATTTGCACTCATTTGTTAATATGATGCATAGTCTCTACTCTGTTCTGGTTTGCACAGCCATCAGAATTTAATGAGCTTGCCACAATATTTCCCTATGGTATCTCAGCTCCACCACTGTCACTATCAACTCCTCGTTAGCAAGTCTGAGAACCTTGATTTCCTCATTAGCAACTCATTTTTAATGTATTACCACTTTGACTACTTCAGCTTCAGTGTGAACAGTCTAAGCTGGTGGTTTTAACAATGGGAATTTCTATTTATTACCTCCTTGTGTCTTACACATTTCCAACAAAGTCAGATAGACTGAAAGGGCATCTGTTTGCAATGTCGTCTTCACCTGCACTATCTGTCCACTTGTTTGGCTATAGACCCTGTGTTCACAAAGTGAGGGAAAATGCCTGGCATTTTCTCTTGCAGCTGTTCAGTCTCTCTGACCTCAACAGGCTTCTTGGAGACTTCTGAGGTTGCTATAACTTTTGATTCTGCCAGCTCATTCATTGAGGAGCAGGTCAATTCCATCCACAGGAATAGTGAGGATGACCTCCACAGTCACTGGTCCTGTTACAAGGTCACATTCCAGATACACCCAGGTTGACTGGCGTGTACCCTACTTCTATCCTTCTTATCAGCACTATGGCACAAACACCATGTCTTTTCCCCGAGCACGATGGCCCTTGCATCCTTAGTATCACTACAGGCTTGCTTGCCTCTTCTTGGTGACATTTGGCCACAATCATGCTGGATACAAAATCTCAGTGTAAGTCCCACCTTCTCCAGCGGTGTATCATACCTTCTCAGAACAAGCTGATGAGAAAATATCCCTCAAGTCCTTCATTTAACAACACTCACATTCCACAAGTGCCTTTACAGGGATTCTCAGCTACAATCAGAGAGATAGCCTGGTCTGCCATGCTCTCTAACTGGCTCTCATTTTCTGCACTGTGTGCCTGTACCCTGACAAATCCCACTGTTATTTCTCTGTAGCCCTGGTATGCCTTATCCTCCAATAATTAAAACAAGCCTCTTGGCCTCACTTTTCAGTTCAGCGCTATCCATTCTGCCGCAGCATTTCACTGTCATACAAAGGTGTTAAGTTTTCTGTCATTCTTCCTACCTCTGTGCTTTCCAGTTGGTTGGAGACATTTAAGGAAGGGTTTCTTCTGGAACAGCGGTTTGTGGATCAGCTCACAATCATCAGTCATCACAGTCTGTACCTCTAGGTGCATTTGTATGGGAAAGGGGATGGAGTTTTTTTTTCTAATTTTGAAAGGAGAATTCTTCCACAAAGGTTTTCACAAGTGATTTCTGTGTTAAGTGCTTCTACCAATTGGTCAAAAGCAAGCTGATTAAGCCTTTCAAATTCCAGATACATCTGGTCAGGCCATTTCCTGGGGGTAATGGAAGTTTTGAAGGCAGACCTCCAGCACTAACTGGAGCTCACTTGAGGGTAAACCTTTTTATTGTTTTGTAATCAGCGATACTTTCTTTAGGCAAGAGGGAATAAATCTCATGAGCTTTCCCTTGAAAGCTTGCTCTGCAACAATAAGCATCAATGTTGGACTGCTCACTTCAACTGTTTACTATCCATTCAAAAGAGATTAGGAAAGTTTGCACCACCACCTTCTCAAATTTAGGAAATAAATGAGTTAACAGTTGCCTCCACCCCCATTCATATATATGGCATACGGGATTCCTGTTCCTCAGCTTGAGTTGTTTTAGTAAAATTCCTCATTTTGCCATTTTTGCTGAAATTGTCCATTTTCTTCCCCTTGCTCTTCTCCCTCTTTTCCATTTACATGGAACATAGAACATAGAACAGTACAGCACAGTACCTGCCCTTCGGCCCTCAATGTGTGCCAACCTTTTATCCTACTCTAAGATCAAACTAACCTACATTTCCCTCCATTTCACTATCATCCATGTGCCTATCCAAGAGTTGCTTAAATGTCCTGAATGTACCTGACTCTACTGCCACCACTGACAATGCATTCCACGCAGCCACCACTCTCTGTGTAAAGAATCAACCTCTGACATCTCCCCTAAACTTACCTCCAATCAACTTAAAATTATGCCCCCTCATGATAGTCATTTCTACTCTGGGAAAAATCTTGGACTATTCGCTCTCTCTCTGCCTCTCATTATCTTATGCACCTCTATCAAATCACCTCTCATCCTTCTTTGCTCCAGTGAGAAAAGCCCTAGCTCCTTCAACCTTCCTTCATAAGACATGCCCTCCAATCCAGGTGGCATCCTGGTAAATCTCCTCTGCACCTTCTCTAAAGCTTCCACATCCTTCCTACAATGAAGCAACCAGAACTGAACACAATATTCCAAGTGTGGCCTATAGAACTACAGCACAATCTCACAGTTCTTAAACTCAATCCCCCTCCTAATGAAAGCCAACACACCATATGTCTTCTTAACAACCTTCTCAATTTGGGTAGCAACTTTGAGGGATCTATTGACATGGATACCAAGATCGCTCTGTTCCTCCACACTGCCAAGAATCCTACCTTTAATACTGTATTCTGCATTCAAATTCATCCTTCCAAAATGAATCACTTCACACTTTTCCAGGTTGCACTCCATCTGCCACTTCTCAGCCCAGTTCTGCATCTTGTCAATGTCCCATTGCAATGTACAGCAGTCCTCCACACTATCCACCAACCTTTGTATCATCAGCAAACTTACTAACACACCCTTCCACTTCCTTATCCTAATCATTTATAAAGATCAAAAAGAGCAGAGGTCCCAGAACAGATCCCTGTGGAACACTACTGGTCACTGAGCTCCAGGCTGAACACATTCCAAGTACTATCACCCTCTATCTTCTATGAGCCAGCCAATCCTTATCAATGCCTTGCTAAAATTCATGTACACCACATCCACTACTCTACCTTCATCAATGTGTTTTGTCACATCCTCAAAGAATTCAATAAGGCTTATGAGGTATGACCTGCCCCTCACAAAGCCATGCTGATGATCTCTAATCAAGCTATGGTCATCATAAATCCTGTCTGTCAGAATCCTCTCCAATAATTTGCCTACCACAGACGTAAGACTGACTGGTCTGTAATTCCCAGGATTATCCTTATTCCCTTTCTTGAACAAGGATATAATATTTGCTACCCTCCAATCATCTGGCACTACTCCAGTGGACAGTGAGGACACAAAGATCATTGCCAAAACCCCAGCAATCTCTTCCCTCACTTCCTATAGAAACCTTAGTAATATCCTATTTGGCCCAAGGGACTTATCTATCCTTATGTTTATCAAAATGTTCAGTACATCCACTTTAACATCAGCCTGTTCTAGCATATCAGTCTATTTCATGCTGTCCTCAGAAATGTCAAGGTCCCTCTCAGTCGTGAATACTGAAGCAATGTATTCATTTTGGACCTCCCCTGCCACCTTTAACTCCAGGCACAAGTTCCCAGTACTCTCCCTGATCACTCTTATTCTCACTCTAGCCATTCTCTTATACTTCACATTAGTGTAGAATGCCTTAGGGATTTCATTAATCCTACCCGTTAAAGCTTTTTCATACCCCATCTAGCTCTCCTAAGTCCATTCTTCAGTCCTTTTCTGGCTAACTTATAACCTTCTAGAGCCCTGACTGATCCTTGCCTCCTCAACCTTAAGTAAGCTTCCTTCTTCCTCTTGACTAGATGTTCTACATCCCCTGTCACCCAACGTTCCTTCATCCTACCATCCCTTCTTTGCCTAAATGGGACAAACCTATCCAGCATGATCAGCAAATGTTCCCTAAATAACCTCCAAATTTCTGTTGTGCATTTCCCTGAGAACATCTGCTCCCAATTTAGGTCCCATTTCTTGCTGTCTTTCTCCCTTTTCTATTCTCTCTGTTTGTCTTTCCTTTTCTCTTGCTTGAAATTCGAATTTATACTCATTCAATTTTCATCTCTCAACCACTTCATCCATTTCACTGTCCTCAGCAGTCACCCATAACTCCTTTTGGCGATTCCTTTTATTATTCCAGATTTCCTGGCTTTCAGGGGAATATCCAATCCTAAGTGCCTGACCAGATCTTTCACCTAGCCAAATCATTGTTATCCATAGGGGATAGGGTCACAAAGCTCCCACAGATAACATTAAAAAAGTGCTTCCTAGAAATTCCTAGTGCTGTCACCATGAAGGATCATGTTACCTACTGGAATCTTCAGTTAAGAAAAATGAAATCAGATCTAGGGCTGACTCCATGAGTAGCATTCACTCTAACTTCCTTACCGGTAGTGAGGCCCATGCATGGCAACATCTTCCAGAACCACTGGTCAATGTTGATCATCATGCAAGGAACATGAGAGAGTCAACTGCGCAGCTTTGAGGGAAAGTTGCTCATGAGTACATGCATCTGCACGTAGTGAATCTGTGTATAGTATGGGATGGGTGTATTTGAGAGGTAGAACTTTTAGATCTTCCAAAACTAATTTTCCTAATTCTGCAGCCAACTCCATACCATAGCAGTGCAAATTCAAATGAGCCTTTGGCATTTTTAAAAAAATTGGTATCAAAGTAACAATTTACATAGTCTAAATCTTTATTTTTATTTGTGGGTTAAAATCACTGCCATCAGTAACCAGTTTGTTATGATCAGACCACAAGGTGGACCCCAAGTTATTTCTGTTCCAGACAGAATACCTCAATTTGTGAGGAATAAAGTGGGTCCTCCTTCTTTATTAACCTGCCCCCACAATTGATTGCAATAAGGTGAATTTAGAAACGATCCCCTCCCTCATGACTAACTTTCTCTAAGCTAAATGTATTTATGTTTTTAAAGGAGTCAGATTTAACCAGGCTTTCTTGAGTTAACAGAAGAGTGAGATTATTTGCTGCTAAACACAAAGCAAAATAATAACCCAATACTCATGCAAACTGAGTAGAAACAAGAAATCCCAAAAAAATGTTTAAAAAGTACAGATCAGTCTCTGGGTCATTTCTGGAGAATAGATAATATCACATTCTGTTTGTTGCAGTGGATAATTCCAGTAGCATTAATTATAGTAGTCTAGCAGCTGATTTGAGATTTTGTTGGTTTTGTAGGTTTATTGAAATCCCCTTGTCCTTATTCCTTTCACAGTGGTTGGCTGGCAGCACTCAGTGAGAGAGCCGTATATTTGCAACACAAGGCTGGCTAGTGAATCATTCATTAGCTGTGACCTTGAAAGCACACTAGCACTCCAACCTAAATTTTTACACAAGTAGCTCAGCTCGCTATCATAGCTTCTCCCACTAGTGCTCACAGACAAGGGTTGATCTAGCTTTTAAACCTTTCTTGTGCATTCTTGAAAAGGGAAGACACAAAACATATATCTCAGCCAGAGTTATGTCTTTTCTCCTATCATATTCACAGTCTACTATAACTCCCAAGAGATTACAGCTTTTTTAGTACTGCATTTTCTCCATTTTAGCTTCATCCTTTTTGAACCATCCTTGACACCTCATAGAATATGACATTCCAGGGTTTCTCTCTCTCTCTCTCTCTCTCTCCAGATAGCAACTAAACTTATATCAATAGTCAATTGTTTGACTGCAGTAGTCCTCTTTTTAAAAATTTATTTTATAATTAAAATGTTGCCATTTTCATGGATGGCCTAATGATTAATGGTCATTACACATCAAGCAACTAATCTAAATTCAAGTACAATTCAGTTGGACATTTAAATATATGCTGTAACTAATAGGCGTGAGAGGTTCACTGAAGGAAAATAATCTCAAATGCTCAATACTGTACCATGGCCATTTGTAATTAAATTGCACCTCACTTAAATAGCCACTCATCATGTTCGAACTGAAATACTGATTTTTTGACATGTGAGGGGAATCAGAATTGAACTGAATTCTGTTATCATTGGTTGCCTTCTCATCACTATACCATAGAAATTAACTTACTCCATACAAATGTGCAATGGAACTGGAGTTCCTTTCTGGGTCTGATCAAGAGGATTCCAAAATAGTACAAGTTCAAAAGTGGAAACCAGTGAAATAAAACCATAAGAAGATTATGAAAGATGAGAGACAAAAACTTTTAAAGGAATAATTAAGCCGCATTATGAGCCCAACTAAAAATTTTAAATCAATACTTAATATAATGCTTAGTATGCTTGGGATTGTTCAGAATGTGCTGTCCAAATGTGGAATCACATCTAATATTAGATTGTATTTTCTGAAGGCCGGTTGGCTACTGTTAATACTCTGTTTATTTTGAATTGCTGAGGGAGATAACTATTCTCCAGTCATTGGGTAAGATTGTATCAGAATGTCAGTGTCAGTGTGATGCCAGGGACTGGTAGATCAAGTAAACAGCATGTCTTTTCAGCAGTTCACAATAGGAAGACAACTGACAATATTCAACCAGCTCACACTTGCAAAACTCAGAATATTAGGTGGAATTTTCCCATTTTCAGTGAAACTGTTATGTCAAATGAGATTCATCGCTAAAAACAACTTTTCTCACACAATCTTCTGATCTTTATTAAATATTATTATTTATACAAACAGGTTCCTGGGTTCCCTTTCTTGGAGTATCATGTGATAGGAGAGGATGATGTTCTCACTGAAATAACTCCACGGAGGCTGGTATCCTGTCACCAAGTCACCCTTTAGTTAACATGTGCACAGTATCTGTCACTGATCCAACTCCTTCAGATCCAGCTCTCAGAGTGAACAGAATTTCTGACACTTCTGTTTATACCTGTCAGTCAGGGCTCACTGATTGGACCAGATTAACAACCCCAATCAGGGTATTCATATTCTATGAGGTCAACCTGGCCTCCCTGCTTTCATGTCATTGGTGCCATATCTAAAGCCTCTACATTCAGAACAAGGCTCAGAAGAAAGGGAAGCTCATTCCCCATGTTGTATATAATTACTTGGAGATTTTGGTGTAAGGGGTGGTCGAGAGGGAGATGTTCGTAAGGTGAAACTACTGATTTGGCTGGAGAAGAACATGACTGCTCCATTTGGGTACAGAAAGATCTCAGGGTATAACCAACCCCCTAAGCTTCATTAGGCTGTGTTGTATTACTGTCCAATTACCACCAGTGCCAACACACGCTTAATCTGCAAAACTTCATCCTGTTTATCCAAGTATTTCCCTCTCATCTAATATGCAGGAAATGACTACAACCAGCAAACCTTCGCAAAGAGGCCAGCACTAGAAATCGTCAGTTCCAGTTCCACCTCCACTTTTGAGGAGGAAGCTATTGAAACTTGAGAGGATGCACTAGTAAGGGCTTCACCTGCACCCACCACCAACTTAGAAACTTCCATCACAGTGTGAACTCTATCCAGTTTAGAGCTGGGACCACAATCTAGTGAACAAATCTGCAGCTGGGTAGAGAAGGTCTCTGGCACTCAGAAGACTGGGCAATCTCTTAGCCCCAACTGTAAAACTATCCCATGTTTTCAGCCATTAATGACTTCATCAAGTGCACAGACAGGTGCAGGAATATCAGGCAGGTTTGTCACAGTTAGTCGGTAAACTTACTTAAAATAAACTTACTCCGGGTACATAGCCAGTACAGATGGAACTTCATTTAAATATCCATTTACTTTTATAAATATGCATTCACTTGCACTGTTAAAATGTCTGCTGTTTTCAGTTTCAGATCTGGTTAAGTTCAACCCAGGCAAGCAGGGGACAGCCTTTTCAGACATTCCAAGGATGAAAGAACTTACAATGGTAAAGCATCTGGGCAAAGTTCCCCAAGTTATCATGGTCCCAGACAGGAAATTTCAAATTGTCAAGCTGCTGAGGAGGAAATGAACTGGCTCTCCTTTTTAATTCACCAGACCTCCTGGTTGATCACAACAAGCTTAACATACAAAGAATGTTGTAGTTCCCTTGTAGATACTTTTCACCTACATCAAATGAATTTATATTTTGAACAGAACCTATTGGAAAGCAATGGCCTAATAAAATTATTGCTGGACTATTATTCCAGAGACTCAGGTGCTAGGACCCTTGATTCGAATCCTGCCATGGCAGATGGTGGAATTTAAATTCAATACAAATCTGAAATGAAGAGTCCAATTATGACCTTGGAACCATTGGTGATTACTGGAGGGCAGGGGTGGTGGATTAAAAATCACCATTAGTTCAAACAAACCCTTTAGGGAAAGGAACTCAGTCTGAGCTACATGAACCACAACTTATATCTGCTCCCATGGCAATTAGGGGCAGGCAATAAATACTGGCCTGGCTAGTGATACAGAATCAGTGCTGATGCCACACATCTCTGAAGGAGATGGTTAATTCAGTGAATTAGCTTTTCAAGAGAACACACTTGAATTCAAGGCTCAGAGATGTACAATGAACAACGTACGTTTCAACTCTCCCTCATTGCACATTGATCTGCTGGGAAAAGCTGCATAAAATGCTGCCTTTTAGATGCTCAGTGTTGTGTTAGAGTATGCTCAACTATATCAGGTCATCTTTGCAGTCTACACAAAATCTTATACATTGAAAAGTAACTGATGATGGAAGGTCAAAAGTAGATTTCTCTCAACATACGCTGTTTGTTATGAGAAATTCACTGGATAACTTAGATGTCATAACCTGATGAAAGACTTAGGATCTATCTAATTTAAGTGCTGGTGCATTTTCTCATTGTTGCTTTCCCACTAACAGTCAGTAGAATATGTAATCTGAAGATAACAGCCAAGGGGTTGTTCAAAGATATCAAGTGTATAATCTGTTGAATAAGAAATTTATTCAACACAATGTCAAGGATTGCAATAAATAACAAGGTTCACATGTCCTTTGCATTCAGCAAGGGTTAACATATAACTAGCAGAATGTTAAACAATTAAACATAGTCAAACACAGGCCATTTATCTGGAATTGGGTTTCAGTTAGGTTATTTTTGGCAACTTAGGCTTGATATGCATTGCTCTGTCATGTGGGACAACCCTCCTGCTCCTCGTTTTCATCCTGAGAGGATTACTATCAACTCCACAATTCATCAGCATTCAGGGCATCCCCCTTGTTAGCTCCATTTGTGAAGGAACACCACATGCTACAATGATGTGGGACACCCATTTTGGACTCTCGGTCAAGGTTCCACTGGAGTGGTACAGGTATCAAAAATGATCTGGCAGATACGTGGTAGTCATAGATGTCTATGACTAGTCGCAGATGTCCCTGAGCTACAAAGTCATGTCCTAAAGGACTGAACTCATATGAGACTTGAACTGAGAGCAAGTATGATAATGTTCTGAAATTGGTGGCTTGCCAATGCTGCATTGTGTGGAAAAAAGGGACAAGGGGGATGGTGGCCATGGAGCATGATGGGATAATGTTGTAAAGACACATTTGCATGCTGGCTGGCACAATCATTCAATGAGCTCCATCTTGGCCAGGTGTCTCAGGGTATGCTCCATGGATAGTAGCCATCAACACTCAGAGTGAATGAAGGTTCAGACATGCAGCAGGCTCATACATCACCTACATCATTTTTCTATTGTTCATTGAAGGGTTCACATTTTCAATTGATTGAGGATACTCCGAAATTTTTCATCCCTGCAATGAACAATGACAAGATGCTTTGATACACTGGGCATTAGAGAAAGGGTAGTACTGTCTTAAAAAGGGTTCTGTAATGGCATGATGCTAAGAGCAAGTAGCCTGCACAGTTTATAGCTGCAGTTAAGATGACTGTTGATCAGACAGGTGCTGATGTATAAGCAATAAATTTACGGATGTGAGTTTGCATTTGCAAAGAAATGTCATCTGTGTTAGATATGAGCCCTCATCGTACATTTGTTTTTTTTTCATTTTCCTCCCACTAAGTTTATTATGAAGAGCTATGTATAGCTAGCAGCAATTGTCCTGATGTACAACTGGACTTTATATATGATACCAGCGGTGCAAGTCTCTCAAGCTCCCGGCATAATGCAAGTACCTCCGCCACTGGCAAGTGCACAATAACGAGAGAGGTGTGGTATATAGTGAGGTGAGGAGCATAAAATTGCATGAGATAACTCACTAGAGCTCACAGAGAGAAATTCTCCACAAAAGTCCACATAAGTGACACTTAGCTGATTTTTGGTCAAAGTCAGCCCTATACGATACCTTTATGTATCACAGTAGCAAATTCATTAATAGTCCATAACTCCCATTGAGCAGCTGTTATTTTAAATAACTGCCAAAGTTCCGTGTACAAGAAACAAGAGCAACACCAACTAAGGAATGCAAGGAAGAAAGCTTTATTTCGAGGAACTTCAAATGAGCTGAAATTCTGAAATTTGGTACATTTTAGACTTCTGTACAAACAATATTCTTTTAGTTCCTCTGTAAATACCTTTGGGTAGATTTCTTTTCCTCATTGCTTCTGTTGGAGCTTATCACACATCCTGTGTAAAACAAGATGGATTTTCATTCCACTAATTTCAAAGAGATTGAAATGGCATTTCTGTAACAAGCAAGCAGTTAAAATAAACCACACAGTTGAAATATAACTTGAATTTGATTTACTTTTGCAAACTTTGAAAAAGGTTAAATTGTGTAATAATCATTCGCCTAATTTCAAGAGGACTTAGTACAGCTCTAATGTTAAAGACAAGTGAGCAGACTGTAAGAAACTTTATTGTTAAAGAAGGACATTAATGCAAAATTCATAAAAATGTATAAATGTGTGTGGTTTCATTATTCTGTAATTCATCACAGTCGCATGCTTTTAAAACTCCAAAGACTACTGAAAGCACTAAAAGTGATTCTGTAATATGAGTAGTCTGGCAGATCAATGTGCATGCAATGCTAATTACCAATATGTGCAATGCACCAGTATGGACTATTTGGAACAGAGCCCATTTCTTGGCAGAGGGTCTCAATAGCTGCAGGTCACAGTCAGACTGCTTGTCTACTAACATTAATTAGAGTGATTTGTGAAGATATAAGTCAGCTTTATCAAAAAGCTTCTGGGTTAAGCTTCCGGGAAACCTCAGACAGGGTTGTTTTTTCTGTTTTATGTTTTACAGATCATGTTCTGGCCACCACAAAGCACTCGAGACAGATCACAATGGGATATTAAAATAGTAATGGATTTTCTAATACAATTTTCTTAGTTTGTAAATATGTAATTTAAAACATTTTTCTAACAATTCTGGTTTCTTTATATTGGCTTAGATCTACCTATACTTTGCTCACGAGGATGTCAGTATCTTGGCTCCTCTTCAGTATGGATTGGGATTTGAAATGAAAACATCGTTAGAGAACACTTCTAATAAATACCATACTTTGCATTATCTATATCCTTTTCCTGCTTTGTAATTACCACAAGCTTTACTGAAAGCTATCATATGTTTTAATGGTAAACAAATTCACATATTTAAATCAGTAACAATTTAGTTCATAACAGCAGTCAGCTTTGGATCATGCATATGAGAACAATGATCAAACAATAATTTAATCATAAATAATAATTACTTCTTTTCCTGAGTTTAATACCGCACATAGCTGATCTTATTTTAACAGTAACTAAAATGTAGGTAGACCTAACCACAGGAACATTGTACTCCATTATTTCTTCCCCACCCCCTTCTCTAGACATTTTCTTCAGTCTTTTAGCGATTTCCTCCTTTCCAGTAAAAGTTGTTTAGCTTTTATCTTGCTTTTTTTTGTATTTTCCCACCAATTGCAATAGATCAAAATGGTTCAGGTGAAAGAGAAGAGAGATTCTAAACCGGAGGTCGTAAGTTCGCCTTCTAGCGTTGCCTATCCATACATGTCTCATGTCGATGGACTTGTTAGTTCTAAACGAAAGAGTTGGCAATATGCAAATGCAAATGGCTATACTTTAGTGGGAAGAAAACTACACCAAAGCAACATACACTTGGATAGTGCTATCAACTGGAAGATCAAATAAGACAAGAGGTGGGATGCTTCCAATTCTAACAGCACCATCTTTAAAACAATATTTGTTAGAAAATAGCAGGGCTAAGAAAAGAGCAAAAGGTAGAAATAAATAATTTCATCACAATTTTCCCCAAATCCTCTCACTTGTATATTTATGTTGCAGGCAGTATTCAGATTGGTTCCAATTTAGGCATCAGTCTGAACAATAATGCAAACTCTGAAGCTTATCAATGCTAGCTAATCATCAGTGACTTGTCAACCAACTGTTTATATGTTCAGCAAAGTATATGATTTTACATTGATGATGGAAAGTAGTAGCTTGACTGCATGGCTCTGTGTATTGCCATTAAATTGCTATGTTTACAAATGGGACTTAAAAAATAATGGACAAATTATAATATAGATTAACTATTTTAAGAAAGTATTTAGATTAACTCTTTAGTTCCCAACAATAATATGTTTGATACCTCTGGTAGTTTTTTTTGTGCCATAACTTATTGCCATGTGTTTCTCTTGCTTCTACATGCTCCCAAGGTTTATTGTTTTCTACAATTAAATAAATGTGCATTTCTGGACACATTTCTATAAATTTATGTTTAATGTCACAGTGAAATTTCTGGCTTTTAGTTGAAAACTTTGCAACACTATAGTCTTGGCCTATCTTACAGTTGTACCCATTTGTTTCCACTGTTATACTGAAAAATAGTTTGTGATTTTAAACTTACATTTTAAATGTTTAACTTTAATTGGATTGCTCAGCAAAAAACACATTTTGAAATGCAACCTACTGAAGTTGAGGTACTAAGTTTTCTTCCATATTTGATGTAGAGATTCAAATCTTGGATGAAGTATTTTGATTGCAATGGTATTGATCTCGTTTTACACCATTAAGTTTTGGTCATGTAATTACCAGAATCTCAGTTACAATGGAGGTCAATTCTGGTTTTACAAATGCAACTTTTTTTTGCTTCATCAGTTGGATAAATGATACAGATACTTTCCTGGAGCTAAAATGTGCAATCACTCATGAAATGATGACTGCCATCAAATGTCCCTAAAGACATCTATTCTATTCATCACCACATAGAAACATGTGAGAGATGTCAATTATAATATTTTACCAAAATCCTTTTACATGTTCCATGAAAAAAATGCAATGGCTTTAATTTGAGATCAGTTAATCAAATGATATTTTAATTGTCTGTGCATTAATCTAACATTTCATACATACATATTCAACATATTTCACTATATTCCATTATGTTCTATAAGTTTTAGCAAATTCAGTGGAAGAAAAAAGCCAAACAGGAAACAATTTCATCATGTGCTTTATTTACAGATAATGACAGAGGCAAAATGACTGGGGGACACAAGGAAACAAAATTAATCCTTGTTCAAAGATATAATTGTAAATGAGACCTGATATGGAACAGTACTGGTACTTCTAGTGTGCAGAAAATATGTGATCATTGTAAAATTAAATATTCCAATTGCATTTATTTCCTGATATATTAAATTAGTTTTCTAATTATCCCTTACCACAAACCACAATTTTACAAACATATTGATTCATCTTTATGAGAAACTATCAAAGGTTTTTGAGAAATGACTTGATTAATTCATTGTGTTTTATACTTCCTCAGTACTCAAAAGTGTCCTTTTCTTCAACAGTCTGTCTTAGATTAGACCAAGTGGTGGCATTTTGGATTCTGACCTACCTGCTATCAGCCCCTTTCACAACAAAGTGCATCTGTTTTTGCGTTTTTGTTCATTTCTAATTTGCTGTGGCATGATCTTTGGCTCTTTACAGAGTCTGTTAAGATAATGTTATGGACCAGACCAAACCGCCTCAAAACACATCATGGAGACAGCCTAGACCCTTTTTATTTCTTATGATAAAGGCAAGTGCCAGGCATTGCATTCTAGTTGCAATTCTATTGGATATATCAGGTTTGAAGCAAAATATACTTTATTCATACATGATAGTTAAAATACAGACACACTGAAAATAAACAAATTGGCTTAACTGTAACTCTATCAAAACAGTTAACAAAATATTAAGCTACCCATTAACTGTTTCAATAAATAGCACACCCTTGGCAAAGGCAAATTCAGTAAAATAGATCATCTCACATGCAATTCTAGTAGCAGGAAGAGAACCTCAGCTTTTAGCTGTAACAGAGAGAGGAAAGAGAGCTTACACATCCAGCTTCAAAGCACCAGTAACTGCTACTGAAAGCTAAATTGAAGATCTGGGTTTTGTGGGAGCTTGACCCCACTCATTCAAGCTGCTTCTGTTGTTCCAACTTTTAAAAAAAACCTCACAAGCTTTTTACTTTATTGGCTTTGAGTGGACCTCTTGATACCTCTGTCTCAACCTGTCTTCGTAATAAAAACAAGGTAAAAATACACGTCTTAAAATCATAGCATCGACACGAGAAGCCAGCTTTATGAGTTAATGAAGTTAAGGTGCTTGAAGAATAGCAATTGGTCAGAAATCTTTTTAATCCATTATAATTTTTTGTTTCACAACCAAGAGTTGCATCTTAATAAGGTAGAAAATTCTGCTTGCATTTTCTGCAAGGGCCTTAACATGAAAAGATGAATATATTCACCTTGTTGTCTTGCATTACCAACTAAACTGACATTTCAACATCCACATAACAGTCCAGATTGTCAGAATCTGCAGAACTGCAGATCAACCTCTTAAAATTTCCAATGATAGATTATTTGTAAGGTGAATTTAGATCAGATTGTCATTTTTAAAAAATTGACATTTTTATCCAATAAAATTGTTAGTTCATTGCTGTTGTCATTTTGATTTGACTGTAAGGAATAAGATGTTTTGTTTTATACCCTATTTGTTTGAAATTCAAAACTTCTCACATTTTTCATATTCTAGCTTAAAGTATCCACCATTAAACAAATGTAAGAAGTCACGTGATTAAAAGGTAAACTTAATTATTCACCACTGAGGTTATGATCTATGTACTAAGTTCAGAATAAAAGCATTGGACTTGGAAGCCTTGGTGAGTTATTGAAGTGCATCATGTGGATGGGAAACACTGTTGCCACTGTGCATTGGTAATAAGGCAATGAATCGTAAAGTTGGTGGATTGGGTGCCAATCAATTGGGCTTCTTTGTCCTGGATTGTGTCGGATTTCTTGAGTGTTTTTGGAGCTGGACTCATCCAGACAATTGGTGAATATTCAATCTCAGTCCTGATCTATACCTTGTAATTGATGGATAGAGAGTGGGAGACAGGAGGTGAGTTGCTTACTGCAGAATTCCTAATCTCTGACCTGATGCTGCAGCCATTGTGTTTATATGGCCAATTCAGTTCAGTTTCTCATGGATGGCAGTCCCAGATTTTAATAGTGCTGGATTCCATAATGGTAATGCCATTGAATATTAAGGGATGCAAATTAGGTTCTTACTTGTTGGAGATGGTCATTGTTTGGTCCCTTTGCTATTTTCCACTTATCAGCCCAATTCTGGATCTTGTCCAGGTCTTGCTGCATATGGATACAGACTGCTTAAGTATCAAAGGTGTCATAAACAGTGTCAAACATTGTGCAAACATTTGCAAACATGTCCACTTCAGACCTTATGTTGAAGGGAAAGTGATGAAGCAGCTGAGGATGGTTGTGCTGAGGACATTACCATTAGGAACTCCTGTAGTGATATCCTGGAGCTGAGTTGATTGAATTTCAAGCAACTATAATTATCCTTCTTTGTGCCAGGTATGACCCCAACTTGTGGAGTGTATCATTCTAACATAGTAAATTGACACACTCATCAAGGTTCTCTTGTCTGGAGTACTCACTACATGAATTTGTATCATAGTGTTTCTTTTCGATTTGCTAAGGTCCAGTGAATCTTACTTTCCATGTTTCCCCAAGGACAGTTAATGGCACAAACATATTGTGTCCCAAGACAAAATTGCATGCTTCATTAGTGTTATTTGCTTTAATTTTCTTTCCTAGTTGACAATCTTCAATTGCTTTTTGGTCAACGAACATACGTTGGTTAACTTTTTTCAGAAACTCAAAACATTTGGTGAAAGTGTTGTCTCTGCTCATAATTTATAATATTTTCTTTAAATATTGAAGATATCCTTTCAATTGATGTTCATGTATCAATTCAAAAGTATTCCATCCTGTGGACTCATTAGGGGCATTCCTGGAGGCAAACAATAACAAAGTCCTAATAAATAGGGTATTGCTGACAATTGGCTCTAAACATGGTCTTTAAAGTTTAATATGCTGATATTTTGTAAGTGTGCATAATCTGGAGATGCAAAATGCTTTGTTCCTAAAATATTAATTAATTCCTTTGAATATCTGTGACAAATTTTGGACCTTGATTGAATTTATTTTCCTAGGTAATCCATATTTTGTTAAGAAAAATGAACAGCGCTATTACAATTTTTGCCATAATTTCCCCTAAAGAAACTGCTTCAGAAAATACTGTTGGAACAAACCTAATTGTTAAGCTGTACTGCTTCCCACTTCTGGTTTTATGCAGGTGTCATATACAAATCGTTAAGATCTTGATAGGCATTTCTATACAGAAGAAAGTATATTATTAAACTAGAAAGACTACAGAAAAGATTTGCTAGGATGCTACCTGGACGATTTGAGTTATTAGGAGAGGTTGGATTGGCTGGGACTTTCTTTTCCTGGAGCATGGGAGACTGAGAGGTGACCTTATAGAGTTCTGTAAAATCATGAGAAGCATACATATGGCAGATAGCCAACAGTTTTTTTTCCATGGAAGGGGAGTATAAAACTGGAGGGTACCGGTTTAAGGTGAGATGGGAGAATTACAAAGGGATCCAGAGGGGCACAGTATGAGTACAATTTCATCATTTGGACAGGTACATGGATGGGATAGGTATGGAGGGATATGGACCAAATGCAAGCAAATGGGACTAGTTTAATTGTGAAAACTGGGTGGCATGGTCAAGTTGGGCTGAAGAGCCTGTTTCCATGCAGTAGACTCCTATGACTCTATTGAGGTTCTAGTCAAGAATAAAAAGCAATGATATATAAAGGGAACTGGGAACAAATAGGGACCCAGGTTCGAATCCAGCCTTGGGTGACTGTACGGAGTTTTCACATTCTCCCCATGTCTGCATGGGTTTCTTATTGGTGCTCTGCTTTCCACCCACTGTCCAAAGATGTGCAGGTTAGGTGAATTAGCCATGCTAAATTGCCCTTGTGTTCAGGGATGTGTATGTTAGAGGCATTAGTCAAGGGAAATATAGAGTAATAGTGTAGGGGAATGGCTCTGGGTGGGATATCATTCAGAGGGTCAGTGTGAACGTTTTGGGCCAAATGGCCTGTTTCCACACTGTAGCTATTCTGTTATTCTATGATAAAGAGTATAAGGGCATTCTTAAGAGAGAAATCAAGAAGACAAAGAGGGGATATGAGATAGCCTTGGCAGTTAAGATTAAAGACAATCCACAGACAATTCTACAAATACATTAAGACCAAAAGAGCAACTAGAAAGAGAGAGTAGGACCCCTTAAAATCAATGGGGTTGTCTTTGTGTTGAACCTCAGGAGATGGAAGAGATATTAAATGAATATTTCACGTCAGTTTTTACAGTGAATAAAGAAATGGAGGCAAGAGAACTCAGGGAAATAAATATTGATGTTCTGAATACAGTTCACATTACAGAAAAGGAAATGCTGGAGATTTCAGAAAACATAAAAGTGGATAAATCTCTGGGACCTGATCATTGTAAGAATCCCACGACATTGTGGGAAGTTAGAGACGAAATTGCGGGGCCCCTGACAGAAATATTTGTATCATCAATAACCAGGGGTGAAGTGCAGGACGACTAGAAGGTGGCTAATGTTATATCTTTATTTATGAAAGGCTATAAGGAGAAGCGTGGGAACTACAGACCCAAGAGTCTGACATTGGTGGTGGGTAAGTAGTTGGAGGTGATTCTGAAAGATAGGATTTACATGTATTTGGAAAGGCAAGGACTGATTAGAGATAGTGAGCATGGTTTTGTCTGAGGGAAGTCATGTTTCACAAACTTGAGATTTTTGAGGAAGTAACCAAAAAGATTGATGAGGGCAGGGCAGCAGGCGTTGTTTACTTAGACTTTAGTAAATCATTTGATAAGGATCCACATGGTAGATTAACCAGTAAAATTTGATCACACAGGATTCAGGGAGTGCTTGCCAGTTGGATACAAAATTGGCTTCACGGTAGGAGGCAAAAGGTGAGGGTGAAGGGTTGCTGTCAGACTGAAGGAGTGTGACCAGTGGCATTCCACAGGATCGGTACTAGCTCCACTTTTGTTTGTCATTTATATAAGTAGTTTGGATGAGAATATAGAAGGTATGGTTTGTTAGTTTGCAGATGACACCAAGATTGATGGTATAGTGGACAGTAAAGAAGGTTATCTAAGATTACAAAGAGATCTTCATCAATTGGGTGAATGGGCTGAGTTATGGAGTTTAATTTGAATAAATACAAGGTATTGCATTTTGGTAAAACAAGTAAGGGCAGGGACTTATACAATTAATGGAAGGGCTTGGGGCATGTTATAGAATAGAGAGACCTAGGAGTTCATGTACACAATTCATTTTGCATCACAGGTAGACAGGGTGATTAAGAAGGCACTTAGCATGCTTGCCTTCATTGGTCAGACCTTTGAGTTGGGATGTCATGTTGAGATTATAGAGAATGTTAGTGAGATCTTTCTGATTCTGGTCACTCTGTTACAGAAGGGGATTTATTAAACTGGAGATGGTTCAAAATAGATTTGCCAGGATGTTGCTAGGAATAGAGGGCTTGAGTAAGAAAAATAGGTTAGATAGGCTGGGATCTCTTTCATTAGAGTGTAGGAGGTTGAGAAGTGACTTTATAGAGATTTATAAAATAATGAGGGGCACAGATAAGGTGAATGGCAAAGGTCTTTTCTCTAAAGTGGGAAAGTTCAAACTAGGGCGCTTTTTTTTAAGAGTAAAAAGATTTTAAAAGGACATGACGGGCAACGTTTTACACCAAGAATGGTTAGGGTGTTGAATGAACAGCGGTGAAAATGATGGGTGCAGGTACAATTACAATATTTAAAAGACTCTTGGATAAGTACATGAATAGGAAAGGTTTGGAGGGGTATGGGGCAAGTGCAGGCAGGTGGGAACTAGTTTAGTTTGGAACATGGTCAGCATTGATGTCTTGATTAGATTCTCTACAGTATGGAAACAGGCCCTTCAGCCCAACAAGTCCACAACGACTCTCTGAAGAGTAATCCACCCAAACCCATTCCCTTACCCTATATTTAGCCCTGACTAATGCACTTAACACTATGGGCAATTTAGCATGGCCAATTCACCTGACCTGCACATCTTTGGATTGTGGGAGGAAACTGGAGCACCCGGAGGAAACCCACGCAGACACGGGGAGAACATGCAACTCCACATAAACAGTCACCCGAGGCTGGAATCAAACCCAGGTCCCTGGTGCTGTGAGGCAGCGGTGCTAACCACTGAGCCGCCGTGCTGCCCCCAAATGGACTAAATGGCCTGTTTCCATGCTGTATGATTCTAGTAGGTTCTGAGGGAACAAGCTCTACCTTCACCTATTCTGCAGTTTTAATACTCATTCCCTTTCCTGGTACACTCTTTTCTGAGGACTCCTTAGTTGTTTCTACTATTGTGATAGATCTCCCATTTAATTTACAGCAATTAGGATGCACAAATTAATTCCAGTTGAAGCATATTCTTTTCTTTATACCACATTTAGGTTCTAATTTTTCTCCTTTATTATTTTGACACACTTCAGTTTGTTCCCTAAAACAAATACCTTTTCCATCCCTAGATTTTCTACTACTCCAATTTCCTTAATGATAGCCTTATGACCATTTCCCAACACGTAGCTGTCGATGAGCATGGTCATTACTAGCTTTCAGAACTATTACAACTTGGAACTTTGATATTTGATGCTCATTCAAATAGGAACACTAATTCAGAAATCTGCCACTATCATGAATCTCTCATGTTCTCTTTGTTTATTCAAACATTCGGAGTCAAAACCACAAATCCTACAGCATTTCTTTTTCACTTACAAATCCTACAAGTGTCTGATAAGGTTTCTTTCTCATTGTCCTAAACTTGAATTGATAAAGCTTCAAAGTCAAGTTCATAAGTATTGGATACTACTCCTTAAAGAGTTTCATTGGCTGCAGACTGCTCTTCTGAATAGTGTATACATTTATAGCTGCACCTTTCAGGAGACCCTGTAATATTATGGTCCAAGCATTGCTAGGCCACGTCAACTTCACAGCTATCTTTTCAAATGAGATGAAAATCTTTCAGTGCCATCCTCTGTAAATTTAGACATTAAATGCCAATTTCAAGCGATCAAATGCCTCAGTAAAATTGGATTCATCTTTTGAATTGAGGTTCTTTTTTCTTTTTTCTAAGCTTTTCTTTTGTCAAGTCATGTTGTCTGATCTCCCTGTCTCTTTCAAGTTCAAGCTTTATGAATTCAATTTTGCTTCCCTTTTTTTCCCCTCTCTTCTCTTGCTATTTCAAGCCTTATCTGTATCTCTTTTGTTTCCGTTTGTTTCATTCTGTACCTTTTCTACTTCTCCTTTGGTTCTTTTTCTTCTCCTGTGCATTTCAGTTTGTTTTATTTTCTCCTGTATTTCTTCACTCATTTTCTTCTAACTTAGGACTTTTATTTCTAACTGATTTCAGATTGATTTCATCAAATTTCCTCAACTGATTTCATCAAGTTCAGGTTTCCCTCCTTTTACCTCGAAATGACATGTAACAACTTTGAGCATTCCATCCTGATTAAATCCTACTTTTATTTCTACCTCCAACTTACCTGTCAATTCTCTCAATTTAACTTTAGTTAAAGATTTTAAATAGTGCACTACTACATCTTCTATTTACAGAAACAATCAAAATTAATTTATAATTCTAATGCCTGTAATTTACTTCAGAACAACTGTCCTGTTTCTATGTCCATTACTTCCATTTGTACAACAATGAAGATTCACAGCTCCTTTTTAAATTCAAGGGATTTGGATATTGCAAAAAGACCCAACATTTTTAAAAATCATTTCAGATGGTAATCAGATCCCTAGTGGAATTAAGTTTGAAAGACCATAACTTTTATTTTTGTTTACAGCAGAAGTCAGCCATGAAGCATATTCACAAGAGGCTCCTAATATAACTAACAAACAAACATAAAAATGGATTAGACAAAAACATGCACTGTACACGAATTGTTAGAATAATCTGGTGACAAACATAAAAAAGGCATTCTTTTTACCCCAATAATATGCTTACATACACTTAAATCTTAGTGAACAGTCACTAGTATCTTAACGTTAAAGTTTCTTGCACCGTTGGCATACTGTAATAAGTTTCCTTCCGGAAAATCTTTGTGTATTCACTAGACAGCTTATTTTAGTAAATGTCTCTTCCAACATTCTTGAAATGAACTGCTAATTCACCTCAATAATTGCTTAACGGGCATTCCCCAAGTACATGTTCAGCAACATTGTAGCTGTTTATTCTTTCTGACATGTCCACAGCATCTGGAGCTTTCTTCTTGCTGACTTTTAACCTTTTCAGGACTTCTCCCCAACCCTGACTGCTGAAAGGTTGCTAATAACAGTATCTTTCTGTTATGGGGCTCTTCCCTCTGCATGAATGGCCTTTTCCTTTTTTCTGTCTCTGATCAACAAATCAACAAATATCTTAGCAATTATCTCCCCATTTGGCTTTTTTATAAATCATTTAGCTGAAACCATATTGTTTCTTGTAAATGTTGTTGTGAAATCAAAATGATATTCTGACCTTAAAAAAATTAGATCTTCAAAAAATTGAAAAACAAAAATCTATTATTCTTCCACATTCCAGCCTAAGTTATCCAGTAATAATTCTTTATTATAAACCTTCACAGTGGTGTTTTTTTTTCCAAATAGTAATAATAGGGAATACAGCTCCACTCTCTTTAACTCAAGAAAACACTAAAATTGGCTGTCCTTCATTTTTGATCTGGCTAACTAACTTTAATTGATCTGTGATAGCCACATGCTAATTGTTACAACTGACCAAGAATGGATCAAAAATATCGAGGGAATCCAAAACACACAATATGGACCACATTCAGGTTTAGGCTGATAAGGAGCAAGTAATATTTTTGTTACAAAAAGACAAGGTTAAAAATCATACAACACCATGTTAAAGCTAGATACCTGACAAAGGAGTAGTGCTCTGAAAGCTTGTACTTCCAAATAAACCTGTTGGACTATGACCTGGTGTTGAATGATTTTTAACTTTGTCCATCCCAGTCCAACACTGGCATCTCCACATCACAAAAACGACAGGCAATGGCCTTTTCTGACAGGAGGGAATCTAACCATCTTCCCTTGACATTTAAGGGCATTACCATTATTGAATTCCCCAGTATCAACATTCTAGGGCATCGCTATTAACCCAGAAACTTCACTGGATCAGTTATATAAATGCTGTAGCTACAAGAATAGGTCAGAGGTTGGGAATACTTGAGTGAGTAACTCACCTCCCAACTCCTCAAAGCCTATCCATTATTAAAAAGGTACCAAGTGAGGAGCGTGATGGAGTACTCTTCACTTGTCTGGATGAGTGAAGCTCGAACTACACTCAGGAAGCTGGTTCCTGATCCATTGAGACAGCAGCTTACCAAGGCTTCTCCTCCTTCATCTGCAAATTCATGAGCCCTTCAATGTCACTGTGTCAAAATCATAGAACTTCCTACCTGGCATCACTTTGGATATACCGACATTGCATGGACAACAGCACACAAGGACAATTAGGTGATGGTCAGTTTCAGCGAGGGCAAATTCAGAGACAAATGGCCTAATGCTGCTCCTAATTGATACATTCATATGAAAGAATTAAAAAACCCCCAAGGAAAATTTCTATTAGAGCATTTCATAGGTAAAGAAAACCCATGAACTAAGTGGGGAAAAGTATGTAAGTCTGATTGAATTAAAGGAAATGTAGCATTTTCATGTCTAAGATCTTTTCCAGGCATGTATAATTTACTGTTACATTGCAGATAAAGGCATGCATGCATAAGAGTCCATGCAAGCAGATTTTAATGTATAATAATGTTTGTATCAGGTAACCATTTGTCTCACAATATCCCCAGGCCTTCTTTTCAACTTAATACATGTTATGGCTTGCAAACACTGCACCTACAGTAAGAAACCTTGTGGTAGTAATTATAATAAAACTCAGGATGATTCTGAGGACAAAGGTAGATTATCTGTGTCTCATTTTTGAGCACTGCAGGGTATCTTTAAATAATCGGTAAATTCTCCAAGAATCCAATCAAGAAAAAAATGATAAATTTAATGAACAGAAATAGAAAATTAATAAAGGCCTTTGTTTTGTGTTTACTAAAAACTTTTATTGTTTTGTCCCCTTTTCATACATACAATAAGCAGGATCCAATAAGGGTTCAGGAGCTTTATACAAATTCCTTTGCCACCTAATGAGCTCAAAAGTACTTAATGGTGTTGTTGGGAAAGTATTTTAGTTGAAGTACTTGAAATTGTCATATTTTCCATGGTAGTTTATGTTTTTGCATTGAAAATAGTGTAAAGGATATTCACCAGAATTATATGAAGGTCAAGGAATCTCAGTAATGTGGAGAAACTGAAAAAGATGGAATTGCTGTCCTTAGACCAGAGAAGGTTAAGGGGAGAATTAACATTTAAATATTGTGCAGGGATTTAAGGAGGCAGTGCTATAGTGGGGATTTCACTGACATGGTAAACAAGAACCCCAAGGTAATATTCTGAAGAAATGAATTTGAATATCACCATGGCAAATGGTGAAATTTGATTTCAGTAGAAAACAAATCTGTAAGTAAAAGCTATCCTAATGGCTACCGTGTAATCATTGTTGATTGTCTTAAAATGTATCTAGTTCACTAATTTGCTTTAAGGAAGAAAATCCGTCATCCTTACCTTGTCTAGATAACATGTGACTCCAGACCCACAGCAGTGTGGTTGACTCTTGACTGCCCTCTGGGCAATTAGGGATGGAAATGATGGGCAGGAAATGTTGGCCTGGTTATTGACACTCTCATTCCATTGATGTGTTTAAAAAAAGGGGAAAAACTGTTTCCACTGGCAAGTGTGTTATCAAGCAAAATAGATTGTTTTAATATAATTGACAAAAGAATCTGAGGGGAGATGAGATTTTTTTTGTGTAGAAAGTTGCTCTGGTCTGTTGCAGGGTTTTAAGGAGGCTGGTCTAAGGACAGCAAATCCATCTTTTTTGGTTTCTCCACATAACTGAGGTTCCTTGACCTCCATATAATTCTGGTGAATATCCTTTACACTATTTTCAATGCAAAAACATAAACTACCATGGAAAATATGACAATTTCAAGTACTTCAACTAAAATACTTTCCCAACAACACCATTAAGTACTTTTGAGCTCATTAGGTGGCAAAGGAATTTGTATAAAGCTCCTGAACCCTTATTGGATCCTCCTTATTGTATGTATGAAAAGAGGACAAAATAATAATGCACTGTCTGAAAAGGCAGAAGAAGCAGATTCAACTGTAATTTTGAATAGGAAATTGAATATATACTTGAGAAAGAAAAACTTCCAGGGATATCGGGTAGGAATGGCAGAATGGGTCTAATTGGAGAACTCTTTGAAAGAACTGGCAAAGGTATGATGAGTCAACTAGCCTCCCTCTGTTCTATGAAATGCTATGACTTGAAACTAAATAAAAGACATTAAAAACAAGATATTTGGGCTTTGGCAGAAATTAGAAGGAATGTGTGAGAATTGAACAAGACTGAATAGATGATGAATGTTGTTTACATTGACATGAGAGATGTGAAGCTGCTTTGGATAATACTGGTTAACTCTAAGCAGCAACTATTGACTCAGAGGTGGTTTTCACTGAGCATCATGTCAACATGATTAACTATGATGCCATTTATGAGTCAAATCTTTGTAGATGCTACAACAAAGAAGGCCTGCCTGATTATGATAAGTATTTTAATAAGCCATCTTTTCAAATATCTTTCCATGGTTTTGTAATATGAAAGCAAAGATTTCTTTTGTTCAGAATATTGTTTTAATGGGGTAATACTTTTAAATCATTCTTGTGTTTCCTCTGAAATCTCTAAGGATCAGTGAGTTGTATACTGCATGTGTTTAAGGTTTTATATGTACATTTTGTTCCAAGAAAAATTAAGTCATGGACATTCATGCTTAGCAATATCAAAGACTTTCTTTGGAATATGTACAACATATAAATATTAAAACTGCAATTGTTATTTTTAAAAAAACACATGCCTTTATCGTGCTAGTAAGCTGCTAGAAAAAGATAGAATGTAGTCAATGCAAAATTAGTGTTTCCTATCCCTTTAGTCACTACATAACTTTGCCTCAATGGCATCACTTGTCTCAACTCCTTATTAGTCTATCTCTGATGCTCTCATTTGTCCCCTTGTTACCACCTTGGCTCAATCACTTCAACGCTTTTCATATTGGCTACCTCACTCACCCTCTAAAGCTATGCTGCACTAACCCATCCAAACTGGTTTTTACTCCCTCCCTTAGAGGCCTCTCTTCTAAAATCCTTGTCTTCGTCTTTTAAATCTCACTCTGCCCCCACTTACCCAAGACAACAGCCAATCCCAATATCCGACAAGCTCTTTGTTTCACTGACACACAACCCTCCTTTGTCTTATGGCCATTTACAGAATCATAGAATTCCTACAGCAGGGCATTTGGTCCATTGAGTCCGCACTGACGCTCCGAAGAGCATCCTACACAGACCCACCCCCATGGCTAACCCACACATCCCTGTGACACTACGGGTAATTAGTCAAGGCTAATCCACCTAACCTGTGCATTTTTAGACTGTGAGAGGAAGTCAGAGCATCCGGTGGAAACCCATGCAGACAGGGGGAGACTGTGCAAACTCCACACAGTCACCTAAGGCTAGAATTGGACCCGGGTCCGAATACTGTAAGGCAGCAGTGCTAACCAATAAGCCACCATGATCATATCTTTGGCTGCCTAGGTCACAATCTTTGAAATTCCACCTCTAAAGTTTTTTTCCCACCCACCCAACTTCTTTAGTAGCTTTTTGAAAGCAATTATTATCATCAAACATTTGATTGCTGCTCATATTTGACCATTTCAATGTTGGAACTTACTTTTGTTACACTTCAATTTAAAATATTGTCATTCATAAGACAAGGGCGTGGTTGGCAAGATCAGCATTTATTGACTGTTCCTGGTTCCTCTTGAGAAGGTGCTAAGCTACTTTCTTGAGCCGCTGCAGTCCATATGATGCAAGTGCTCTCATGTTTGTTCTAAGAAGAGAGTTCCAAACCTTTGAGCCAGCAGAAGCAACCAAACCAGGATTGTATGTGAGGGGGAGGAGAACGCGGAGGTGGTGGTGTTCTCCCTTGCCTGTTATCCTCATTAATGTACACTACTAACAGCAAGGGACCCAACTTTGAACCATTGGTTTACCATCTTTATGTCCAAGGGAAGGTCATTGGTGAAGCAGCTAAAGATAGTTGGACCTAGGAACCACTGTAGTGACATCCTTGGCCTGAGATGGTGATCCTTCAACAACCACAACCATTTTCCTGCACACTAGCTATGATGCCCTGAATAGCTATTGTTACCCTGACAGAATTGATTTAAGTTTTGCTAAAGTTACTTGATT
The DNA here is from genome assembly GCF_047496795.1 of Chiloscyllium punctatum. Lineage (NCBI taxonomy): Eukaryota > Metazoa > Chordata > Chondrichthyes > Orectolobiformes > Hemiscylliidae > Chiloscyllium > Chiloscyllium punctatum. The sequence goes on from NC_092744.1 coordinate 46,044,984, forward strand.
TTACACTAGGTTTTGAGAAAGGTGAAAAGCTGCCTTGATGTCAACAGTAGCTACCCTCCTCTTGCATTCAGCTCTTCTGTCCGTACTTGGAATAAAGCTGTAATAAGTACAGGAGCCAAGTTATCTTCAGATAACACAAGCTGAGCATAGGTGATAAGGTTCTTGGAAATAAATCATGTTTGATTGCACTGTTTGAGGCACTTTCCATCATTTTGCGAATGATTGAGAATAGATTGATTGAGCAATAATTGATCAGATTGGAATTGTCCTGCCTTTTGTGTAGAACATAAATAAGCAATATTTCCACATTGTTAGGTGGATACAAGTATTATAACTGTATTAGAATAGTTTGGCTATGGGTGCAGGTAGTTATGGAGTACAAAACTCCATTAGTTTTGCCAAAATATTGTCAGTGCCCATTTATGTTACTCTTCCTAATGCATTACACTGGTCCTGATTAGTATGTGAAGTGAATCAGATTGGGTACAGATTAGCATCTGTGATGCTAGCAGCTAGAGGAGAATGCCAAAATGTATCATGGATTCAACAATTCTGGCTGAAGTTGGCATTGCCTTTTGTTCTGATATGCTGGACCATTCTTCGGGGTGTTCTTTGTGCCTCCTCGGGTAAATTGTTTAATTGTCCATCACCACTCACAACTAGGTCTGGCAGGTCTGGAACTCTGTAATTTTGTTGTAGAATAATGTAGTTTTGTCTGTTGTATATGACTTCCACTATTAAGCATGTGTATAGTTCCTTTTAATAGCTTCATCAGTTTAACAGTTCTTAGTTCTACTCATTTTGGCGTATTCTCCAGCGGATCATATTGATTCAGAGTTAGGACAGGACTTACGGTTGGCCATGAAGCTGCAGATTGTGGTGGAATCGATTCTGTTGCTGCTGATGGTCCACACAAGGATGCTCAGTTTTGAGGGGTAGAATTAGTTCTGAATCTATCACATTTACCACAGCATAGTGCCGCACAACACATAGTGCTGCACAGGTGAAGGGGCAGCCAGCTCAGGGAGAGATCACATGCACAGAGGCCCCTCGGATTCAGGAAGATCACAGATAGCCCAGAATGTTTCACCACTGATTCCAATTCCTCAGGATGAGCGAGATGAACAGTTGGTGCAGGTTCCGTATAATCTGGGACACTGAGACTGCAATATACTGGATACTGGAGTGGGACCTGAGGGCTGCAGGAGTGGGAGGCTGACAGCTGCTTTGAATGTCAATGAGTTTCTGTTCACTTCAGAGAGTGATGGGTAACCTGCGTGGGATCTCACTGCTGCGTGCACCCATAAACATGACAGGAAAGTGGCCAATGCCTTCTGTGCAAGGTCATTCTGATTCATTTTGTTCCCCATTAATGAGGTCAGTTGGAGCTTGGGCAGTAAGATTTGGGAACATAGCTGGTTTTCTGAAGTGCAGGGTCTCATCGACTGTACACATGTGGCACTGAGAAGGCTATATCACAACACTGCAGAATTAAGCAATAAGAAAAGTTTTGCTAAATTAATATTCAGGCGAGCTGCATTCGAGCATTCACATGCTGGTTACTGGGAAGAAGAAGGGTTACCCAATGCAACCATTGCGAATAACATGATTGTGTAACCCCTTCCCCCCATCCCCGACTGATGTGGAGTACAGGTGCAATGCTGAGGCCATGGTGGGGCTGACAAGAGCACTGCTCAAGGTGAACATTCTGCTGCTTGGTTCAGTCTGTGAGGAGGGCTGGTATTGTCCAGACAGAGTGTGTCTCATTATCCTGGTGTGCTGTTCTCTGCACAACTGGAGCAGGCAACAAGGTGATCTGATTGAGTCTGACTCTCTGGGGGAGCAGAAGCAGTATTCCAAGGAGGAGAACAAGGACAATGGGGATGAGGAAGCTCTCCTTGATCACGGCATAGCTCAGCTGCATTGTGCACTACAAGCCGGACTGGACATGATTGACACTCATTTCCTGTTGATGAGATGGGTGCAGCAGACCATTTTCGAATGCAGAATAGCAGTTTCCATTGTCCACTTCCTTACCAATATGTGATATTCCCTACTGGATAGTAACAGGATGTGGGTGTCCAGTGTTATTGGGAACAGAGCTATGGAGACTTAGAGAGGTTGTTAAGACAGGGTGCAGACTCACATATCCATAATATTGTTTTTGCTCCCTGTAAAGGATGGTTGGCAACTCTTTACTTAAGGGAAATATGACTGCATACAATCAAACAAGTTCTTCTGTGTTTCACATCACATAGGGTATCCTCCAAGAGAGTACTGGCTATGCAATAACGAAATAGGTACATTCACTTGGAAATTAGATGTTGGGATCACAGCCTTAATTGTGTATCATCACCATGGAGGCACTGAGCAAATGATATTAGTTCAGACAATGCATTTGGTGAATCAGGAATGCTGTTCCTAAATGTTGCTCTGTGTACAAGGAAGATTGGAGAAATGACTATTGCAGAGGACGCCTAGGAATTGCATTAAATTATGGAGCACATTTTATTAATCAACATCTCTGGAGTGAGATACAGTTAGAATATGTGTTATTTGAAGGGGGGGGCTAATATGTGACACTGTTTTCCTCAATTCTCTGTTCTTCCTTCTAATGAAAATCAATGTGGAAATGACTTGGAGATGCCGGTGTTGGACTGGGGTGTACAAAGTTAAAAATCACACAACACCAGGTTATAGTCCAACCGGTTTAATTGGAAGCACTAGCCGCTCCTTCATCAGGTGGTTGTGGTCGACACAATTGTAAGACGCAGAATTTATAGTAAAAGTTTACAGTGTGATGTAACTGAAATTATACACTGAAAAATACCTTGATCGTTTGTTGAGTCTTTCATCTGTTGGAATACCATGAGAGTTTCACTTCTTTCATATGTAAATCTCAAAACTTTTTCTTAAAGGTTACATTCTCAGGTTAACTGTAACAATTGGTGTTAGCCAGACAATATGTTGAAGGTGTTAGCCCCCTGTGTTCTCTGTCTGTGCCATAATGTTCAGACTGATTCTAATCTAAAAAGTGAGTTAACAGAGTCTTACATGAATTCATGCAGTTTTTGAGCAAAGTACAATGTAACTCTGCAAGTACAAATTCACCCCACAAATGTATATATATATGTGTGCATGTGGGTTTGTGTGTGCGTGTGTGTGCATGTCTGTCTGGGGTGAGGGAGGTTGTGAGTGTGAGAGAGAGTGTATATATGTGTGTATGTGAGTGTAGAGTGTCTAAGTCTGTGAGGGGGTGCGTGTGTGAGTGTGGGAGTGTGTGTGTGTGAGTTTCTGTGTGCGTGTCAGTGTATACGTGTATCCGTGTGTATGTGTGTGTATAGGAGTGCCTGTGTGTATGTGTGTGTAGGAGTGTCTGTGTGTATTTATAGTGTATAGTGCAATGTGGAAATGTTTTATCTGCACCTGAGAAACATTTAGTACTGCAGGGTTTGAGGTAGAGAAGCAGGGCTGCAAGTGGGATACCAAAACCTCCTAGTGATTCCACACTGAAGCATTCAAAAGGAATTCCAAGGTTGGGTAGGCAGAATGCCAAAACATTCTTCCAGCTGCAATAATCACCTCCCAAAATCTCCATATTTTCACCTTTCTCAGCTAACCCTGTCAGCAGTTCCAACTTATATCTCTGAAGCTGTTTAACTCGAATCAATTGCAAATAAAAAAGATAAAATATGGGCTTATGGCAGCACTGGCCAACTTTACCATACGGTAAAATAAGTTAGCTGGTGACTCAATGGGCAGATTGAAGGAAGCTTCAGACATCACTGCTAGATGTTGCGTGAAGATTGCTAGAAATTACATTGATCCTAAGTTAATGGTCATAAGACCATGAAGATTTAAGAGCAGAAGATGGCTTTTCCGCCGTTAACTCAGCTCTACCATTCAACTGAATCATTGTTGATCCAAAAAACCTTAAAAGTGTGCTTCTGAAAAAGCACATCTGGTCAGGCAGCATCCAAGGCGCAGGAGAATCAATGATTAGATTACTTACAGTGTGGAAACAGGCCCTTCGGCCCAACAAGTCCACACCGGCCGGCGAAGCGTAACCCACCCATACCCCTACATCTACATCTACCCCTTACCTAACACTACGGGCAATTTAGCATGGCCAATTCACCTGGCCTGCACATCTTTGGACTGTGGGAGGAAACCGGAGCACCCGGAGGAAACCCACGCAGACACGGGGAGAACGTGCAAACTCCACACAGTCAGTCGCCTGAGGCGGGAATTGAACCCGGGTCTCCAGCGCTGCGAGGCAGCAGTGCTAACCACTGTGCCACCGTGCCGCCCACATCAGGAGAATAATCCTGATGAAGAGCTTATGCTCGAAACGTCAACTCTCCTGCTCCTTGGATGCTGTCTGACCGACTTTGCTTTTCCAGCACCACACTCTTCGACTCTGATCTCCAGCATCTGCAGTCCTCACTTTCTCCAATAATCCTTAACTCTACTTTCCTATCTTTTCCCCGTAGTCCTGGATTCCCTTACTGATTAAAAATCTGTCTGTCTATCTCAGCCTTGAATATACTTAACGACTCAACAGAAATGGCCCTCTGTGGTAAAGATTTCCACAGATACACTACCTTCTGAAAGAAGAAATTCCTATTCAACATTGTCTTAAATGGGCAATCCCTTGGAGATTATGCCCTCTGATCCTAGATTCCCCCTCAATGAGAAACAACTTTTCATTAGGCGTCTTTGTCAAGTGCCCTTAGAATTCTGTGTCTTATGATCTTATATTCCACAACCACCTGATGAAGGAGCAGCTTTCTGAAAGCTAATGCTTCCAAATAAACTTATTGGACTATAACCTGGTATTGTGTGATTTTTAACTTTGTATTCCCCAGTCGAACACCAGCATCTCCAAATCATCCTGAGAATCTTGTGTTTAATAAGGTTGCCTGTCAGTTTTCTAAACTTCAGTGATTACAGGCTGAACCTACTCAACCTCTCCTTGTAAGATGGTCCCTCCATATCAGCCTAGTGAACCTTCTCCTGATTGCCCCAATGCACCAATGTCTGAATTCCTTAGAAAAGCATTCCAGCTATGGTCTGACTTGTGCCTTGTGTAGTTTTAGTGAAATCTTTCTACTTTTACACTCCATTGCTTTTTGATAAAAAGGTCAACCGTCCATTTGTCCTTATTAATCACTGAACATGGATGCTAGCTTTTGTGGTTTATAGATGAGAACTCCCCAACTGTTTTGTTCTGCAGCTTTCTGCAGTCTTTCTCCATTTAAATAATATTGTTTCTGCCACAGTGCATAACCTCACACTTTCCCTCATTATATCCCATCTGCCAAGTTTTTGCCCACTCGCTTAGCAGTACGCCATGAACTGAAACCCAATGAACTGCCCACACCAATTTTACAGCCATGCATCTAACTCCTTAATTTTATTTACACTATCCCAATTTACCCTTGCCTCAGATAGTAATCTAGAGATTATTACCTTGGATGTTTTGATAGTTAATTCAGCTCCTAACTGTTCAAAATCTTCCAACAGAATTTCCTTTCTAGTCCTATCAATGTAGTTGGCACCTACGTGGATAACAACAACTCGATCCCTTCTAGCACTCTCCAATTTTTTTTCCCTAGCCTCATAGAGATGTCCTCTGGCCTGGTGTTGAGCCAACAACACAATCTTTGGAACCCCCCCCCCCCCCCCCCCCCACTCACAGCTGCAAGGAACAGTAACTACCTCCTAATTATATTGTCCCTTGCCCAACCACATTCCTATTTCATTCCCCATTCCCTATATCATGGTGCTGTGGTCATTCTGCCCATCATCTGCAGTCCCCATTCTCACTCGCACATCTTGCGAGAACCTTGTAACTGTTGGACATTTGTAAATGGGCTGATGCTCTTCAATTTTAACCCTGGGGCCTCAGACCTGCTTTTACTACTGCCACACCACTCTATCCCTGATCACAGCCCAATTTTGAATTGCTTCATCTGAGAGGTGTGGAGAAAAGTGTTCAGCTAACTTTCCATTCCCTAATGTAGCAATTTACTGCCCCTTAAGATGATTCCCTTTGGTTTACAAAGAACATGCCAGATTAGGGTCATTCTGTTTAAACTGGCTAGAACCAATCTGCTTATAACCTACATTTAATCGTGTGAAATAAAAAGCAACACCACATTTTTTACATAAATAGTGACTGTGTTTCAACAGGAACCTCACTAGAGTTCCAATACGCAAGTTAGATACTCACAGTTCCCACACAGTCTCAAGAATCCTTGCCAAAATGGATGTCAATTGTTGGTTATGTCATGTAAAATTGTCTTTTGGGAATTTGTGTAACTGTAACACTTTGGATTATTATCAGAGGGAAAAGAATGTTCTGTTTATCATAGCTGCACTGCATTTTAATTGTACATTATCATTCAATAGAAGATTTTCATCGAACAATGCATACTGATAAAAGATGATATTACTCCTGAGCAGTTCAGTGGAAAAATAATTTAATGGCATTTTTACAATTCAATCCTATGCAATTCTTTCTTGCAGGTATATGTAAAGAAAAAAACATTTCACATCTACCTGAAGTACAACTGAATTAAAGAATCCAAAACATTATGACAGGTTTGCTAATTCTCTGCAAGTAAGCAGTTGATCAGGAAAGTTGAGAGTTCACAGATGGAGACAGAATGGCTGCATGGTTAGGAATTTAGCACAGTTCCAACAGTCATTTGGAACAGTTACAAAGTGCCAATTTTTGTGCTGGAAACCTTTTAAACAGCATACTTTTAGTGTATGTTCTGGGGATTGTCAGTGTTAGACACATCAAACAGCAAAACACTTCAGAGTGTCTTAATTCATAGACAAATCCAACTTCTCTTTATCAGTGTTTGTACCTTCTTTTCAATTCAGATGAGACAAATAGGTTTCTATTCATTTCAAGAAAGTGCAGTATGCTGACGAGTTGCACTTTCAAGGCAGGACACTCTCAGGACTTATTGGGCTTATAACATTCGTAGTAACCCTGAGCTCATAATCTGTTGTACAAAAACAGAAGACTGCAATGATAAATATGCCACATTGCACTGATGGATAACCAGGCCATCCAGGTCACATCTTTAGGTTTTGCTCAGCCTGTGGGTGGCTTTGCACACTGATAAACAAATGAAACCTTAACCCTCTAAAAACAATCTATCCTTTGCGGTAGTGTTTTTTTTCCCATACTCACTATTTAAGCAGGAAAATTTATATTGACAGAAAATACCAGCCTTACCCCAAACTCTTACAATCTTCTCCTCCCCTGTATTTTATATCTATGCTAAAAGAGTATGAGAATAAAAAAACAAGCATCCAGCTCTTTTCAGAGTAAATACAGCAAATATTTCAATGTGTCCATGCAAGAATATGATTACAAAAGAGGAGTGGAAGTTCAGTACAGTCAGTTCTTCTATAACGCGATAGTTGCGTTCTCGTGCAACCATGCGTGTTAGAAAAGTCATGCTTTAGAAATTGCGCTTAAAGTGTTGGCACTGTAATCTCATTACAGCCAACACACATTTTAAAATTTTACACTTTTGAAATGGCACCCACAATTCAATCATGTCACAGCAAATTAGTGTTAACGAAATGCGCATTATAACAGAACAATCTGTATCATAATGATGAAATATTGAGGTTATACAAACGGTATCACATTGTCATAAGAGAAGCAAACAGTATGTTCAAATGTACTGCTGGGTTGTGAGTGTGGTGCTGGTAAAACACAGCGGGTCAGGCAGCATCCAAGGAGCAGGTGAATCGACATTTCAAGCAGAAGAGCTTATGCCTGAAATATTGACTCTTGTGTTCCTCAGATGCTGCCTGACCTGCTGTGCTTTTCCAGCACCACACTCTCAACTCTGATCTCCAGCATCCTAAATCTATTGCTGGGTCAATATAATGCGAAACTTAAGGCCGTAAGAAATAGGAACAGAAGTAGGCCATTCAGTCCCTCAAGGAGAAAGTGAGGACTGCAGATGGTGGAGATGAGAGCTGAAAATGTGTTGCTGGAAAAGCGCAGCAGGTCAGGCAGCATCCAAGGGGCAGGAGAATCGACGTTTCAGGCATGAGCCCTTCTTCAGGAATCGTGATTGCTGAAGATTCCTGGTGATTCCTGATGATTCCTGAAGAAAGGCTCATGCCTGAAACGTCGATTCTCCTGCTCCTTGGATGCTGCCTGACCTGCTGTGCTTTTCCAGCATTCAGTCCCTCAAGCCTACTTTGCCATTCAAAGGGATCATGGCTGATCCCACATGTCCCTGCCCTTTTCCCACAACCATTGATTCCTCTATTGATCACGAATCAATCAATCTGTCAATCAGTCTGTCAGTCTATCTATCTATCTATCTATCTATCTCTTGTGTTTAAATATACATAAGGAGTTTGCCCCACCCTCATAAAATACGCACTGAAAATCTCTGCATTTTTGAAAATTCTTCTGGATAACCAAAATGATCTTCTTCCTTTCATATGTTCATATGCTTAAATAGAATTGTTGCTTTCTTGCCTCATGCAAACTTGAAAATGATTGCTGTTCACCACAACAGTTCGATCTTCAAGGCTCAGTCACTGGTATTGCTTCAAATGTCAGGTGACACATGAGTAATTTACTTTACCGCATATTAGAAATGGAAATTAGCATTTGGGATGAGAAGCTGGTGCACTAATTTGAAACCAAAGAACAAGGTAATGGGTAAAGTAACTAAAGATTATGTCAGCACCAGAATCATGGTTTCTTGGATAACCAGGGAATACTACTGCTCTCAAAATAAACCAGGTGAGATAAGGAATGACCATATGGCAAATAGGAGAGGTCTACTTCCTATTCAACTAAGGAATAAGAATGGTCATATGGGAAACAGACGTCTCCTGCTTTACCCGAAGAAAATGACATCAAATTAAACTAAACTCCAGTCATGACAGACCCAAATTCAGAGAGTGTAGCTCAAGTATGTGATACCTTGTCTTTAAGAGAATTCAGTTTTAAGTACTATATGTGCTATGTGGGTACAATGTTGTACATCTGCTGGCTAGGTAATGTGCTGTCATTTGCAAGCACATCCAAAGGATTCAGGTGGTTTGCAGAAGTGTTGACTTCATGACTTATAAATGTTTTAGTGTCTTAAATAAAGTAATCCAGGGAGATAATCAATCCCTAATAATGGATTGATTATTAAGTCATTATCAATAAAATGACATGGTAAACCATGCTGGAAAGCTTCATGCAGGTGAGGTATATCATGCACCAGCGAGCAGGTTAATCCATAAGTAAGACACATGGTCAACAGTCCTGCATTTTGCTGAAATGTATGAGAAACCCTCAATGGCCTTGTTCATTACATCGTCAGAGAATATTGAAAACACAGTTTGCTGGTAAACAAACAAATCCTCATTGAGAGGTCAGTTTAATTACCTTAGAAAGTGATCAGGGTGTATGTCAGATGGTAGCATGAAAGAAAAGACCAAGTGAATATTGTCAGAATGTCCACAAAATGTTCTCATTCAGTTGGAGCACAGCAGATCTTCCAACAGAATTTAAAATGTTTGCAGAAGCATGATTTCTAGATTCAGTTGTGTCTCGTGCAGAAACAAAAACAAGCTACTAAGGTTCACTTGTTAATTGGGAACAATGGACTGCACAAACTTAATATTAGGATTAACAGAGCTAAAAGATTCTGAAAAAGATGACATTATAAGACTAACTTCCATGTTCATCAATTAGAATTCATACCGTTTAAACAGAAGCCTATGGAATTTATGGTTCTGTTCATGAGCGGTTGCAAAGCAAAGAGTTCATTATAAATTTCAAAAGGGGAGATATCAAAATGAATTGTTGTGTCAGTGGTAGCATCCATCCCCATGACAGCTTTCCAGAAAACTTTGCTGGACAAAGTGAAAACATAGCATTGAATAATTACCAAGGACGGACATAAATATGAAGTGAGCCACACACGTTGATGGAGTTTACAAGTTCTAAGTGCAAATTTCACATTTGACACAATAATTGGCACAATGGTTAGCACTGCTGCCTCACAGCACCAGAGACCTGGGTTCAATTCCGACCTCAGGTGACTGACTGTGTGGAGTTTGCACATTCTCCCCGTGTCTGTATGGGTTTCCTCCGGGTGCTCTGGTTTCTTCCCACAGTCCAAAAATGTGCAGGTTAGGTGAATTGGCCATGCTAAAGTGCCTATAGTTTTGGTGAAGGGGTAAATGTAAAGGAATGGGTCTTGGTGGGTTGCGCTTCGGCGGGTCGGTGTGGACTTGTTGGGCCAAAGGGCCTGTTTCCACACTGTAAGTAAATAATTTATGTGGATGTACCTACTAGAGAAGGTGCAAAACTTGACCTACTCTTGAGAAATAAGGCAGGTGTCAGTGGGGAAGCACTTTGTCGCCAGCGACCATAATTCTAGCACGGTGGCACAGTGATTAGCATTGCTGCCTCACATCGCCAGAGATCCGGGTTCAATTCCCGCCTCAGGCGACTCTCTGTGTGGAGTTTGCACATTCTCCCTGTGTCTGTGTGGGTTTCCTCCAGGTGCTCCGGTTTCCTCCCACAATCCAAAAACGTGCAGGTTAGATTAATTGGCCACGCTAAATTGCCTGTAGTGTTAGGTGAAGGGGTAAATGTAGGGGAATGGGTCTGGGTGGGTTGCGCTTCAGCAGGTCAGTGTGGACTTATTGGGCTGAAGGGCCTGTTTCCACACTGTAAGTAATCTAATCTAAACTAAAATTGGAGCACCTAACCACAGTGAGACATGTGGAAATAGTGGCTTTCTCAATGCACTGAAAAAACACTCCATTTTGAAGCAGTTTTATAGAGCATGACACAAGAAGAATCAGTGGTACAGCTACAAAAGGGCTGGGCACAGGACAAATGATTATACATAAGGAGTACTTTCAAGACCATCTATATCCCATCAGAGGAATGTGAATGAAGTGGTAAACAATCCAGAATCTGGCGATACACATGAGAAGACACACAGTGATGAACACATGTTTCATACTGTAATTCCCATGGAAAACACCAATCTCAACAAACTGTTCAAAGTTAAATACAGTACCTATGCAAATTAAACAAAAATGTGCCCACAGGCATTGGAATCCATGATAGAGCCTATGAATATAGAACATTCAACATTTCAATTCCACGTATAGCACCAATAGTGCTACTGTGCAAATACGATGTGATCATCTCGGCATTGCAAAGATCTATATCGTAGACATTGCTGAATCAGCAATAGCAGGCACACAGCATACCTCAACCTACTCGTCACTATCCATTGAATCAATCCGACATTAGAGACACAACAGAAACTGCAGCATATTACTCAAGAAACTCTTGAGGAACTGAATACGAAAGATGAATAGAACATTTCACTTCTGCTGAGTTAGTGGAGCTAAAATCTCAGCTGTCTGAGATTGAAAGAAATGCAAGTTCAAGAGGAAAAGGCTAATCACTTAGCTCAGGATAAATCCAAACTTGAGAATATCATCTGTGAGATGAGCTATTTAGGGACTACTTCTGCTTCACTCACAAGGATGAATGAAGAAATAGAAAAAAATAGGGAGCAGAATGAAGCACAAACTCGATATCATCAATCCAATGAAAATTGGATGTATTACAGGGTTACAGGAAGATCTGAACCAACTCCCACATAAAAATATTTAGTATAAGAGTGACAGAAACATTAGCTTGAGCACAAAAGTGATGCCAGATAAAATGACAGACCTGTAAAAACAGGTGAAAATGCACAGCACACACAAGATGGTGCAAATCACTCATGTGGCAGGACTTTCAGAAATAAATGCCAGCAATGATGCACTAATGAAAGAATGCAAGTAGGATTTAGAGAAAACCAAACAATGCCTGGAACAGCAAATAGAAAGAGCCCAGACTTCAAAGAAAACAAAGCTGAAGAGATTAGAAATTTATTACAATGGAATAGGAATGAGAAAACATACTGGACTAAGAGAAGACTAAAATTTTGACATAATTAAAATAATCCAGGGTGTAAGATCAAAAGTTTCAAAATGAAACTCAACGATCTTATGAAGCAAAGCCAACAAGATTTGAACAACTCAAAGCAATTTGTGGAACAAGATTAGTCAGTGGCTAATTGGGAACAAAACCTTTCTGGAGTGCATCAGGGTACACAAATTCTAGTACAACAGCTGTAGTCCATGTAGAGAAAAAAATAACAAACATTGAACTGTATTTTACTTCTAAAAAGGAGGAATCCCTGAAAAATATATGAAAGCAAACACTTAGTGATGAACTGGGATAACAAGTGATACCTTTACTGAATTACAAAGTGCAAACAATGCAGAACAGCTCTATTTTACAGATAAATTGATAGATAGTCCTGTTTTAAAAACTTAATTTGCCATTGGCAAAGAGAGTTTTTACAGAATTAACACATCTGGCATTTCAATATGTGATTAGAAAGATCCAGAAAAGTTCTGCAAATTTATAAAAGGCAACCTCAAGTTAGGAATTATCTTCAGGGTTAACTGACCCCCAATTCAGGTTAGTCCACCTCCAAGTGCCTATTGACTACGTTTTTGGGACAATCCACAGCAAAAGAACATGAGTTGACTTTTCCAAAGAGGAATTGATGTTGAGTTAGACATCACCTCTACACCAACTCTAACTGGGTTCCTTTTGAGTTCTGGACAAGGAGTCTGCAATCACTTTTGATTTCTCAGCAATATGGTTAATTTTCAAATTGTACAGTTGAAAGAAAAAGCTCCAGTGGAATAGCCTGGTATTCTGAGTGTTAACCAGAATGAATTGAGGAATTTCATTCAGGATCTGGTCATAACAAACTGTTGAGAAACAGTTAAAAAAAGCTACTAGAGAGAGAGGTATTACAAAGAATATCCTCCCATAACTTTATAGCCAGTCCTGAAACCAGACAAAAGTCATAGATTGACAATTGATTATACAGGTTGGAATAATTACATCCCATTGCCCACAATTTTTTTTAATATATTAAACCCAGACAATAGTATATGTACAGTTTTAGACACCACTCACTGTTTCACTTTTAATCCCAGAATCACAGACGAGGTTTTTCTTCACTGTAGGGAAAAACAATATTTTGGACCAGCAGCCCACAGCATTAGTTTGTATACATCCTGTCACATGATTAAGAAGGTCCTTGCACTGATGGACCTGACTTCTATGAATGCATTGGTTTATTTTGTGTAGACAAAATCCTGATAGCACCTAGGATTTATGCTGAATATTGCAGAGCATTAGCCTGCGTCTTGACATGGACTTTAAGATAATCTTAAGATGGCACAGTTGTCCAATACCAAAGACAAACATCTGCCAAAGTATATGTCAGGCAATTGATGAAAGACAAAAACAACTAAAGAAGTCCTTTGCAAAAGGAGGAATAACTGGACAATATTGCGCTCGTACCCAGAATCTTGTATATAAAGCAATCATCCTCTTGACTTCTCTGTACGGCTCTGAAATGTTGAAAATGCATTGACGCCACCTCAAGGCTTTTGAGAAGACCCATTAACATTGTTTTAGGTGGATTATCCACATGAGCTGGGAGAACAGGCATATTAGCATCAGCATCTTTGAAGCAGCCAATAGTACAAGCATCAAGTGAAAGACAATTTAAAACAGGGGGTTCAATTCTAAAGGGGGTGCAGAAGCTGAGAAACCTGGTGTATATGTATCATAATTGTAATATGCCCTAACCCATAAATGTAAGTGGAGGTAGGAAAGCCTTAGCATGCTTTAATTGTTGATAGAATTTTATCTATGACTTCACATCATTGGTAAAATTCATACAGCATCTGTTTAAGGCAGAACTTCTCTCTTAGAATTGATGGATTTGAGGGGAACATAAAACAGTACAGCACAGGACTAGGTCCTTCGGCCCACAATGTTGTGCCGTGTTGTGCCGAACAGACTCCAAATTTCCCTTCTGCATGCCCTTGGTCCATTTCAGTCCATTCCTTGCATATTCATGTTCATATCTAAAAGTCTTAAACACCCCGATCATATTTGCCTCCACCACAACCCCTGGCAACACGTTCCAAATTCCTACAACTCTATGTAAAAGAAGTTCCCCTCACATTTCCTTTGAACTTTCCCCCTCTCACCTTAAATGCGTGCCCCCATGCGTTTGACATTTCAATTCTAGGAATAAATTCTGACTGTCAACCTTATCTATGCACTCATAATGTTTTAGACTTCAATCAAGTTTCCCCTCAGCCTCTACCACTCCAGGGAAAACAACCAGAAGTTTTCTGGCCTCTCTCATAGCTCATATCCTCTAATCCAGGCAGCATCCTGGTAAACCTCTTCTGCACCCTCTCCAAAGCTTCCATTTCTTTCCTGTAAAGTGGCAATCAGAATTGAACTCAACGCTTTATGTGTGGCCAAACCAAAGTCTTAAAAATCTACAATATAACATCCTGATGCTTGTACTCAATTCCCCGAACAATAAAGGCATTAGATCTGGATGATCTGGTAAAGGCATGTATGCAGATTGAGCAGGCTTTGATTAGTATGCCATGTCTAGCATTGCTCGATATGGAAATTTATACTGGAATCATGAAAGGATTTTATACTGGCAAATGTCTCATTCAAGTTCAAAATCACTCCTTCGCTTTATACTCTGTTGTTACATCTGAGGATACTGTATGCTTTGCTAATTGCTGTCTTCACTTTTCTTGCCACCTTCAGTGATCTTTGCACATATACACCGGGTTCCTCTGCTCCTGCATCCTCTTTAGAATTGTATCCCCTGTTTTAAATTGTCTTTCACTTGATGCTTGTACTATTGGCTGCTTCAAAGATGCTGATGCTAATATCCCAGCTGATATGGATAATCCATCTAAAACAATGTTAATGGGACTTCTCAAGAGTCTTGAGGTAGCATCTATACATTTTCAAAATTTCAGAGCCGTACAGAGAAGTCAGAAGGATGATTGCTTTATATGCACAGGGATTTGAGGATCAGCGCAATATTGTCCAGTTATTCCTCCTCTTGCAAAGCACATTTTTTTGCTGTTTTTGTCTTTCATCAAACAGTCCTCCCCATCATATTCCTCTTCAAAAGCTTTTAGTCATTTTGGTCCAACTCTCTGTAGTTCTTTCCCTATTTTTTTTTATCTTTTCACTTCTCATTTTGGGCAAGCTTTCAATCATCCCTTTGAACTTCCCCTTTATGTTTTGGCATACATTCATTTAATGACTGCTTTTTGTAAAGTGAGACATGACATCTCTATATAATTGCACACTCTTACATTTTTTAGGTAAAACTATGGCAATAACTTTTCTACCAGTAAATAATTTTCTTTACAGCTAAGCAAAAAAAATCAAAAATAATCTTTTATGTTACACTGAACATTTGTAGTTAAAGATGTGACTGTCCTGATGCAAAAAATCTGGCTTGAGCTAAATTAAGTGCAATGTAACTTTACGGAGGCTCTGTCTCTGGTTAAGATGTTTGTGTAATACTATGCTGCTTGAGTTTTTTTTATCTTAGACAGTGTCCTCTGTTGTATTTTGCTATGTTGCACTTTTCCTCTAAAGTTGAATGGGAAATTCCATTTGTCAACTAGCTGGGGGAACTGAGGAAGTAATTTATCTCACCATCTTCAACCCTCTGTTTTTTTGTATTTTCTGATCCCCTACAGCTTATTGCAGGTCTTCGTTATCCTACCAACTTTGCTTCTGGTTGGTACCAACATTTTCCTCTTGGTAAGATTCAAATATTGTTTTTATTTTGGAAAAAAAAAGATTATTTTAATTGACTTTAAAGACATTTTGCTTATCAATTTATAAGTCAACACTGAAAATGCATCTCAAATATTGCCTTAGAAACTTTGTTCATTCAATGGAGAGCTCCTGAGAACTATCATATAACACATGCAAATGTTGATGTTATTTTATATAGGCAACTCTGTGGTTCTAAACTTAGAACATTAGAAGCATTAATATGGAATATATGATCTGCATTGAGTGCATTTATAGCAACACAGTTCTGGCAAGCATTTCAGAGGAATGTGGTAAATGTTCCACAAATATTTTTTCCAGGATAATAAAACAGGGATCGGCAGCAGGTTAATTTTCATAAGTTATTGATCTTGTGTTAGTTATTTTACAGACTCTCAATCACAAATTCAAATTTTGAAAGAGTTCAGTTGCCAAAAGGGGAATTCCTTTTGCTGCACTGTCTTTCCTCTTTCATAATTAGTTGTGCTGTTTGATCTGTACAAGCAAATACTGTAGTAATACAGCTCGAAGAAATCATATCTATGAGCTCCATGAATTTCTGTAGTCTATATAAACAAAATCAGTTGGAAGGAATATTTAGAGTTTGCACTTCTGCTGCTTTTCAAAATTTTTACGAACAGTGCTAAGTCCACCAATCATCCCCAATTCTCCTCTCCCGACCAATTTTATTTTATTAATATTACTTTGGTTAAATCTTTATTTTTGTTTAAACTGTTAGTTTATGCATTTTATTTATATTTTATCATTGAAGTATTGGATATTGTACTGGGTCAAAATTCTGGAATTTCTTCTCTCTGGCATTGTGAGTCGGCTATGTAGACTGCAGGTTCAAGAAGCCAGCTCACCACCACCTTCTCAATGGCAACTAGGAATGGGCAACAAATTCTGGCCCACCTAGTGATGCCCATATCCCATGAATGATTTCAAAAAGCTGTTCAGTGGGAATCTGTTTTCTTTATATTTTCTCAGTTTAGTCAGTCCAGCTTTCTTTTGAATAATTCTTGATCAATGTGTCAACTAGATATTATTAACTAGGTTTGTTTTAAAACAATAATAGCAACATAAAAGAACAAACCGATTTCTCCTAACATAGAGTGAAAATCAATGACTTCCAGAGTTTTAACTCATCCAAAAATATGAGTTATTTTCAGATTACTTAAAACTCCAGGTCATTCTCAAATCTGATACAAAAGCTCCAAGTGCTAGAAGCAGGTTTTTTTTTGCTAAAGAATTTAACATGTTACTTAATAAACAATCCTGCTACCTTTGCTTCTTTTTCCTGGGCAGGCTGAAGGCTGGTGGAGCATTAACAACTTCCATTTATATCACGTGTTAATAATATATAAAGTAGAAACAAATGAAGAATTGGACACAGAATTATAAATGGAGACATTATGAGTTGACCAGGAAGATTGCTTTGATAGATTTGAAAATAAGGAGGCAGAGCTCGAAAGAGAAAGAAAGGGAAAGCTTAAGGAGGAAGTTGCACTGAGGCAGATGATGTGAGTGTGTGGGAGAAGCAGAGAGAAAATAATATTTCTAATCCAATGGGAAAAAAAATTCTGTCCTTTGAGGCGGTAATTCGTTGGGGTGAATTTATACATTAACGATCTAGATGAAGGAATTCATAGAATCATATTAAGGGCATTCTGGCTAAGTTTGCAGATGGTAGAAAGTTAGGTAGAGGTTTGATAACATAGAGGACAGGGAGGCTGCAGAAGGATTTGGACAGGTTTGAACAGTGGGCAAAGAAGCGGCAGATAGAGTACAACGTAGGAAAGTGTGAGGTAATGCACTTTGGTCGGAAGAATAGAGGCATGGACTATTTTCTAAATGGGGGAAAATTCAGAAGTCTGAAGTGCAAAGAGACTTGAGAGTTTTAGTCCAGGATTCTCTCAATGTAAACTTGCAGGTTGAGTCAGTAGTTAGGAAGGCAAGTGCAATGATGGCATTTATTTTGAGAGGACTTGAATATAAAAGCAGCAATGTGCTTAGAGGATCCATAAGGCTTTGATCAGACTACATTTGGAGTATTTTGCACAGTTTTGGGCGCCATGTTTCAAGAAGAAGAATGTACTGACCCTGGAGCATGTTCAGAAGAGGTTCAGGAGAATGGTCCCAGCAATGAAAAGCTTAACATATGAAGAACGGTTGAGGGCTCTGGGTCTATACTTGATAGAGATTAGAAGGATGGTGGTGAGGGGGATCTAAATGAAACATACAGAACACTGAATGGCCTGGAAGAGTGGATATTGGGAAGCTGTTTCCATTGGTAGGAGAGACTAAGACCTGAAGGCACAGTCTTAGAGTAAAGGGGAGACTTTTGGAATGGAGATAAGGAGAAACTTCTTCAACCAGAATCTATGGAATTCATTGCCACAGAAGTTGAGGCTAAATCATTGAGTATATATAAGACTAAGATAGATACGTTCGAGTATCAAGGGAATCAAGGATTATGGGGAGAAGGCGGGAGAATGGGGTTGAGAAACCATGATTGAATGGTGGCGCTGACTCAATGGGCTGAATGGGCTAGTTTCTGCTACTATGTCTTTTGGTCTTATAATTTTCATGAGAAGAAGAAAGAGAAGAAACCCATAACTTCCTCAGCTAAATTTAAATGCAAGGCCCTTCACTTGTAGGGACTTCTACATATTGGCTTAAGCAGCTCTCCTGGGTACATTTTAAGAATTCCACTCCAGGTAAACCTTTCACATCAAGTGTTGGTGGCAGGACACCAAGGGACTGAAAAGGCATTGTGCTGATCGGACAGTCATGTTATTGGTCTGAGGTGGCTGCTGATATTGATGACTAATGTTGAAACTATGAGATGTATATTTTGGCCAAATCAGGGAAGTAATTTCATCCCACAATGGGATCCTTGGTCAGCAAGACATGTATAGAGCTCTTTGTAATGGATTTTACATTCCTTGGTTGCAGCAGTAATGGTACCGTCCACATTCACATATTCACATAGGTTTTCACCAAGTTCACACAGTTATTCCTACCCATAACTAAAAAGCTTCAAATACAGCCGAAGTGTCAGTATGTGATTGCTTTGGCCGTTTTGGTGCTCTGTGTTGGATTCAAGTAATCAAGGGCACAACTTTGAGAGAAAAACCAGCAGGAACTTAGCAAGATCTATGGGCATTGCCAAGACTCACAACACCCTTATTTTCCAGAGGGTGATAGATAGCATACAGTACCCCATACAACCTATTTTCCACAGGTCTTTGGACAAGACGTATTTCATCCAGTGGTCCATTTCCTGCTGATGGGATGGCTAGATCAGTGATTAGATAGCTGAACATCATGAGTCCCACCTGCCAGCACCCAGCTCATATCCCTCCAAACCCTTCCTATTCATATACCCATCCAAATGCCTCTCAAATGTTGCAATTGTACCAGCCTCCACCACATCCTCTGGCAGCTTATTCCATACACATACCACTCTCTGCATGAAAAAGTTGCCCCTTAGGTCTCCTTTATATCGTTCCCCTCTCACCCTAAACCTATGCCTTCTAGTTCTGGACTCCCCGACCCCAGGGAAAAGACTTTGTCTATTTATCCTATCCATGCCCCTCAATTTTGTAAACCTCTATAAAGTCACCCCTCATCCTCCGATGCTCCAGGGAAAACAGCCCTGGCCAGTTCAGCCTCTCCCTGTAGCTCAGATTCTCCTACCCTGGGAACATCCTTGTAAATCTTTTCTGAACCCTTTCAAGTTTCGCAACATCTTTTAGATAGGAAAGAGACCAGAATTGCACGTAATATTCCAACAGTGGCCTAACCAATGTCCTGTATAGCCGCGGACCGAAGGGTCTGTTTCCATGCTGTACATCTCTATGACTCTATGACTCTATGAGGCTAATCTGGGCATTTGAGATGTTGTCCAAGAAAAAAGGTTGAATGATCGCTTGGCTGACAGGACTAACTTTCCAATTGATGCAAGAGGATTCCTTCTCAATCGGAATATAGGAATAAGGTACAGGATGTTTGAGACCTTGAACCCCCTCAGAATCATCAAGTTGCTGGAAACAGGTGGCCAGACGTTTTTGGTTTTGTACTGGTAGCTGGGGAGTAACCTCAGAAAATGAATCACAGAAGGGCCTTGCGTGCACCCAAAAGTGTGATGGATAATATGGAGGCAGGTAGCTCATTGAGTGCTATTGCAGAACTTGAAATGTCAATGTGCAATAGCTCAAGTGAAGACAGATAATGTTGAGGGATTCTGGAGTGGTGTGTTTTGTAAATTGAGGGGATTGTATCCAGTGTGGGAAGGCCTATTAAAGCCAGGAAGACAACTTAGGAATCACTTGCCGAAGGGGGCAAATGAAGCAACAAATAATGCTGACCATATGACTCCTGAACACCTGACCGACCTAGACCATGATGTGGGTGATCTGGCGTGAAAGATGGATCCAGTACAGATAGACGCCATGAAGGCCCTCCCAAACAAACACTGCATATAATTCCAACCCTTGTCATTTGTTCAGCTCGGTGATACAACAAAAGAATGGTGCCACAATTGTCATCCTGTAAAAATGCTTAATAAATAGTCACTGCCTGCTGTGTTGTTGCCATGATAGTAAGCCTGAACCAGACAAGCATATAATGAGGCGAAAGTGAGTACTGCAGATGCTGGAGTTTAGAGTCGAGAATGTGGTGCTGGAAAAGCACAGCAGGTCAGACAGCATCCAAGGAACAGGAAAATCAACATTTCAGGCAAAAGCCCTTCATTAGGAATGCCTGATGGAAGCATGTAATGAGACCTCCCGCGGTAGGTAGCAAAAATGAGGGAGCATACGGAGAATAGGAGCTCAAGCAGACCCTCTATGCAGGAATGGGTGCCTTTAACAAAATAAAACTGACAAAGGAACTTCTCAACCAGTTGTGAACTATAGTTTAAATCCATGTGAATACTGTTTCCAAGCTTAACAATTTTCCTCATGTTTGTATAGGCCTAAAACGATGAAGAAAAGAATCTCTGATACATGATATTTAGGTTGTATCTACTTTTAAATCTCTCTTTACATGTATACCAAATATTACTGCTGAGAATAAGTTGAATATCATACTCCCTTTTTGCTTTCTTTCTAACTTGGTGGATCGCATTTCAGCAATTCAAAATGGTAAAAGATTGCCAAGCTGACCAACAAATGTAATGTCTAAATTTTCAGTCAGAAAGTTGCTTTTCAGTTGAGCAGATTAACTCTGCAGTGTAAGACACACTTCCTAAATAAAGTTCTTGTGCCTTCTCTAATATTGTAACATGGCAAACATTGAAAAATGCAATTCCTGTTAATGGTAAACAGAAAATGTTTAGTATTCGCTTCCTATAGATTTTAGGTTGATCAGTACTGTATACAGTGAGGTTTTTAAACTTGCAATTCATGCATTTTCACAAGAGTAGTAATGTGGAAATATAAAACTTAAAAAAACCAAAAACAAAACATGGAACATTGAAGATCAGCTGACATCTGTGATAACTTTATTATGATCTTTTGATATTATTATGGTCTTATGATTTTACCAGATAGCGAACTGACCAATCAAAACTCAAAAAGCCTGTCATGATGCAACAAAACTACTCCTTGATGGAACATGAGAAGCAATGAGGAGCTACATGATCGAGACCAGATGGCTAATATTAAGAAATTGCCAAATTTCTGTACAAATATGTTATTACCTAAATTAGTTTGGAAGATTTTGGGTTATTGTATTCTGTAAAATGAACATGAAGTACATGCAATTTTTTTATGTGAAGCAAAGTACTTAAATTTTGTTCCCAGTGCTTTTCGCCAAATTTTCTTCCTTATGATACTGGATATTTGCCAGTTCCGTATTGAAAGAATTTCTTATGTGTGGTCTTTGATACTGTGTAACAGCAATCCAGCAATTAGGGGGAATCAGAACAATTTTGATCTTGCCCTCATCAGACACACATGCAGATGAACTTGCAGCAAGGTCACTTGCCAATCTTTGCTGATATCTCCTCCTCTCCAATGAAGCAAATTGGGGCTATCATCCTGGCAGATAAATTGGCACAAACTAGTATTAGATCTTCCTGGTCTGAGCTACAATTCTCTCAAACAGCTAAGCTAACAGGCAGTGTCAAAATGGCTTTCCCTTGAAATAGTCCCTTGCAATATTTTGCCATAAAATTGTCAAAAGAAAATTTGCCCCATTAGCAGAATTTTGATGCATGAACATAACCTCTGACACAAACCATATAATATCAAAGGCTAAAGAGTAACTTTTCTCTCTTAGGAATGCTAAACACAATGTAAAGGATATGCAATTTTCTCTCGAGAAAGAAGATTTTGCAGTCTTGGTAATAATTAGGTCTTGTTTGCCTGGATACTGATTCAGTAATTGGGCCTCTGTCGCTTGATTAAAAACTGGCAAGTTTGACCTCACACACAATAGCTTTATTCATTAAGAAAACGCATTTAATGCTGTCAATGTCTTTTACATCTGACATTAACTGCTGAGTGTTACCGAGCAATGGGAATTCATGAATAGCTGTTCTGCCAATAAAAACAAATGGCATCAAATGTTTTTGTTCCATGTAACAATGTTTCAAAGTATACATTTGTTGTACATTAATTAATTTTGATAACTATTTTAATGAGGATATCCTATTTAAATGTTGAAAGAAAACTAGACAGTAGGATCTTTTGGAACCATTCATAACACAGTATGTGTTGATTTTTATATCTTATAAATTGTATCATAGTGTGAGCCACGCTTCATTTTCAAATAAATCTCTTCACAGCTCAGAACTTAAACTTTTGGTAGGTTTCCACCATAAATGGTTAAGCAGTGAAAGGATATGAAATGGTTACATTCCACATTAACAAATTGGATAGAGAAACTGTTATTAAAATTTAATAGAAAATGACTGATTCCAAATGTAAACTGCATCATAGAGGTACGCCAATCCTGCGGCTTAAATGTTCTATGACTTCTAATGAAATATACAAAGCGTAATGATTAAATATTTACATCAGTGAGTAAAGATTACCAGCTATAGAATAAGATGATTTGATCCTAAGATAATTTCATATCAGTCAATGGCATAACATTCACAAACTAGAAAATTTAAGCACATAGTGAATTCCATAATTCCCACAGCAGCTACAACTTTACCATTTGCCAGCCAGTTCCATTGGTAAAATCTATCAAAAATGTACTGCTGTATTTTGAATGCATAGCTCCATAATTTTTTGCAAACTTCCAGCTACAAGCATCCTCCTCATAGACTTAATAGATTAACACAACATTATTGCTGGAGGAAGAGCCATTTAGCCAGATGGGACAGGGTGCATGGATTTGGCATGCCATGGTTACACAGATGATACAAGAGATCTGTACAGATCGATACATCTATATAATCCTATAATAACGTATATGCTGCACCATCCTCTGGCAAATTCTGAAACACCAAAGTACCTGTGCCGTGTTAGCCACACTTACCTTTATAACTACCACATTATGAAATATATATCCAACTGTTTTCCTTGTAAATTTTCAGCACAGTAACTACCGGTACATATAAGAGAAAAGAAACATATCAGAATATGGCTTGGCAAAGAATATCAGAATTCTTAGCTGACATGTACAGTTATAATCATTTTTATAGCATTACATTCATCTGGCTAATGAGAGAAAAGAGAATGAGGAGGTTTGTTTAAACAGATGGATCTTCTCTCACTAATGAGAAATCCACAGATTAATTATATTCCCATTGCCTCTGTCTAGTTTTCAGTACATATGCAACACAGGAGACACAAATGGGCTCGAGCATTTGGCGATGCATTTAGATATTCTGTTTTTGGCTTTCTACTTAACAAAATTTGATCACAGTAGAAACATTTATTAGGCTAAACTTTTCCAAAATTGGACAAAGTGTCAATATTTGTCACCATGAGTCTGGGGGGTTTTCTTATGCAATTTACTGTTCTTACCTCATTATGCATGCACCATGCCACCACGACAGCACTCTCCTGTTATCACTAGCAGCGGAAGTGCTCACTATTGCTGGGACGATCCAGATTTCCTGCCACTAGTGCCACATCTAAAGCCCAATTGTGCAGCAGTCCAAACACAGCAAATCAGGAATTGCCCCAAAAATGGTTGATAGAGGCAGGTTGGAACCCTGATTTGCTGACAAGGATCTGAAGGTACTAATATTTGGGGTGGTGGGCAGGAGGGCCATCCTGTTTCCTGCCAAAAGACACCACAGCACCAGGCCCTACCAGCCTGGTCTGAAGTTGCGGCCAGGTAAGTGCAGTGTCCGTGGTCTGGCAGAATAGCCAACAATACAGCAAGCATATTAATGACCTGTGTTCCACACAGGTAAGTACCATCATCTTTGCTCTATAAATGACATTCAGTCTAACTCTGGCAATGGACCCACCTCTGACAAAGGCTCATGGTCTACCACTCCTACTGTTGCTTGGAGCACCTTTACTCAATGGCTCTTATCTACCTCAAACCCCCAGACCCTTAATGCATCCGATCCTCTCCCTTTCTACGCACTCACATGGGGCGCCTCAGTGCCTTTCATCAACATTCACTAATACTGAGATCTGCCAACCCACTTACTTCTTACTTAATCCCTGCCCTTGTTTCATTCCTAGAGAAAATGGCCCACAACAAGTCAGACAGGGCCAAGACAAGTGGTGCAAGAGAATGCCTGAATTATGACTGTTGCCTGTCATGTGGTGTGGCCAAGACCTCCATGTCTCAAAAATCAAGTAAGAATTTTTGCCAAGTGGTATGCTGGTATCCCATAAATGCCACTGTGAATGTATTCTTAACATGCCCAAGATTCATCCTTTATTTTCTTCCTCTCTCATCCTTCATCCTCTCTTGTTTTCTGCAGGCATGAGTGGTGTTCACACAACCTCACTCTGAATTGAGGTGCCCCTTTGGCCATCATCTCCTTGTTCACCTCTGAGGAAGAGGGAGGTGAAGACATAGTGGTATTGTGACTAGGCTATTAATCCAGAGACCCAGGCTAATACTCTGGGGTTAAGTCCCAACATGGTAAATGCTGACATTTGAATCAGTAGAAATCTGGAATTGTGATTATGTAACCACTGTTAATTGTTATAGGAGCCAATGTGTTCACTAATGTCCTTTACTAAAGGAAACCTGCCATCTTTACCTGGTCTGACCCAGACCCATGTGTGATCCAGATGTGGTTCACTCTTAATGGCGCTCTGAAATGATTCTGACAAGTCATCAGTTCAAGCAGCAATTAGGGCTGAGTAATAAATGCTGGCCCAGCCAGCTACATCTAGATTCCATGAACAAATTTTTAAAAAAGAAGACACACCTCTCAGGAGATGCACCAGCAAGGCTATCTTCCACTCCTTCCATCACCTCGGATACTGTGACCTCAGTAGTTACTTGATTGGGATTAGAGTCAGGAGCACACTTTGGGCAGTGTATCACTGGCAGAATTCTGCAGCTATTTGAGGAAGAAACACACCAGGCTTCTGACACACACGACTGCTGGAGACCAGGTACCTGTCCAAACAAAGGCAGGAGATGATGCCCATATTATTGGCTATTAATTGCTTCATCAAAATGCACAAGTTGACATAGGATCAGCAGGCAGTTTTGTCGGAATCGCTCAGCAAACTGGATTGAAGGTTGGAGGATCCTACCTATGCCATCTGTATTGTGCTGGCACCACCATGAGAGCATCTGGCTGTCTCTATGGACAGATTGACGATTGTCATGGAGAGCCAGATCCAACATACTCAGTATTTGCTGGATATGTGCACAGACATTTTTTTTTGCTCTAGCCATTGATGCACTGCATCAGTACCATGGCAACAGGAGACAGTGACTTTGAGCTTCCTCCAGGTGCACCCTCATCACAACGGGGTGGAGTGGTGCATTTAGGCACATAGCCAGAGGAAGAAGCACAAACCCCATATCCCAGAAATGTCCTCTCATTACACTCCAGAGGCCCCCTCACCCTGCCTGCAATCCTCAATCTAGTGGAATTTCAAGCCAAAGAAGGTGAACCTGCACTTGGTAGGACATCTTCAGCATGTCTAGGCATTTTTCCCAAATACCCCCAGGTTCGCCCACCCATAACTCCAAAGTCGTTAGGATCAACACAGAAGGCTCCCCTTGCTCCAGTTTTGAATCCCAGCACTTCATCTAGAAATAGTGGGAGGGAAAGAAAAAAGGAACACTTTCTAAGGGCACAAAGGTGGAAATGAAACTTCATTGTAAATTCATTATCACATTTGTAAATTTATGTTCACTTTTCATCATCAGCTAAGTGGGCAGCTGTCGTTTTTGTTGTGACAATAACAAATGACATTCGGGATGCTAATCATCCTTAACACCACATGATTTTCTAACCCTGTCTGAAGCTTTTCTTCTGGTGGCATCTAAACAAGCAAGAAATTTTGTTCCAATTGAATAGGGAGAATCAGATGTTATGAAAGATTCCATCATTTCATAATGTTCTTTTATTAAACAATAGGAAAAACAGAGAAAGAACAAACCAGCAAGTTCTATTTGCAGCTGGGGTTAAACGTCTCTAGTATCAATATACTTACAGGTAAAGAACAATGGCTTCATCCAATTCAATCCCATTGAAAGCAATTGCCTAAGAAGTCCTGTATGGGGTTTGTGGCTACAATGTTGCAATGAAGGATGATAAAGGCTTTGTAGACAGGACAGTGCAGTATAATGGTTGCTTTGACAAAACTGTAGGGCCACAGCTTGAGAGATGAAGTTGAGAGATGAATTTGTAACTCTAAGTGGTATTTGGCAATGTTTGGATGTTCAGTACCACGGAGCTTTACAAGGGGTGTCAGGGAAAAAAGGAATATGAAGGTTTAGGATGATGGGAGGCTCTTAATGGCTAGGCTAAGCCTGTGACTACTGTGACAATTGCATTAATCAAAGACTTTTACCGTACAGGTTCAAGTGATCTGTATTCAAAGTACCCTGCCTGGGAAACGTGTCCAATATCCAATTGTGTTGGGTATAAATCATGGAGACAATCTTGACCAAGCCATTGATCATTGCAGATTGAAACAGAAGTAATCACAGGGAACTTTAAAAATATGCTTGTGAGCCACAATTTACAAAGATGACGTAAGATGTCATCAGCTGCACAAGAGCATGGAACTGACTTCCTCTTACCTTGAACTTAAATATTCTCCAGTATTCTCTTATATGGAATGCTGCACTTCTTGAGTGATGTGGAAGTGAGAGGACAAGCTTTAAGTACTTATCCAGCACTTGCAATTCCCTGTTGTCCTTGTGTGACATGGCTTAAGTCAAAGGACCATGAACACGAATTCAAAGACCTGTGTTATGGTTCAGACCAAACCCCCTCAAAATATATAAAGAAGATAGTCTAGACCATAATTACTTTCTTATTTAAAGGCAATTGTAGGGTGTTGTGTTCCAGGTGCAATTCAATTGGTCATACTACTTGATGTCAAGCAAAACAAGCTATAGTTTTATATTCCAGTCAATATACGGAGAAAATAAAAATAAAAGAATTGGCTTAACTATAATTCTAACAAAATAATAGACATATTAACTACTACTACTAATTAACTGTTCCAATACAGTAACATCCCATAAACACACCCATGGCAAAAGCAAATTCAGTAAAACAGACTGTCTCATATGCAATTCCAGCAGCAGGAAGAGAACCCCAGCTTTTAGCTGTAACAGAAAGAGGAATAAGAGCTTCCACATCCAGCTTCAAGACCCCAGAAACTGCTGAAAGCTAAAACTAAAACTCTTGGTTCTGTGGGAACCATTCAGATTGATTACATTACCTACAGTGTGGAAACAGGCCCTTTGGCCCAACAAGTCCACACCGACCCTCCAAAGAGAAACCCACCCCCCTGTATTTACCCTTAACACTATGGGCAATTTACCTAATCTGCACATCTTTGGACTGTGGGAGGAAACCCACACAGACACGGGGAGAATGTGCAAACTCCACACAGACAGTTGCCTGAGGTGGGAATTGAACCCAGGTCCCTGGTGCTGTGAGACAGCAGTGCTAACCATTGAGCCACCATGCCACCCTTCAATTGCTTCTAATGTTCCAACTTTAAAGAAAATACAAAGCTTCACAAGCTGTATACTTTATTTGCCTTAGCAGACTGCTCATCGCCACTGTCTTAACCTTTCTTCATAAAAAACAGGACAAAATGCCCCTCTTAAATCCATAGACTCTGCTTGTCAGAGTCAGGTCCATGCCCCTTTGAATAGAGGAGCATACAACTATTAAGAGCCAGATGCCACAAATAGACTATAAGACCATAAGACATAGCAATAGAATTAGGCCAGTCACCCATTGAGTCTGCTCTGCTATTCAACATGACTGATATGTTTCATAACCACACTGTCCTGCCCTCTCCCTGTAACCCTTGACCCCTTACCAACACGTATCTATCTATCTCTGCATTAAATACACTCAATAACCTCCACTGTCCTCTGCAGCAATGAGTACCACAGATTAACGCCACCCTCTGCCTCAAGAAATTCCTCCGTATGTCAGTTCTAAAGAGTCCTACTCTCTCCTACTTGTAAAAATATCTTCTTCACATCCGCTTTATCCAGGTCTCTCAGCATTCTGTAAGTTTTAATCAGATCTCCCTCAATGTTGTAAACTCCATTGACGACCCAGAGTCCTCAACTGCTCCTCAGATCACAAGCCTGTAATCCCCGGGCTCATTCTTGTAAATCTTCTCCAGACCCCGGCAATGCCATCATATTCCAAATACAGTATGCCCAAAGAATATAGAGTCTATATATCTCTACTCTTGTATTTTAGCTTATTTGAATGAATGGTAACGTTGTATTTGCTTTCCTAACCGCCAACTGACCTGCATATTAACCTTAAGAGAATCCTGATGTAGGGCTCTCAAGTCTGTTTGTGCTTCAGATTTCTGAAGCTTTTCAGTATAGAAAATAGTCAACACCTCTATTCTTCCGAATGTAGTGCATAGCCTCACAGTTTGTCACATTGTATTCCATCTGCCACTTCTTTGCCTGTCTAAATCCTTCCACAGTCTGCCCACTTCCTCAACATGACCTATCCCTCCACCTATCTTTGTGTCATCTGTAAAATGAGTAACAATGCCCTCGGTTCCTTCATCCAGATCGTTTATGTATAACGTGAATAGTTATAGTCTCAACACTGACCCCTATAGAAATCCACTAGTCACCGAATGTCATCCTGAAAAAGACCCTTTTATCCTGACTCTCTGCCTTCTGTCAGTCAGCTTATCCATGCCATGGGCATGCCCCTAAACCATGGGCTTTCATCTTACTTAGCACCCTCCTGTGTGGCACCTTGTCAAAGGCTTTCTGAAAATCCAAATAGATCACGATTACTGGCTCTCCTTTGTTTTGCTCATTACCTCCTCAAAGAATTCTAAGAGATTTGTCAGGCATCACCTCTCCTTGATGTGCACTTCTGAGAACTCTGCAATCTCATTCTTAATAATGGGCTCTAAAATCTGACCAATGAATGAGGTCAGGCAAACCGCCCTATCTTCTGCCTCTCTCCTTTTTTAAACAGAGATGTCACATTGGCCATTTTCCAGTCCACTGGGACCCTCCGTGACTCCAGTGATTCTAAAAGATCACTACCAATGCCTCCACAATCTCCTCAGCTATCTCCTTCAGAACTCTGGGTTTTAGTCCATCTGGTCTGAGTGATGTATCCACATTCAGCTTTCCCAGCACTTTCTGCATAGTGATGGCCACTACACTCATCTCTACTCCCCTGACTCGCTTCTGCCGTGCTGCTGGTGTCTTCCACTGTGAAAACTCACGCTAAATACCTATTCACTTCCTGTACCACTTCTTTGCTCCCCATTACTACTTTTCCAGCAGTTGGATGACCTCTCTTTCCTCTTTCTTACCTTTTAGATATCTAGAAAAAATGTTGCCAGCTTCTTTCACATTACTAGTTAGCTTTCTCTCATATTCCATCTTCTGCCACTGACTTTTTTTTAAGTTAGCCTTTACTGGTTTTAGAAGGCTTCCCAAACCTTTGGTTTCTCACTAATCTTCACCACATTGTATGCTTTTTTTGCTTTTATGCTGACCTTAAATTCATGTGCCCCTTGGTATGTTTCTTCTTCCTTGGGATGAATTTCTGCTGTGACTCCTGAATTACCCTCAGAAATTCCTGCCATTGCTGTTCTACTGTCTTCCCTGCTAGGCTCCCTTCCAATCAACTCTGGCCAGCTCCTCTATCATGTCTTTGTGGTCACCTTTACTCAGTTATAATACCATTACACCTGATTTCAGCTTCTCCCTGTCAAACTGCATATGAATTCTATCATATTATGGTCACTGCCCCCTTGTGGTTCTTTCACCTTAAGCTCCCTAATCAAGTCTGCCTTATTTCACAGCACCAAATCCAGAATTGCCTGTTCTCTGGTGAGGTCTCCCACAAATTACTCTAAAAAAAAACATCTCATAGACATTCCACAAACACATTTTTTTTGAGATCTGCTACCAACCTGACTTTTCCAGTCCATCTACGTGTCGAAGTCCCCCAGGCTTATTGTAAAAGTACCTTTCTTACATGCCTTTGCTATCTCCTGATTTATCTTCTTGCCCAACTATTGCAATGAAACCTGCACATAACACTCATAATACTTCTTTCCTTTGTAGATTCTATACCTTTCAACTCTATATCACTCCTAGCTATCAATTTAGTTTCATTTCTTACCCCTCTGGCTATCAGCCTGTCCTTTCTGTAGGACATGTATCTTTGGATATTTAGTTCCTAATCCTAATCCCCTAACTGCCACATCTCTACAATACCGTACCCACCAATTTCAATCTGCGCTATAAGCTCATTTACTTTGTTTCATATACTGTGTTCATTTACATACAAAACCCTCAGTTATGCACTGACTGATCCCTTCTCATAGCTGTCTCCTTATCTGTGGTGCCTGAAGTTAGATTACTGACTCTTTCCATACCCTCTGTCCTATTACTTGTTCTGGAAACTTTAATACCCTCTGCTGAGCCCTCCACCTCTTTAACATTTTCCCCTAACCCCCTCCCACAACACTATTTAGTATAAAGGCCTATCCACAGCCCACGTTATCAAATTCTCAGGACTTTGCTCTCAGTACGATTCAGGTAGAGTTTGTCACATTGGGACAAATCCCTCCTTCCCCAATACGGTTGCCAATGTCCTATGAATCCAAACCTGTTTCTCCCACACCAGTCTTTGAGCCATGCATTTACATCCCTAATCTTTCATTTGCCAAATAGCCTGTGGCTAAGGTATTAATATCCTTTCGGTTCTGCTTTTTAATTTAATCCCTAACTACTCATATTCCCTCAGCAGAACGTCTTTCCTCTTTCTCCCTATATTGTTGGTATTGCCATGCACCACGACAACTAGATCCCTCCCGCTCTAAGTCTCTGCTGCCCCAATGAGATATACTGAAAGCAGGCATCAGCAACACAGCCTTCAGGACTCTTGATACTGGACACAGAGAACAATCTCTATTCCCCTGACTATATTCCTCTTTTCTTCCCCTTGAATGGTTCCCTTTAACACAGTCCTATGGTCAGTTTGCTCATTATCCTGACTCTCATTCACATAGGAACCAAGAATCTCAAACCGTTAGACAGGTTGAAGACCTGAGGCTCTTTCAACAGGACCTCCTAGATCCCTCTACCTGCCTCACCTGTAGTCATACCCTCCTGTCCCTGACCACTGACTGCATTTGAGGTAATTAAGGGGTGTGAATGCCTCCTGAAACACAGCATTCAGGTAACACTTCCCCCTCCCTGATGTGTCACAACGTTCAAAGCTCAGGTTCTAGCTAATTGACTCTGAGCTGGAATTCCTCAAGCAATCAACACTTGCTACAGAGTGGTCACTACAAACCACAATGGGAGTCCACCAACTCCCACATCATGCAGTTACAACACATTTTAGTTACTTAGTTATTAATTTGATTTTTAAGCACTGTGTGCTGAGACTTTAGGTTTTAGCTTGTAAATATTTTCCCTATTTATCTTCGATCTAAACGTAATCTGTAATTTATGCTCAAATTATTTGCTATCAGCAACCGATCACCTTACTGTTTGTTTACTGTTACATCACTCTCTTGTGCTGGGCCCCCAGTCCTAGACTTCAATTTATCCGGTTTTTAAAAAAAATTACAAATGATGTGCCAAAAAAAGTAAGCAAAAAGCACCTCTTCCCCGCCTCACTGAGTTCCCACATTGCCTCCAAACTCCCCAAACTGCATACTCACTCAGGTAGTGCCTCACTCCCGGTGTGATCTCTCCTTTCTGACTGAGCTCTAAAGATTGAAGGATCCAGAGTTCTAGGAATAGGAATTCTGTGTGAATATGGTTAATGATTCTGCTATGCAACCTCATGACCGAGAATGATCATAGATAGAACACAGCCCATTCTTTTAGCAGAGCCGTGGTGAAGCAAATAATAGTCTTACTGAAGCGGAGATTCCAATGCTTGGATCACCCTGAGAGATCCTTTCATTTCACTCTGGACATAATGTATTGCACATCCTTGCATACTGTGCTCTGCACATCAGCAGCAAGCAAGAAGGGCATTCAATGGAGTCTGAATACCTGGGAGAGCAGCATCAGTCTTCTACAGGTGAAGATGAGGGCACTGAACAGGAGGAACATCACTCTTCTATATGATATAGTACTACAGCATCAGGCACAGCAAGCCAGATGGAAACTTAATTGACAGCTGGGTGCCATCGATACTCCTGCTGAAGAAGAGCTTATATTCAAAACATCACTTCTCCTGCTCCTCGGATGCTTCCTGACAGACTGTACTTTTCCAGCACCACACTCTTCAAGCTGGGTGCCATAATCAAGCATTGACTGTAAATGTATGTGAGTCAAAGACAAGCAATCCCTATTCATTCCCAGAGGCAAACAAACCTTCTACTTGTTTATTTATTGTTTGCATTAGCTATTGCTGAATAAATACGAATGTTTTCAACCCTTTGAAGGCTTTTCACAATGTAATGATCTAACAATTAGAGGATGTTGGACTACACTAGGAATTAGGGCAAGATTAGCACTCCCTTGGATAAAGTGATAAAATGGGATTAAGCGAAGGACATGTAAATGGCATTGTTTATTATTGCATAGCAATAGATGTTTGCAAATGCACTCTCATGTGTAAAGAAGAAGTATTTGTTATTAGTTGCATTTTCTCATGTGGACAGTGAAGAGCAATTCCTGCTGGCAGCACTTGACCTGGTATATAGCTGGTCTTTAAAGATGTCACTGGGGTTGGGATTCTTCAGAGGTGAGTACTTCTACCTGTAACAAGAGGGAGGATATGACAAGCAGGGCAATGTAGAGCAGTGGTGCATAGGTCATGAGACAAATTTCAGATAATCGAGTATGATGAATTCTGAATAGACCTCACAGAGAGAAACTCATTATGAAACTCAACAAAATGGACACTGTAATTTATGATCAAATTCATCTCAGTGTTTAGTGAATTTTTTTTTAATCTTTTGGTACAGTAAAAACCTTAGCATTAAAAGTCTCATAAAGCCTTCTTGTGCAATCCTTAACATGTCCTATTAACTGGACATTTGTTTTGAAAGGTTATTGATCTCTTTGGAGGTTGTAACACACATCTGCTCAATCTGTAAACATAATGTTATACTTCCAGTGACTGCTTTTTAAAATATTCATCTTATTCTCATGATGACATCTCTGTCCTCAGTATATTGTGGTATTTCATTTGAAGTTCACTCAGACAGAGGAACAACATATTGTATTCCATTTAGATACATTGCAACTTTCTGGATTCAACTATCCAGATCATAACGTCTGCATCTTACCCTACTCCATTTTGTATGCTTCTCTTTACAAGTTTAATTCTTAATCTTGTTTTGCTCAATTTTAGTTTCAGATGGTAGTCATTCATCATTCTGCCATTTACGCTTCTTCTGAACCCTTGTTTTATTCATTCATGAGGCATGGCTGTTGCTCACTGGGTCAGGGTTTATTATCCATTTCCCTCCATGCCCTTGAGAAGGAGGTGGTGAGCTGCCTTCTTAAACCACTGCAATACATGTGCTGTAGATGGACCAATAATGTTGTGAACAATGCCATGCAGGAAAGAATACCAGGATTCTGACTCAGTGACACTGAAGGAATGGTGATATATTTCCAAGACAGGACGGTGAGTGGTTTGGAGGGGAACTTGCAGATGGGGTTATTCCCATGTAAATGTTGTCCTTCAGGATGGTAGATATTGTGGGTTTTGAAGGTGCTGTTTAAGGATCATTGGTGATCTCTGGTGAAATTTCTGCAGTGCATCATGTAAATGGTACATTTACTTATCCCATTACCAATCACTTTGGCTGTTCCCACCAATATTGTTATTTATTATTTCCCATCTTCTGCCTTATGATAGATCATCACTTTTTAATTCATTTTTCCAACCATATTCCACATTAAATATTGTTTCTTTAGGACCGATTATATTTCTACCTTTTCCAGTTATGATTCAAGATCACAATGTAAACATTGTTTCTCTCTCCAAAGATCCTTTTGAACCTGTTAAACATTTTCAGCATTTTTTGTTCTTTTGCACCTTTATTGTTGAAATCTACAATCAAACACGTGAGAGGATAATGATAGGATCACTTGAGGAAATAACACAATGAAATGTTAGCCTTCTAAACATCAATATTACAGCTTAATTTTGAATGTCAAGTCCTATGATCCAAAGGTGCCAGAGAAATATCTGTCAAAATTAAGAACAAAATTGAAGAGCAAGTCAGTTGTCAAGTCCCTCCAAACATCTTAACAACCATCTGTGCCAATCAGCTATTCATATTTTTGTAAGGGTAACGATGAGGATACCTTAACAGAGGGGCAGGATGGGAACATATATTCTCTGAGACAAGAAATAAAGTTGCTTCATGTGGAGCCATAACTTTTGAAATAGCTACATTTTTAAATTAATTGGGATTTAAATTCACATAAGTTTGCCTATGGGTGGCATTTATATATGCAATCTATAATTTCAATTGCATTATCCCAAGATTTTTAAACATCAAGCATTCAGTCAATCAATCCCCAGAACGGTTCATACTGAGAGAATAGCATGAGGCAAGTCTGAGTTTATGTTGACTGTCAGTTTCTACAAACCAGGCATGAGTCCTCTGACATTTTGAAATCACCAGGAGATTTTAAGTCAGAAGACAGACTGTTAAAAATAAATTAAAACTTTTCCTGGCTCAGTGGAAGAAAAATACAAAAAACTGCTAGCAACTGAAGATTAGACAATAGTTTTTCATACAAACATGCAAACTATTTAAGCATCCTTCTGTCTTCAGTTGACTCAATAACAATTGCACTGAAATGTGCACATTGACCCTGGGTGACCTTTGACAGAGCTCTTTGTTTTAGACCCACTTAACTGTATCTTCATCACTCAACTGTCATGTTAGATGTGAAAATGAAAGTGTGTCCCTCCCCAGGGTGGCCTGTGAATGATGGATTCACAGACCTCAGCACAGTAGCAACTGTCTCTCTGACTTGGCAGGAAGGTCATTGGAAAGGTTCGCCTGAGCCTGTGAAGAGGCAAGGCATATTCTTGTTATACCCCGCTGTGCCAAGGGACTGAATGGGCTGGGCTCCTATCAGGAAACTCATAGGTTGAGATCCTGGAAAGGAAAGTGCCTTCCGTTGGGGAACAGAGACTGAACTCAAAGGAAGTGTAGCAGGAGACTGCATCCTTTAATAAAACATTCAGATTTAATTCTAGATGGTGAGGTCATTTTTAAAAAATGGTTTTAATGCTGCTAGGAGCACGCCAGTGCTTAGCAACATCTAACACTGCAGACTGCACAAACTACCTTTGAAACTCAAACAAACTAGTATGGAATTCAATCTCATAATATCGTTTTTTGGCCTAAAATTAGCTACTGATATTAGAATTGTATGAATTTTGGGCAAAATTAACTACTCAAAGCTAAAAATAAGTGATAAAAAATCATTCTATGGTGAATCAAACTTTAAGTCGGTGGTGTACACAGAACCTTGCTTATCTGTTTTGTAGAATTAATAATGCTTTGAAATATGCATAGTCAAGTTGAACAGCCTTAGGGACAAAAATGATATTCTCAAAAATGGAAAACTTTTGTTGGATTTTCAACAGAAATTTTTTTTTAAAAGAAATTGATTCCTCATTTACTAATTACTCAATCCAACCATAAGGAAGGCCTTGTAAAATCTATGTGCATACATCTATTATGATTTACATTATAGTTTTCGGTACAGAAATCTAGCAATGTCATGTTCTTTTACTATTAACTAAACTATTGTTTTCCTTATATGTGATCAAGTTAAATAACATTTAAATATTGGCATTGGAAAAGAACAGTTATATCATTTTGTAATGTTATGTCAGCATACACTTGACAAACATTAATGGTTATTAAAACTTATCCACAGCCCTATTAATATTATCTTGGATCAGTAATGGGCTTGGTCCAACCTTTTGACACTTCAGTCTGTTACTGGTGTAGCTGTTATGTTTACATTTGTTTTGACTGCTCTTGCTGCATTTTACTTACTCATTTTTAAGACCATAGACAATAGAAACAGATTAGGCCATTTTGCCCCTTGAGCCTGCTCCACCATTCAACAGCGTCATGGCTGATCTGACAGTCCTCATGTCCACTTTCTTGTATTTTCCCCATCACCCTCGATTTCCTTACTGATTGAGAATATATCCATCTCAGCCTTAAGTATACACAAGAACTCTGCCCATTCAGCTCTCTGTGGCAAGGAATTCCAAACTCTCAAAATTCTCACAGTGACCAGAAGACCATAAAATATAGGAGCAGAATTAGGCAATTCAGCCCATTAAATTTGTTCTGCATTTCAAACATAGCTGACATATTTCTCAACACCACTCTTCTGCCTTCACTCCATAACCTTTGATCTCCTTATAAATCAAGAACCTATCAATCTCTGCCTTAAATCCACTCAGTGAGTTGGCCTCCACTATATTCTGTGGCAATTAGTTCCACGGATTCACAACCTTCTGGCTGAAGAAATCCCTCCTCATCTCAGTTCTGAAGAGTCATCCCTTCACTCTAAGGCTGTGCTGTCAGGTCCCAGTCTCTCCTACTATTCTCTCCATATACACTCTATCCAGGCCTCTCAGTATTCTGTAAGTTTCAAAAAGATCCCCCTTCCTCCTTGTAAATTCTATTGAGTGCAGACCCAAAGTCCTCAATTGCTCCTCATAAAACAAGCCCTCCTTCCCCAGAATCATTCCTGCAATCCTCCTCTGGACCCCCTCTAATGCCTTCCTTACATACAGGGCCTAATATTGCTCATAATATTCCAAATGCGGCCTGACCACAGCCTTATACTGTAGTACTCAGCAGTACATCCTTGCCCTTTATTCTAACCCTCTCAAAATGAAATCTGACATTGCATCTGCTTTCCTTCCTGTCAAAAGAATCCTGAGCTAGAGCTCCTAAGTTCTTTTGTACATCCTCCTCATCTCAGTCTTAAATTGTTGACCCTCTATGCAGCGACCATCCCCCTTGAACCTGGACTCTCCATTGAGGGGAAAAGCACTCTCTGCATTTACCCTGCCAAACCCTTAAGAATCCTACATGTTTTAATGAGGATTACCTCTCATGAACACCTGTTAAGGGCCAACATGCCATGAGCATTCCCGATTACCTGCTGCACCTGTGTGCCTGCTTTCTGTGTTTGCCAGCATCTTTTCCACTTAACCCATCAATATCTCCCTGTAAACTATTTGAATCCCTCCCACAACCTCCCTTTCCACTTACTTTAGTGTTGTCTTCAACTTTGGCTACAGTGCATTCACTTCCTTCATCCAAGTTATTAATATATATTGTAAACAGTTGCCTTCTCAGCACTGATCCCTGTGGAAACCCTACTAGTAGTAGGTCACTATAAGCTACTTGCTGCTTCCTGCCGATGAATCAATTCCCTATCCGTGCCAATATATACTGCCTCCAAGGCTGTGCACTCTTGTCTTATGACTTAACCTTTTTAAGGCATCTTGTCAAACACCTTCTGAAATTCAACACATTTACTCGTCCCTCTCTATCCAATCTGGTTAAGACTTCCTAGAAAAACTCCAATAAATTAGTCAGACATGATTTCCCTCTTATGAAGCTATGCTGACTTTGTTTGGTTATATTATGATTTTCCAAGTGCTTTGCTATTATATCCTTAATAATTGATTCCAATATTTTCCAACAATAAATGTGAGGGTAATCAGCCTATAGTAACCCACTTATTGTCTCCCTCCTTTTTGAATAGGGGTGTGACATTAGCTATTTTCCAATTTGCTGGTACTTTTTGGAAATTTTTGGAAAATTCCATCCAATCCATCCACTATCTCTGTAGTTACCACTTTTAGGATCTAAGGATGCAAGCCAGGTGATTTGTCTGCTTTTAGCCCCATTGGTTTGTCTAATATTACTCCCTTAGTGTTGTTGATGGTACTTAGAATAGAATAGCAATATATTGTCACAAACTTATTTTTACAAAAGAGAAGTGAAAAGTTTTAAAAGTCAGCATACCAGGACACCTAAGTTAATGACAGAAGTCATAAATAAGAACAAAAAAAAGTAAAAGTTTATCACAGTTCAATTTACCTCTCCTGGGCTCGAGGTACGTTGGAAAACCAACCTGAAATTGTCAGGCAAGGCCAGGTAGAGACCGCCACTCCGAGATGAGATCTCCATGCCAGGACTAGACCTCCACACTGGGCCATTGGAAGACCCAGAAGCTGCCTCTGAGCAAGGATGAGACATCTACACCAAGATGAGATCTCCATGCCAGGTCTAGACCTTCACACGGAGCTGCCACCGAAGAAGGTCTCCACGATGGGACAAGACTAACACACTGGGAGACTACCCCGCCAGGCTCCAGGCCATACTCGTTAGTATCAAAGAAATGTTTGAAGCATCTTATAGTGCAAAGACTGATTCAAAATATCTGGTTAGCTCCTCTGTCATTTCCTTGCTCCACATAACTATCTCCTCATATTCATTTTCTAAAGGGCCTATGTTCACTTTGACCACTCTCTTCCTTTTTATACAAGTGAAGAAGTTCTTATTGTAAGTTTTTATAGTTCTCCCTGGTTTGCCTTTGTAATTTATTTTCTTAGTCTTTATTATCTTTTTACTCCTTCTTTGCTGGATTCTGAATTTGTCCCAGTCTTCAGGGCTACCATTTAACTTTGGCGTCCTTATATACTATTTCATGCAGGTAAGTGGAGTTGAAATGCCCATCAACCATGATTGAATGGCGGAGTGAACTCGATGGGCTGAATGGCCTTACTTCCGCTCCTATATCTTATGGTCTTTTGGTCTTCATTCAATGTAATACTCTCTTTGACTTCTTGGTTAGCTATGGCTTGTTTCTCTCTCTCTTAGAATCTTTCCTCCTGACTGGGATATGCTCTTGTTGAGAGTCATGAATTACCTCCTTAAATGTTTACCACTGCTTGCTTACTGTCATCTAAATGCCCCATTCACTGTAGCTAGACTCTATCTTCATTTCATTGTGATTCCCTTTACTTCAGTCAAACACCATTGTTTCCGATTCAGGTTTCTTACTCTCAAACTGAATATTAAATTCTGTCTTTATTACTCCTGATCACTACTCCTGATTGGACCTTTTACTTTGAGGTCATTTCTTAAAACCTGTCTCCTTGCCTATTACCAAAACCACGATAGCCAGACCCTTGGTTGGCCTCACGACATGTTGCTATCCCCAGTTCATTCCATTACTTTGTGGTCATAGCTACGCTTTTCAGTTGGATTCATTCAATCAAAATAAAGATTAAAGTCATCCATACTTACTGCTGTATTGCTTTTCCATCAGATTTATTAACTGATAGCCATTCCTAGAGGGTACTCTTCCTAGGGGGAGGGGAGGTCTGTACTTACTCCTACCAATGGTTTCTTTCCCTTGCTATTTCTTACTTCTGCCTTAATGAATTCTACATCATCCAAGCCAGGTTCATCTCTCACAACTGTCCTCATTTCATCTCTCATTAGTTGTGCTACCCCACCACCTTTGCCATCCTTCCTGTCTCTCCAAAATGTTAAAAATCCCTGAACGTTAAGTTCCTAGTTTTGATCTCCTTGCAACCATGTTTCTGTAAGACTGTCAGATCATATTCATTAATCTCCATTTGCACTGTCGGTTCAACTACCTTATTCTGAATGTTTCATGTGTGAAGATACAAAGTCCTCAAATTTGTTGTATTTTAGAATTTCCCTAGAATTTTTTGTTTTCTTGGTACAATATGACATTGACACATTCTGCCCTTTCCTTTTATTTTCTGGTAACAATCAGTTTCATCACTAGCCTCCAATTTTAATTTTCCATGCAACTGAATCCCCTTCCCCCACTATTTAGTTTAAAGCCTTATCTATGGCGCTAGTTATGTGATTTGTGTTTTTGCTTCATTCATTCTTATTTTAACCTTTCTATTTTCATCTTACACATCTCCCTGATTTACACACTGTGATCCATGACTACTGATTGCACCTCCCACAGTATGAATTCATCAACCACTTCATCTCTGCATAACATAAATATTCACACTATGTTTTACTGGTTGCATGCTTTGCATAAAATATACCACTAGAGTCATACCCTACATAGCTAATACATTCTTACAGCTCAAAAATTCTGAGTAGCTAATGGCAAGAGCAGATGTTTAGAAATAGCTTTTTAAAATTCAGTTCAGTACTTGTTGCACATTGCAAAGTGGGTCGAAGGGGCTGATTCTATGTTGCATGGCTCGATGTGCTTTGGCACTTATATGACTGTTCATGAGAAGCGATGAATGCTGAAACCGAGTAGTGAAGAATGAAGATAGCATCCAGAAGGGTCAGGTGCTTAACCCAGAGTTGGATCGTGACAATATTTGCCAAAAATACCAAAACTGTAAAGAGTAAAATCAGGATAACAAAACTTGGGCCTCAATAATCTGTAAACCCTATTTCTGGCCATCATTTTACTAAGCTCCCCATATGATATTATCTGACCACAATTGCATTGAGACAAGAAGCCTCTGCATACCAGCTAAACAAGTGAAAAATATTTAGTTAGCACTATAGTTTATCTGAATCGATGGAAATTGTAACCGTAAAAGGAACCTCCCATAGGTGCAAAACTGGAACGTTTAGCCAAAATGAGGATGTTATTATTATTTAATTTGCTAAAGTTTCTTTTTTAATGATTTAATTTTCTACAAATTTCTATTTTCTTTTTTATAATATTACTTCCATATTATTCCAATTACAATAGTAAATAGCTTAAGTAATGAAGAAAATTGCATTTTAGCCAAATGCAAAATGTTTATTGAATTGGAATAACCAGCAAACACAATTCGTTCCAAGGGATATCTTTGTAATAGATTCATCTGGTGATGGAAAATGCTTCATGGGAGGTGTAGGCAGTTGTTCACTTTATATGTGAGTGGTATCAGTGGTGGGGACAATGATCAATAATCCTTTGATTCTCCTTTTAATAATTGTAAGGAAAGGTTTTCTTCTGGGAAATGGCACATTCTCTATTTTTGTTACTCAGTGTGAACAGTATCTTCTGATCAGTGAAATTGTGTAAGGAATAACTGGAGCTTATATTTCTATGTCCCAGCAATCTGAATGCCAACCTCAGCAGATATCGTGTGAGTCTCTGAGTCAAATTGCCATGTTTGATCCCAACTTGTGCCAAGCTTGTACAGTTTATTTTGCAGTGAACAAATATTGATTGCGCATTAAAGTGTTTTCACCTCATTATTCTTAACTGGACTTGATTACAGTTCCCAGGAGAGAGAGATCTTTATCGGTATTAATTTTAATCTGCTTTTTGTAAGTCACATTTTATGCCAGCCTTAGATATTATCTTAGGTCACTTTCATAAACTAATCTACTTACCTCATGACCAAGAGTATTTTTTTGCAGCCAATATATTTCCATGTTTATCTGATAATGAAACAAGCTGTAAAAATCTATGGAGCCAATTATAGGTTTTGACTGGCAAGTAGCAGATGACCAGTGTGAGGAGGCAATGACCAAGTGTTAATGTCAATGGACAAGTAATCTAGCACCTCATGCTGGGTCATGCATTTACATCTCACCATGGCAGACTGAGACATGAATTCAATTAAATCTGGATTAACGTACAGGCCTAATGGTGACTATGTAACTGCTTGTTGACTTTAAGAAGGAAATAAAGTCCTTTAAGGAAGGAATTCTACCAACTTTACTTTGTTTTACCATATATGGCTCCATACCTACAATAATGTGGTTAACTCCCCTCTCGACAATTTTGGATGAGCAATACTTGCTAGCCTAGCCAGTGGCACTGACATCCCATTAATAAAGAAGAAGAAATGAATGCCAAGTCATGACCATCTACAACAAGGGAAGGAACAGTCAACTCACATTGACCTTCAACATTGCCACATTTCCCTTGATCAGTACATTGAAGTTGTTGAGAAGATTATGTGATGATTCAGTAAATGTTTGACTTGAGCATCCGTATTAATACCGTGGTCAGGAAGTCAGGGCACCTGTCAGTGACATGATGCTCACAACCTGATTCCTCAATGTTTTTCTACCCTAAAAGAATCAAGCAAAAGTGTCAGGGAACACTCACCATTTGTCTGGGTGGCTGTAACCACAGAATGCAGAATGCTGTCTTGGACAGAGAAGCTCATCTGATACTGCACATGATATTCACTTGCTCCATCACCATGACATGTACTTGCAGCATGCAAGTAGTTAGATTTTGGAGTGGTGAGAATGTTCAATTAAGCTAAAAGAAGATTTTCTTAAAATAAAAAGCCATGGAATATCTTATGTTGGATAAATCTAACATTCAACAATTAGAAAGTTAATCTTTCAGGGCCATTATTGTTGCTTTCCAGTAATAATGAATTAAGCATGCTATTAGAAACCGAGTAATGTCATACTTATCAGATATATAACTTGTTCAATGGATTAGCAATGACACAGAGGCTCACTGAGCCACTGAGATTGAGCTCGGCAATGCTTATAATGTAGGAAAGATGCATTCAGCTGCAAATATGCCACCAAGTTCCAAATTTTATTTGTAGTGGGAATTATAGACGGTGGATAGCTCACAGTGACGTGTTGTGTCCTCAGCAAAGGTAGTGAAAATAGCTATTTGATACTTTTATGTATGTTCCAACAGAGCACAGAAATCATGAGATTTCAGAGCCTCAATTGCTTACAAGAAACAGCAACAAGATAAGGGCTCAATGCTGCTTCTATCAAAAAAAACAGACAAAGAGAAGAGTGGAAGAGAGGGTGATGCCTGATGATAGCAACAGGGGTGCAAAGGTCCCAACACTGATGGATAGGATGTGCTGCAATTGTCAGAAAAGGACCAATGGCAATTGTTTCCAAATCATTATCCAGCAATGGTCCAGGGAATCTTGGACTGCAAAGAACATGGAGGAATAGGACTGGACCTAATTGGCATATTCTTAAACTATTCAGCAGGAATATCAGGAGCAGCAAAGGGCCAGCCTCTTAACTAGCATCAAGGTAAGAGAGCAGAAGGGATGTATCAACTGTTCCCTGCATCAGGAATAACTGTGTCCAGGAGAGACCATCCTATAAATGGTTCAATCATTTCAGATGTGCAGCGTCACCACAGAATCTTCAGCGTTGGAGTAATTGATGTCTATGTTATTCAGGCTGACAGCGATGATGATCAGTGGACACTTAACACCAGTTCATTTACTGTTCATGTTAAATGTAAGTGTATTACAATAAATAGTTATTTCTTTTTGCTAGTGAGGAAGGAACAGGGTGTGGTTTGATTTTTGCCTGGGTGGATGCCTGTTATAAACAAATTGTGAATTTTTTCAGTTTGATTAAGCCTTAACATTAGCCACAATCCAGGAATATTGGGGCCTGATTTCCAGTGCAATACCCCAGTGAGTCACATCACTAGTATTTTGAACCTAAAAAATAGCAATTATAAGTGCATGAGGCCAGAGCTGGCTAAAGTGAACTGGGAAATTAGGTTACAGACTAGGTCAGTGAAGTTGCAGTGGCAAACAATTCAGTAAATATTTCAGAATATTCTGAAAAACTACATTCCTGTAAGAATATCTCTGAGGTAAAGATAAAAAAAAAATGAGAATGTGAACATACCAATTAGGGGCAGATGTTAGCCCTTCAAGTCTGCTCCAGTATTAAGTAAAATTATTGCTGATCTGTTTGTCTTGCGAATACTGTGTTCCTATGCACTTTGCCTCTTCTTCATACACCTTGTTCCTGGAATCTGAAAATGAATCTCAGTGGAGATATCCCTTGATGCCTATGTTTTTTCTCTTTGTTTTGGCTACAGCAGCTCTAACCACATTCAGCCTGCGACATGTTGTTCAAATGGAGGAGTCACCTACTTCCAGTGCAGCTAGTCAGGACCTGCAGCTTTCATACAAAATTCAGCCTTCATTATGCCTGAATATAAGTTCTCTCAGGTTCAATAATTTCGATTGATTGCAGTCTGTGGCACCTCAACAGCCTACCGTCTGTGAAGACTTGGAATCACTGACAACAATTTCTAGATTTCCACGTTTAGCAGTGCATGTCCAGACACCAAGTGTTACTGTCAGTTTCATAAAGTAATGATGACAAATGCTGGCACATCACTGTCATGCCTACAGGACTGATGTCTTTAGGATACAATGCAAGTTAATTCAGCAGCACCACCTCGCCTGTGACCTCTGCCACTAAAAATGACACGAGCAGCTATTGTGTGCGAACTTTCTAAGCTCTGACTTCTCCTCCAAATTACAGACTCAACCTGACTTGGAAAAATATTATATTTTTTTTATTGTTACTAATCTGCAATTCCCTTTTTAAAGCTACTATTGGAGCATGAT
This sequence comes from Chiloscyllium punctatum, assembly GCF_047496795.1. Taxonomy (NCBI): domain Eukaryota; kingdom Metazoa; phylum Chordata; class Chondrichthyes; order Orectolobiformes; family Hemiscylliidae; genus Chiloscyllium; species Chiloscyllium punctatum. Next base: position 46,089,776 of record NC_092744.1, read on the forward strand.
CACCACCTACTGTGATTCAAGCTGAAAACCCCATAACTACTTTTTGCAGGGAAGTACATAAGCATGACAGGAAATGTACTCTTGTTAATGGCATTCACATCATGAGAGCATTTTCCTTTAAATATTGTATAATTTTGATAGACAAACAATCAGACTATCTTTCATGAACTGGCAATTGTGTCTATCACACATGTCCTCATACTCATGTCAACAATATTTCACAATTATTAACATCTGAGTGAAAGAAAGCCAGATATAAAATCATTAACTTGTTTAACTTGACAGCCTGTAAATAAGTAAAGAAAATGCAAAATGAAACACGTTTTACTGCAATTTAATGCAAAGAAAATTCAAGTACTAAAATATTACATAGAGCTGGTAATGAATTATGGGTGTCAGTCTTGGAACTTTGTGAAAGAACATAAATAATATCAGCAGCTTTGGAATTTCGTGCTTAAAAGAACAAAAGGGTAAGCAGGGTGAAGAAAAGAATGAATGAAGAAGTACTGAAAAAGAACAAGACAATTCTTAAACAAGATTAAAACAAATCAAGTTCTTTGGACATATTATCTATGCAGAATGACTTAAGTGCACAATTAGCCCCAGAAGAATTAGTAGAAGAAGGGTAAGAATCTGACAGTGAAAAAAGCAGCAGACAAGATTGAACATTGACTTAGTCAAAACTCTCACAACAAGATCATGCACCGTTGTTATAATCAGAGAATTTGGAAGGGTATGGTCGCCTAATATACTTAATACAGCAATTACATAACAATGATGGCAACAAACTCATTTCACTTAGCACACCCTCTTTTGGTCCTTTCTTATTACCAGGCTAAGTATTCAACTAAACCTTACTGGCTTCCCTTACAGACCTGGGCCTCTACTTTAATCCCATCACACGATTCTTTCTCCAATATGTGACTGAATCTGTGCTGTAGGAGACTATGACAGTCAAGAAAGAGTTATTTGTGCTCTTGTTGAAGACTGTACAAAATACAGACTGCTCACCATGCCTTGCCAATAAGCATCAAAGTCACTGTGACCTTGAACCTCTTTGCTTCTGTCTCCTTGATGACATCTTGGAAATTGCAGTACACCTCTGCACCTTGCACTGATGCCCTTTTCACAAGAGTGGGACAGTACATTCAGTTCATGACAGATACAGCCTTGTCAAGACTGAGGACAGTGGGTTTTCCCCTCATGGCCTTCAACACTAGATTGAGGTCAGCATAGAATGAAGTAAGGGGATGCCCTACCAAATCTCCAATTCCACTATCCTCTCTCACTTCTCTCTATGTGGAAGGCTTTGGCACTGCAGATTTTACTCCTAGGACAACCAGTAGGTTTAGTGAGGTCTGCAGTTGGAGTAATAAATCACCCCCACACCAACCGTTCTCCATTTCCAACCCAACTGGCTCACATTGAAAGGAAACAGAAATGTACAAATTAGATTTGACGTGATTCAGTATGTACTCATTGTTTATTACACTGGAATTATAAATAAATGACTTAGGTTTGATAATCTTATGTTTTTTTGCTTAAGTCCAAGATGCATTGAGTAGTTTTTTAGGGGTTAATCAATTTCCAACTGGATGTACGTTCCTAACCTGAACACAATCCCAAACCCTTCTTCCTACCTCCTTCACAAATACTTAGCCCTGCAGCACTGTCAATCCATGTGCAATGGCAAAATAACTGTGCCCATCCTTAAGTCCCATGCTGATGTCTTTAAATAGGGCTAATGTTTGAGACTGTCTTGTATTTGAATGTATGCTCAGCTGACAGTTTTGAAGAAAGAGTGTAACAGAAACTATCATGTCCAAAATGGTATGTCAGGCACCAAATCATATGCTATTTGACATCACAATGGCCCATTCTGCACCCTTCCAGTACGTACATGGCTGTAGTACCCTGACAATTGTGGTGCATCAGGCCTCTGGAAATGACCAGGAATAATTCAGTTGCCAATTCCTGTTTTGTCGGCTTCGTAACATTGGTTCTAACAGTGTTGTATTCTGTGAACATTTCCTGTTCACTTCTTCCCATCTGATTCTTTTAAACTTTCTCTGAAAATCCTGACATTTTCTTTCACTCACGAGCTGCCTGTTACTAAATGATCCATAGATGATAAAGCTTCACTATCTCCTGCACTCTGGGACCTGTGATAACAAAGAAAATGACTTTTTGGATTAAGGAGATACTGCACCTCAGGCAGTATGTGCTCAGACTGCATCTGCACGCTCTTCCTTTATTGTCATAGCAGTTACTTACTTTGACCATACTTGGATGTTTACAGCAGCCTTGCCCTGCCTTGCCTTGCTTAGTTTTTTTTGTTTTAACCCTTAAGCCAGAGATACCAGCCTCATATTACTTCTGTTGTGACTTCTTGCTTAGCTCAGACCCAAAGGCAGAAATCTTGTCATTGTTATCAGCAGGCCTCAGTCATGACAAGGGCAGTAGCCTTTGGACAGGAGGTCCTAGTACAGTGACTCAAGGGCAGCCACCATACCGGTTCAGGGATTTGGACAGTCAGTCAGCTGCTCATTGTTCGGAGTCAGGATGCTGTCCACTTAATGATCCAAATGACGGATAGTCCTCCCCCGAGCTACTACCTTTCTATCCTTCCGACAGCTATTTCTCTCTTGGAATGAGACAGGGGAAGGTATTTGGATGATGAAAGTGGGTGGCACTACTAGTACTTTTGGTACAGGTTGTTCTTCCTATATTGTTCCAGATGGCAGAGACTGCTTTAGCCTTGGGTGACAACCTCAGACTAGGCTGGCATAGTCTGGTATTATGGCTACCACTGCTGATCGTGTGGGAAGAGGAAGCCCCACCTCTGTGCGACCTCATCCTGAGCACGTCCAGTTCCCTCACTACCAACTGAGCCAAGACATCCTGAACTACTATGTGCGGAACAGTGCAAGGCTGTCTTGGACTGACAGTTATCCTGGAGAGTTCTTCCAGGAATAGCACATGGTAAGATAAGGCTGGATTTGGACGTGAGAGACAACATGGAAGTGAGGTAGGTGGTTCATGGGTCAAGTTTGTTCAGGTACAGTGACAGCAGTCGTTCGACCTTGTGGTGAAAATGCCTCAAAAAACTACTCAACGCATCTTGGACTTAAGCAAAAAAACATAAGATTATCAAACCTAAGTCATTTATTTATAGTTCCAGTGTAATAAACAATGAATACATACTGAATCATGTCAAATCTCATTTAAAATTATTGCAAAATAGTTTGTTCTTAATGGTTTGAGATCAAAGTTGATTTGGCATGATACAGTTAAAGTTTAAACTTATATCTTTACAAAACATCAAAACTACATACATTGTAAATATTTCAACATGAGTGGAGAAATACTCAGTTTAAAAGTTTATGGACATGGTTTTTGAACCTATTGTCACAGAAGAGAGGGATTTTATTTCCCCAAGCATTGAGGCTGGTGATATGCTAGAAAGTCCCCAAGGAATGCTCAGCATTGGAGCCAATATTGGAACAAAAAGCTAAGGAGAGAAATGCAAGAAATCTGGCCTTAAAAATTTGGCAAAATAACAGAAAAATAAGCCCAAATACTTCAGAGGAGTGGTCAGACTTAGTGAATACAGTTCCAGCTGACATTTCATAATCAACCTGTCAATCTGCTCATGCATTACGCTCTAATCAATCCACTGTCAGCAGCCATTCACAGTCAGGACTCTGGCCTAACATTTAGATGTGCCACCTCACAACATAGTCAATGATGCCAGGTTCACTTGTCTTCATATAACTGTAGCCATTCAGCCTCTGCAGGCGCATTCCCAAAACAGCGAGCAACACAATTAGTGGCATTTTATCCCCTCTTTCTTGTGGGATAATCTAGCACAAAGGAAAAAATGGCAGGGCACATGCATCCTTGAGTCATATAGAGGAAATGGGTTTTCACCTCATGGGTCCTGCTGCAATGAAGTTCATTGCATCCACTGTCACTAAAACCATTGACGATAATGTAATGGTACACCTAATGCTCCCCCTCCGCTTCTACCTTACCTTAATCCTGCAGTCTAGCAGATGGTGTCACTATGGACATCTTGTTTTATAATATATTAGCTTTTCCTCATTCTAACCTTTCCTTTTGATTTTCTGCTTTCTGATACTTGAGAATTGTTGCCTACCCATAGCTTTCATATACGAAAGACAGAAGGCAACGTTCTAACAATAATGAAGTATCATTATCATTTATCTGGCACTGGCATAAGTGGGTTGCAGTAACGCTGTCGTTTGAGAACACCCATGATCTACTCCACTATGTTTTTACTGACTGCACGGCTTTCCCATACACCCAGGTGGTAGGGGAGGGTTTTTTTGTGTTCATGGAATGAGAGTGTCACTGCTACTCAGAGGCAAAGGCTACTCTTCCTACACTGGGCGAATGACACTATTGTGGAGGGGAATTATTTAGTGATAATATCCAGAATCCAGAATCCTTGGCAAATGTTCTGAAGATCTGGCTTTGAATCCCACCATAGCAGACAATGAAATTTGAATTCAATTTAAGTAAAAGGTTAGTCTAGTGGTGACTATATAACCACTGGCGATTGTCTCTCAAAGCTGAAGCCCCTCTCTGTGTCATTCATTCTTTCACAGAACACCTTTAATTCCCTGTGCGCGCCTCGCTTAGCTCCTCACTTGTATCTAACTGCAATCTGCTGATCTATCCGAGATAAAATATGTTCTGATCAATCTGTGATGAGATGTTATTTATACACCTCTGTAGTAGGTGGAAATTGAGTCTATCCATCTGCCCCTGAAATGGAGACGCGACCACTGCACCACACATACCCCATAACAATACAGCATTCCCCTTATAGGATCTCATTTAACAATCTTAATTGATCTTTATAATACGTTGGATTGGATCTTGTGATTATCCTCCCATCACCTTATTAACACTGATTGTTATCCACTGTTCCTGGTGGGCAATGTTTGTACTCAGTTATTTGGTGGTGAGTTTATTTCTATGAAAGAAGGTTGGCCTGTAATGGTTTTGGGAATGGAGCATGCAGGTTGATGCTGGTATTTTAAACATAGTTTAACTGCAACTCTGATTCCTGGCAGGACTTGAAATTTCAGCTTCCCATTAAATCATTGTGCTGAACAGAACTGTAAAATCAAATAAGCAGTTCAGTTTATAACAAAGTACATGCAACTCCTTCAGTGCTCATGTCCTTCTGATTCTAGTTTTGTCAAATATGGGCTTTAAAGGAAAATTGATTGGTTTGGTTTGATATCAGTACATTAAAAGTTATGAAGATTATCCAAGTCATGCAATTATCGATGTATTGGGGAAAAACAATTCCACATATATATTTATATTTAAAATTATAAGCATTAGCTTTACAAATTATTAAAATACGTGCTTGGCACTGCAGTGGTGAAACATCAATACAGTTCTCATTTGATTCTAAATTGTATGATTTATGCATTTGAAAGTTAATTACCTAACTTTTAATGTCATAATACTCAAACTGAAGAGTTGTATTATATTTGAAATACTTGCACCCAGATGTATCACACAATTGGAATTGCTTCTGTCACTAATGAACAATAAATGCCTAAAGTAATGGGAGAAAATTACCTTTAATGATATGAATTGTGCTGTTATTGAGTTGCTTCTCCAACAACTGGTGCTAAGAAAGGAAGACTTTCACTGTTTTCTTTTCTTTCCCAATGTTATTTGGTACAAATGAACAGATTGGATTTGACAAATGTTCTGTCTTTTTGTCACTTAAAATTGTAATCAGTGTTCCATGTTTTAAAAAATTCTTTCCTGGGATAGCATTGCTGCCAAGGTCAGCATTTTTGTTGTAACCCAAAATGGTCTTGAGAAGGTGATGGGAGCCATCTACCTGAACCATTGCAGTCCATTTGGTATCAGTGTACCCACAGTGTTGTTTGGCGGTGAATTCCAGGATTTTGACGCAATGATAGAAATTGAATGGCAAAATAGTTTGAAGTCAGGATGGTGTATGACCTCGCATGCAGGTGATAGTGCTTCCACTCATCTGTTGCCCTCATGTTTTTAAATAGTAGAAGTAGCAGGTTTAGAAAGTATTCCATTGTGGTGCAGTGATAGTGTCCCTGCCTCTGAGCCAGGAGACGTAGGTTCAAGTCCCATTTGGTCCAGAGATGTATTATAATATCTCTGAATAGGTTGGTTAGGAAACGATCATGAAGTGAACTCATTCTATATAGACACACATCTCAGGATCAACCAATGATGCAGCTGTAAATTAGATATTCAGTACCATTTTTACACTTCACTGTCAACTAGGCCAGAAAAACATACCTTTGTCATGTATGCTCCAATGATTTTGTGTTTGTTTAACCATTGGAAATCTTTTCTCTACATACAAATCACAGTCCAGCAAGGGTTATCTGATGATAATTGAGAATTTTAATCAATTTTTAAAAACATTGTCCTTGCTGCGCCACTGAAGCTAATTTTATGTCTCAATCAATTTCTTGGTAGAGATTGGTTATTTCAGCACCTCGGACATGTTTTAGACCCTATTTAATTATGCAATGTGGCTGTGATGATATTAGAAACAAACACAGAAATTGCTGGAAAAGCTCAGCTGGTCTCGCAGCATCTCTGGAGAGAAATCAGAGTTAACATTTCAGGTCAAGTGGCTTTCCATTAACGTGATGATATTATTTGGCTCCAAATGCAATTTTAAACTGAGACCAGACTGCCAGGCCAACATGGCAATAGGAGAAACTAGAGATGCTCGGGACGCTGAGTTCCTTTCTTGTTTCTTGTTCCTATTGGCACAGGGTAAAACCTACAGGCATCCCCACCTTGCCAATTTCAGGGCCCCACACCCTTCCTAAGCCCTGAGTGATGGGGTCTGTACCTTGAAGTACTACAGTGGCCTAATTAATTCATGTTGGTACCAACTAGCTGCCTGTTGTAACCAATAGGTTCAGGCAGGAGAGTTATACTCACTATCTCCTGGGCATTATGCTGTGAAGGGATTTGCTATCCACCTTATCCTCTGCCACAGAACTCCCACCAAAGATTTAAAAAGTGAACAAAGAGAATGAGACTCCTGCAGTAGGTTGCAAAATCATATTATGATCTACATTTTAGGAGAATAAAAGAAAAATCATGATAAAGTTTTCACTTCACCGGTAATAAATAAGAGAGAACAATCCATCACATCAGTTTGGATATAAGGGGTGAGTTATGGCATAATCAATCCCACAGGTTAATAGCTTCACTACAGACTAGCACAAGATAGTAATTACATATGGTAATTACAAAAATTATACTTCCTGTACCCGCCTCTTTCAGGATAAAATAAGTATGCTGGAGGGCTTCTGATACAATCAGCAAAGTGGTTGAAAAATAGCCTGTAGCATGCTAATGTAGGTGAGTACTGTTTTTGTTCTTTTATAACTATTTTCCTAATCTACATTTCAAATAGAATGTAGGATGTATTGAAAAAATGACAGAGGAATCTGTATTCTATCACAAAAATGAGAAAGGGCTTTTCAAGAATGCATGAACTTATGAGGCATTGTTGCCAAGAACAGAAAGCGAAATCATTTAGTGCCATATTCTGCCATAACACATTTGCAGCACAGATATGCTGGTATTACATATGTACACAAAGATCTAATTTATGAGAGTCATTAAAGAGCATGGTATGAAATTATTGAAATGACTGGCACTTAAATAAATGTATGATACATCTAAGCAATTAATCTTGTACAAAAGAGCCACACTTCACAAATACCTTACTCTCAGAATTATTTGACTTTCCTGAAATTTAACTGCCATTTTTTTTAATGTACGACCTTCAGCATCTGGTGGGTCCTCTGCAAATTGAAGCATATCTTCAGTAGACAAGGTCTTTTCCCTGGGGTCAGGGAGTCCAGAACTAGAGGGCATAGGTTTAGGGTGAGAGGGGAAAGATATAAAAGAGACCTAAGGGGCAACCTTTTCACACAGAAGGTGGTACGTGTATGGAATGAGCTGCCAGAGGAAGTGGTGGAGGCTGGTACATTCGCAACATTTAAGAGGCATTTGGATGGGTATATGAATCGGAAGGGTTTTGAGGGATATGGGCAGGGTGCTGGCAGGTGGGACTAGATTGGGTTGGGATATCTGGTCGGCATGGACAGGTTGGACTGAAGGGTCTGTTTCCATGCTGTACATCTCTATGACTCTAAGTCAAACCAGAAAATGCTGGAAATACTCAGGCAGCATCTGTTGAGCGAGAAACAGAATTAATGGGCAAAGTTTTAAAGTCAACCAACAGTAAAGAAGCCACTATGTAGCCAAACGCCCGGCAGGTTAAATTGATAGTATGTGAGGAGATGTTCTAGTCTTGAAGATTGACAAAGTTCTCACTGAGTGAAACATCAGTTGTCTTCATTCCATGTTCTTGTGACCTAAGGTGCTTAATAAAAGAACCCACACAAGAATAGAGATTTTTTTTTCTTTCTGATTATGAATTAGTCCAGTTGACAGTGAAGTAAGCAACATTTTCTAAGCAGAAATAATTGCCACTGCACATGTACTGATGGATCATGGTGGCCATTCTTAATGGTGACATCCTTTCACAAGGCATTGAGAGCACTCACTCCATCGATTTTAAGTAAGTTATCAGAGACCAAAACTGTGGGCGGCATGGTGGCACAGTGGTTAGCACTGCTGCCTCACAGCACCAGAGACCCGGGTTCAATTCCCGCCTCAGGTGACTGACTGTGTGGAGTTTGCACGTTCTCCCCGTGTCTGCGTGGGTTTCCTCCGGGTGCTCCGGTTTCCTCCCACACTCCAAAGATGTGCAGGTCAGGTGAATTGGCCATGCTAAATTGCCCGTAGTGTTAGGTAAGGGGTAGATGTAGATGTAGGGGTATGGGTGGGTTGCGCTTCGGTGGGGCGGTGTGGACTTGTTGGGCCGAAGGGCCTGTTTCCACACTGTAAGTAATCTAATCTAATCTAATTGTTTGTGATAGGGTCAAAGACAGCACAAATTAAATGAATAAAGAAGTGGTGGCAGCATGATCAAAGGGAATGGTAATGTGAGAAGCAAAGAAACAAGAGATGTGGCTAGAGGAGATGCGAATGGCAGAATAATGAAACGCTGCATCCAATTGCAAAACAAAAGAAAACCAAGCACATGGAGACAGTGACCATAGGTGGATAGGATAGTGAACAAGGTGTTTGGTATGCTTTCTTTTATTGGATAGAGCATTGTTTTAAGGAGTTGGGAGGTCATGTTGCAGCTGTAGAGGGTACATTGGTTTGGCCACTTTTGGACTATTGTGTGCAATTCTGGTCCCCCTCCTATTGGAAGGATGTTATGAAACTTGAAATAATTCAGAAAAGATTTACAAGGTTGTTGCCAGAGCTGGAGGATATGAGCTATAGGGAGAGGCTGAATAGGCTGGGGCTGATTTCCTTGGAGCATCGGCGGCTGAGGGGTGACCTTATAGAGGTTTATAAAATTGAGGGGCATGGATAGAGTAAATAGACAAAGTATTTTGATTGGGATGGGGGAGTCCAGAATTAAAGGGCATAGGTTTAGGGTGAGAGGGTAAACATTTAAAAGGGATCTCATGGGCAATTCTTTCATGCAGAGGGTAGTGCATGTATGGAATGCGCTGCCAAAGGAAGGGATGGAGTTGGTTACAATTTACAGCATTTAAAAGACGTCTGGATGGGAATGTGAATAGGAAGCATTTAGAGGGATCTGGGCCAAGTGCTGGAAAATGGGACTAGATTAGGTTAGGCTATCTGGTTGTCATGGACAAGTTGGACCAAAGGGTCTATTTCTGTGCTGTACATCTCTATGACAGTGTGAAATACCTGTACTCACTTTGGGTCTGAATGGCTATAGTTCATCTAAGCAAAAGATGAGAAGTTACTCTTCAGTTTGCACTGAATTTCATTAGAATGTTGTGGGAGACCAATGATAGAGAGACTCGTTTGAGAGCAAAGGGTGGAAAATTAAAATGAAAGGATATTGGAAACTTGGTGTCATGTTCGTGGACTGAGTGGAGGTGTTCCACAATGTAACAATCCAATCTGTATTTGGTTTCCCCATTGTACAGTAGACTACATTCTGAGCAGTCAGCATGAAATCGAAAGAAATACAAATAAATTTTTGGCTTTACCTGGAGGGAGTTGTTTGAGGCCTTAGAGACTGAGGAAATAGATGGAAAATTGAAAATCTTGTGCAAATCTTGTGTGCTTGCAAGGAAATGTTCTGTGTGAAGTGGGAGAAATATTTGGAATGACAGAGGAGTGGGCCAGGGCGTTGTATGTTTATTCAGAATACTGGAAAATGAGTGGAAAGCAAGATGTTTTTGTCATGGTATTGTCATGCTGAAGACTGTTGAGGATGGTGCTGTTAACCACACCCTTTTGTAATTCAAAGAGTGAGAGGAGAAGTGTGTTAAATGGATGGAATACAATTGAGTGACCTGACAATCAAGGTGGTGACAAATCCTTGGTTGAGGGAAATGGAAGTTTAAGTCATCAAAACAGCTGTGTTGGAGACAGAGTGACTTAGGAGAATGGAGCAGTCATTACAGGAAGCAGATGCAAGCAAGTGTCATCAAGGTAGTTATGAAAGTCAGTCAATAAATGGTGAATATCTGATGATAGCATATCCCATGACACGAAGCCAAAAAAGTTGAAAAACAGAAGAATCAGAAATGAACCATATAAGAGTGAGAGAAGGGGGGAAATTGGAAGCATAGTTATGTAATTTTTCCATTCAGATGAAAGCAGGAAACTGCACTGAGTCATCACCTGACATATTGTGGGAGAAAGTCTGAGTAGGATTGGAATAAACATTCTACAAATATTCCACAAAAAGACAGGCATAATACATGCTTAACAACACCTTTGGGGAGAATTAGGGTAGTTAAAGAGAAAGATGTTCATTGTGAGAACAAGAACTGGGTGGCGGTTGATGCTGGTAGATTAGAACTGGTTGGATTTCCATTCAAGGAAGATTTAGAGAGCCCGTACTTTGATCTGGCTGGGAAGAATGAAAATTGTTAAAGTGGCCTACAAGTGTATTTGTATCTGAGACAGCAAATGCAGCAAGTTCCGAAGCATACGGACTGCAGAGAGTGAGGGGAACATAAGAATCAAGGCGGCTAATGTTAAATTTGGTGGATCGCAATGAAATATCAAGAGAGGGTAATAGTATGAAATGGGTCTAGCTAGATGACAAATGCTGGAGATAGGTAAACAGGTCTGCCATATCTCATGTCCTCTTTTTGCCCTCTTGATTTCCCTCTTAAGTGTACTCCTACTGCCTTTGTACTCTTCTAAAGATTCACTCGATCTATCCTGTCTATACCTTACATATGCTGCCTTCTTTTTCTTAACCATACTCTCACTTTCTTTAGTCCCAGCATTCCTTATACCTACCAGCCTTTCCTTTCATCCTAACAGGAATATGCTTTCTCGGGATTCTCGTTATCGCATTTCTGAAGGCTTCCCATTTTCCAGCCGCCCTTTACCTGCAAACATCTGCCCCCAATCAGCTTTTGAAGGTTCTTACCTAATACTGTCAAAAATGGCCTGTCTCCAATTTAGAACATCAACTTTTAGATCTGGTCTATCCTTTTCCATGGAGCCGCAGAAAATGAGGGAGATACTAAACGAGTATTTTGCATCAGTATTTACTCTGGAAAAGGACGTGGAAGATATAGAATGTAGGGAAATAGATGGGGCTGGCACTTTGGAAATGGCCATTTTACAGAGGAGGAAGTGCTGGATGTCTTGAAATGCATAAAGGTGGATAAATCCCCAGGACCTGATCAGGTGTACCCTAGAACTCTGGGAAGCTAGAGAAGTGATTGCTGGGCCTCTTGCTGGGATACTTGTATCATTGATAGTCACAGGTGAGGTGCCAGAAGACTGGAGGTTGGACATTTTAAAAAATACAAGAATAACTAATCTGAATCTAAATGGAAAACTGTAATCCATTTGAAATGGGATGACAGTCATAAAGAAGCATTCCATTAATTTGAACAGCATAACTCTGATGATTGCATTTCCAATTTTAATGGTACATCAGAAAACCCTCAATCTTGTCACTTGCTCATTCTCTTATTCAAAAGTACTTACTCAGAAAACTTAGAAACTTGATTATAGTTTAGATGTACATCTTTTTACTACAAGTACTGAGTTCTTCAATGTTTATCTAAGTATTTTAGTTGTAAAGCCACTATATTTATTCAGATGAGGAGAAAAATTCTCAGATTCAAGCTACTTAATGATGGTTAAATTATATTTGTGTCTTCACATTCTAAATAAAGATAAATAACAAGTTTATATTCAAGACACTTGGTATTCTAACACTCACTTAATTGTCAATGTAATTTTGGAATAATTACCAGTTCTGTTATGACATCGTTTATACTGTGTCTTAGCTTGTGGGGAGGGGCACATAGTACTGCTTAAAGAATTCAGAAATCAGTGAGCTATTATTTTTAAACTTCACATGGAATATATGAGCTAAGTTCCCTCTGCACACCCTTGCCTGAGCAACAGGCAAGTGAAGCACAATAAAGATGTACTCTATCTGCAATGTGAATGTACCTGTTTTGCTAACTTCAGGGTAATATTATGCTGACACAACATTCCCCATTTTTCAGCACGTCTCTACCTCTTCCATTGGCAAGAATCTGTGCCTAGATTAGAGGATGAAAGGAGAGACTGTCAGCAGTAATTGTTACTATTTGTCAGGCTTCTGACTACTGCCAAAATGCAGCAAACAGAACACCATTTTACAGTAATTCTATTTAAAAACTGACAAAAAGGAGGAATTTATGCTCTGGCTGGGTCTGCCTCATATGGCTCACCCAAATCCTTTAATCAGAGAAAGGTTGGTTGAGGGTCAAAGGCTCACTTCTGATGGGCACCCATCCAAATAAGGTCTCTCTCTGACAATCAGTGAAAATGAGAAGGAAGAAGAAAGAATTATGTATTTATATAGTGTTTTCCTCATCCTGCCCAAAAGTGTTTCAAAACCAATTAACTACTTGGTGGTATTTCCTATTTTAATGCAGGAAACAAATACAAAGAGAAATTTTAACCCTCTTGCCATATTGCCATATTTTCACTTCTATGTTGTTTGAGCCATTTACCTCACTCTTGGGGTAAACTAAAAGGAACAGGGACTGGGTGGTATAGATTTTTTGCCATATTTCCTAGTCCTTTGTGTCTTTGAAATAAATACTCACAAGCTTTTGGAAAATAAAAGTCCTCCCCATAATTTGTTAATGTTCTTTATTTTCCTGGGAGTTTTAGGATGCCAAGTGAACTCAAGCAACAGTTTTCTTGAAGAGGGATATGATCAGAGAGCAAATGTTCTTAAAGATAATCACTAATCTAATTACTGTATTATGGCACAAATTGCAAACCAGACAGTCCAGTAACCATAATTCAGTTACATGACATATGACATTCCAGTGCAAACCTTGCCTTCAATCTCTCTCTTTCCCTCTCTCTCTGTCTATGTAGTGGAATTAGTGGAGTTAGTCAGTTGTATTTATAATATACATTAATATCAATAAGCTGAGAACCCAAACTACGCGTGTAAATATAGTCTACATGTTATCGCAGCCTTGTAAATAGCTGGGATTGTAAATCAACTTAAGATATCTGATGCAAGAAAAATGTGAGGATCTGTGTAATGTGTTACATGGGCCAAAATATCGAAAACATGCAGCATTACAGTTCAGTATTTTCTGTCTTTTCAAATTGAGGAAACTTGAAAAAGGACTTTTTATATCTTTATTTTAACCAACATTGTTGCAGTATTTTATATCCAGAGATAAGCATGGGTAAAATACCATTTGCCAATGCATAGTCAGTATATAGATCAATGCCATCTTTCTAAATGTCAGTATTAAATATTATTATTATTCATTTAGGTAATGGGGCCTAGTGACTACAACATTTGGCTTATGGTATAAAATTGCAGCTAGTTGAAGAGGGAAGTTTTGTTGCAAGAGAGATCTCAGGATTTAATGCAGTAGTGAAAGGAAATCCCAGAACTGGGAACAAATGTTATCATCTGTATTAGTCACAGTATCCATTTCATTTTTATTTTGGCATAACAGAAATTATACTGATGTAGGCAATTGCACTTAATTGCCACCCTACTAAATAAAGTTGTATGCTTATTAGCTTTCCTACAAGTGTACATAAACCCAGATTTTAACTCCGCAGAAAGTGAATAGATAGATGCCGAGATGAACAACTATCTCCTGGGTCTCAACTGCTTCATCTTTGCCATTTTTCTGCCTGAAACTGATCTGAATCTAAAGTTAGTGGGATACATCAAGTCACCAAACATCCATTTTATCTTTTCTCATGCTGTAGGATCCTATAACTCTGTCACTGCTTTGAGCCAAAATGACATACCCAAGCTTTTGGGTAATGAATATCTGAGAAAGGGATGTCTAAGTCTTTGTGGTGAGGCAGAAGGGAGATTCCTATGAAATCATTGTGGGACATTGGTGGTTCAGTTTCTGGGGTCATTTCCATTGTCCTCAATTGCTGTTTCCATCTAGTGGGCAAGGTCGACAGAAATGCAAGAATCTATGGTGTAAATTGCTGTGAATATTTCTGAAGCAAATACATTTTCCAAAGTGTTTTCATGTGTTCCGATTTATTTTGAATTATTCTGCTTTGTAGAACTATTGTGTTTAATTTTAAAATACTGTGTTTTGTACATTCTGATTATAAATGGCTATTCTGCCATTTTAATTTATTTAAAAAGTTCAAGTTTTTCCTTTTCCCTTTTATTATTTCCACTGACATAAGTCTGAATTTCCTACCATCGATAAAGCTGACTTTTATCATCAGTCCGTCGTCAGTCACCTATTGTTAATACTTCTCACTTCCTCTGTGGGTTAATTTAACGTGAAATAATAATGTTTTCCGTTCCTAATCACTCTGCTGTCCTAAGACTAAGAACGATATAGTGACCTTAAACCTGCTCTATTTTATCAAATGGACTAAGATGTTTTCATCTTTTTCTTAAGTTGCCAAATTGGTGTCAGACACAGTGCATGGCAGTTGCAATCAAGAATACGAATCGTTCCTGAGAGAGTCCCTGTCTTTTAAGGGCAACTTAGCCCGAACAACACTGTTGTGTTAATCTAAAGGGGTGGGATTTAGACTGTCTGAATTGTTAGTGAACTCCTCTGATAGACATGTGGAGACTGGCTGGCCCATTTCTCATTGAAAATGAGTTTCCTGCATCAAAACTTGCTTCCCAATGTTCAAGAGGTCAAACTGCAGAACAGGGGATTGGGGTGGATTATTGATCTACGGAAGCTGTCACAATATTTTCTCTTCAATGAAGTCTTAGCAATTGAAACAGATATTTATCCTTTATTAATCCCTTCAGGCTGTTACTTTAATACAGAAGCAGTCCTTAAACAATGAAAATTCAGTCTCCTGCTATAATTGTGACGTATATATGATATAAAGCTATACTTATAATGCAGTAAAGTGGATTTTAGCTCAAGATTTTTCATATTATCTCTGTATGTGCTCGAGGTATAGTTATGCTCATGCTACACAAACACACTTGGGCCATATTTTTCCAAGTGTTGACTTAGTGCCCCCTTGAGGTTGTAACAAGTTATTTCAGCTCAACCAGATTTTAATATTTAAAAGTGTTATTTTTAGTTGTCACACCTTCAAAGAAAATTCAAAATGAGCAGACTAGAAAATAATCTCTCATGTCCAAAGAGAATATTTTCTGGTGTGGTGATCTTAATCACTTATGATGGAAATATTTGGCAATATTTTGCTTTGTAGTCAAAACGTTCGTGAACTCTTTCTGTGGATTTCCTCATCTTTCTAGGTCATTCTAAGATCTGAAAAAAACAGCTATCTATGGGCACTGCCACTCAATGAGCATTTATCAATGTGCTTTACTTCTAAGGATTGGTAGTTTACTCTATGTCAAACATTTGTTCGAACCTTTCTAATCAATTAATACAAGATAGCTCCCAACATGACAGGATGGTCACTGCTCCCACTGTCCATCACTCAGTTTAGTGTCAGCTTTTTAGTTTACATCATGCTGTGGGTCATTTCCTGCCCCCTTCCAAACACTGGCATGGATATAATAGTAGGCAGGATACCGTCCTCTCAATTTAGGGACATCATTGTTGATGACTGAAACAGGGGATACTGAAATAACTTGTAGTTTTGTTGCAACCTCAAGGGGGCACTAGGTCAACAATTGGGTAATAATGGCCTATGTGGGTATATCTGGAGGAAGTATAACTGTAACTAGAGCATATGCAGTATAGAGACAATATTAAAGTGTTGTCCTAAAATCCATTTCACTGCATTATAAATATAGCTTTACATTGTATAGACACAGATGTTTTCATTGACTATTTCCAGAGAGAGAGAGAAAAAAAACAGATTGTCTGTGGCCTTATGCTGTGCCTATCAACATTTATAAAGCACAGTGGTTAGCACTGCTGCCTCACAGCGCCAGAGACCCGGGTTCAATTCCTGTCTCAGGCAACTGACTGTGTGGAGTTTGCACATTCTCCCCGTGTCTGCGTGGGTTTCTGCCGGGTGCTCCGGTTTCCTCCCACAGTCCAAAAATGTGCAGGGTAGGTGAATTGGCCACGCTAAATTGCCCGTAGTGTTAGGTGTAGGGGAATGGGTTTGGGTGGATTGCTCTTCAGAGGGTCAGTGTGGACCTGTTGGGCCGAAGGGCCTGTCTCCACATTGTAAGTAATCTAATCTAATCTAATCATAATTTGTTAAAAAGGTCCTAGTTCCTACACTTTCCAAGAACTTCTAGTCCTTACTGCTGATGCCCCCTGATTTTCTTAGATCTTGCATCCATTGGAGCCTTCATCTTGGGCCAACCTGCAGTCCTAGCAGCATCTACAGTGTGAAATATGACACTCACAGGATAGTTGGAGCTGCCAGCCAATGATATTGGTCAACTGCTCCAGAGACTGGGAGTTCCTCTCACTGGGGTGTGAAAATCCCACTCTGCAACAAGTTAGCCCACGCGCAGTCTACAAAAGCTGCAGAACAGGTTTCAGATCAGTTAGTCAACTGGCTATTGACTTTCTTACATCTGTAATGCCCCCACTCTCCCACCTCTCCAACATAATAGTCTGCCTAAATTCTACCTTCATAGTTTTGTAATTGTTTGTATTTAAAATTAGGATATTAACTTCAATGCAATTTTCTGATCCATTTGGTTGTGAAATCCTGTCATGTCATGATCACTCTTCATTTCAGGGTCCTTTAATCTAAGATAATTAATTTTTCCCATCTGATTCAACATTATCAGATCTAAAATAACTTGCTCTCTGATTGAATGCATTATACACTCTATGAACTCATCCTCAATTTAATTTGTCCAGTCAACATGAAGATTAAAATCATCCACAATTATTACAGTACCTATCATACAAACCCCTATTATTTCTTGGTTTATAGTCTGTACTAGAACATTAACTGTTGTTACATGACCGATGAACTAGTCCCACTGGTGAATTATTCCCCTTCCAATTCATCTTGATCTTCCAAGCCAAGATAATTTTTTACAGCTATACTGATTTCAACCTTTATTGGCAGAGTTGACCCACCTCCTTTGTCTTTCTCTCCTTCCTTTCAAAATGTCAGATACCCTTGAGCATTCTGTTCCCAAGCCTTGTAGCTGTAAGGCTGTCAGATCCTCCCTATTTACTTCTATGCGGGTAAGCAATTAATCTATACTTTGCTAAAAAAGAGCAAGATGTACAAGTTTTTAATCTTACACTTATCAGGGTGAGGAAAAAAGGAACAGATTTGAACAAAAGGGAGATTAATTTATATAGCATGAAGATGCTGATTAGTTGCACCATCAAAGGTTAACTGTCAATTTCCATTCTCAGACTAGGCCTAGGCAGCTGGACTCTGGTCAGTGTGTGACCAAGGGAATGCAGCAGAGATTGGCAGCCTCTTTGACCTCTTTGTTGTAAAAGGTGCAACATGTGTATAAATTCCTCATGCCTACATAAAACAGTGTCCTATGAATGAATATATGTGGCTTCTATTGCAAGCAAACACATCACACCATGAATCTGCTGATAATCTTAAATTGACTTCCAGTGCAACTCTTAGCATGGATTGGATTTCTTAATGAATGATTTCCAATAGCAGAATCATGTCCAAATGTCCAAGCATGAGTTGGTTGACCCTTGGAGAAGGGTTACTGGACCTGAAATGTTAACTCTGCTCTCTCTCCATAGATGCTGCCAGACCTTCTGAGTTTTTACAGGTACGTGGATGACTAAACATGTTGCCCACTGCGAAAGGTCAATGTGACATGTTATTTGATGCAGTCATGAGAGAGAGAGCCTAAATACATGCTATCATACCAGCACCAAAACTCAAATATCAAATCCTTTACTTAAGGTAGGCAAAACTTATCTTTGACTGTATGGTCTGAAATTGGATAAATCACTCAGACAAGATAGACTAACCCCAAAGTTGTGAAGGAGATTGCTGAAAAAGATTGTCAAAACATTGGTACTGATCTTGAAACTTAAATCACTGGTGTCAGGGTAGATCAGAGAGGACTGGAAAATGGCTAATGTAGCACTGCTGTTTAAGAAGAGAGGATGACAGTAAGCAGGAAATTATAGACCAGTTAGCCTGTCCTTGGTCATTCATAAGAATCTAGAATCTGTTATGAAGGATGAGCTTGCATAGCACATGGAATTAGAATTAGAGTTAGAGTTAGATGTTATTGCCATGTGTACTCAAGCATAGTAATACATGAGTACAGTAAAAAGTGCACAGTCATCATTCTCGGGTGCCATCTTGGTTACAAAGTTAGAACTTGTTTTAAAAAGAGCAGAAATTTTAAAAAGTCAAAAGGTAAGAAAAAGTCCAGAATTTAAAATAGACCTGATTCAGCACGGCTTTGTCAAGGGAAGAACACATCTGACAAACCTGTTAGAGTTATTTTAGGAGGTAACAAGCAAGTTAGACAAAAGTTGAGCGAGTGGACATGATCTTTTCAGAAGACCTTTGACAAGGGGCTGCTAAATAAGATGAGTTCATGCTACTAACGGCATAGGTAGAGGATTGGCTAACTGGCAAAAGAAGGGATAAAGTGACCTTTAGCAGGATGACGGCCGATGACTCATGGAATTCTGCAGTGGTACATGTTGGGTCTACAACTATTCACATTATACATTAACAATCTGAATGAAGAAACTGAGGGCATTGTTATTAAGTTTGCAGATGTCAGAAAGATAGGTGGAGAGACAGGTAGCGCTCAGGAAGCAAGGAGGCTGCAGAAGAACTTGGACAGGCTAGGAGAGTGAGCGAAGAAATGACGGGTGGAATACAATGTGGGAAAGTGTGAGATCTTGCACTTTGGTAGGATCAATAGAGGAAAAGGCTTTAGCAATCTGAAGCACAAAGGGACCAGGGAGACCTAGTTTTAGAATTTTCTTAAGGTTAACATGCAGGTTCAGTTGGCAGTTAGGAAGGCAAATGCAATGTTACGATTCATTTCAAGAGGGCTAGAATACAAGAGCAGAGATATACTGCTAAAGCTGTATAAGGCTGTGGTCAGACTGCATTTGGGATATTGTGAGCAGTCTTGGATGCCATATCTAAGGAAAGATGTGATGGTATTGGAGGGGTCCAGAGGAGATTTATAAGACTGATCCCAGGGAGCATATGAGGAGCATTTGAGGACTCTCAGTTTGTACCCAATAGAGTTTCAATGGCTGACAGAAGGATCTGATTGAACTTTAGAGGGTACTGAGACACCTTGATAGTGTGGATGTGCAGAAGGTGTTTCCACAAGTAGGAAAGATGAGGAGCTGAAGGCACAGTCTCAGTGAAGGGACAATCCTTTTTTAATTGAGATGAAGAAGGATTTCTTCAGCCAGAGGGTGGTTAATCTGTGAAATTTGTTGCTGCAGAAGGTTGTGGAGGCCAAGTCATTGAGTGGCTTTGCAACAGAGATAGATAGGTTCTTGATGAGTGAAGAGATCAAGGATTAAGGGGAGTGGGCAGGAAAACAGGTTTGAGAAACATATCAGCCATGATCAAATGATGGAGCAGATTCAATGGGCTGAATTGCCCAATTCTGCTCCTGTGACTTATTGTCTTATGCTCTTAGTATGTTCCTTCACAGAAACCCCTGACATTCCTGTCCCACCATCTTCTCTGCTAAATTCCCCTTTCAATTAACTCTGGCCAGCTCCTCCCTCATGTCTTTGTACTTACCTTTACTGAATTGTAATAGCATTACCTCTGAAACTAGCTGCTCCTGCTCAAACTGCATGGTGAATTCTATCACATTGTGGCCAATGGCCCCAAGAGGCCTTATGCTACCGAACCAAGTCTGCCTCATTACACACCCAGAGTGCAGAATTGCCTGTTGCCTAGTGGGCTCTACCATAAGCTGCTCCAAAAAAAAACCTCATAGACATTGCACAAATTCCTTTTCTTTGGATCTATTACCAATCTGATTTTCCTAGTCCCCTGGATATTGAAGTCCCCCACGATCACTTGTAAGTGTGCCGTTCTCAAATGCTTTTGAGATCTGTTTATTTATTTTCTGCCCATATCCTGACTACTGCTAGGAGGCCTCTTCTAAACTCCCATCAGCATCTTTTTTACCCCTTTGCAGTTCCTCATCTTTTCCCACACAGATTCTACACTTTCTGATTCGATATCACTTCCTGCTATCAATTTAATTTCATTTCTTGCTAATATGGCAACCACTCCCCTTCTACCTATCAGCTTGTACTTTCAATAAAAGGTGTATCCATGGATATTTATTTCCCAGCCCTGATCCCTTTGTAGCCATGTCTCTGTGAGACTCACAGCATTGTACCCAACAACTTCAATCTGCACCAAAAGCTCACTTACATTGTTTTGTATACTGTATGCATTAAAGTGCAACACTCTCTATCCTGCGATGATTGGTCCCTTTCTCATAGCTATTCCGTTATCTGCTGTGCCTGAAGTTAGATTCCTGACCCTTTCCATACTCTCTGTTGTATTACTTGTCCTGGAAACTTTAATAACCTCTGCTGAGCCCTCCACTGCCTTTAACTTTTTTTATAACTTTCCATGCAAATTAACCTCCCCCCAACTATGTTGTTTAAAGCCTGATCTAAGCCCCAATCCTGCAATTCCTCAGGACTCTGCTCCCAGCATGATTCAGATAAAGTCTGACCCATCAGAACAGCTTCGTCCTTCCACAGTACTGTTGTCAATACCCCATGAATTCAAATTCAATTCTCCCACACCAATCTCTCAGCCGTGCATTTTTCTCTTTAATTTTGTTGGGCCCTATGCCAATTTGCTTATGGCTCAGGTAGTAATCCAGAGATTGTTACATTTTGATCTCTGCTTTCCAACTTATCCCCAGATGCTGATATTCTCTCAGCAGAATCTTTTTTCCACTTTCTACTTATATCATTAATTCTTACGTGGACCATAACTGACTCTTTCCCATTCCACTCCCAAGTTCCTCTGCAGCCCAGATGAGATATCCTGAACTTGGGGACCTGGTAGGCAACACAGCATTCAGGACTCTTGATCCTGACCAGAGAACTGTATCTATTCTCCTGACTGCATTATCCTTAATTGCAAATAAATTTCTTTTCTCTGCCCCATCTTGAATGGATCTGTGTACCATGGTGCTATGGTCAGTTTGCTCATCCTCTCCAGAGCCCCCACTCTCATTGACACAGGGAACAAGAATCTCAAACATATTAGACAAGCTGAAGGGCTGAGGGCTCTTTCAACAGTATTTCCTGAATCCTTGTAGCTGTCTCGCTCTAGTCACACTGTACTATCCTAACCAGTAATCGAATTCATGGTTGTAGTTCACGAGGTATGACTGCCTCCTGATACACAGTATATAGGTAACTCTCCCCCTGTCTGATGTGTCAGAGTGTTTGAAACTCAGATTCCAGCTCATCGACTCTGTGGTTGGAGGGAGTCTGTGACATTTTAACGGCAGATTGAATTGCACAAGGGGGAGATTCTTGAAGTGATCTGTTAATAAAGCTCAATAGTCAGACAGGACACCATTGTATTCATGTTAAACTGTTTGTCTGATGTCTAATAACTTCCACCAGAATGATACTTGTAATTCACATGGAAGTTATCATCACCTGAACTGCTTTGTTCTCAAGAGCACATGCATGAGAACTGTATTAAACATCAAAACTAGAACAAATGGCAGGTCCTCATCCCCCCCCCCCCCCCCCCCCCCCCCCCCCCCCATCAATCTTGCCATGCAGCAAAACCTTCCTTCCAACAATTCAGGGCACTTCTATGACCAGCCTCGTGATATTGGTGTCTCTTGTCATGCTGCTATGTTGCAGTGAGCCATGCAAGAAGGAGATATACTTTATAACCCAGGCACTACCTGTCAGTATAATTTTTTGTAAAGAGGTCAGAGAAAGACAAGCAATCAAGGATAAAGGCATCTAAATAATTAACTACACATCAGAAACTGATGGAGTGTTTTAAGTCTTGTATGTTTAAAGTCTATCACAGATTGCACACAATGGCACTAACCATAGTGGTCACATGACTGCAGCAACGTTAGTCAGTGCACTTCGTACAGTTACATTTTTCCAAACATGGAGAACCAACTAATTAGAGTGATTTGGTATGTGGACACTGAGGGAGTAATTTTATTCTGTTGAAATGCCTGAGTAAATGTTTATGGTTCACTCAGTGCCAAGTGAATGCTATCAATTGTAACCTGAAGCTGGAGAAGTCAGCAAACTGTATTTCCCCATAATAGCACTTGCTCCTATTCACTCCAAAAGGTATGGATGAAGTTGGTCTCATGCAAAAGACATCAATGTATATATGCTTTATTAGATGATCAAGAGAATTGGGATTAGAGGTAAGTGTGGTGGCCAACACCAAGGAGAAGGAGCTGGGATATCTGAAGATCTAAATGTGGATATTTTCCCTGAACCGGATGGTCTATACTCCAAGGTTTTGAAGGAGATAGCTGAAGAGACTGTCGGTGCATTGGTAGTAATCATTGGTAGTTAACATACAAGTTCAGTTGGTAGTTAGGAAGGCAAATGCAATGTTTGCATTTATTTCAATTGGGCTATAATTCAAGAACAGAGATGTGCTGCTGAGGTTGTATAAGGCACTGGTCAGACCACATTTGGAATATTGTGAGCAGTTTTGGTCCTCGTATCTAATGAAGAATGATCCCAGGGATTAAGTTATGATATCTGAATCTGTACTCAGTGGAATTTAGAATGATGAGGGGGGTATCTGATTGAAACTTACAGCATACTGAGGCACCTGGAAAGAGAAGATGTAAAGAAGATGTTTCCATGAGTAAGAGAGACTAGGACCTGATGGCACAGAGACAAAGAAACAACCCTTTGGAACTGAGACGAGGAGGAATTTCTGCAGCCAGATGATAGTTAATCTGTGGAAATCATTGCTGTAGAAGTTTGTGGAGACCAAGTCACTGAGTGAATTTAGGTCAGAGAGACAGAAGTTCTTGATTAGTAAAGGGATCAAGGGATACAGGCAGTAGGCGGGGAATGGAGTTGAGAAGCATTTCAATCATAATCAAATGGCAGATCAGATTCGATGTGCCAAATGACCGAATTCTGCTCCTATATCTTCAGGTCTTATTATAAACTGTTGGTAGTGCTGTATGCTCCTGTCAAGTTTTCCAACAATTTGTTTCATAATCTTTTAAGTAAAGAGATATCTTGAACTTTTCAAGATGTAATCCCAAAGGACTACTTCCAAAATCCAGATACAACATAGTTTGAAGCCCCAACCTTGTGCCCAACTTAATATCATGAAAGCAAAAAATGTAACAAACACCATATACACCATAGAGTAAAACACTGCAAAGTGATTTTTGAAGTTTGGCATTAAATTTCTCTTCTTACATCTCCTGGAAGCAGTGAATTGTGATGGTTCTATACTACAGGTATTCCCTTTTTCTGCAAAGTTGCTCCAAGTAATCATATGTTTATATCTAATTGCTAAAATTGGCTGTTGCTCAGCTAATCCCTTTTAGGGGGCATAGCAGAAAGAACAAGTCCTTATCTAGTACATAGAGTCTGCAGCAGGAACTTTAACAATTTCCTTTCCTGCTCCTTAGTCCTGCTCCTTAATCCTGGAGACAATTGTACTCTAATGATCTAAATAGGATAGACCAAGAATCAAATATGGGAATTTACAGATGGTGATGATTAAGAACTACATCATAGTGCAATCATCCAATATGTAACTGAAATCGTTTTAAAGAATAACACCCTCAACTTCCAAAGTGGCTGCCATTTGACCTACTTTGGCATGGGATCAACCGTTAATGTATTTATTCGGGATTCAAGATGAAATCCCACCAAAGTGTATGTGGGCAAATCTGCGAACTGCTGTGGGAGTCCAGTATTGATATTTTTGTACAGATGTACTGAAAAATGAAACCACCTGATAATCAGTGGAATAAATACAAGGTGGGTTCTAGAATCTGTTGGGTAGATTACTGCCCAGATATTGAAGATGAAAGTCTCCCCTACGATATCACAATTAGTGTCACTCCTGTTCAGAAGCCACTGAAGAACTTCCATGCAGTTTTGTAGTGGCTATATAACCCATTCAGTCAAGAAGTTCACAAATAGCTCTTAATGTGTTGCCTGTCTGTATATCTGTCACCAACCTTTCCATCAGCAGTGGTCATTATTGAATTATTCTTTACTGACTGTTGAAATGTCTGAAAGTCATTGCTGATAAATGCATGTATATATGCAATAGTGTGTTTCCATTGTCGGTATAAAACAGCTGTTTTTGATAATGCTAGTGTTTATTGCCAGTGGTGAGCCAGAATTACTTTTCTACTGCATCTCAAGCATAACTGGGTGTTAATTTTATTGGTTAAATTCAAGAGGAAGTTTGGAAAGTAGAAAAACATGAACTGGTTCTTCCTATCAAGGATTCTATAATATATTCAAATTAAAATATGCATGGAAATTTATGTTTCTTGTCACTGAAAATACATTTTAAAAAAACAAAAGCAGAAATATAAAATGTCTGTGTACTGATAACAGCCAAACTGAAAAGCTTCAGCAGATGGACAATAATTTAAATAGATTGTTCCAAGTCTTTGTTAAAACATAATCTGACAGTTTGATTTATGGATTTTCCACATTCTACTGACTTAATTACATGTTTAACTGTAGATACTATGACTGGTTATAAAATAATGAAATTAAGACTATCACAGGTGATAAGATACTGCCACATTTTCAGAATTAAGTCACTTGTGGTTATTTCATATCAAATGTTATGTTGCACTCATCTCCTAGTTTATCATTTCTGATTTCTGTTCTGTTTATAAGTCCCAGTTCAATATGTTAGTGAAATTGGATGTATGGATTGGAATCGGTCCAGCAGATTGAGATGTACCAGACAATGAATTGGTGAAAAGTGTGTTAAATAAAGGTTGATGGATTGACTAATAAAGTTACTGTTCACTACAACCAGAGATCAGATTTGACGTGTTCCGATGAAAGATCATTGATCTGAAACGTTAACTCTGTTGCTCGCTCTCCACAGGCACTGCCAGACCTGCTGAGTAATTCTAGCATTTTAAGTCTGTATATTAGATTCATATTGTGTCTTTCCATATTAAATAATTGGATAGAAAAATATACAAATAACATTGATTAACTATACCAATCTCATTTTTCTGTCTATAAACTTTTTCTACGTGTTATGGTTAATTTTTTTTACTTGCACTTTGCACTTGCTATGCACAAAAGGTAACCACGACAGGAAGCGACATTTGAAGGAGCATCGATTCTCATCCACTCAGTTCAGGAAGATCTTTCTGTTCATAGAGTCATAGAGATGTACCGCACAGAAACAGACCCTTCGGTCCAACTCGTCCATGTTGACCAGATATCCCAACCCAATCTAGTCCCACCTGCCAGCACCCGGCCCATATCCCTCCAAACCCTTCCTATTCATATACCCATCCAGATGCCTTTTAAATGTTGCAATTGTACTAGTCTCCTCCACTTCCTCTGGAAGCTCATTCCATACACGTACCACTCTTTGCGTGAAAATGTTGCCCCTTAGGTCTCTTTTATATCTTTCCCCTTTCACCTTAAACTTATGCCCTCTAGTTCTGGACTCACCCACGCATGAAAATACTTTGCCCATTTATCCTATCAATGCCCCTCATGATTTTATAAGGTCACCTCTCAGCCTCCAATGCTCCAGGGAAAACAGCCACAGCCTATTCAACCTCTCCCTATAGCTCAAATCCTCCAACCCTGGCAACATCCTTGTCAATCTTTTCTGAACCCTTACAAGTTTCACAACATCCTTCCAATAGGAAGGAGACCAGAATTGCATGCATTATTCCAAAAGTGGCCTAACCAACATCCTGTTCAGATGCAACATGACTTCCCAACTCCTGTACTCAATACTCTGACCAACAAAGGAAAGTACACCAAACGCATTCTTCATTATCCTATCTACCTGTGACTCCACTTTCAGGGAGCTATGAACCTGCACTCCAAGGTCTCTTTGTTCAGCAACACTCCCTAGGACGTTACCATTAAGTGTATAAGTCCTGCTAAGATTTGCTTTCCCAAAATGCAACACCTCACACTTATCTAAATTAAACTCCATCTGTTACTGATGAATTTCCAAGTAAGTTATGAGCTTGGAGTTTACTTTCTCCTGATTATATTCCTCTTGCGTAACCTGGTCAAAGAATTGACATTTGCTCTGACTACTATTCTTCTTCAGGAGCAAGCCTAAGGATGCAGGACAAGCCGCAGGTAGGGATGCCTGAATACAATGCAGCAGATCTTTCCCAACTTACATGCTGTGTAGGCTAAGAGTCTGTTTCTTGCATATTTGTGAATAGCATTGTAACACCAGGCAAACCTCTGCTGAGAATCACATGAAGGAAGGACATCAGAACAAATGACAGCAACAGTAGCTAGGGAGCACCTGAGAGAACACCACTTTCAGAGAACTGCTCAATGTTTTTGTATGAAAGTGATTTTAAAACCCACTTCAACATCAAGAGCCCTTATTACCTCTTCATGACTTGCTTGGTTCTGCATGAAAGGTTGAGACCAATAATCTAACCTCAATATCAATGGCATTCCCATAATGTAAACTAATAAGCTGCACATGAAAAGCCCAAATTCTTCAATGCAATAAAGGTGCCAATTTCAATTCAGAACATGGTACTGCTATAAGTTTGATACTTTCCCAGTGATCAAACGTTAACACTTTCCCGAGAATAAGTTTTACTAATCCTGCAACTCTTGTGATGCTGTGTCAGTTCTGTTTGCCACCAAATGCTCAATGCATGTTAAAATGCACCTGGCATAAATAAGGGATTTTCGAATGTTTAGCACATGTCTGTACTGGTTCTTTGAGCATCTTAACTTAGTGCCAATCGCTTGCCTTTTCCCCATAATCCTGCACATGATTTCTATTTAAATAAACATCCAATAATGTCTTTAATTCCTCAATTGAGCCTGCTTGCACTACACTTACAGGCAATGCATTCCAAATCCAAGAAATGGCTGTGTGAAAATAGTTTCTCCCTATCCACTCTGTACGTCACGTTTTTCTGCACTGACCATCATCTACCATCTCACTGTCCACTCCACTAACTTGTTAATGTCTGTTTTGAGACCTGCACTGTCCCTCCCCCAACCCCAAAAATACTCTTTAACCTTGCTGTCTGTCCACTATCCTTCAACTTTGTTTTTAATCTGCATTACCACCGTGCCTTTTCTATCATGACCTATCATTTTCTCTTATGTTACATAGCACTGTATTGAGTGCTTTTGAGGAGTCCAGGTACTGAATCAACTCATATATCAACAATCTCAAAGTCTTGCCCTCACCAACTTCCTCTGCAATTTCAAAACAATTCCAGCAAGTTAGTAGTCAAGATTTTCCCTCTACAAATCTATTACTCAAATTAACACATGACTATTAATTCTATCCCAAGTAATAGTTTCTGGAGGTTTCCCACCACCAAAGTTTACTGACTGGTCTATAACCAATGAGCTTTTCTTTACAAAGCTTTTGAACCAAACTCTAATCCTCCAGCACCATCTGTAGCAGTTTCAATATGAAGGTCTAAATGTAGAGCAATGGGTCTGGATTGGTGTGGACTTATTGAGCCGAAGGGCCTGTTTCCACACTGTAAGTAATCTAATCAATACAACTCGACCAACAAATCGGCACCTACCAGACATCATAGCAAGGGACAGAAATGGCATGGAAATGGAAAAGGGGGAGGGAGGGGGAGAGAAGGGGGAGAAGGGGGAGGAGGGGAGAGAGGAGGAGGGGAGAGGGGAGGAGGAGGGAGGGGAGAGGGGAGGAGGAGGGAGGGGAGGGGAGGGGGAGGAGGAGGAGTATTCCCCGAATTCCTCGAATCTAAGAAAGATTGAAAGAATTATTGCAGTACCATTGTAATGTCCACTTCCTTCCTTTCAGGATCCTTATTTGCACCTTATCTGGCCCTGATTCCTTCTCAACATATCCAGTGCCTCCTCCTTGTCAATTTAAAATCCTTCCACTGACTTTCATCCATGGCCTAGGATGCTACCATCCTACAAGGAACTCAGTCCCAGCTCTAGTCGGATACAATGTCTTTGGCTTGTACAGGCTATCTTCCCCAGACCCGGTCCTAGTGTCTCAGGAATCTAAAGTCCTCTTTAATGCACCATTTTTCTAGCCATGCATCCATCTGTCTTATCTTCCAGTTAATGTACACACTTACCTGATTACTTGCTATCTGAACATTCTATCCATGTAGCTGTTTGCTGTATGGATGCAATTCAATAACTCCAACCATTGACCAAACTCTGAAACCTGAGCTCAAGCTCGGGTGACACTTCCTGCCCATGGGTTTGTCTAGGTCGCGAGAGGTGTCCACAACTCCCCACATGCTACAGAATGGTTCCTTGGATGATCTGGCCTAACATACCTTTAATTTATAATTTTAGGTTTCTTAATTTACTGTAACTTTAATTACTTTAACTTACATGAACATTACTATGTTACTATGAACTGAAAATTGGAGATTCGTAGAAAGTAGAAATATTTTGCTGAAAACAGCAAAGGCTGGAGATCACAATGGGTCAGGCAGCATCCATGGAGAGTGAAAGTTTAGATGACTCTTCATCAGAGTTGAAGTGAAGTGAAGTGAAATTCTTTGCCCATCAGCTCCCTCTTCTGTACTATAATTTCTTTCTTCCCCGTGCTAGTTTAGAAATGTACTTTTTCCAAAATTACTTGTGTTGAAACAGTCCCCAGCAGCAGTTGCTTAACAATCTAACAACTCATGATATAATCCTAAGACTTCTTTCTCTTTGGACGCTTTTTATCAGCTGTCCAGTCCCCTTCTCTTTCCTACTTTTAAGTACTTGTGGTTGTCTATGGTGTCTTTCTCCCTACTGCTCTATTAGCTGCTGGTGACTGGCTGCAAGTTCACCTCTCTCACACTCGTTTCAGTACTTGTGACTGCCTGCCCATCTCAGTATTGAAGTGGAGAGCTGTATTGTGAGATGTGCCAGAGACTGTGGTGAGGCTGGTTCGTATCTGATGCCGATCTCCTTTGTGCAGTGTGTGCAGGCGGTCACAGCCCATGGAGTATTCCCTGAGATTCTGCAGACTGCTGTCCAATACAAAGGCTCAAAGGAGGAAACGACAAGATGAAGCTGCTAGATACCACACTAATTTTCACCGGTAGTTGTTACATCTAGTTCTCACTGCTGCATAAGAGAATATGAAACAGTATGCATATATGGCAAGATTAGGTACTAATAACAGGTGATTAGGCCTCTCACTAGCAAGATTCTTGTCTCACTGCGCAAGCATTTTTGTCCGCAATGTCAAGAAACTCATTTTTCTGATTTCACCAAATTTTCCACATCCAGGCCTGAGAAAATTCAATCCAATAATTCAGGTTCTCTCCTGTGTGGTTTTAGTCACAGTAAATCCATTCACTGATCCTGTATTTACCTGACTAACTACAACCTGTGTTATAGTGTTGAACTAGATAGAATAGGAAGATTCTAACCTTAACCCTGATCTCTGCACCAATATTAATGCTGCTGTGAGGCCATTGTGTGGATAGGGATGAACACCAATCATA
The DNA here is from genome assembly GCF_047496795.1 of Chiloscyllium punctatum. Taxonomy (NCBI): domain Eukaryota; kingdom Metazoa; phylum Chordata; class Chondrichthyes; order Orectolobiformes; family Hemiscylliidae; genus Chiloscyllium; species Chiloscyllium punctatum. Next base: position 46,120,017 of record NC_092744.1, read on the forward strand.
TGGACTGGAACAAGATGCATGTCAGGATTCCTTGCTTGCTCTCTCAGTGCATACGCATTCTCTGTCTCCTTGGATACTCATAACATTCTTTCCTTGCTTTGTCTTTTTGCTGTTTATTGTTACATTCAGAACTTTAAAGGCTTACAATATTTCTGTCTTGCTTTGCTGTTTTGTGCAAGCAGAAAGCCAGCAGCTTGTCACAGTTGTCAGCAGTGATTAGTTAATAGGGTGGACATGATGCTCTGGCACACTGTGCCACGTCAAGGTGACACTAATAGCATGTACTAGAAGCTTACGCAGCTAACTTATTTCACTTGCTTTACTCAAACAGCCGTGTCTCAAAGTCTAAGGAGAATAGTCAGTCAAGGGCAGTGTCTAATGTCAGTCCAGGGACTCGGATATGGTCCACCAGAGCTTGGAGTGTCAGGGTCAATGGTTCTGTATTACTACGTTCCAGCGAGCGACCCACAGCTAGTCCTGCGTGTACATTTCAATCAATTTGGGAATTTATTGTAGATCAGTCAAGCACTCGATCACTTATTATTCAGGCCTATCCCACCAAGTTGGTCATTTGAGTGGAGTATGGTCAATCCTGGGGGATCTGCTTAATAAAAATCTAAGTGCTGTTCGGGACCACTGCTGTGGTTCGGAAGGCGGGGAAGTCAATTGTGGAGATTGGAGGCAGCATTCTGGGATGCAAAGGGGGCAACAATTGTGATGAGAGAGAACCCAATTTATAAAGGGGAAAGAGACAATAGTGCATTCTAGAACAGGTGTGGAGATCATTGCCAGTCACAACCACCCAGGTTAAGGTGGGGAGGGGAGCAGGCATAACAAAGCTGTAGGACCATACAGCATCCTGGGAGAGCTGTGGGAGTCCAGCAAGGAAGAATATGAGGACATTGAGCAGGAGGAACATCACCTTAGCATAACAGAGCAGTGTGGCATCAGACACAGCATCTAAAAAGATCTTAACTGAAACCCGGTTCTAATAGCATTGAGTGTATTGATAACTTATTGACTGTAACTTTGTTGTTGCTCAAAGGGCAAGTAGTTCCCAGTACCATATATGACTCTTTCATTTTGTTGTTTTTGTTCTTCATTTTTGCTGTATTCTATAAAACTGAACATTTTTAACTTTCAAAGGCATTCCAGTGTGTGATGCTCCTTCACTGAAATCAGAGATGTTATCTATGCTGGGCGCTGGGGCAACAGTAGCACTCCTTTAGATAACATCGTCAGATGGTATTGTGCTAACCATGTGCAGCTGCAGTTACAGCGTCAGTCCTTCAGGCTAGTTATGGTGTAAAATTGTAATATATTTATGAATGTGAGCTTATATTACTAGCTGCCAGCGAGCTACATTCCCTCAGAAACATCTCTTTTCCATTCCACTCCTACTGTGTGCACTGTGAAGGATAGCTTCAACCTGACAGCACTTAAACTGAAGCACAACTGGTCTTTAAACATAGCGCAAGCTCTGGGAATCCCGCTAGGCCCTGACAGCAGAATGTAATTCTGCCACTAATGATGACCACATAACAGCATGAGAATGGGCTGCCATGGAGGTGTGGTGCATGTATATTGTAGTGAACTGTAGAGAAATTGCTTGAGATAACTCACTCGAGCTAATGGAGAGAAATATTCCATGAAATTGCCCTAAATGATGCTTAGCTGATTTTTGACAAAATTCAACCAATTGTTACTTTCTTGTTGTGGAATTATGAATTGCTCAATTACGCTATCTATGTACCATCATTGATTCTTGGCATCACAAACCTCTTTTACTATATCTTGATAGTTCAGGACACCTGCATGTGAATACTGTTTGTTTTAATCCTGGAGTAGTTTGGAGGGTGTTGCTGGAGTGAGCCTTGAAGTCAGTCACTATCCAAACAAGATCTCAAGGTCTCAATATGGTTTGTTTTGTTTACGATCAGATCAATTATCCTAACAATCAGTTATCTGAACAAAATACTATCCACCCATCCGGTTTGGATAATCGAGGTTGTTCTATATAATGGCTTTGGGATTCTCCTGATCTCTCATTGTTCCTTTCTTGGGAAATTGTCTGAAACTGTAGATACTCAGCCTCTTTAAATTCTAGAGTAAATGTTCTGCTGCTTTGATCCCAAGCTGGAGCCCATGTTGGGAATTATGTGGGGAAGGACTTGAGGTTTTCTGTCTATTCGAATGTTGGTCCTACATAAATTTCAATGTGCACTTGCAGTGCATAAACATTTTTTAACCCCTGTAGTACATAATTTTTTTTAAAAAAAGCTTTGTTTTGTAGAGAAAATATGGTGGTAATGGCAATAGATTCAAGAGGAGTGTCATGATCTGGATGATGGAACCACTTGTTGGTATGAGAAACAACATGATGCTTTGAAAAAGATTGGAGGAACTTTTCTAATTCTGTAAATTCCAATGCGAATACAAGGAATTCACTAGCTGAATATCTGAACTTTGGCTTCACTTACATGTCTAAGACTAAACATAAATTTTAGTAAAAGACAAATGGGTTACAGAAAGATTTCCCAATCAGTACCTATTGCCATTCAAGAAAATGTCTGTTTTAATTACCTGAAAATGCATAGAAATTTTAAAAAGTCATGAGGAACAACATTAAGCAGAACATGAATCAGAATAACAAATGATTTATGGTTTCATCGTAAATATTTATATGTAACTAGGCATTGTAATTCCCAGTAATTTACATCTATAGGGATGTTTACCCCTTATTAAAATTGACAGCAACAATTAATTAGATCACTGTGTTTATGTCACAATATTAAAAGCTTTTTCCCATTGTAATAAATGACCTAAAAATTTAAGTCCTATCAGTAAGTGACTTTCCAGGCTCAATAGTGTTTGCTATTTCAATAAACAGCTTAGACATTCCACTTTACATGGGAATTAGCTCACATTAGCTATACCTACTTGTAGTGTAACACAAATGCCTAAACACTAATACTTTCGAGTGGATTAAACATTTCTTTTATATTTGTTGTTCTTCAATTCTAAGAGAACAAGAGGACAAAACAATAGTTATGAACAGATTCACTTGGCTCAATAGGAACAACTTAGCCTCATATAATGACACAAAAACTTATATAGGTGGTTAAATATTGGGAAAGAAGGTAACATCCAAATCCTCACTGGGCAGGTCGATGTTATTCTCTTTCTTTTCAGTTCTCAGCCTGTTTATGAGGATTGAAAGGTTGGCTCATTATAATCTGAGAGTTACTGATTAAGAGCTGTTTTGTGACCTTCCAGTACAGTTGTGCTCTAGTCCTTTCAGTGTCATCTTGTATTTGGCTGTGAATTCTTCTCTGGATGGACAGATTTTCTGAGGAACAACAAAGGTGGTGCTGTAGGAGTGGCAAGTGAATCTATTGCATGTGAAGAAGGTAGGTAAGAATGGAATTAGGCTCTTCTTCAACCTTGGTTTCTTAAAACTCCACAATTTAAATCATTTTACTGTGTCTTGCTGTCAGCTACTGAGATCAGAAACTCTCGACTTCCCTTTTCAAACTTCTCTTTTCTGTGTCCCAATTTCTTCCTCACCCATCCCAAGATGACAGTGTTGGCATCACTCTGCATTTCAAAGTAGTCATCCAGCTCACTGAGCTAACTAGAAATAATGGACTTTGCAACTTTCACTTTACTAGTACCATATTTGAACACCAACTCCTCTGCACTTCAGATGTTACAAAACTGGGATTGACCTGAACATAGTGGTCTTGCACTGCTGGGACTGAGCAAATGGCACAGGACTGATTTCACAGACACTGACGTGGGAATCCTATGAGACAGACAATTTTGAGATAGAGGGTCACGTCTATGTGATATCCAGAGTCAAACACAATGTCCAGCAATGATGGCAAATAGTTAATGACCTTCTGCACTTCCTAAGACTAAGTGCTGCCATTTTCTCTCTGCCACCTCACAGTCACAGGCCATCATTACTCACTGTAACTCTTCCACCATGCACATCTCTCAGCAAGACTCATGCACAACAACTCTTGCTATTGAATGTCTACTCAATGGCTCTCACCCAACTATCTTCCAAGATTGCATACCTTTGCTCCCATCTGCACCTCCAACTCATTCACCGGGTACACCTCATCATCTAGGTGAAGGTGGATACTTGCAGATGCTGGAGATTAGAGTCAAGATTAGAGTGGTGCTGGAAAAACACAGCAGGTCAGGCAGCATCTGAGGAACAAGAAAATTGATGTTTTGGGCAAAAGCCCTTCAGCAGGAATGAGCATTCCTGATGAAGGGCTTTTACCCGAAAGGTCGATTTTCCTGCTCCTTGGGTGCTGCCTGACCTGCTGTGCTTTTCCAGCACCATTCTAATCCCAAAACCTCATCATCTGTCCTGCCCCTGCAGCGCCAATAGATCATCTGCCATCCACTTCCATCATTCTCAGTCCCTCCTCTCGTGTCATTCCATGGATAAATACCTCACATCCAGCACAAGAGGGCCAATACCAAATGGTAGGGTGGTGAACTTTAAGCTCTTCAACCCCTTTTTGGTGAAAAGTTTGGAATTAGCTGGCGAAGAGACAGACAATGACTGTCTGGCTCAGCAGAAGACATGCCCCTACATTTTCTATTATTACAATTTGACAAAAGTATTCTACAGAGACCAAAAGCGATGTTGGAAATTTCCTGAAAGCAATTTTATTGGAGCAATAATATTCAGGTGTTATTTCTTTCTTTGTACTCTCAGTTTGCTTCTTCAGTGCAATAAATAATTAGTGATTATAATTCCACAAACAATTGTGGGAATGGTCACTTGCATTGTTCAGCCACCAGATGGCAATATGCCCCTGCACAGTCTAAGAACCTCCTCTGCTGAACTTCTTTCGAAATAAGATGTCAATTCAATCATCTGAAGAATGCTGTACTTTAAAGTTATTGCAGTGCAGATTTATTTCTCATCATGATGGCCCTCATTATATTTTGTTCTGCTTATGATGATGTTATTCCTGCAATTAAAAAGTTATTTTTCTGACATCACCAAGGCCATTCAATGTTGTAGTGACTGAGAGCTGTTGGTGTTCTCAGACAATTATTTACTGCCCACAATCCCCCAGCTAAATGCTAACAAGAGTTAGACATAGATGTCTTTCTTAGATTCTCTCTCCTTCTAGTCATTCACTGTCTCTTACCTTTTACCTGTATTTTTACTTTCATTATGATATTTTCCAGACCTCTTAATCACAGTGCTGATTTGGGCAATGTTTGCATTTTCAGTGAAATTGAAAGTGGACCTGGTTCTGTAAATGTTGAGTATGCCAGAATTAGCTCTGTCACTTCAGGTAGACAAGACAATAAGAATGGCTAGGTTTTTTAAGGACTAAATGTGCAACTCCCAGTGAGTGCAGTTAAATGCAGGTATCAAAGTGTTGCTATCTGAGTTGTGCTGATTTTCCAGAAGGCAGGTCATACTTAGAGATTACCAGGAAACAAAACAGTGGAATAGAAACAAAATGGTGTGAAGCTGTGGCGTTTATGTGATCTATAGCACCCCAAGAAATATTCTTTTATAAGTTTTTTTTCAACAGTATTGTAACTTTCACATGTGTAGAGTCCCATTCCTTTGTCACATCAATACAGCTATGCCCACATATTCCACACAAAATGTTCTCTTTGTCCATTTCAATCTGCTTTAAAATAAGGTGGAATTGAGAGATCAGGTGACCTTTCTTCTTGTCTGCCAATAACTGCACAAGGCTGAATGTTAGCTTGCTTGTCTGATCAGGACATTGTAATGTCAGTGACTTGCTGAAATAATGTACTAAGAAGATATTAAAACCCAACAGATCATTGTTGTGGCTTGAATAGCTTATTTTCCGAGTACCAGAAACTACAGCACAGATGGCCTGCAGAGTTCTCGACAGCATTTTAGAATTTCACACGCCTTCACCAGACCATGAAAATAGCCGGGACTTAAATATCATGCCTAACAAATTTTGTTAGAATGTTTTGAAAATGTGATAAAGTGTGTGGGTGAGGGATGTTCAGTTGATGTAGTTTATGTGGAGTTTAGCAAAGCTTTTCACAAGGTCCCACAATGGAGACTGACTGAGAAAGGTCCAGCCCATGAAATTGAAGGAAACTTGGTGAGATGGATTAGAAACTGCCTTGGGAATAGGACAGGAGAATGTGATAGCATAGAGAGGGTACAGAGGCGGTTCATCAGGATATTGCCTGAGATGGAGAAATTGAGCTATAAGGACAGACTAGATAGGCTTTGATAGTTTTCTCTACAGCAGAGAAAACTGAGGCGGACATGATTGAAGTGTATAAGATTTTGGAGGGTATGAACAGGGTGAATAGAGAGCAGCTGTTCCACTTAGTTGAAGGATCAAACATGAGCGGGCATTGTTTTAGGGTAAGGACAGGAAATTCAGAGGGGAGTTGGGAAGAAAATACTTTCACTCAGTGGGTGATGGGAATCTGGAATATTCTGCCTGGGAAAGCAATGGAGGCCGGAAACCTTACAACTTTTGAAAATATTTGGATATGTACTTCAAATATCATAACATTTAAGGATAAGGGACAAGTACAGCCAACTAGGATTAGTGTGCCTTTAATGGTAGTTATGTCGGTACAGACTTGATAGGCCAAAGGGCCTTTGAATCTAAATCTATGAATCTAAATCAGATCCGAAACACAAATATGGCTTGATAGATTATAATTAGCATTTTTATTTGTGATTTTAATTAGGTAATCTCTCATAGAAAAATTAGCATTCCATACTGAAGATTTGAATTTTTAAAATTTAACCAGAAGTCAATTTCACAAAAGAAATGGAAATATAGAACATAGAATATTTACAGCACAGTACAGACCCTTCAGCCCTCGATGTAATAAAATAGAATAAACCAAATTATTTATACACAACTCACGTAAAAATTTTGAAACATGCAGCGAAAGTGCAAGTCTTTTAGTCCCCTAAACAGTCATTTATAGATCCCCAAAACATTTGGTTACAGATCCCAAAACCATCCTTTACAGTAATCACAACAGAGAGAATCTCCTTCTCTGTGACTTCCAGAGGCATAATTAAACTGTGACTTCACTTCCCAGTCTGGAGAATCTTTTAGCCTTTGCTAGAGCCCTAAGTTTAAACTTTCTTAGTTTCTAGTTACCCCTTCAAGGTTTTACCCAAATACTCCTGGTCTGAAATTATTATTAAACTCCTTACTCTGGGATAACCTATTTTCATTAAATCTAAACTATCTTCTGTTTCTCAGGAATAATTGTTTAACCACATCCATCTTTAGCTGAGCACACTGCAGAACTGCCCCAAACTAAAAATAAAACTGAAAGGCTTCTCTTGAAGTTGTCAGCGTTCCCCTGAAACCTAAAAATCTCTAAAATCTTCAATCAGAAAGTCTAGTGTCCACACTGGATATTTTGTTTGCCTATAAACACTCCCAATTCAGTCAAAGATCTGTTAGTTCCTGCAGGTTAGTTCTCTAAACACATTTTAAAATAAATTACCATAGCTACAGAAATACTTGGTGGAACACCTTCAAACACACAGAGAACATATATGTCACTAGTTAAAAATCCAGTCTCAAAAATAAATGATTATTCTTCACACTGAGGAACACCCAAAGTGACTGGTGAATCACATTTGCAGAAAATGCTCAACTAGACACTGAAACTGTTGACATAAGAAGCACCATCTTAAAATCTGACCATGTACCTGCACATCAACCCTCAGAAAAAACCCTTAGGAGCACCAATAATAAGATACTACATACCATCAAGGAGTCACTCCTGGATCATTCATTGGAGCACTTGAACACTTCCACCTTGGGACCTTCCAACCACACAGGATCAGCGTGGATTTCATCAGTTTCCTCATTTCCCTCACCCCCCTCCCACCTTATCCCAGATCCAGCCTTCCGACTCAGCACCGCCCCCTTGACCTGCCCCACCTGTCCATCCTCCTTCCCACCTATCCGCTCCACACTCCTCTCCGACCTATCATCCTTACCCCCACCTTCATCCACCTAATGCACTCTCAGCTACCTTCCCCCCCCAGCCCCAACCCCCCCTCCCATTTATCTCTCAGCCCCTCCGGCCCAGAAGCCTCATTCCTGATGAAGGGCTTATGTTCGAAACGTCAATTCTCCTGCTCCGCGGATGCTGCCTGACTGGCTGTGCTCGTCCAGCACCACATTATCGACTCTGATCTTCAGCAGCTGCAGTCCACAGTTCCTCCTACTTTAAAACACTGCTCAGTGTCAAGTGCACACTGCATGATAGTGTCAACAGCTGCACTCAACAACAGCCCGTCAAAAAAGAATTGAATGAGAATCTATTTCTGTCAGAACCTGAGACCACAATCAAACAGATGAAGAGCAACAAAGCCTCTGGAGAAGATAGAATTCCAGCTGAAACATTGACCTACCCTACACTTCAGAAGTTTTCTGTCACCTCTTGAGAACACAGTAGGATGCCATAGGATCTTTGTGATGTAGTTAGCATCGCCTTGTACAAAAAAGCAAAAATCAGATTGTTCTAACTATTTTGGGATCACCTTCCTTTCTATTGTGGCAAGATCTAGAATACCACTGAGCAGGCTTGTGTCTATAATCACAGAAAGCCAATGTGTCTCATAGAACATAGAACCTAGAAAAATACAGTGCAGTACAGGCCCTTTGGCCTCAATGTTGCGCCGATCCAAGCCCACCTAACCTACACTAGCCCACTATCCTCCATATGCCTATCCAATGCCCGTTTAAATGCCCATAAAGAGGGAGAGTCCACCACTGCTATTGACAGGGCATTCCATGAACTCTCGACTCGCTGAGTAAAAAATCTACCCCTAACATCTGTCCTATACCTACCACCCCTTAATTTAAAGCTATGCCCCCTTGTAATAGCTGACTCCATACGTGGAAAGCCAACAGAGTTGCAACTGAAATGGTATTTGTACTCTGACAAATAAAATAGAAATGTTGCAAGCAAAAGAAAAGTTTGTATGCCACCTTTGTAACCTCACCATGGCATATGACACAGTGACTAGAGAGAGACTTTGGAAAATCCTTGAAAAACATGGATGCTCATTTAGGTTCCTTGTCATGGGAAAGCAGGTTCACAAAAATCAGTCCGGACAAATCAAGCAGAACAGCAAAGTCTCAAGGTACCTTCTGAATCTCAAACTGAATAAAGGGGTCACACACAAACTTTGTAAAGACCCCCTGAAGAAGTCTGAATGTGTTACCAGTATGGAGAGGCCATATGTTTCATCAGGAACACTATCGAGGCCTTTGCGATGGACTGAAGAGGCAGCGTGAAAGAGAAAGGGAGGAGAAGGACTGATCCAATTGTCCCACATGCAGGCATGCAACCAATTAATACAAACCTTTCTAAAACTTTTGTTCACAAAGAAATGCCAGCAAGAGAAGATCTCAAAGATTTACTGCATCATTCTTCATCAGACGATTTTTTTATTACACTTTTAAGCATCAATGATTTTCCTAAGTAACACAGGAGGTGTGGAGACACACAACCTTAGAAACTGTATGCCTAATGATCCTGATGGCAGGTCCACAGCAAATCTGTCCTGTGTATTAGCTAAGCATCATAGCCACAGAGGGAGTTCTCATGTTATGGTAATGAGATCCCAGGAGGGTAAAGGTAGGATTTGGGAGGGGTAATAAACAGTGCAGTCAATGATTCATGAATTATTGCCAGCTATGTAGTTGTGTGCATGGATAAAGTCCCAGTGATAGTGAGAAGAGGACCTTAAGTGTCTACATAATTAATCATTTAAAGCCCTCACTTGGTCCACAAGCAGGAAGGCTTCCTGATATCTTACCAACATAGGTATAATTTCAGCAGGGACAGCATTGATGACATGCCCAATTTTACAGCCCTGTGTTATGGAGAGATACTAAATGAGTATTTTACATCAGTGTTTACTGTGGAAAAGGGTATGAAAGATGTAGAACATGGGGAGTAAATAGTGCTGGACGTCTAAAAATGCATTAAGGTGGATATATCCCCAGGACCTGATCAGTATACCCTAGAACTCTGTGGGAAGTTAGAAGCTAGGGAAATGATTTCTGGGCCCTTGCTGAGATGTTTGTATCATTGGTAACTACAGGTGAGATGCTGGAAGGCGAGAGGTTGGTTGACATAGTGCCACTATTTAAGAAAGGTGGTAACAAAAAGTTAGGGAACTATAGAGCGGTGAGCCTGGAATTGGTGGTGAGCAAGTTGTTGGAGAGAATCCTGAGGGACAGGATTTATATGTATTTGGAAAGGCAAGGACTGATTATGGATAGTCAACATGGCTTTATGCATGAGAAATCATGTCTCATTAACTTGATTGAGTTTTTTGAAGAAGTAGCAAAAAAGATTGATGAGGGCAGAGCAGTGGACGTGATCTATATGGACTTCAGTAAGGCGTTTGATAAGGTTCCTCATGGTAGACTGGTTAACAATGTTAGATCACAAGGAACAGGGAGAACTAGTTATTGGGTACAAAACCGGCTCAAAGGTAGAGGACAGAGGGTGTTGGTAGAGGGTTGCTTTTCACACTGGAGGCCTGTGACCAGCAGTATGCAACAAGGATCGGTGCTGAGCTCACTGTTTTTTGCCATTTTATATCAATGATTTGATGTGGACTATGGTTAGTAAGTTTGCATTTGACACCAAAATTGGAGGCGCAATGGACAGCGAAGAGGGTTACCTCAGAGTACAATGGGATCTTGATCAGAAGGGCCAATGGGCCCAAGAATGGCAGATGGAGTTCAATTTAGATAAATGTGAGGTGCTGCATTTTGGAAAGGCAAATTGGACAAGACTAATACACTTAATAGTAAGATCCTGGGGAATGTTGCTGAACGAAGAGACCTTGGAGTGCGGGTTCATAGTTCCTTGAAAGTGGAATCGCAGGCATATAGGATAATGGGCATTGGGAGTGCTAACCTTTATTGGTCAGTGCATTGGGTATAGGAGTTGGGAGGTCATATTGCAGCTATACAGGACCTTGGTTTGGTCACGATTGGAATACTGCATACAATTCTGGTCTCCCTGCTGTAGGAAAGATCTTGTAAAACTTGAAAGGGTTCAGAAAAGATTTACAAGGATGTTGCCAGGGTTGGAGGGTTCAAGCTAGAGGGAGAGGTTGAATAGGCTAGGTTATTTACCTGGAGCGTTGGAGCTGAGTGGTGACCTTTAAAGTTTATAAAATCATGAAAGGCTTGGATAGGGTAAATAGACAAAGTCTCTTCCCTGGGGTGGGGGAGTTAACTAGAGGGCATAGATTTAAGGTGAGAAGGGTAAGATTTAAAAGGGGCAACTTTTTCATGCAGAGGGTGGTGCGTGTGTGGAATGAGCTGCCAGAGGAAGTTCTGGAGTCTGGTACAATTGCAACATTTCAAAGGCATCTGGATGGTTATACGAATACAAAGGGTTTCAGGGGATGTATACAAAATTCTGGCAAATGGGACTAGGTTTATTAAGGATATCTGGTCAGCATGGACAAGTTGGAACGAAGGAGCTGTTTCCGTGCTGAACATTGCTATGAATGTATAAACTGCCCATCGGCCAACTAGCCCATGTATTTGTCATGATGTTCGATTAAAATCATTTACAAAGGAACCTCGATTTTCAGAAGGACATGGGCGATGAGTACTTCATTTGGTTAATCGAATTCTGGATAACTGAGTTAGCCAAGCATCAGGACCTTGCGACCTTATTTGGTTAATTAAATGCCAGATAATTGAGCTTCCTCTCTAAATCTATTCAAACCATGAGTTTATCCACCTTCCTGGAAAAGCTTCATACTTTTTGTGAAACAACCTTTAATTTTATGTTATAGTCCTATTATTTACATGTACCTTATACAATGATGTTCCACTACTGTTCAACTCTTTGTCTTTACAGTCTCCTTTACTCCAATCACTACAAAGTTCTGCTGTTTTAACTTTTCTCTGGAGAGTTACAAATCTTCCTTTACCTGTGCACACTACTATTCCACTTCCTGCTTTTAATAAAATTTGTGAGCGCACTGATCCCAGCCCAGTTTATGTACAGTCCATTCCAAAGTAACAGTTTCTTCTTTCCTAGAGACAGTGGCCAGTATCCCATGAATAAAACACTTTCAACCCACACCATTGTTTGAGCCACACTTTGGTTCTAAATTGATTACAGGATATCTCATCTAACAAACCAGAAATTATGACCTTTGTGGTTCTGCATTTTAAATCCATCCCTAACTTCCCTCCCGACCCCCCCCCCCCCCCCACCCCGCCAGAACAGGACAGCATTCCTAGTTTCACCTGTGTCATTGATTCCTACATGCATCTTCCCACTCCTACTCAACATTTGTCCCCACCCATGAAGAAATGTCTTTAATCCTGGCAACAGGAAGGCAACACAACATTTTGAGACTGGAGAGAACTTTATCCATCCCTTGACTGCACTGTCTCTCTCACTATTATATGCCTTTCACTCTTCCGGCCAAGCCCCCCCCCCCACCACCATTGAATAGAAACCTCCACCGTGATGCTGAGACCAATTTGCTCATCCAGCCACCATTCCAAATAAATTCTGCTACTTAGGCAAAGTCACCACGTGCTGGATCCCAACAGCTTCTTGACTCTAAGTCACGTCCCTGTCCCTGGCCGTTGACCAATTCTTAAGTCATAGAGTAATAGAGTCATAGAGATGTACAGCATGGAAATAGACCCATCAGCCCAACTCGTCTATCTTTCCCCTTTCACTCTAAATCTATGCCTTCTAGTTCTGGACTTCCTCACCCCAGGGAAATGATTTTGTCCATTTACCCTATCCATGCCCCTCATGATTTTATAAACCTCTTTAAGGTCACCCCTCAGCCTCCGACATTCCAGGGAAAACAGCCCTAGCCTATTCAACCTCTCCCTATAAATCAAGTCCTCCAACCTTGGCAACATCCTTGTAAATCTTTTCTGAACCCTTTCAAGTTTCACAACATCGTTCCAATAGGAAGGAGACCAGAACTGGATGCAGTATTCTACCAGTGGTCTAACCAATGTCCTGTACAGCTGCAACATGACCTCCCAAAGCCTGTACTCAATACTCTAACCAAAAAAGGAAAGCATACCAAATGCCTTCTTCACTATCCTATCTACCTGTGACTCCACTTTCAAGGAGCTCTGAACCTGCACTCCAAGGTCTCTTTGTTCAGCAACATTCCCTAGGACCTTACGATTAAGTGTATAAGTCCTGTTAAGATTTGCTTTCCCAAAATGCAGCACCTCACATTTATCTAAATTAAACTCCATCTGCCACTTCTCAGCCCATGGGCCCATATGATCAAGATCCTGTTGTAATCTAAGGTAACCTTCTTCGCTGTCCACTACACCTCCAATTTTGGTGTCATCTGCAAACTTACTAACTGTACTTCTTATTCTCACATCCAAATCATTTATATAAATGATGAAAAGTAGTGGACCCAGCACCAATCCTTGTGGCACTCCACTGGTCACAAGCCTCCAGTCTGAAAAATAACCCTCCACCACTTCCCACTGTCTTCTACCTTTGAGCAAGTTCTGTATCGAAATGGCGAGGTCTCCCTTTATTCCATGGGATCAAACCTTACTCACCAGTCTCCCATGGGGAACCTTGTGGAATGTCTTACTGAAGTCCATATAGATCACATCTACCGCTCTGACCTCATCAGTCCTCTTTGTTACTTCTTCAAAATAGTCAATCAAGTTTGTGAGACATGATTTCCCATGCATAAAGCCATGTTGACTATCCCTAATCAGTCCTTGCCTTTCCAAATACATGTACATCCTATCCCTCAGGATTCCCTCCAACAACTTGCCCACCACTGACGTCAGGGTCACTGATCTATAGATCCCTGGCGTGTCCTTACCACCCTTCTTAAACAGTGGCACCGGTATCCATTTTGAAATAGATACATGCAAAACCAACTTACAGTTACTGCGACAACATGAAGACAATTTCACTCGTTATTTAATACTGGTGCACACTATTCATTTTGTAGTATGCTGGGCTTTAAAATGAATAATGGAAAATTAAAATTTTGATAAAGATTTGTTAAAGACTGCAGGAGTGCATGGAAACATAAGCTGAGTGAGCAGTTAAGTCGCACCTGCAATTCAGTGTAGAAGATGATGAAATTTTGAGTAAGAACAGGGAAAGGCAGTAATTACTGAGCAGAGGTGCTTTTTTAATTTGTTCGTGAGATACGGATATCACAAGCAATGACCTGTCTGATTTGTCCTTGAGAGATCATTGAAAAGCAACCATATTGCTGTTGTTCTACTCATTTGGTAAGGTCAGCAGATGTCTTTCTTTAAAATACATTAATGAATCACACGGGTTTTTACCACATTCTGTTGTTTCATGGTTACTATTAATGATGCTTGACTTTTTTTATATAGAATAAATTTAAATTCCCAGACCATTAGCCTAAATGTCTGAGGAACCAGGCACTGATGTTGCCACTATCCCATGGTCTCCTGATTTTGTTTCTGGAGCCACAGAATCAATATAACAACTCAAGATGACAAAGTAATTTTGTGTTTGTTACTTAGTAATACGTTGTTTACAATATCTTGTAAAACATGAACATAACAGCATCCGAAGAAGCGGAAGATTGATTTACTTGCATGTTACCATAATGTGGAATTACAATTCTGAAAAATGTGAACTTCATGGAGTGACTTAGTGGAGATCGTTAAGGTTATTTTGGTCTGTACAGTGATGAATTATTTATGCTGATCAGTGAGGTTATAACAATGGCACTAATTTAAATGTACTCTGAAATGAATGTTAGAAAATAATTTGAGTAGTTTGGATGTGAAATTTTCTTCCACAAACTGATGAAATTGCCTAGCATTTAGTTTCAAGGGAATAATGATTTAGAGTCACAGAGTCATAGAGATGTACAGCACAGAAACAGACCCTTCGGTCCAACCCGTCCAAGCCGACCAGATATCCCAACCCAATCTAGTCCCATCTGCCAGCACCCGGCCCATATCCCTCCAAACCCTTCCTATTCATATACCCATCCAAATGCCTCTTAAATGTTGCAATTGTACCAGCCTCCACCACTTCCTCTGGCAGCTCATTCCATACACATACCACCCTCTGCGTGAAAAAGTTGCCCCTTAGGTCTCTTTTATATATTTCCCCTCTCACCCTTAACCTATGCGCTCTAGTTCTGGACTCCCCGGCCACAGGGAAAAGACTTTGTCTATTTATCCTATCCTTGCCCCTCATAATTTTGTAAACCTCTACAAGGTCACCCCTCAGCCTCCGACGCTCCAGGGAAAACAGTCCCAGCCTGTTCAGCGTCTCCCTATAGCTCAAATCCTCCAACCCCGGCAACATCCTTGTAAATCTTTTCTGAACCCTTTCAAGTTTTACAAAAACTTTCTGATAGGAAGGAGACCAGATTTGTATGCAATATTCCAACAGTGGCCTAACCAATGTCCTGTACAGCTGCAACATGACCTCCCAACTCCTGTACTCTCTACTCTGACCAATAAACGAAAGCATACCAAACGCCTTCTTCACTATCCTATCTACCTGCCACCCCACTTTCAAGGAGCTATGAACCTGCACTCCAAGGTCTCTTTGTTAAGCAACACTCCCTAGGACCTTACCATTAAGTGTATAAGTCATGCTAAGATTTGATTTCCCAAAATGCAGCACCTCGCATTTATCTGAATTAAACTCATCTGCCACTTCTCAGCCCATTGGCCCATCTGGTCCAGATCCTGTTGTAATCTGAGGTAACCCTTTCGCCATCCACTACACTTCCAATTTTGGTGTCATCTGCAAACTTACTAACTGTACTTCTTATCCAAGTCATCGCATCCAAGTCATTTATGTAAATGACAAAAAGTAGAGTGCCCAGCACCGATCCTTGTGGCACTCCACTGGTCAGAGGCCTCCAGTCTGAAAAACAACCCTCCACCACCACCCTCTGTCTTCTACCTTTGAGCCGGTTCTGTATCCAAATGGCTAGTTCTCCCTGTATCCTGTATTCCATGAGAATAGAACATTTAGAAAATGATATTCTAATCAAGCAAAGTCAGCATGGACTCATGAAAGAGAAACCATGTCTGACTAATTTATTAAGGATTTTCGAGGAAAGTCTTAACAAAGTTGGTGGAGGGAAACCAATAGACGTTGTTTGACAAGGTACCTCTCAAGACATTAACTCATAAGATGACAGCCCCTGGTGTTAGAGGTAGTGTATTGGCATGTGCATAGAATTGGCTCATGGGCAGGAAAGTGGGGATAGGGGGTTGTTTTTCAGGTTGGCAACCAGTAACCAGTGGGGTTCCACAGAGATCAGCGCTGGGACTGCAACTGTTTACAATTTATGTTAATGACTTGGAGGAAGGAAGTGAATGTATAGCAGCCAAATTTGCACATAACAATAATAAGTGGAAAGGTAGGTTGTGAGAGGGAAACAAATTTTACTGAGAGATATTGATGGGTTAAGCGGGCAAATATTTTACAAATGGAAGATAATGTGGATAAAATGTGAAGTTTGTTTTGGAAGAGTAGAATATTATTTAAATGGGGAAAAACTGCAGAAAGGTGTAACACAAGGCCTTGGGGTTACTTGTCCACGAAACATGGCAAAGCGAGCACACAGGTGCAGTGGATAATCATGAAGACTAATAGAATGTTGGCCCTTGTTTCAAGGGGGTTAAAGTAGAAGAGTAAGGAAGTCTTACTGCAACTGTATAAGGAGCTGGTGAGACCACATCTGAAGTCCTACTGAACATAAAGGGTATGAATGCCTCCTGGAGCAAAGTGTCCAGGTAAGTCCACTCCTTCCGAATGATTGTTCGCAACTTTGACTCCCCACTCATCCATTCTGAGGCAGAGTTGCTCAAGTTCGGTTGTCAGGGGGGTGCAAAGAATTTCACACTTTCCCACATGTTGCAGTCAGGACACACTACCTTCTCTGTAATGTCTGCCTAATCTTACTTATTTGATTAATGGGTTAAGTAGTATAGCGACAAATTTCAGTCGCCTAGCTTGGAAAATAAAGAAGGACATCAGCAACTGGAGCAAAACAAAAACAACAGTAAAAAAGTAAGTACCAACTTCACAATTGCAATAAATTCCCTACTTAGCAATTAGTTCAGGAAGCACTCTTTGGAAATAGGCAGAGTGTAATCTAATTAGTAGAACCATGATTTCTAATAAATTGATAGATTCTGATGAATGTTTTTGTTCCTTTATGTTGGAAAAGTTTCAGCTCTAGGTTTCTAGTTTCAGGTTAACTGCTAGAGTCATAAAAATTGATACAACAGGCACTTTGTTGAGTGTTGAATTATTTATTACAGCTATATTTATTTGAAATTTGCATTACTTAGAACATATGTCTTCACAACCACAAACCAGTCTTTCTTTTAATTGAAACTTCACATATTTAAAATATACCACATCCAGAGGAAATGATCCAAGTGACTCTCAGATTTAAGCATGAGTTCCTCCAGTTGCTGCAGTGATTTCTTTGGCTCACTGTTCTGTATTATTTATATTAATATCTACATTCCATAAAATACTATTTACTTCACAAACCTAATTTAAACAACTTCCAAAATATTATAAATGGAATTTTGTTTTCCTTATGACAGCTGGCATATTAGCAACTCTGCTAAGTGTGGATCTCTGTGGCCATAAATTATGTCTCTGAAATTTATGATGAGCATATAGGATATAATATAGAACTTGGCCTGTTCACTTCCAACATCACTGGACTAGATATTCTGCGCTAATTAGCAGCACAATTAGAATTTCATCTTCACTATGGCATTTCTATATATGAACTTCTGTATATAAAATGCCATTGTTTGCCTGCTTCAGAAATGCTTTGTGAAAGCAAATTAGTAGCTGCAGCTTTAGAAATTTGCAGAATTATCACTGAGGTGGATTGGCAAAAGTGAAGATCGCAATTGCAATCAAATGGTAGAAGTTAATGAAGGCAATAGGGATCCTGGTGTCAGACAGCATTATCACTTGGGATGGAAGTGACCAGACAATTAACAAGGATCTCAGTATCAAATGTTGTGTAGGGGCTTTAGGGCTGTATTAGAACCCTTTCAAGATATTTGCCCTTTAATCTTTGAACTTGTGCATCCTCCTCTCATCCTGGCTGTATACAACATCTCAGAGAGGTAGAATTAATCCACTGTGAAATAGCTTCTATTCTAACTGAGGAATTACATCTCCAGCTGGAAGAATTATATTCCAATGTGTTTAGTGTAGCATGACAAATCTGTCTCTCTATTCACCTTCATCCATTAAGGAAATTGCATGTTTTGACTGTGGAATGTTTAAAACCATTGTGTGCCTGAAGGCTTTTGCTATCTGCCTAACAGTTAAAGATCCCAAGCATATGGAAACGTGCAAGAAATCATAATATGAGTGTTCAAATTTTTCACAATTATCATATTGCATTTTCCAGCAGATCAGCAGTGATTACTAAAGGGTTGTGCATTAACCTAAATGATGCAAAGAAAGTTAGTTTGTTTCTTCCTCTCTGTTACTAGCATTTGTCTCGGGTGATATCTTTAGCTCAGTCAGAAAAGAGTGATGTTGCTCGTCCACAGGCTGTTGTTACCCATATAAAGAAATCTGTTCCTTTTTCAATATTGATCTGTTATTCCAGGTTCTGTTTAAAGGGCCAATTGCTGGCAAATGGGAGGAGATTAATTGAGGGTATTTGGTTGGCACAGACAAGTTAGATCTAAGGGTCTGTTTCCATGCTGTACATCTCTGACTCTATCTCAATCTGGTGAGAATGTATAAACTACCAGTATAAAAATGCAGAGGAACTTTAAATGTTCCTCTTTAATTAGTATGTTGAAATAGATTGTGCACCTGCTTTAACATGTTACTGTTTGGATAATATAGATGTTACTGTAAGCATAAATATATAGATGAATGAGGAGCCAATAGCACAAAAATTTCAATGATATTTTGTGCCATCTGAAAAATATGTTACAGTTTGAACAGTGAATCACCATAAAATTTATCATTTCATTCCATTTGTGTTCTATTCTTCACAGACAGGATGCACTGAGTATGAACCTATAGTAATTATAATGATTAAAGGTGTAGAGTTTTTTTTGTGATTAAAAGGACAGATGTTGATCAGAGATAGCACAGTGCATGGAACTGACAGCATGATTTCAAAATGTATGATCTACAGAAAGATTAAACTAAATTGTGATGGCACTAGGGACAGGCATAATTGAGAAAAAAAATCACAGGTGGTTTTCTGTATGCTGGACATGAGCTCAGATCTTGTAATCTTTTGAAAGGCGGGGGCTGAATTCTTTATGGGCAGAGGGGACAATTGAAATGTCTGTCAAGATACTCATGTGTATGTGTCCAGGATTTTCTCAACATCGCCCAACCACATTATGCATTGTCTCACACATTTTGGTGTTGATGATGCCTTGCTACAAACAGAGCAACATTATTAGATTCATGAGCTCTTAGCAATTCTATGAAGAGGTACTGTGTGGAGCTGCGTGGGAAACAATAAAATCAAGTCTTCATATCTTTCAGAGCAGAACTGTTGTTGTGCTGGTATTTAAAACATGCTTCAATTCTCTGCTGTTGATATGCTATCTATACACTTAGAGCTGTGTACATATGGACGTTGACACCAGTTACTGTGGAACTATACCCCAGCACAGACAAAATCCTTTGGGAGGAGAAAAAGGAGAACTGAGGATAAAACTAGTCTGATGAAACAGGGTGGGGAAAACTCCTTGTTTGATGCTGCACTCTCCAATATAATGGGCTAGGCTGAACAGACCATGGGAGTCCCAGTTCCTTGCCAAATGTAATGGAAGGCTCATTGCTGTCTGGCTGAGAAAGGGAGAATTATTTTGTTTATAGTACTCAAGGAATGACCAATTGATTCTCCATGACCATCTTTCTCTCTCTCTCTGACACACACACACACACACATACCTACCAAGTTTACTTTGTTTTCTGTATTTATAACTGAGTTTACTTTACATTATTCTGTGTAATACTTCGCATTTATTACGAGAGCATTGCAATGCCAGAAGGAGTTGTAAATCAGCTATGCTTCCTTTCCAGTATGTTTTGTGATAACTGTTTCATGTAGGCTGGCAGGAATTAAGTACAGCTCCTGCATATTCATTTGGCATAAAGAGGAAACTGAGCAGTGGCTATGATGTGGCAGATAATTGATGGCAAACTTTCTTCCTCTGACTCAAATAAGACTCAAATGGCAAACTGGACATTTTGTCTTTTATCTCATCTTCATTTTCAAGAATTGTGCCATTGTTGGAAATCAGGTTTCTTGAAAACTGAATTCTTTGATGTTCCATATTTAAGAGATGTGACTCCAATGCAGAGCTGCTGGTTTCGAGGTAAACATGCTTTCAGCATTAAAAAGCCTTACGATCTTCTACCCCATTCCCACCTGCCAAATGCTATTCCACAATTCCTTTCCCTTTTCCCTTTGTTTTCCTTCCCTCCCCCACCCCCCTTTTTCCTCCTCCTCTCTCTTAGCTTCCTTCCCTTTCATTCGTCCACATTTCATTTTGCATTCTCTTCTTCCTTTTGCCTCACTCTCTCTCTTCCCACTTTGTTACTGTTCCCTCACCTCACCCCTATCTCCTCCCTTGCCCCCTCACCCCTACTGACCACTCTACTGTGTTATGTCTGACAGCCAGTGTGCAACATAGCTTTACAGAACATGCTCATGATGTTATCATCATGTCATGGCATGAGACATGATGGTATAAAGGTCTCAGCTTCCATCAGGCTGAATCTGGAATGTGACAGGCTGATAGAGCACTTGGAGGCAATTAACATTTCAGGTTGGCACTGCTTTGAGTTCTTGAGCTTGTAATTGATTGTAATTGTGATTTTGGAAGCCAAAACAGGAAATTGGATTAATATCTGAATGGCTATAAATTGTGAGAGAGGAATTTGCAATGTGACCTGGTTGTTCTCTACACTAGCTCTGAAGGTAAGCATGCAAGTGCAGCAGGCAGTAAAGAAGGCAAATGGCTTGGTGTCCTTCATAGCGAGAAAACTCAAGTACAGGAGCAAGGATGTCTTGCTGCAGTTATATAGGACCCTGATGAGACCGCACCAGGAATATTGTGTGCAATTTTGGTCTTATCTGAGGAAGGATACTCTTGCTCTAGAGGGAGTGCAGTGAAGGTTTACCTGACTAATTCCTGGAATGGCAGGACTGACATATGAGCAGAGATTGAATTGGTTAGGATTATATTCACTAGTGTTCAGAAGAATGAGGAGGGATTTCATGGAATCCTATAAAATTCCAACAAGACTAGACAGGGTTTATGCAGAAGGGATGTTCCCAGTGGCAGGGGAGTACAGAACAAGGAGTCACAAACTAAGGATAAAGACTAACACTTAGAACTGGAATGGGAAGATATTTTTTCCCTTTGCTACCATAGGAAATAGTTGAAGCCAAAACAATATTGTTTATTTTGGTTTCAAGGAGTTGGAGCCAGCACTTGGGGCTAAAGAGGTCAAAGAATATGGGAGAAAAGTGGGAAGAAGTTTTTTTTTAGATTTGGTGCCAAAGCTTGTTTGGCATCATTGCTCCTTATTTAGCGTGAATTTCCTGTGGTGAGGCTGAATCCTTTTACTACTGGCTTGTATCTCTTAAACATATAGCTGCACAATATTTTACATAATAAATGGATTATAATATTGCAAAATAAAGAAAATAGAAGAAAAAAAAGGGCTCAATGGCAAACGAAGTAAAATGAAGGAACAAATATTCTCTGCACTATATTTCAATTTTTATAAAGAAAGTATAGACATTCAACAAGAGATAGAAGGCCAACATTTAATAATTAATTAGGCAATGAGTGACACCTTCAGTGAGTTCCAGCTTTTTGAGCAATATATATGCAAGTGTATTTCACTGATCAAACAATAAATGGTCCGAAGAGGAGATTGCTGAAAGTTTATTTGTTAGTGACAAGGACAGGTTTCACAGAATAAATGCATTCAGTCTTTCAGAGGACAATATTTGAAGATGAGTTTAAGGTAAGAAACAATTTTCAGATTAACATTCTCCAAATCATGTTGCAGATGGTAAGTTTGGATGAATTTGTCACAACATGCCACAGCAAAGGGCATGGGTGTGATTTCTCTGAATAGGTGCGAATTGAATTATTAATTAGCTCTACATCAAAATAAGCCCTTTTGGAAAGATCTTCTAGGCAAGAGAAAGGACCATACCATTGATACCTTGCTAAGAAATGGGTATCAGCATAAGGTCATAGTGGGAAGCCAACATCAAATATGTGATGATTTTCTTATTGTTAATCTACCACACCATGATGTGCAGGTCAGGTGAATTGGCCATGCTAAATTGCCCGTAGTGTTAGGTAAGGGGTAGATGTAGATGTAGATGTAGGGGTATGGGTGGGTTACGCTTCGGTGGGGCGGTGTGGACTTGTTGAGCCGAAAGGCCTGTTTCCACACTGTAAATAATCTAATCTAATCTAATCTAATCTAATCTAATCATGACAATGGTACAAGGTAAGTAAGGAAGGTACAAGGTAAGGAAGAAGGGCTTATGCCCGAAACATCGATTCTCCTGCTCCCCAGATGCTGCCTGGCCTGCTGCGCTTTTCCAGCACCACACTTTTCAACTCTGGTCTCCAGCATCTGCAGTCCTCACTTTCTCCACACCACCATGATGAGTCTGGTTTGAATCTTAGTAGTTACTAAGCTTAGATCTGTGCAGAACAGTAGTCCTGCCTCTGCTGGCATACCGGTATTTATGAGATAGAAGACTTTGGGAATTCAAGGGGACCTTGTAAATGGGCAATTCATACTCCTTTTTAAAATTTAAAATGCTTTCTTGTAGGTTTACAATGAAGCTTCACATGTTGGGGTACATGCCTTATAGAATGCATAGTGATAATATGTTGGCATTAGTTCCTATATGATTTTGCCTTCCAGGTTGTGTCAATCTGGCTTTTTGGCATATACAGTGTTGATGTTTAAAACTTACCATCTGCAACATGATTTTTCAACACTTTTCAACTCATCATGGTGGTGAGAATTAAAGAGCTACAGGACTTTCTTCTTAAAAGACAAAGAGAATGAAGGAGATCTGTGCCCAGCAAGTCAGTGGAGAACTACCATGACTTCATACCAGACAGCGAGTGTAAATCAGAAATCTAGTCACAAATATCTGAAGATTAGCAAAGGTTTCTAAAACACACAAATAGCCCAGATGATATGATGTTATTACAAATCATGACACTACATCACGAAGCCAGTTTAAACCAATATACAATATGCCATCATTTACAGAGAGAGTGAGGAGGAAAACAGCAGCAACAACAATTATGTGGTGATGTTGAGTGACAATAACTGCAGAAATTTCTTCACCAAGAGCAATTGAGAATAACATATCTCTCTCCTGATGTGTACATGATCATCCAATCAGGATGTGTTATTAAACCTACTAAATGTATTGAATTATGCACTGAATCTTGTTTAACTCTGTATTAGCTATTTGTATGCTTATTGAACTGAAAATAGATGCCTATAAATCTCTTCAAGATTTTTTTTCACTTGAATGTTGTGTTATGTCTCACAGTTAGTAGGCAATATAGCTTTGAGGGACATGCTTATGACATTGGCCAGGGCATGTAAATTAACGGTGCTTCTGTGAATGAGTTAGAAAACTATAAGACATAGGAGCAGAAGTGGGCTGTTGAGCTCATTGAGTCTGCTCTATGATTCAATGAAATCATGGCTGATCTGCTAACCTTCAACTCCACTTTCCTGCCTTTTCCCCACAATCCTAGATTCCCTTACTGATTAAAAATCTAACTCAGTTTGAATGTATTTAATGATCCAAATTCCACAGTCTTCTGAGGCAAACAATTCCATAATTTCACTACCCTCAATGAGAAGGAATTTCTCCTCATCCCTGCCCTAGATCCCCTTATTCCGAATTTACCTGCTCCTACATTCTCCCACAAGGGGAAACCTTTCTGCATCTACTCTGTCAAGTCCCCTAAGAGTTTCAATAAGGTCTCTTATAATCCTACTGAATTGTAATGAGTGCAGGCTCAATATACTCAAACTCTCGTCATAAAATAGTCCCGACATACCCGATATCAAACTAGTGAACCTTCTCTGGACTGCCTCCAATGAAAGTACATCTGTCCTTAGATAAGGGAACAAAAACTGTTCACATTATGCCAGCTGTGGCCTGACTAGTGCCTTGAGTAGTTTTAGCAAAACCTCCCTACTTTTATACTTCATTCTCTTTAAAATCGAGACCATGATTCCATTTCCTCTTCTTATTCTGCACTAAAATTAAAAGCTAGCTTTTTGTGATTCATGTTTGAGGGTTCCCAAATTCCTTTGTTCTGTAACTTTCTACAGTTGTTCTCCACTTAAAAAAATCATTTCCTCTATTCCAGCCGCCAAAGTGCATAACCTCACATTTTCCCACATTATATTCCACCTGGCAAGATTTTCCCAACTCAGTTAACCTGTTTATATGCCTCTGCAGACTCTTGTCATCTTCAACTCTTCCACCTGTTTTTGTGTCATCTCCAAACTTGGCTATTGTACGTTCACTTTCCTCATCCGAGTCATTAATATATGAAGAGTAGAAATGTTTTCATTCTGTCTTAGCCAACAGTAATCCTTGACCAACAGCTAAAACAAGATCTAGTCACCTTTTTCATTGTTGTTTATGGAAGTTTGTTGTGGACAAATAACTGCTACATTACTACATTAGACTACACTGCAAAACTGCAGAGTATTATTCAGGATGCCCCAAAGTCAAGAAAGGTGATATAAATGTAAGCCTTTCTTCATTGTTACTGGTCATGGACAAATACCTTTCAGCATTATTAAGTCCCAACATGAAAGCTGCAAGTAATTTTGTTGTGCAGTTATCAATTTATCTTTACTATTACAATTTTGCTACACAAAGTGGGCTGAAAATTTCATTCTGAAGTTAGTTATCCCTGTCCATCAGCTTTTTAAACTGTTTCCTGAGTACCTGTGATCGACATCACACCGTCAGCATTTTCCAAATCAGACCTTTATCTGCTAATTATAGATAATTATCATTGCAGAACATTGTTCAATAAAAAACACTTCAAGCTGTGATAATTTTAAACAACTTTGATTTTACTTAAAGGCACTGGAACATATTCACAATTCACGCTTATACTTTTGGAAACACGACAAGTCTTTTGAAAGTTTAATTCACAGAAACCAGACAACAATACTGAGATTGTGCAATGAAACAAGCCAACTATTTCTCTTCATGCACTATCATAGTGTGGATTACAATGAAGAAAGTACTGTTCACTACAATAGTTGTCCAAGTTCGCAGTCTGAAACCAAAAGGATATTTTTAGGAAATTTGATAACATTGACATTTAAGTAAACATTTAATATGGAAGAGTGTACAATATCAAAACTGCAAATTCTGGTTTTAAACAGAGACAAAAATAATAGTTGTTTTTATAAGCTAAATATAAGATAGTTCTTTTAGAGGTAATTGAAAAACTTCTGCTTATAGGCACATTTAAACACATTAAAGCACATTAATTAAAGCCAATTACCAAAGAGCTGCAATTTATATGGTATTAATAATAACTCACTGACAAATGAACAATGTATTGAAACTTTAATAGGTATGCCTTTGGTGTTTTCACACTTCTTTATGTTTCAATCCTGGACAGCTGTGAGTCACAGGAAAATCAAACTGCTCCAGTAATTAAACTAATCAAATGTCAGATTTATTACCTCAAAGAGTCATATAGTCATAGAGATGTACAGCATGGAAACAGACCCTTCGGTCCAACCCATCCACGCCGACCAGATATCCCGACCCAATCTAGTCCCACCTGCCAGCACCCGGCCCATATCCCCCCAAACCCTTCCTATTCATATACCCATCCAAATGCCTCTTAAATATTACAATTGTACCAACCTCCACCACATCCTCTGGCAGCTCATTCCATACATGTACCACCCTCAGTGTGAAAAGGTTGCCCCTTAGGTCTCTTTTGTATTCTTACCCTCTCACCCTAAACCTATGCCCTCTAGTTCTGGACTCCCCACCCCAGGGAAAAGACCTTGTCTATTTATCCTATCCATGCCCCTCATAATTTTGTAAACCTCTACAAGGTCACCCCTCAGCCTCCAATGCTCCAGGGAAAACAGCCCCAGCCTGTTCAGCCTCTCCCTGTAGCTCAAATCCTCCAACCCCAGCAACATCCTTGTAAATCTTTTCTGAACCCTTTCAAGTTTCACAACATATTTCCGATAGGAAGGAGACCAGAATTGCATGCAATATTCCAACAGTGGCCTAACCAATGTCCTGTACAGCCGCAACATGACCTCCCAACTCCTGTACTCTCTACTCTGACCAATAAAGGAAAGCATACCAAACGCCTTTTTCAATATCCTATCTACCTGCCACCCCACTTTCAAGGAGCTATGTACCTGCACTCCAAGGTCTCTTTGTTCAGCAACACTCCCTAGGACCTTACCATTAAGTGTCTAAGTCCTGCTAAGATTTGCTTTCCCAAAATGCAGCACTTCGCATTTATCTGAATTAAACTCCATCTGCCACTTCTCAGCCCATTGGCCCATCTGGTCCAGATCCTGTTTTAATCTGAGGCAACCCTCTTCGCTGTCCTTTACACCTCAAATTTTGGTGTCATCTGCAAACTTATTAACTGTACCTCTTATGCTCGCATCCAAATCGTTTATGTAAGTGACAAAAAATAGAGGACCCAGCACCGATCCTTGTGGCACTCCACTGGTCCTCCAGTCTGAAAAGCAACCCTCCACCACCACCCTCTGTCTTCTACCTTTGAGCTAGTTCTGTATCCAAATGGCTAGTTCTCCCTTTATTCCATGAGATCGAACCTTGCTAATCAGTCTCCCATGTGGAACCTTGTCAAACGCCTTACTGAAGTCCATATTGCTAAACCATGTAAAACCTTTAAGAAAATAGGACTCGGTCTGACTTTAGAGAAAAAGAATTAATGTTTTGGGTTCAATATGGCTCTTTGACAATGCAAAGGTGGCATACTGAACATAAAACATTAACTCTGCTTTCCTTTCCACAGATGCTCTCAGGTCTGCTGAGTTTCTCCAACACGGTCTGTGTTTTCAGATTGCCAGCATCCACAATGCTTTGCCTGAATTTTGATAATGATGTGATTGTGTACAATGATGATAGCAAGTAGGCAGTCCATTTTAATTCTCTTGATTTTTAGTTTTATAGAAGTGAACTTGTAACACCAATTTTACAATTTATTTGTAATTTTACTTATTTTGCTTTAATCTTTGTGTTTTCTCCTCTCTCCATTTATCTGCATTTCACACTTATGATTTAATATTTATTGTTACATATTTATTACACACTCTATCAGTCCAGTTATTATTTGACTTTATTGATTTCAATAATCTAAAACCATTTGGGACTTCTCCATTCACAGTAATTGATTAGATTAGATTACTGGAGTGGCTTATTAAAACTATTAAATTCAAACTCAGCTGACATATAAAGACAGGTACAGACAAATGTCTTTATTTTTCAATTTGTTCATACCTGATCTTGTACAATAAAAGCCATTGAGTAATGTTGGGAGTTAGCATTAGAAAGACTCAGTAATTTTCACCTCTTTAGTGTGCTGTCTTCAGGCAAATATGCCGTGTTGTCATACAGTTCAACATGTTTTCCTGCTACAGTGTGAAGTTCTAGATCTTCTGTATGACTTCAGAGATTCAACTGAATGAGCAGACAGACATTCATCAAACTCTTTAGAGTCAACAGTTTGATAATATTCCTTCTCTTCCTTTGATGCATTTTGCTCACTTTCCTGATCCATGCTTCAATTTCTAGAGGTCATCCAAGTTTTGTTCGCCTCACACTGCATGGATGGTGTTTAGCCATTGGCAAAACTGCACCGTATCTTGAATTTTCCATTACCAGCAGCAGCAGCTTTTCAGTGTCATCCAGGTTGGTGCAGACCACAACTGTTACACATTCACTATTTTGCTTCCACTGTTACATATTTAATTGTTAAACATTAAGTAGTGAACTGGTAAAAGACAGTGAAACAGTTTAGTTTCATCCATGCTAAAAATGTCTCATTGTGCATGCACAATCAGAACACGAGTGAGAGCATTTTGCAGCCATTGCTGTAGGCTACTTCATCGTTTTCCGCTTCAACACAGCGTAGCCTTGCTCCAATTGGTCAGTGCAGTCCCAAGACAAATCTTTACAAATTTGGTTAGTGCAGCTACCAGTCCAGAACTTTGGCTTCCAATGCACATCCTTTTCCTGGATTTGATATTCTATCTGCAGGAATGGTTAACAGTTTCACCACAATCAGAGTTCAGTTTATCCACCGTTCTGAGGAAGGGTCACTGGACCCAAAACGCTAACTCTGATTTCTGTCCACGGATGCTGCCAGACCTGCTGAGCTTTTCCAGCAATTTCTGTTTTTGCTTCTGATTTACAGCATCCACAATTCTTTTGATTTTTATTCAGTTTATACTAATTTGACTTACCGCAATTTCACTGTTGCGTCAAATCATATTTTGATCTAAATGAGCTAACATGTTAACAAAGCAGGCAGTAGAGCACTTGTGAAATAAATCATCACTTCAACAACGTCTTAGTGCCACTCCAGGACTGGGTGCCCAAAAGTGGTGTGTGCATATTGCAGCCAAACAAGTTGTGACTCCTTCTAACATGGCAGACAGTAAGGCAGAAGAGTTTCCTGGACAGTCATGAAATACAAAGAAATCCGAGCCTCTACCATAAATTCTCCAGCTCTTTGATAGAACCAACATGTAAAAGTGTATGTTGTCACAACACTTGAAATCTTTGAGTGCTGGCTGGCTCAATTGGTTGGATGGCCACTATGCATCAGACTAGTTCGAAGTGCACAGAGTATGATATCTGTTCTGACTGGGATGGAGTTCACACCTACCTCCTTGTCTACGTATGCTGGAGGTCATAGCACAATGGATCAGGCTTGCCTTTGGGCAGCAAACTTGATAGGAAAGACCAAATGATTTACGCAATGTGTTTCTGTACGTTGTATGGTCAATTCAGCTCACAATATATCTCTGGTCTTCACACAGAAAGGTTATGTTATAATGTTGGAGAAACTCAGGAGCAGGTGTAAAGATGGAAGCAGAGTTAATGTTATGAGTCCAGTGACCCTTTGTCAGAACTGTTCTCTCGACAGATATTGTCAGATCTGCAGAGTTCCTCCAGCATTTTCTGTTTTTGTTTCAGATTTCCAGAATCAACACTTCTTTGTTTTATTACATTATATCAAGTCCAACTAGCCTAATCTCACTTCTAATTGACTTGCTTTGGTGAATGATTGATATTTTTCAGAGGGAACAGACTAAAGTAAACTAAGTAAAGCCTAATATATAAAATCCATATAATGGTAAATCCAAATTAATCCATAGATGTGAGTGACGTGGGAAATGTATCTTGATTTATGAATTTAGGCTACATGCTGGAAATTGTAAATAGATCACTTCTAGTACTTGGGGCAATTGCATGAGATAAATAATCATCAGTTCTTCCAAAAAAAAATTGCTTATATGGTTTTTGCCAAAATACTAGCATAAGAGGAGAAAGACTTGACAGCTAATCTTAACCAAGACGATAATTTCTTGTAAAAGCTCACAGATGAGAGACTTCATCTCAGTTTAGAACATTAAAGTTGGTTTTCAATTGGCAGCATTTTGATTCTTTTTCCTGTGGGGGTGCGTGCTTCAGTCCACCATTGACATGTTATATGGGAAAATATCTATACACATCAACAGCATGTTTGTACCGATTTATTCTGAGGTCACTTTCTCCATTTTTCACTTTGCAGGTAATCACATACCATGTATCAGCCTTCGCTATGTTGACAGGTCATCGCTGATAAGGCTTCTGCTCATAGCTCTCTAAAGCTAATTGTTCAGAAGTGTCCCATGATTGTTCAGTATGACACTTTCTTCAATTTGAGTCTGCTCTTGTGGAAATCCCCAGTACATCTCTTTACCATAAATTGGAATGATAGCAAAAGATTAATGAGGTTAATTTAAACTGCATTTTGCTCATAGTGCAAACATACACTAGGAATCAGTAAGCCAGTTTACACCAAGCTGATTTTCAAGAAGTTATAAATCTGTTTTGATTAATTTTTAGTGCATTTCGCTCTGCTGGATAAGATCAACTTCACTACCAAAATCTTCAATATGAAAGAGCCGTAGTAGCTGTGATTGCTTCCTCATAGATGTAGTTTTTCAACAGCTGCCTTAGGCCTGAGCAATAACTTACTTCAAGACCTACAAAAGACGTTTACAGTCTCTATATGTTTTTCTGATATTCACAGGATGTGGAAGTTCCTGACAAAGAGCAGCATCTATTGCCCATCACAAAACATCCTTTAGAAGGTGGTAGTGAACGGCTTCCTTGAACTATTGTAGTTCATGGGAGAGGGGGTGTTAAGAAAACGTCATGAAAAGTAGTTCCATGATTTGGAACCAACTACATTGAACAAATAGTGATAAAGTTCCAAGCCCGATTAATTATGCCTTGGAGGAGATCTTGCAAGAGGCAGTACTCCCATGGATCTGCTGTTGTGGTCCATCTGGGTAGTAGAGATTGCAGGTTTGTTCTCTAAAGAGACTGCAGTGACTTTTTGCAAAGTTTTTTTTATCCTTTCAGATAAAAAGGATAGGATCAGGAAAGGGGATGTCCTATGGACCGAAAGTTTTTAAAATGCAAAACTCACTTCTTTAGATATATAGTTGAGAACTTTGTAAAAAAAAAACTTAATCATAGTTAAAGACATAGTACACAATGTGAATAAAATCAACAATTTAGAATGGTCACAAAATGGCCATAACATTACATAATCCAGTCAATTAAGTTTAACTTGTATCCACATTCCACATTCAAGATATTATTCATAGTCTTCAATATCAGACAATGGTATCCCATTACAGGGACTAGATTCCAATGCAGTGCTGCGGGTTGTCATGCGGGTTACACTGGCAGAATACCATCCAGGTTTGGAACCTTGGAATTTTCGGCTACACATCACTTCTTTAAACATCTCTCTGAATCGAGTTGACATGAGGTTGTAGAGAATGGGATTGACTGCAGAGCTTAAATAGAAGAATACACCGGAGACAATATGTACACACTGATACAACCTGTGCAGTTCTTCAGTCCAGTTGTTTATCAGAATCCACATTAATCGATCTGTGTGAAAAGGTGCCCAGCAGATTCCAAACACAATCACCAGAACAACTGAAAAGGACAAATTTAATCATCAGTGCGAAAGTTAAAAATGGAATAATTTGCAATGCTGCAATCATTCAAAGTAACTATAATGTTTTAATGGCCAAAAGTAACAAAGTAACATTGAATTTCGTTAAAACGAGGGCTGAATGAGTCAAGAAGCGACCACTTACAGAACTTTTAAAGTGACATTCACCTGCTTTCTTTTGCGATACTGCAGAGGTTTGGGAGATATTTCTGTGGGGTTCACAACAGTTGTTAGAGAATGAAAGGATTTTCATGTGCTTGTCCATACTGTTGGGCTGTAGGGCTTTAAGAAAGTGCATTTTTATCTGAGGATCTTTCTCAAAATTTGATTGGGTAGGGAAAGAGAATTACATGCAGAAACCATAAATTTAACCATAAATTGCATTTTCAGCAGGTAGCCACAAATATGTGCACTCATAAGAATCCACATTCCCATCCAAAAGGAAGTCTAGAATACAAAAACTGGGAGATGTGTTTCAGATTCACAATGTTCTGATATAACTCATCTAAGTACTGCATTAAGTTCTGGGCATTGCTCCTCAATAAGGATACAATGGACGAGAATGTCATGAAGATTAATCAGAACAATACTGGGCTAAATGGATACCATTATGAGGACAGATTGCACAGCTTAGTTTTTAATCTTTTTAAACATAGAAAGTTAAAGGGTGCTTTAATTGAGGTGTTTAAAATGATTACAGGATTTGATAGATTAGGTAGACACTATTTCATCTGGTGGAGAAGTCAAGTAAAAAGGAGAATTTATGATAGGTAAGGGTCTAAAGGCTCAAGAACCAGGACAATATATGGAGTTATCATTTAGATCGGTTCTGGACTAACAGAATAATAGAAGAGCCTGAGGGGTTGAATGGACTGCTTGTGTTCCTATTTAGAGAGTACAGACCCAGGGCGATATGTATCTGAACTTTGAGAAGAACAGTCACTTTCCAGAGGAGCTGTCAGAAAGTTATGTTGCCTCCTGCAAACAGCTGCTGGCACAACATTTTCTGTGACAATCAAAATTCAATGCACAATGCAGCTCTGAATTTCTTTGCCTCTGGCTCCTTCCCAATCACAACAGGAAGTAATAGTAACATTAATCAGTCAGCATTTTCTGCTTGCATTCATCAGGTGCTAAAGCTATGGTTCCTAAGGCAAACACATCCATTACTTTTCCTGTGAATTTCTAGTTTTCAGGCTCAGTATTAAAATCGGCATCACAGCTATTGTGTGGTATAAAGATTTTAAAGCAATTTATTTGAATATTAACATACAAAGTAGCCTTGTTGACTCTATAACCTCTGTATCAAAATAAGATACAGGGCTTCTGTTAAGATAACAGACAAAGGAATTCAATTTGCTACCTTTTATATTCCAGACTTATAAATCTTATGGGTTTTGATTCCAATAATGTAATTTACCTAATGTGGCAATGATTAAGCTATCTGTCATCACAAGAAACCAGGCATGGATATCGTGGTGTTGAAGAATCTAATGGACATTTATTACGGCTCACTAATCTATCTCAATAATACATTCACAGGCACATCAGTGACTGGGCTCACATTAAGCGATTAAATTGTACAGAGCAGCAGGCTGCTTCTAGCATGCCATGCTTCAAGTGATCCACGTTTAGTTCAAATATGCAATCTTTATATCCTAAGGCCACATGCCAGGATATAGTGATGATGCCATTAGTATGTCTCCAAAAGGTATATTGAGTACTATATCTCTTAAATGTATATTCACACACTGATCATGAAACTTAACACAAAATCCTCCTGTACTCTCAGAAACTGTTGCAGCCAATTGTCCAGATTCTCTGAAGTCTAAAACTGCTGTTCAGTAGATCTTCAATCAATTTTCCTAATAACTACCACTGAGATCATGGATTACTTTTATTGAAGTCCATCACTGCTAACCATGTCCTCTTTGGTGACTTTACCTGATGTGGCAATGGTTATGTTTTCCCCTGTAACATAAGAAACTAGGTGTGGATATGGCATGGTGTTGAATCCAAAAGATAATTTATTAGCTCAGCCAGCTAAGGAGTTCAACGATATATACAAATATTGTATTTATTAGCACATCAATGTCTGGGCTCATGTTAAGTTTCTTGTCATGTGTCATGCTTCAAATGATCCAAATTAAGATGCTATTTCTAATTTCTAAACCCTCAAGTCACATGCTATGAACAGTAGTGATATCTTTAGTATGTCTCCTAAAGATATACTGACTCTGGCTTCACCGGAGGCTCACTGATGATGTTAGCTAGCATGGTGACGAAACGTCTGAAAATGAACCTTGCAGCTCAGCGAGCAAACTTACATCCAGAACTGACATATTCTATCCATTAAAGATATATTGACATACCAACAATGACATATAATAAAACTGAAAAAACTAACATCAAAGTTCAGTCTACAGCTTTTATACTGTATGATATTGGTAAAGTAAATGCATTTCAGAAAACCAATTGTTTGAACAGATCACTGAATTTAAACTGGCTGAGATGCAGATCCCCTTTTGTGCCATGTTCCTCATTGGTACAATACACATCACCGAAAGATGAAAGCTTTTACTTAATGAAGCTGAAACAAGTGAGATTATTTAATTGGTAATTATTAAGAGCTCAGACAGCACAAGCAACATTTTAGAACAGGCTTCTTCAACTTTTGTTTGATATGTGCTGGCATATGAAAATCTTCCCAGTGGATTTAACCTGGAGTGCTTTGGCCCGGAAGGTCTGAAGTCCTTCAGGGCAGTGGTTCATAAAATGCTCCTTGTCAACATTTAAGGGAATGTTTGGAAAGAAAAGGGAAACATAGGCAACTGTCCTCTTTGGTGAAGATATTGATACACCACTAGGGTCAGTGTAGGGTCCCATCATAGATTTTAGGGCACAATTTTAACAATTGCGAGTGATACAAATCTTACAAATGAAGTAAACAGTGATGAGAATAGAAGCAGTCTGGTGAAGTTGACAAATTTAAATTAATGCAGAGTACTGTAAAGTGATGCATTTTAGAAGATTAATAGGGAAAATAATATAAACAAAGTGGTACAATTTTGTGCACAAACAAAGGGACCTAGAAATTTACATAAACAAATTGATGTAAATGTCAAGACAAATTGATAGAGCTGCTTAAATAAAACAAAACTCCAAGCTCAAGCTGGTGCAGCTGATGATACTTCCTGCAAATATAGTTCTCTGAGACACAAGTAGCTTCCTGAAATTCCTAACTGGAACAGATTGATACTTAATAGGACACAGCTGAAATAGGTATTGCTGAAATGAGAAACATACTGCTGAACATTTCATCTTCCCCTCATTGGGACAGACATAAGAAGACCAAATTTCAAATGGCATTGAATGTCAAGATGTTGTCAGGGAAAAGCAGAGGGAGTGTATAGGCTCCCCCGTGCTCCTGGGTAATTCAAGAAAGGTGCAAGTTTAAAGCATTTTCTATTTATCAATAAATGTCCTGACTTCTGATCTCATGACAGATGATCATTATGGAAGCAACTCAAGATGTTTGGGCCCAGGCCACTACCTTGGGAAGTTCTGAAATGATATCCTGAGGCTGGGTTCATTGCCAATTACTGTCCTCATCCTTAGTGCTAGATATGATTTCAACCACTGGAGAGTTTTCTCCTTTACTCCCATTGCCCTCAATTCTGTTAGTGCTGCTAATGCCTCACTTGGTCAAATCTCGTCTTTATTTCAAGGTTACCACCTTTACCTTATCATGGAACTCAACTATTTTGTTTATATTTGGACCAAGATGCTGATGAAGTCTGGAACTTGATGAACTTGACATAACCTGCTCAATAAGGCTCAGTTTTGGTTATTTGTGAGTAGGTGTTTCTTGAGAGTGCCATTAATAACACCTTATAACACTTTGCTAATAATTGAGAGTAAACTGATGAAACAGTAAATGACCAGATTGGATTTATTTTTCTTTTTACAGACAGGATATTCTGGGCTATTTGTCACAATGTTGGCTCGCTTTTAATATCGCAACTTTTTGAGATTGCTTCTGCATCAGATTGAGTGTGAACAGTCTGAGCCAGTGGGCCAACTGTTAGATTGCTAGTAAGGAAGTTCTATTTATTTACTCCTCAAGGTCTTTTAGACTCCTGAAAAATACTGTTTTGGATAATCAGACCAGAGAATCTTTCAATTGCAATTCTTCTTCAGCCTCTAATAACTGAGCTTGTCCACCCATAGCTGGCATGACCACACTGGCAGAGAAAGTCAAGATTAGAGTAGTGCTGGAAATGCACAGCAGGTCAGGCAGCATCAGAGGAGCAGGAAAATCAATGTTTCGAGCAGGAGCCGTTCATCAGGAAGGCTTCTGCCTGAAACGTCAATTTTCCTGCTCCTCAGATGTCTCTAATCTCCAGCTTCTGCAGTCCTCACTTATGCCTGGCAGAGAAAGTGTCAGGCCTTTTTCTCTGCAGGCTATTTGGTCTCCCTGACCTCAAAGGGCCTCTCAGAGACCACTGAGTATTCTATTATCTTTGATCCCACCATTGGTGAGAAGCAAGTCAATCCCATCCATAGGCACATTGAGAATGGCTTCTCAATCACTGACCTTGACACAAGGTCACACTCCATTTGCACCCAGTAAAGGGGGATGGAAAAGCATCCTCGGTCAGTCCATTCTTCCAGCACCTTGGCACTTAACTGTACTCTGTTGTAGGAAGTCATGCCTTTTCCCAGCAACAGAGTTTGACTGGCCTCAGTATTCCTTGGTATCTCTGCAGGCTGTTTGCCTCTCCCTGTCAAAATGAGACTGTTCTTGCACAAGATGCAAAATCCCCGTAAATCTCAGGAATTTCTTTAACCTCATTCACACTCTAAGGAATGTCTTCACAGGGATTCACAGTTGATGTCTGAGTCATAGTCTTGCCTGATATGCTGTCTGACTGACTCCCATTCTTTGCACTTTTATATGTGCCCTGATAAGTCCCATTAGATTTTCTAATAGCTTTCAACAATTGATCTGAACATGCCCTGCCTTGTATCAGTTAAAATACATAGGCTTCTTACCTTTCAACTGAACACTATAATTTCTATCCTCAGAAAGATTTCCAGTATTTCCCTTTTTCCAATGTGGGCTCAATTTCCGATCACTCTCCCCACCTTTTGATATTAAGACATAGGAGCAGATGAAGGTCATGCTGGATTAGTGGTGCTGAAAGAGCACAGCAGTTCAGGCAGCATCCAACGAGCAGTGAAATCGACGTTTCGGGCAAAAGCCCTGATGAAGGTCAGTCAGTCTATCAAGTCTGCTGCACTGTTCAATGAGATCATGGCTGATCTGATCATTCTCAACTCTATTTACCTGCCTTTTCTCCATAACCATTGATTCCCGATTAAAATTCTGTCTCCAACTTGAATGTACTTAATGGCCCAGGCTCTACAATTCCCTCCTGTAAAGAATTCCATAGGTTCATCACCCTCTGAGAGAAGAAATTCCTCCTCATTTCTGCCTTAAATATGCAACCCCTTATTCTGAGATTATGCCCTTTGGTCCAAAACTCTGCCAGAAGAGGAAACATCCTTTTTGCGTCTACCCTGTCAAGTTCGCTAAGAAAGTTTCAACCTCTGCCTCCTCAAAGCTAGGGATTAAATGTAAATTGCCTCACCCTCACACCTCAGTCAATAGTGACTTCATGGGACCCAGTAGGATTCCTGTTTCTTAGTTTGAGCTGTCTTAATTCATACTCTTTTTTCTGTTGGATTTTCTTGAAACTCTCCTCCCTCCTTGCTCTTTGCTGTCCTGTCCATCTCTGTTATTTGTCTTTTTCTTAAAGTTCTAATTCCCTCTGCTCCAATTTTACCCTCTAATACTAATAGTCATTAATCTCATTATTCACAGTTTTCAACTGTAAATCATTGGCCACCCTGTTAATTTTTTAGAGTTTCTGACTGAACGTAAAACTCTAACCTTGAGTGTCTCATTGGATCTTTTAACTATTTAAGAGACTAAACATTTAAACCTTCAAAAGTAGCTAACCCTAATTCTACTAGGAATATACAGTCATTGAACGCAGACATTTCAAGACCTCAGACATTTCAATACGGCAGAAATGCAAACTCAAAAAAAGCTTTTCGCAGTTTTATTTGAACAATTGGTTTTAAAGTGGCAATTTATCATTTTAAATCTTATGTTTTATCTGTGGTTTTAAATCACAGTAAGATCCCGCGATTTATTATGAGCGGGACCTGGGTGAGGTTCCCTGACTTGTTAATAGTTCCAGATGAATATCTCAAACTGTAAAACTCCCGAGTGAGGAAGGATGGACCATACCCTTGTTTATTCAACAAGCCCCTTGTTGCAACCAAGTTCACTTCAAAAAGGAGTCCCTTCCCTTGTGGATACGTCTCTCCCGGACTCATATTGATTTATGGTTGACAGGAGCCAATTTAACCAGGCTTTTTCTCTCTCTTGAGTTAACCTAAGGAGTGAGTCACTTTGGCTTGTTCTAAAACATATTGCGTCTGAGAAAAAAAGAACCCACAAGGGAGGAGATTCATTTTTAAATTAACCTTGCTGCAACCAACGGAGGGGATTGAGTGGAAGGGGAACCGGCTCATCTCTCCTCAGCTGAGAGTGTAACAGGTTGGAGGGATCCCATCTGGAACTGGGACAAGTTGAGGAACCGCACTCGGGAGTCCTGTCAGAACAATGTACAGATTTCCCTCATTGCATCGCGCTGTTTCTACAACCTTTTTGGTTTCTCATTATCTATTTTTTCCCGCAATTTGCAACAGCATTGTTCCAGCTGTAAGGACCTGTGTGAATGATGTAGAAGTCAACTTACATTGGTGCACTGAAAAATGCCTCACCAGATTTCTTTTTTAAATCACCTCACAGTGGTGACTGATTTTGGAAATCAGCATTCTAATTCATTCAGACTACAATATCCCCACGAAGTGTTCCTGATGTATTTTTAAGGGAACGTACTCCTAGAGGTGTGAGGTAATAGTAAACTCTTCTGAAAACCTCGGCGGACATAAGGAATACCGTCCTTTCAAATGACTTGCTCCCTTTTGTTCGCAGAAGGTGGGGGGGGGGGGGAATTGTTTGTTCTTTTATTTCAAACTTACTGAGCATTTTGGTAACTTGGCACCTCCTAACCTTCTCTTGCTCCATGCGGGCAGTTTGATAATTGGCGTTTCGCAATCCCGGCTTGAAGTCGGAGATGACCTTCTCCCGTTTCAGTTGCAAGCCAATCAGTAAGTACAGCATACTAATGATGATCATAGGGACGACGAAAAACAGCACTGTAGTGATCTGAATGACGAGATTGTACATCCAGGCTGGCTTTAGCAGCATACAGATAGCGGACTCCTCAATGTGTTCCCCAAACGGGGTACTCAGATAATAGATGCCGTGGAGGCTGGTGTTGGGAATGGCTGAGCAGAGGGAGATCAGCCACACCGTTAAAATGACCCGTTTGGCGTGAGTTCTGGTCACCACATACTTTGCCTTAAGGGGATGCACGACGGCGATGTATCTCTCCACGCTGAGGGCCGTCACATTTAGTATTGAAGCAAAGCAAACCATCTCAAAAAGAAAGGTTTTAAAGTGACACCCGGCTTGACCGAGGAGAAACGGGTAATTCCTCCACATTTCGTACAGTTCCAAAGGCATGCCCAGAATCAGCACCAAGAGATCGGAAATGGCGAGGCTGAATAAGTAGTAATTGGTCGGGGTTCTCATCACTTTGTGCTTCGCGATAACGATGCAGGTCAGAGCGTTTCCGAATGCGCCGACCACAAAGATGCAAAGGTAAATCAGACAGACCGGCCCAAAGAAGGACGACCGCCGGGGACCCAGATACTTCTGCAGCAGCTCCTCCTTGCTCATGAAAAAGTCCTCCGGGATGGTGTTACTCCCGCTGAAGTTCTGCTCTCCGGAGGTTTTGTTGCAGAAGTACTGATAGACCGTTTGGAGAAACGCGCTCCGATTCCTCAAGGAGTCTATTTGAGAACAGTTTTGGGGGAATTGGTCCTGACTGGGTGACAGTTGCATTATCCTCTTCCTTCCTGTCCAAGACTAAATGAAAGTCAGTGAATATTCGAAGACATGTTGAAATCAAGTTGTCATCATTTTTAAACCCGTCAACTTTATCGCTTATTTCAAACTGAGGTCGGTATCATAAAACTGGGAATATTTTACATTAGTTTTATTTCGAGTAGAGACTTCGCCCTGAGTTGGCTAAAACTGTTACTTTCTGAAAAAATGCTGTAAAGACTCACCACTGATAACGAAACAACTCACGATTGCAAAACCGGAAGATTTCCGTGCTTTTTCAAAGCAGCAAAGTTCTGTTTCCCCGCTTCCGCATGAACTGAGTCTGTGCTGAGATCTGAATATTCCTACTCCTGGTTATCAGTTGAATTGGCTCCAGTAATCAGCGGCACTGTGTTTTCCTTTATGATTTGAGTTTGGACGTCAGTCTCCAGTCCGTGAGAGCTGATTTTCAGGCAGAAAACTCCACACTGTCCGTTCTTGGGCACTCAGCAGCAGTCTGGGCAACAGCTCCTGAGAGGAGTGGGCACGGCACTCCGCAATGAGCCGCAATGAGCCGCTGCGCCAGGTAGTTCCAAAGCCTTGAGGTACTGCCGCTGAAATAAAGACATAGAACTTTGCATCACTTCTGACGTCTACAAGGATTAATGAAACAAAGCAGTCTTCCGAATGATATTCCCGGAGGATTGATCAGCACTGATTTGAACTGATGATTTCTGCAAGGGAGACCTTTATGAAAAGAGTGAGCTTTCCATTTTAAACAAAAGCTGACCTTTCTGAGGTCAGAGACATACACACTCTATCGCCCCGCAACATTTTAAATGTGTGTTAATTTGACCATCTTTAGTGTTTGTTCTGAAGAAGGGGCTCTGGACCCGAACCATTAACTCTGTTGACTCTCCTCAGATACTGCTACACCTGCTGAGTTTGTTTTACCCCAGCTATTTCTGTTTTTGCTTCTCATTTCCAGCATCCGGATTTCTCTATTTTATCTTAGTGTTCGGCTTGTGAGGTCTGCCAAGCACTGGAGTAGGAAATGTAAGGATCCAGAACCTTTGTATCAATAGCTTAAATATAATTTTATAAACATTTCTTTGAAAATCTTTAAAGAAGGACTCCGCTAGTATTTCATATGTTTATGTTGAAAATATGAGTTTCCCGTTTCCTCCCTGTGTCTAAAATATGTAACCTTCGTGTCTTTAAAACAGCAGGCTACACAGTTTAGAGTTCCTTACAGGAGTGGAAACATTGGGAAGAAACGTGATGACTTTGATTTGATAATCTCAAATACATTCACAATTGGTGCTTTTTTTGTATAAAATCTACAAATCGAAATTGCTGGTGATTATAATAGCATTATTGCTGTGTCAAATCGATGTTTTGAATATTGTAATACTGATACTAGTTAAGTGCATTTTTCTTATGGACAAGTTTAAAACAAATCTTCCTCCCTATTCTCACAATCCATAAGAAAATTGTGATTGCATTTTTCCTTTCTATTATTCCCCCCCCCCCCCCCCCTCCCACCCCCCAACTACACTCACCCCACCAACTCCTCACTGTTTTTGGACTCAGATGTTGTAATAGTGCTATGATAAAATAGGACACAAATAAGCTCCCAGAAATGTTACAAAAGATATAGTAAAAGGGAGGAATTGAAGGAAATCAGTACTGATATAAAAAAATGGCTGAGGAAATAGATGGGCTCAAAAGCTAACAAATCACCAAGGCCTGATAATTGACATCCCAGTGTACGGAATCAAGTGGCCCTGGAATTACTGAATGGATTGGTGGTCATCTTCCAAATTTCTGTCGACTCTGAAGCAGCTCCTACAGATTGGAGGGTGACAGATGTAACCCACTGTTCAGAAAAGGAGGGAGAGAAAAAAAACAGAGAATTAAAGATCAGTTGACCTAGCATCAGTAGAAAGGAAAATGCTGGAGTCTATTATTATAAAATATGTGATAACAGAACATTTGCAAAGCATGAACTGGATAA
Organism: Chiloscyllium punctatum; assembly: GCF_047496795.1. Lineage (NCBI taxonomy): Eukaryota > Metazoa > Chordata > Chondrichthyes > Orectolobiformes > Hemiscylliidae > Chiloscyllium > Chiloscyllium punctatum. Next base: position 46,161,481 of record NC_092744.1, read on the forward strand.
GACAAAAGGTTTATGAAAGGAATATTATGCTTTACAAATTTACTGGAGTTTTTGAGGAAGTAACGAGAAGAATAGAGAGAGGAGAACAAGTGGATGCGATGTATTTGGATTTTTGGCAGGCTTTTGATAATGTCTCAAATAAGATGTTCATGGCAAAACTAAAACATATGGGACTTGGTGTAAAATATTGGGATGGATTGGCAATCAGTTGACAGTCACAAAACAGAGTAGGAATAAATGAGTCATTTTCCAAGTGGCAGGCTGTGGCTAGTGATCTACTGCAGGGATCAATGCTTGGGTCCCTATTATCATGATATATAGGGAACCAAATGCAACAATTTCAAGTTTTCTGAAGACATAAAACTGGGCAGGAATGGTCTGATAGATGCAAGAAGGCTGCAAGACAATTTAGACAAGCTGAGTGAGTGGGCAAACACATTTATTTACAAATAAATGAGAAGATACACTTTGATTTAAAAATAAACAGAATGGCAGAGTGTTATTTAAATGATGATATACTGAGAAATGTGAATACATAAAGGGATCTGGGTGTCATTGTACACTAGTCAATAAAAGTAAACAGGCAGGTGTAGCAAGCAATTAAGAAGGCAAATGATGTTTTGGCTTTCATGGCAAGAGGATTTGAGTTCAGAAAATAGGGATATTTTATTGCAGTTACACAAAGCCCTTGGTGAGATCACATGTGGATTACTACATGCAGGTTTGGTCTCCCTATCTCAAAAAAGATCTAGCTGCCATAAGGGGGTTCATTGGAGGCTCACTTGGCTGATACTGGGGATGACAGAACTGTCCAATGAAGAGAAGTTTGTTCGATTGGAACTGTATTCACTAGAGCTTAAAATAATGTGAGGTTCTGATTGAAATGTGTAAAGTTCTAATAGGGCTGCACAGATCAGGTGCAGTGAAGGTGAGGTGTTTACAACCAGGAGTCACAGTCTCAAGATACATATACGCTTTTAGGACCAAGATGAGGAAATACTTTTTCACTCAAAGGCTAGTGAAATTACAGCATTCTTCTACTACAAAAGGCCATGGAGATCAAGTCACAGAATATGTCCAAGAGACAGATAAGTAAGTTTTTAGTTTTTAAAAACATTGAGATAAAGCAGGGATATACCTTTGAAACAGAGGATCAACCATGGTCATATTGAATAGCAAAGCAGGCTTGAAGAGCTAATTGGCCTTTTCCTGCTTCAGTTTCAATGCTTTATGGTTATTACATGAAGTTAAAACAAAAGTTGGATTTATTTCACACACCATTAGAGAGCAAACAGTACTTTTCAGCGTGAGTATTGCAGTTATTGTAGGGAAAACATTGGTATTGGTGTGCACGTTTCACACCCTCCTTTAAACTCATCTTCCTTCAGGTGGCTCCCTTTTTATTTAGCTCTTCTCTTACCATCTGAGTGATTTTATGGGTGGCTGTGAAAGGCTTGGCTGAAATTCTTAGACTTGTGAATGAAGGAATAGCCATCAGTGGTGGCTGCAGCTAAATGGCCATTCCTGCTCCATAAGGTTGGTGGGTCCGGAGGCAATTTTTAAAATTGTTCCACGAACATCAACTTGTGTAATTCATCATAGGTACATCATATTTTTAGATTGGACTCATCAGTCAAAAATGATTTGACCTCCAGCTAATGTTTCAAGCATTTATTTGGAGCAGTCTGAAATTGTTGGCAATATGCCTCTAAGACCAACTCATCAGTACCAAGGATGGCAACTTCTGTCTCCTCAAAGCCAGCAGATATTTAGCAGGTCCTTTTAGAAGGATCCTTCAGAGAGACATTTAAAGGGAGCTTTTGAGCCTTCACTGTTAACTAACTCTGAACCATTTTATCTGTCCAATTTAACGACTTAGGCTACTGATCAGTTTATTTTGCTTTGTTTCTTATACAGGTATTTAGACTTCAGTCAGATTTTGTATCCTTTGGCTAAATGTTTCACAAATTTTGTTTGATCTAATCCGGATGGGAGGCTGAGTTTCTGTATGGACGGATAGCATGTTTTAAAGCAAATCTATACTTACCTGTACTTGCCACCTTTATAGAAGCAGAACGTGATTTAATTTTCTTTTTATTTTAGACAACAAGGTATATTTCTCCATTCCTTCTGTTTGTGGACTTTGACTTTAAGAGGACCAGAATAACATTACAATAAACTTAAACCCAAAGTAAAGATTATTTCATGCATGCTTAGATGCCGATGAATAATTGTGACACATCACAGGAGAAAAGCAAGAAACAAGCTGCGGATTGTTTTTATAATCAGGACCAGTTGTGAGAGTTAGGAATGCTCGGCATAGCACCACCTCTCTGGCTCCTGGACAGATGAACTGCCTATGTGCTAACAATACAGGGAGAGAAAGCCTTCTGATTCTAAGAAGACATCTTTTCTCTACTTGAAGAGAAGTAACAAAAAAATTAGAAGATAGCTCACTATTCTCACTCACTATTTTTCAATAAGCTGCTGCCTCTAATTAGTGACTGAAAGACTGAACAATTAGTGTGCCAACTGCCCTGTGGCTTCAGTAAAGAACTTAAGAAATTTGGAAGGACAAGCTCCGAGATTAGAAAGGTTTGGAAGAAGCAAAGGCTCTCTGTTGAATTCTGTGGACTGGTGCTATTAAACTGGGTTCCTTTTTTCTCCCTCCACCATCCATAATATTTTGTTTTTGTTTATCCATGTCTGTCCGCGCATTGTCTGAAAATTTAAAGAGGGGTAGAGTTGAAGTTTGAGATTTCTAGGTTGATCATTTCGATTTTGTTTGCCTATGGTTCAACTCATTTATTCATAATAAACAATTGTTTATTAACAATCTTGTTAAGTACAGAAATATAGTTACTGTTTTCTATCAACTTGGCTTGTCAGCCAAATGGACTAGGGATTTTAATTAATTTAATGAAATCTTTAACTTTTATGATAATCCCAGAAGTTGCAGAGCTCATGTTTCAGGCTTGCTTTCCTAAATGGATCATGACAGGGCAAATGTGTATGCTGTAAAGAGTCACAGCTAAGCCGTCCCTGCACTGTAAGGAAAAAGAAAATAAGCTTCTCTCTTTTCCTCTCTCTCTCTCTTTCTCTCTCTGGTGGAAGCCAAAAAGCAAGTGAAACAACAGTCAAAATGAAACAGAATATAGGACTTTCCGCTGACCTGCAAAATCAAGGACTTCAGCATCAACTGTTCAGCTACCAACACCAGTGTCACTGGTATCACTGAACATGATGGAGATAATATCCCAGCGTCTACTTTTCAGAGACTGATCTGAATATCTTTTCCAACTTTTTTGTGGACTTGCCTCTCATTTATTATCTGTGTACATGTGTTATTGCTTCTCGCATTTAATAATTAATAAACTCTCTCTTTTGTTAAGCCAAGATAGTTTTGTTAAATTAATTGTATTTAAAACATAAAGTCATTTGTTTCTGATTGAAAGACACCCACATATAAAAGGATTCTTTAAAAATTAACCTTGTTGCAACCAACCAAGTGCATTGGTGAATAAAGAAGGGTAACCAGTTCATTCCTCCTCACTCATGAGTTTGACAATTTTGGGTATTCATATATAATATCATATCCATCCAATAAGATATCTAAGCTTAAAATTATTCCTGAAAGTCATTCTGATGATTTTGCAAGCAAACATTTGGCTATTTAAGAAGATTTGTAGCTCAGGTTAAGATTCTGGTTGTAAGTTTGCTCACTGATCTGGATGATTTGTTTTCAGACATTTTGTCACCATACTAGGTACAATCATCTGTGTGACTCCGATGAAGCACTGGTGTTATGTCCCACTTTCTAATTATGTGTCTTGGTTTCTTAAGGTGGATGATTCATTTCCAGTTTTTTTTTCTTAGAGGATGGTAGGATTTGTTGAGAAATTAGTGTCATCACAAAACTGAATAAATTAGAGGAAACCTACAACACCATCAACAATATCCTTACTGGCATAAAATTCACAAAAGAGGTGGAGAATGACAACAGACTCCCATTTGTAGACGTGACAGTGGAACGAACAGTTATGGAGAACTACAAACCAGCATCTACAGGAAAACAACACACACAGACCAAATACTTAACTACAGAAGCAATCATCTCAACACCCACAAATGCAGCTGCATTATATCAATGAGCCACAACAAACTGCAACACCCAGGAACTACGAACAGCAGAATATAAATACCTATACAGCATATTCAGGAAGTAGGTACCCAATAAACACAGCCCACCGATTTCTCAATACCAAACCCAAACAAGCAGACACAACGTGCCCAGAACCTCTAGCCACATTACCTTACATCAAAGACATTTCTGAAATGACTTGCAGACTACTCAGATTCCTTGGCATCATGGTAGCCCACAAACCTACCAACACACTTAAACAGCGGCTAATGAGCCTAAAGACCCTATACAAACAACCAGCAAAACTAATGTCATTTACAAAATACCAGTGCGAGGACTGTAACAAACACTATATCAGACAACTAGGCAAAAAACTAACCAGCAGGATATGTGAACACTAATTAGCCACCAAAAGACATGACCCACAATCACTAGTATCCTAACATACACACGAAGAAGGAATTCGATCAATAAACACATTGATTTGGACCCCATCTACCATCCTCTGAGGAAAACAACTGGAAATGATATCACCCAACTTAAAAAACCAAGACACCTAAATAGAAAGAGAGACATAACACAGGCTCGTTGATGATTGTACCTAGTATTGTGATGAAACATTTGAAAACAAATCTCTCAGCGAGCAAATTTACAACCACATATGATTACTATTAACATCAATGTACCCACCATCACAATCTCTGATAGATCAAAATGAATTCGATGACAATCTAAAACATTTAGTCTGACTGAGTTTTTGAATTTTTTTAAACTCATTCATGGAATGTGGATATCACTGGTTAAACCACCGTTATTTCTCATTAGTAATTGCCCAGAGGGCAGTTAAGAGTCTAACACATTGCTGTGGGACTGGAGTTATGTGTGGGCCAGACCAGATAAGGATGTCTGGTGACAAGACATTAGTGAACCAGATGAGATTTCTGACAATCAGCAACAGTGTGATGACCATTCCTAATTCCAGATTTTTATTTAATTCAAATTCCACCATCTATCATTGTAGGATTTGAGCCTGTCCCTCCAGAACATTAACTGGGTCACTAGATTGATAATCCAGTAAAAATGCTACTGAGCCATTGTTTCCAACCAATCATTTATATAACTCGTAAAAGTTATAACTTGTCTTGATCAGTTAACCCTGGTTCTAAAAGGAGTCATTTGTAAAATATGGCATAGGCAAGTGCAACAGTACTGAAACTCTACTGCTGCGTACAAATCATAACTTGACTATCACCATGACAACCATTGGGTTTCCGTACAAATAGAATACCATAAGGATTCACCCTCTTGCCAAACATTGCACATGAATGACTACACATCCACTCAGCAGAGGGAGGTTAAAAATGTTAAAATAACATATTTCATGAGGGCAAGTAGAGTGTAGGATGAACCATCGACTCACTAAGCAAAGGTTGATTTCCATAAAGGTCCATTTTGGAATCTATAACGTGAAAACACATAAGTGTCAGAATGGAAGATGTTTTTGTAAACAAAACTTGAATCCAATTGATCTCACAAAAGGTTACAAAACTTTCTGCAGAGAGGACCTCGAGAAACTATTGGCCAAAATCATAGGAGCATACGTTGGGAGCATAGGCTGTCAGGGAAGGATGTGGTGGAAATGTGTAACTTTTTCAAAGAGCAGATATGACGTGTCCATGATATGTATGTACCTATCAGGCAGGAAAGAAATGGTTGTGTGAGGGAGCCTTGGTTGACGAGGGAGGTTGAATGTCTAGTAAAGAGGAAGAAGGAGGCTTACATAAGGTTGAGGAAACAGGGTTCAGACAGAGCAGTGGAGGGATACAGGATAGCCAGAAGGGACCTGAAGAAAGGGATTAGGAGAGCTAAGAGCTGGCATGAAAAATCATTGGCGGATAGGATCAAGGATAACCCCAAGGCATTTTATGTGTATGTGAGAAACCTGAGAATGACGAGAACGAGGGTAGGTCCGATCAAGGACAGTAGTGGGAGACTGTGTATTGAGTCGGAAGAGATAGGAGAGGTCTTGAACAAGTACTTCTCTTCAGTATTTACGAACGAGAGGGACCGTATTGTTGAAGAGGAGAGTGTGAAACGGACTGTTAAGCTAGAAGAGATACCTGTTAGGAAGGATGATGTGTTGGACATTTTGAACAACTTGAGGATAGACAAGTCCCCCGGGCCTGACGGGATATATCCTAGGATTATGTGGGAAGCAAGAGAGGAAATTGCAGTACCGTTGGCAATGATCTTCTCGTCTTCACTGGCAACGGGGGTGGTACCAGGGGACTGGAGAGTAGCGAATGTTGTGCCCCTGTTCAAAAAAGGGAATAGGGATAACCCCGGGAATTACAGGCCAGTTAGTCTTACTTCTGTGGTAGGCAAAGTAATGGAAAGGGTACTGAGGGATAGGATTTACGAGTATCTGGAAAGACACTGCTTGATTAGGGACAGCCAGCACGGATTTGTGAAGGGTAGGTCTTGCCTTACAAGTCTTATTGAATTCTTCGAGGAGGTGACCAAGCATGTGGATGAGGGTAGAGCAGTGGATGTAGTGTACATGGATTTTAGTAAGGCATTTGATAAGGTTCCCCATGGTAGGCTTATGCGGAAAGTCAGGAGGCATGGGATAGAGGGAAATTTGGCCAATTGGATAGAAAACTGGCTAACCGGTCGAAGGCAGAGAGTGGTGGTAGATGGTAAATATTCAGCCTGGAGCCCAGTTACAAGTGGAGTTCCGCAGGGATCAGTTCTGGGTCCTCTGCTGTTTGTAATTTTTATTAATGACTTAGATGAGGGAGTCGAAGGGTGGGTCAGTAAATTTGCAGATGATACGAAGATAGGTGGAGTTGTGGACAGTGAGGAGGGCTGTTGTCGGCTGCAGAGGGACTTAGATATGATGCAGAGCTGGGCTGAGGAGTGGCAGATGGAGTTCAACCCTGCCAAGTGTGAGGTTGTCCATTTTGGAAGAACAAATAAGAATGCGGAATACAGGGTTAATGGTAGGGTTCTTAGTCAGGTGGAGGAACAGAGGGATCTTGGGGTCTATGTACATAGATCTTTGAAGATTGCCACTCAGGTGGATAGAGTTTGTAAGAAGGCCTATGGAGTATTATCGTTCATTAGCAGAGGGATTGAATTCAAGAGTCGTGAAGTGATGTTGCAGCTGTACAGGACTTTGGTTAGGCCACAGTTGGAGTACTGTGTGCAGTTCTGGTTGCCTCACTTTAGGAAAGATGTGGAAGCTTTGGAGAGGGTGCAGAGAAGATTTACCAGGATGTTGCCTGGAATGGAGAGTAGGTCGTACGAGGATAGGTTGAGAGTTCTCGGCCTTTTCTCATTGGAACGGCGAAGGATGAGGGGTGACTTGATAGAGGTTTATAAGATGATCAGAGGAATAGATAGAGTAGACAGTCAGAAACTTTTTCCCTGGGTACAACAGAGTGTTACAAGGGGACATAAATTTAAGGTGAAGGGTGGAAGGTATAGGGGAGATGTCAGGGGTGGGTTCTTTACCCAGAGAGTGGTGGGGGCATAGAATGCGCTGCCCGTGGGAGTGGTAGAGTCAGAATCATTGGCGACCTTTAAGCGGCATTTGGATAGGTACATGGATGGGTGCTTAATCTAGGTTAGAAGTTCGGCACAACATCGTGGGCCGAAGGGCCTGTTCTGTGCTGTATTGTTCTATGTTCTATGTTCTATGTTCCAACTGTCTTGATATGTTTATTTAAACGTTTTGCCAGGTCTATGATAACATGATAACCAGAACCACGAAAAGCAGATGCTGCAATCTTTCTATTTTTTCTCATGTTTGTTTCTTTACTCATCTATTTATATGCCTTCAGAAACTGGAGTAAACAATGAATTTTCATTTCCGGACACATGATAAATTATGCAATATTTGCATCCTCTGTCCAAAACTAGGATATTTGAAGAGCTTGATCAGAAGTTCTTCCTTCTTGATGACCATGCTCTTTTTTTTACCCACAAAGAGAAAGATCACAACATTATCATGCACTGTTTCTTGGATGCCAAAAAGAAATTTGGCCTCACAATCAGTCTACCTGGAATGAAAGTTATATCCTCACCTGCCCTGAAAATCCCTTATGTCCAGCATTATTATGGAAAGGCAGTGCTATGGACTAGACCAAACCTTCTCAAGGTTTATCAAGGAGATAGCCTAGACCCTAACTGTTACCTTATTTAGGCATTGTATTCCAATGTGATTAAATTGGTTGCACTCCTTGGCTTCAAGCACAATGTATTTTATTCTTACACCACAGTTAAAATACAAACAAAAAATGAATAATTGGTATAACTTTAACAGTATTAAAATACTTGACCAAAATAATATATATTTTAGCTACTACTCATCAATTTTTCCAATATAACAGCATCCCATAAACACACCCTTGGCAGAGGGTGATCTGTGTGAATCTAATTCCACCATTCGTACTTCCTTTGTCTAATTAAAAAAATATTTAATCTGTTTTCCATGGAGCAGGCACCTCACCACCGGATTGAAAACAGCCCTCTTCAAAGAATCAGGACAGAACAAAGCCCCCTTAAAGGCACTTATCATCACAGTACATCATGTCTACATTGGAAAAAAACATCTACCTAAGAAATGACACATTGCATGGTACACTGCTAAATGCTGGCGTGAACTGTGGATTGTTTAAATTTGGTAGTGCTTTTAGAAAGTTCCATATTAGTGAAGGCAAGAGATAGAACAAATATTCAACAGAACACATATTGGAAAACAATTAGGCTTTGCAGTCACTTGGAACCCATAGCCTGTTTTAATTATAGATGAATCATATGCAGCATCATAAACGGCAATGAGAAAAGTTTCATTAAAATCTGTTTGAGTAATCTGTTTGCATGTGGAATCATAGCCCATTAAAAATGACCCTGTTCCATCCGTAAGCCATTCAGAAAAATCTTCCACTTCTTTAGCATTAACGTGGGATGCCTGTAGATGGTAGTGTGATACATCTTTCAACATTGGGCTTGTCCTCCTGACCTGACATGTCACACAAAACATTTTCTCATATTGTAAATGTTATGGACCAGGCCAGACCTGTCAAACATTTCAAGAAAGTAGCCCAGTCCCTAACTTTTCTAGTCGTTTTAAGCAGGTGTAAGTAGATATTCCAGGAGTAATGCAGCTGCTCCAACCACTCAGTTTAAAATAAAATACAGATTTTATTCACACACGAGTAAAAGAGAACAGAATATAAAATAACATAACATACTTGAAAACTCAATCGACTCCATTGCAACATAATGATGCTGTTCCAATTGCTTGCAACATCCCCATAAACACCCTTGTGGGATAAAAAGGTAAAATCAAACACAGGTTCTTACAGGAGGGATGTCAGAGGGAGAGAGGATCAGCATGGAACTGCTTCTTTCGGTCCCTAGCAGCTTCTCTGAGCTCCCAGCTAAGACTTGACCAGCAAGTGCAAACAAAATCGCTTGCTAAAACCAAACCAAGCCAAACCTGAACTGGGAGAACTGGCCATTCATTGTACAAGTGCTTTTTTTGAGAAAAAAATGCACTTAAAAGCTTCTTCAAGTAGATAAGCCCAGACATATTGGAACCTCTGCCTTTTTGATCTGTCTGACAAAAAAACCAAGAACAACATAACTTTGTTAAAGGAGCAGCATCATCACATAACAATCACTAAATTTCAAAACTATTTAATTGACTGCAAAGTATTTTGAATCATCTTGAGATCCTGAAGGCTGCTGAATGAATACAAAGTTTTTTTTTGTTATTCATTCATGAGAACAAGGCATCGCTGGCTGGCCAGCATGTATTGCCCATCCCTAGTTACCGTCAAGATAGTGGTGTTGGGCTGTCTTCATGAATCGCTACAGTCCTCCTGCTATAGGTTGACCCACAATGCCATTGGGGAGGCAATTCCAGGATTTTGACTCAACAAATGTGAAGAAACAGTGTTATGTTTCCAAGTCAGGATGGTGATTGGCTTGGAGGGGAACTTGAAGGTGGTGGGTGGTTTTCCCATGTATTTGCTCCTCCTCTCCTTCTAGGTAGAGTCGTGGGTTTGGAAGTTGCTGTCTGAAGATCTTTTAGTGGAACTCTGTGGTGCATCTTGTAGATAGTACACACTGCTGCTACTGAGCGTCAGTGGTGGAGGGGCTACATGCTTTTGAGTGTGGTGCCAATCATGTTGGTTGCTTTGTCCTGGATGGTGTCCAGCTTCTTGTGTGTACTTTGAGCTGCACCCATCCAAGCAAATGGGAAGTATTCCATCACACTCCTGACTTGTGCCTTGTAGCTGGTGCTCTGGGGAGTCAGGAAGTGAGTTACTCGCCACAGAATTCCTAACCTCTGACCTGCTGTTGTAACCATTGAGTTTATGTGGCAAGTGCTAGTGAGTTTCTGGTCAATGTTAATCTCCAGGGTGTCACACCATTGAATGTCAAGGGGTAGTATTAGATTGTCTCTTACTGGAGATGGTCATTGCCTGACATTTGTGTGGCATAAATGTTACTCGCCATTTGTCAGGCAAGCCTTGTCCAGATCTTGTTGCATTTGAACATGGACTGCTTTGGTATCTGAGCAGTCATGAATGGTGCTGAACATTGTGCAATCATTGGCAAACATCCCCACTTCTGACCTTATGATGGAGGCAAGGTCATTGATGAATCAGCTGAAGATGATTGGGCTTAGGACACCACTCTGAGGAACTCATGCAGAGATGTAATGGATCTGAGAGAACAGACATCCAATAACCACCATGTTCCAGGTATGGTTCCAACCAGCAGCGAGTTGGCCCCCAATAACCATTGATTGCAGTTTTGCCAGGGCTCCTTGATGCCACATTCGGTCAAATGCAGTCTTGATGTCAAGGGCTGTCACTTTTACCTCACCTCTACAATTCAACTCTTTTGTCCATGTTTGAACCAAGGCTATAATGAGATCAGGAGCTGAGTGGCGCTGGTAGAACCCAAATTGGGCATCAACTGAGCAGGATATTCACAACTGGATATAACAGACCTGCAGAGCTTAGATCCGATCCGTTGGTTGTGGAATCACTTAGGTCTATCTATCACTTACTGTTTATGCTGTTTGATGCATAAGTAGTCCTGTTTGATAGCTTCACCAGGTTGACACCTGATTTTTAGGTATGCCTGCTACTGCTCCTGACATGCTCTCCAGTTCTCTTCATTGTACAAGGATTGCTCCCCTGGCTTGATGTAACTCTTCAGGAGGGAACACATGGGCCACGAGGTTGATAATTGTGCTGGAGTACAATTCTGCTGTTGTCGATAGCTTACAGCACCTCATGAATACCCATTTTTGAGTTGCTTGATCTGTTCGAAGTCTATCCCATTTAACATGGTTAGACGACCACACAGCACAATGGAGGTTATTCTCAATTGAAAGTGGGACTTTGTCTTCACAAGGACTGTGTGGTGATCATTATTACCTATACTGTCATGGACACATACATCTACAACAGGCTAACTGGTAAGGATGAGGTCAAATATTTTCTTCCCCCTTGTTTGTTCACTCACCACCTGCCACAGACCCAGTCTAGCAGCTCCTTTAGAACCTGACCAGTTCAATCAGAAGCACTGCTGCCGAGCCACTCTTGGTGAGAGACATTGAAATCCCCAACCAGGGTATTTTGTGCCCTTGCTCCCTTGCTCCTCAGTGCTCCCTTCATGTCTGGTTCAACATGGCAGATTACTGATTCATCAGCTGAAGGAGGGTGGTACGTTGTTATCAACAGGACTGAAAGCCACAAGACTTCATGGGATCCTGGGTCAGTGTTGAGGACACTCAGGACAACTCCTCCTGACTGTATCCGACTGTGCTGCCATCTTTACTGGGTCTGGACTGCCAGTAGAACAGGACATATCCAGGGATGGTAAAGGTGGTGTCTAAGACATTGTCTGTAAGGTATGATTCTGTGAGTATGAATATGCCAGCCTGTTGCTTGACTAGTCTATGAGACAACACTCCCAATTTTGGCACTAGCTTCCAAATGTTACTAATGAGGACTTTTCAAGGTCAAAAGGACTGTTTCTGCCATTGTCTTTTCCTATGTCAATGTCAATGTCGGGTGGTCAATTTAGTTTCATTTTTTTGATGAGACTTCATCATGATTACTACAACTGGATGCCTTGCTTGGCCACTTCAAAGGGCAGTTGGGAGTTAACCACATTGCTGTGGATCTGGAGTCAGATGTGGGCCAGACCAAGTGAGGAGGATAGATTTCCTTTCCTGAAGGACATTAGTGAATGAGATGGATTTTTCCAACAATCAACAACAGTTTAATCATCATCAGTAGATTCTTAATTACAGATTTTTTTATTGAATTCAAATTCCATCATCTGCCATGGTGGGATTCAAGCCCAGGTCCCCAAAATATGAGCTGCGTTTCTGGATGATTAGTTTACTGATACTATCACCAGGCTATTTCTTCCATTGACTATAGAACTACCTTGTCTTTGTTAAAGGTTTCAGCTCTGACTACCATAGTTTGTGAAATAATAATTTCCTCCTGCATGTTCGAAAACATGCTGTGTCTGCATCACTCACGTTAATTAGATTTTAATTATTTATTTGCATTTTTAACTTATAACAAAATAATTATTATCCTTTTCCAGATGTCCTTGCACTGCTAAAATATATCTTCAGTCAATATTATGCTCTTTGTGATATATCTGCAAGTTAGTAATTCATCTAGCTAGTTGGAGCATACGTTCTGTCTGACTCCCTGTTTGTCTTGTTGTGATCAACAGTGCTGTAGCAACTTGGGACAGGGAGGAGGGGAGCAAACTGCTGCTTGGGCTCCATTTCATTTCCCAAGATGCAACTGAGGTGAAATTATTTGTATGTATTGATTTATCTGAAGCTCTAGCACACTTGGAAAATGCATCATCAATTTAAATTATTGTTCTGGCTATGGTTAGATGGTAACATCAACAACACACGAAAATTAATTAATAATGAAACGAAAGCAATAAAGAATGGAGCTAAAAGAAACAAAGTTTGTAGCTTTTACTGTAATATTATTGTTTCTCTTTATTATGTATTGTTTTAAATTCAGTGCAAGCTATTGACATTTTACATAATAGACACAGTAGAGTACTTCTTTTCTATTTATTTCTAACTGCTATGGTCCAATATTCCCATTGTCATTGCAAGCTGTAGATGTTAGATGATGGAGAACCAGAAAAGATACTCAGTTTATGAGTAATGGTTTTTAGAACTACTTGTTGAAAATGAACAATGTAATTTGCATATATCAGTGGGTGTATGTATGCATGGTATCAGAGGTTGTGCAAGAGATTAAATAATTGGAATGTCAACCTTTGAATAAATTAAAAGATCATGATTTATTAATATTCAACAAAGAGTAAAATGCTAATACTTAAATTATATGTTAGGTGAGATGAGAATTATTGTCCTTGACATTAGTGCAGCAATTAGTCATGTATGTATCAAGGAGGTCCATCAAAACTGGAGCCAATAAGAATCAGTGAAAACTCTCCACAGATAGGAGCTTGTTGGAGGTCAATAATCTTAGTGCAAGAATATCATTACAGGAGCTTTGCAGTTCAGTGTGCTTAGTTAAATCATCTGCACTGGTCTTCCTTCCAGCATGAGGTCAGAGTGGATGTTCATGAATAATTTCACAATATTTAGCACCACTTGTAGGTACTGAAGCAGTCCATATCCATATGCAACAAAACTTGGACAACATCCAGGCTTGGGCTCTCAAATAACAAGTAACATTTGCACCACAGAATTGCAAAGTGAAGGCCATTTCCAGCAACAGAGAATCTAATCATCACGCCTTGACATTCATCACCATTGCTGATACTTCCACCATCAACAACCTGAGTTTTATTCATTGATCAAAAACTGACTGGATCAGCCATATAAATACTGCGGCTATAAGAGCAAGTCAAAACCTAGAATTGTATGCCCAGTAACTCACCTCCTATATCCCAATACCCATTTATCAACCCAAAGGTACTGATTGGGACAATAATGCAATACTCTCTGCTTTCCTGGATGAGTGCCACTGTAACAACACTCATTGAGTCATAGATTTGTATAGTCATAGTCCTTCGGTCCAACCCACCCACGCCGACCAGATATCCCGACCCAAACTAGTCCCACCTGCCAGCACCCGGCCCATATCCATCCAAACCCTTCCTATTTATATACCCATCAAATGCCTCTTAAATGTTGCAATTGTACCAGCCTCCACCACATCCTCTGGCAGCTCATTCCATACATGTACCACCCTCTGCGTGAAAACGTTGCCCCTTAGGTCTCTTTTATATCTTTCCCCTCTTATCCTAAACCTATGCCCTCTAGTTCTGGACTCCCCAACCCCGGGGAAAAGATTTTGTCAATTTATCCTATCCATGCCCCTCATAATTTGTAAACCTCTATAAGGTCACCCCTCAGCCTCCTATGCTCCAGGGAAAACAGCCCCAGCCTGTTCAGCCCCTCCCTGTAGCTCAGATCCTCCAACCCTGGCAACATCCTTGTAAATCTTTTCTGAACCCTTTCAAGTTTCACAACGTCTTTCTGATAGGAAGGAGACCAGAATTGCACGCAATATTCCAACAGTGGCCTAACCAATGTCCTGTACAGTTGCAACATGACCTCCCAACTCCTGTACTCAATACTCTGACCAATAAAGGAAAGCATACCAAACGCCTTCTTCACTATCCTAGTATTGAAACAAACCCTCCAACACGTCCATGTTAACAGGTATCCTAAATTAATCCACTCCTATTTGTCAGCATTTGGCCCATATCCCTCTGAACCCTTCTTATTATGTACCTGTCCAGATGCCATTTAAATCTTGTAATTGTACCAGCCTGCCCTGCTTCCTCTGGCAGCACATTCTATTTGCACACCACCCACTGCATGAAAATGTTGCCCCTTAGGTCCGTTTTAAATCTTTCCCCTCTCATCTTAAACCTGTGCTCTCTAGTTTTAGACTTCCCCAACCCAAGGAAAAGGTGTTGGCTAGTCACCCCATCCACGCCCCTCATGATTTTGCAAAGCCACCCCTCAGCCTCCGTTATTCCAAGGAAAACAGCCCCAGTCTATTTAGTCTTTACCTATAGTTCAAACCCTCCAACCCTGCCAACATTCTCGTAAATCTTTTCTGAACCCCTTTCAAGTTTCACAACATCCTCCCTATACAAGGGAGACAAGAATTGAAAGCAATATTCCAAAAGTGGTTTCACCAATGTCCTGTACAGCACAACATGACTTCCCAGCTTCTATAGTCAATGCACTGACCAATAAAGGACAGCGTACCAAACGTCTTCTTCACTATCCTGTCTACCCCTGACTCTACCTTCAAGGAAATATACACCTACTCCCCTAGGTATCTAAGTTCCACAACACTCCCCAGGAGATTACCATGAAGTGTATATGTCACGTCCTGATTTGCCTTACCAAAATGCAACACCTCATGTTTATCTAAATTAAAGTCCAACTGCCACTCCTTGAAGCATTGGCCCATCTGGTCAAAGTCCCATTGTACTCTGAGATAATCTTTTTCACTGTCTGCTACACCAGCAATTTTGGTGTCATCTGCAAATTTACTAACCATGCCTCCTATATTCACATCCAAATCATTTTATAGAGTGACAAAAGCCAGTGGACACCACTGGTCAGAGGCTGCCAATCTAAGGAACAACCATCCACCACCACCCTCTGTCTCTGAGCCAATTTTGTATCCAGTTAGCTAACTTTCCCTAGTTTCCATGTGATCTAAC
Source organism: Chiloscyllium punctatum (assembly GCF_047496795.1). Lineage (NCBI taxonomy): Eukaryota > Metazoa > Chordata > Chondrichthyes > Orectolobiformes > Hemiscylliidae > Chiloscyllium > Chiloscyllium punctatum. The sequence goes on from NC_092744.1 coordinate 46,177,418, forward strand.
CTTGCTAAGCAGTCTACCATATAGAACCTTGTTAAACACCTTGCTGAAGTCCATATGGACAACATCCACTGCTCTGCCTTCATGCATCTTGTTTGTCACTTCAAGACAAACACTTAGGAAGATGACCACCATCCTGAACAAAGCAGTCCACTTGACTGGCACCTTTTCCACCACTTTCAATATTCTGTTCCTTCACTACCAATGCATAGGAACAGCAGTTATACAAGCCATAAGATATACTGCAGTACTCACAAGTTCCCTTTGGAAGAACCTTTCATCTCGAGTTCGATCACCTGGAAGAATGAGGGCAGCTGATGCATGGGATGCTACTACCTGCAAATATGAAGATCAAAGAACAATGCAGCACAGGAAAAGGCCGTTCGGCCCTCCAAGCTAGCACCAATACATTTTCCCTTCCCATACTAAAACTATCTTCACTTACAGGATCAGTATCTCTCTATTCCTTTCCTATTCATGTATTCATTCAGGTGCTTCTTGAATACAGCTAGAGTCTGCTTCCACCACCTCCTCTGCCAGTGCATACCAGACACTCACCACCCTTTGTGTGAAAAACATGACTTGCACATCTCTTTTAAATATCTCCCCTGCACCTTGAACCTTTGTCCACTGGTAATTGAGCCCTTAACCCTGGGTAAAAGCCTCATACCTTGTATCATCCACAAACGTACTAATTAGACCAGCCACATTTTCCTCCAAATTATTTATGTAGACCACGAACAGCAGAGATCCCAACACTGATCCCTGTGGAACACCACTAGTCACAACCCTCCATTTGGAAAAGCATCCTTTCACTGCTACCCTCTGCCTCCTATGACCAAGCCAGTTCCGTGTATCCATCTTGCCAGCTCACCCCTGAGACCATGTGACTTCACCTTTTGTACTGCCATGAGGGAGGTTTTACTGATGTCCATGTAGGTAATATCAACCACTTTTCCCTCATCAATCATCTTCATCACCTCCTCAGAAAATTCAATAAAGTTAATGAGGGCTTGACCTCCTCCACACAAAACCATGTTGTGTATCACTAATAAGTCCAGTTGCTTCTAAATGCATATAGATCTTGTCCCTAAGAAGCTTTTCCAATAATTTCCCTACCACTGATGTGAGGCTCACAGGCCTATAATTTCCTGGATTATCCCAGCAAAGTTTGCAAGTTTTCCTCCAAACAACATACCATTCTGGTTTGGAACTATGTAACTGTTCACTTACTCTCGCTGAGTACAAGGCCTGGACCTACACCTTAGGGACTGCAACAGTTCAAGAAAACAGCTCACTATCACCTTCTCCAGAGCAATTAAGAAGGGGCAACATATGCTGGGCCAGCCTTTGATGCCTACATCCCCCGATATTTAAAAAAAAACATAAGTAACATTGTCTTTGCTAAGTTAAATTTTAATTTTATCCTTAACCTCGTACAAATTTAATTATAAATTTTGTGCCACTATTTTGCAGTCAGCTGTAATTTTAATCTTACAATTTTAGTGTCCTTGTATTAAGACTGAATAGATAAAGATTATGTCCATAGAATTGAGATTGATTTGATCATTCTTCTTGCATTTATTTGGGTTGATACTTCATTTAAACACAACTGCTAAAATATTGTTGGGGTATTAGCTATGAGGAAGTTAATATTTTGAGAGAATTGAATTGAAATGGTAAATTTAATAAATATCTTCAGAGTTCTTGTCATTCCAACTGTGCATTTAATTTAACTTTTGCAGCGCTGTCATGCTTAATAACTACATCTTACCAATTACTTAGATATTACCTTGAAAGTTAAATGAATATAGTTGAACTAAAAGCTAAAAAGTCATGTTAGTATTAATCACAGTTCTTTGTGATAGCTTGGTTTTTCAAAGGACCATAAATGAGGAAATTATTAAAAAATACACATAAGGATAACAGCTACCTCAAGGTACAATGGGATCTTGATCAGATGTTTCAATGGGCCGAGGAGTGGCAGATGGAATTTAATTTAGATAAATGTGAGGTGCTGCATTTTGGAAAAGCAAATCAGAGCAGGACGCAGGACTTATATATTTAATGTTAAGGTCTTGTGGAGGGTAGCTGAACAAAGAGATCTTGGAGTGCAGATTCATAGTTCCTTGAAAGTGGAGTCTCAGGTAGATTAGATAGTGGAGGAGATGTCTAGCATGATTCCCTTTATTGGTCAGAGCACTGAGTATAGGTGTTGGGAAGTACTGTTGTGGCTTTAACATCGGTTAGGCCACTTTTGGAATATTGTGTACAATTCTTAGTCTCCCTCCTATAGGAAGGATGTTGTGAAACTTGAAAGGTTTCAGAAAAGTTTTCCAAGGATGCTGCCAGGGTTGGAAGGTTTAAGCTACAGGGAGAGGCTCAACATGTTGGGGCTGTTTTCCTTGGAGCATCGGAGGCTGAGGGGTGACTTTACAGAGGTTATAAAATCAAGAAGGGCACGGCTAGGGTAAATAGATAAGTTATTTTCCCTGAGTGGGGGAGTCAGAACTAGAGAGCATAAGTGAGAGGGGAAAGGTTTAAAAGAGACCTAAGGGGCAACATTTTCACACAAAGGGCAGTCCGTGTATGGAATGAGTTGCCAGAGAAAGTGGTGAAGCCTGGTACAATTATAGTATTTAAAAGGCATCTGGATGGGTACACGAATAGGAAGGGTTTAGAGGGATATGGACCAAGTGCTGGCAAGTGGGACTTGATAAATTTAGGATATCTGGTTGGCATGGACAAGTTGGACCGAAGGATCTGTGTCTGTGCTGTACATCTCTATGACTCTAAGAAGTAATTAATCTAAAACATGGAACCCACAAAGCCTGACCTGTTCCTGCCAAAACTAAAAATGGAAAATATGAAACAAAATGATGAGTGTCTGAAGGAGAATGATATTGTTGTTTTTGATGTAAACCATCTTTTCTTTTCAGTTCCTGACATGCAACATATTTCTAGAAAATGTTGCTGTTGGTTCAGGTTTCCAGACTTCCCAGTTTTTCATTATAGTTTTACTGATCTAGTCTGGGTCCTTTTGTCTGAATAATGCTCTCATTGCTTTTTGTGAAAATGAAATAATCAGAATTTTTGCAATATTCTACATTCCAACAGTTACTTCACAAATGGTAATTTGGAACAACCTTTGATATTCAGCACAAAAAAAGGTCTCATACATATATCTATTATTTTAAAGTTATTCTGGAAATATATCAAAGGTCAAAATTAGAATATTTGTAATTTTCCAAATTACGTTTGCATGGTTAATACTCTTGAGCTGTTGAAACATTTGAAATCCAAATAAGCTGGTCAGATAATTGTATCATGTGAGAGGAGTTCACTGACATATTCTATTCTACAACTTAACATTTTGAAAAAAAAATCAAGATATGAAAATAGGTTTTGTCATTTATTATACCGACACAAATATATCACATATTTCAAAAACTTAAAATTTCATTAGATTTGTCCACATAGGAGCTAATTTATACCCATTGGCTAACGTGACAGGTTATCTCAGTTTAGTTGCTGTCAGCATGTGGCAAGTAATTTGAACATGACAAATAGGGTTGTTAAGTAAAAAGCACTTGCTGCCTGTGAAAAGGATGCAGACAAGCCATCCAATTGTAACTTCATGGTAGGAAACAGTTATAAGTCTTTGATTCTGAACGTGAGTCTGTGTATCCCTATGGATTCAGTTATCACTATTTGATTGAATCCCCATTAGCCATTTTTCGACATTTTGTCATACAGGAGCAACTTGTGTTTTGTGTCAAAACAAGTCAGATCAAGTCTTGTTACATGTCTTTTGTAAGCATGTAAACTAGTTATCATAAGAACTAGTTATGCAAATCAATAGAAGTTATTTTCACAACAAATGCTGTAAAAATTGTGATTTGGTTCATTTTCTATGAGAATTTGAGTAACAATATTTTTTAAACCCGAGTTCATCTGACAATGTGGAAAGTTGACCATGATGTCCTGCCCAGATATTACAGGACAAACCTTTCCAGCCTGTTACTACTCCATCAGTCTACACTTCATTGGCAGCAAAGTGACGGAAGCTCTGCTACCTGTGCTATCAAGCAGCACATGGAGTCATAGAGTCAAAAAGCTGCACAGCGTGGACACAGGCCCTTCGATCCAGCTTGTCCATGCCAACCAACTTTCCTAAATTAATCTAGTCCCATTTGCCAGCATTTGGTCCCTACCCTTCTAAACCCTTCCCAACCATATCCCCAACCAGATGCCTTTTAAACGTTGTAATTTGTACCAGACCCCACCACCTCCTGTGGTCGCTCATTCTATACATGCACCACACTCTGTGTAAAAAAGTTTCCCCTGAGGTCCATTTTAAATCTTTCTCCTTTCACCTTAAACCTATACCTTCTAGTTGTGGACTCTGCTACCCACTTAATCAACAATAAACTGATTACTCATGCTCAGTTTACATTTCACCAGCCCAATCATTACAGCCTTGGACAAAAGAGCTGAATTGAAGAGGTTAGAAGAGACTGACTGCTCATTATGAAGTCAAAATTTAACCAAGTGTTGACCAAGAAGCCAAAGCAAAATTGAAGTCAAAACTATCCAGTGGATGGAGTCATTTCTAGTGTAAAGAAAGATGGTCGTGGTCATTGGAGACCAATAATCCCCCAAGACATCACTGGAGGATTTGAGCTCTAGGGGGAGGTTGAATAGGCTAGGGATGTTTTCACTGGAGCATCGGAGGCTGAGGGGTGACCATGTAAAGGTTTACAAAATCATAAGGGGCATGGATAGGATAAATAGACAAAGTCTTTTCCCTGCGTTAGGGGAGTCCAGAACGAGAGGGCATAGGCTTAGGTTGAGAGGGAAAAGACATAAAAGAAACCTAAGGGGCAACCTTTTCACGCAGAGGGTGGTACGTGTATGGAATGAGCTGCCAGAGGAAGTGGTGGAGGCCGGTACAATTGCAACATTTAAAAGGCATTTGGATTGGAATATGAATAGGAAGGGTTTGGAGGGATATAGGCTGGGTGCTGGCAGATGGGACTAGATTGGGTCGGGATATCTGATCGGCATGAACGGATTGGACCGAAGGGTCTGTCTCTGTGCTGTACATCTCTATGACTCTATGACTCTATGCAGGAATTCCTCAAAGTAGTGTTCTCGGCTCAAACATTATTCGCTGCTGCATCTATCATGAAATCAGAAGTTCATTGGTGATTTCAAGGCCTTCAGTACAATTTGCATCTCTTCAAATATTGAAGCCATCCATGTCTAAGTGTAGCAGGACCTAGACAACATTTGGGCTTTGGCTGATAATTGATAAGTAACATTCATGACGTATAACTACAAAGCAATGAACATTTCCAACAAGACAGAGAATCTAATCATCTTCTTTGACATTGAACAACATTACCATTACTAGATTCCCCAAGAATCATTGGACAGTACTGTGGACTACCATAGCTCAGAAATTTAATTGGACCAGACATATAAATGCTGTAACTGCAAAAGTACATCAGAAGCTAGAAATTCTGAAATAACCTGTATTCTGACTTCTCAACACCTGTGCACAAGTGAAAAGGTAAGAGAATGATAGATACATTTGGCTCCAGTAATAGTCAAGATATTTGACATAGGGACAAACCAATCCTCTTGATAAACTCTCAGTCCTCTACCTTGAACATTAGTCTATCCTCCACCAGTGCACTGTATACAAACGCAATGCAGCAATTTATCAAAGTATCAAAATATTTCACCGTTTTCAACAAATGACAATAGAAGTTAATATAAAAGTCTAAACAGTAATCGAATCCACATCATACAAATTATAATTTAATATCCAAACATAACCTGAGGTAAACAAATACTAGGCAAATGTTCCAAGGAAAAGACCAAAAAGCAAATGTAATCAAGACAGATCCCATGGATTTCTCACCAATGCTCCTGAGAAGTCAATGACATGATGGGGTCATCAAATCTCATTAAAACTTCACAGGAAAGTTTAGTTCTTTACTTTTGACAACCTGGTCTCAAAGTGCATTTAACATCTATTCCATCATAGACTACTCAATGAAAGTCATAGCCCAGATCCATATATCTTTAAACTTTTAAACTTTTTGGATTCATTTCTGATTTCTAATTTACGTATATGTGTGTTGCATTATTATTTCTTGTCATGTTTAGTAACGGATAAACCTGTGATAACTGATAATGCCTGTTTAAATTGACTCCTTAAGATATAAATTCCTTTGTTCTGGCAGGAAGGTGTTTATGAAGGAGGAGATCCTATGTGAGTTAACCTCATTATGGCCAACTTGGGGATAAGAAGTTCAGCCCTTCTTACCCTGGAGCTTAATGATTTGGGGTATCTCAGCTAGGACCACAAAGGATACACCAGCCAAATCCATCAGTTATACTCCACTTGAATTATTTTACAAACACCAAGTATGAGGGCCTATGAAATTACTGAAATATAGGTTTTTAGAACAGAAGTAGTCACCATTCTCCGGCACCATCTTAGTATACAAAAAAAAAGGATTAAAAGCAACAGCCAAAATAAAAGCAACAGCCAAAAGAAAAGGAAACATCCAGATCACTGCCTGCTATGAGTTCACACCACCAGAGAAACAAAGCAACAAAATCCCAAACTACCAACAGTGCCCCCAAGGTCCCGCCAGAGATTCTACAAGCCCTTGAAGTGGCCCAAGATAATCTCCAAACAATCACACAAAAATCTCCCAAATGGTGATGAAACAAAAGGTAGACAAATATGCCAGCACCCAATTCTGTCAGCCATCAGACTATGTGACAGTACTACCAATATCAGATAAATCCTTAAAAGTAATAACTTAGGAAAACTTGCCTGAGCTCTTATAATAAAGTGGGGGACTTGTGGCAGTGATTTGAGTTAACAGGCCAAACAGAGAATTGGTGTGGGTAAATTGTCCCTTTGAAACCAATTTTATACAACAAACTGTGTAAGCCTTGCTCAAGTTTGCACTGCTATAATATAGGGGTGGCTACATTCAGTATCATGTATTCTGAGCAGAATCACGGGATGTCATTCTAAGGATTTGAAAGCTCTATCCTTCAAACAGGTAATAATTTCAATGGGATTAAACTTTTGCTTAAAAGTTGGAAAATCAAAAATTTTAAATAGGATATCCAATGGTTTACATTCAGAAATTGAAGACAATGAAAAGGATAGAATAAAGAGATTAAAAATGGAGCACCAGTGATTAGAATTTCTAGAAAATGAGAAAGAAACATGGATGTTCTCTCCTTGGCCTTTTGAATGGGTTTGACCAGCTTCCCTGTAATAACCCGACACAATCGAAGATAACAGCATCTACAGTGAATTGCGAGGATCCTGCTGAGGTCAGAGCCTGCCATTTTCCCTGACTGTGTAGTCATGTCGTCCATGGCCAGGCAAGCCCACACAACATTGACTGAGGTGACACTGCAAGCAGAAAACCCTCTAGTCTGGTTATCCGAAACCTTTCTCAGGAATCAAAGGATCCCAACAAGATAATTAATCGAACATCCTTTATAGCAGCCCAGGAGCTGGCCCATTTTCAAAAACACCACTTTCAACTGCTCCCACTGAAGCTGAGGCAAAAGCAGTCCATCAGTGCAATTGGGGAAGAGGAGACTCCCTCACAGACCTGAAAATGCAGAGTGGATTGTGACCTACCAGCTGGTGGTGCTGCTGAGGTACTGTGGGTAAATACTATAGCTTAAGTGCAAAGTTTCAATGGCTGGTACATGCAAAACCTAAGTTTGCATCAGCCAGCAATTTTACAAACCAAAGCTACACAAAAATATAAGATTTTGCAGAACCTGCCATACCTACCACGTTGCGGGAAACCCCAATGTGCAATTAGATCTGAACCAACAATTCCCGTATTGGCCTTTGCAGAACCATTCAGATGTTAGTGAACTCTGTGGGACCCTTGCCCAAAACAAAAGGGACCTACCAGGTATTCTTGTGTCATGGATATAGCTACACTTTTCCAAGAGTCTGTTTCCCTGAAATTTTGCCAGAACAGTAGTGAGGAAATTGATCCAAAGCTTCACCCGACATTATTTGCCCACCGTGATCCAGTTAGATCAGGGTGCAAATTCCTTGTCCAAATCTTTCAGGAAGCAATGAGTAGCTGGATGTGACCCAATGGAGGTCTTCAGGGTTTGCAGGATTAGTACAACCAATGATTAGGGCATACTGCTGTGTGTACCTTCATAACTGAGAAAAAGGACTATATTCTCTCCTGTTAACCACCAGGGACATACCCATCAATTTTATTCCATCAATTTTATTCCATTCGAATCAGTTTACAGGTACTAAGTGTGAGGGCCTCTGAAACTACACAAACATAAGTTCTTTTTAGAATAGAAGGTCAAAGTATCCATTTGGACTATGTAGCAAAGTTCCAACAGAACTCTCCCAAATCCTTAAAGTGGCCCCAGAACATATGAAAATTTCTCAAACAGTGATGGAACTAAAGGCAGACAAGTATGCTAGGGCCCAAACCTTTCAGCCATCAGACCATGTGCTAGTGTACCCACAAATGTCCAGTGAACTCTTAAAGGCCTGGTTTAGCGGCCCACATGGAGTAGTCAAAAAGCTCAAGCAAATGAATTATCTGATTGAGACCCTAGATCACGGAAGAAATCAAAGGCCATGTTAGGTCAAAATGCTAAAGCACTACCACTGCCAAGAAAAGAACAAATAGGTAAAAAGGTAACTGCGGGGATGAATTGGAAGAAAATGTGGGTGAGACTCACAGTTAATCTACATTGTCTGAACGTCAAGGGGAATGGATTGTAAATGCAGCGAAGTTTGCGAAACTCCTACAAGGCACTATTCAGACCACACCTGAAACATTTTGAACAGTTTTGATTCCCATTTGCAGGGACAGACATATTGGCATTGGAGGCACTTCAGTGAAGTTATTTCAGTTGATCCTGGGTATGGAGTTTTTCTTACAAGGAGAATTTGAATATGTTACTCCTGTATTCACTGGAATTTAGAGAGGAGACCTATATAACTTTAAGGAGGCTTGGCAGCGTAAGTATGGAGAGGTTGTTTCAGTGGAAGAGGCTAAGATGAGAGGACGTAATCTCAGACAAAAGGGTCACCTATTTAAGACAGAAATATGGCGGATATTTTTCTCTCAGAGGACAGTGAATCTGTGGAATTATTTATTTCAAAGGGCTATTGAGGCTGAGTCATCATTTTCGTGGCTGGGATTGACAGACAAAGTTTTAAGCATGATCATGGTTAATCTGATAATCATCCTCAAATCCACTTTCCTGCCTTATACCTATAACCTTGGTTGTTATGGTAAACTTGCAACTTTTCTGGTTGCATCCAAGTACAACTGAATATTTATTTGTAAGCTCAGTTTCAAGGGACACAGCTTTCTTACAGTTGTCTCCAGTTCCATTCTGTTGTCATATTTGTTTAGAAATGCTGGCTGCTATCAAGACTAAGTCCTGAAGAATAGTGTCAGCCCACCTTGACATAATTGCTCCCTCTCCTATGTGAGATTTTGTGATAATAGATAGTTCAGCAATTCATGAAGAAATTTTAATTCAAGGGATTCTAAGTAGTTTTACTGATCAATTGCTATGAACTGGGTGGATATAATTTGTATCTCTAAAGTAATAACATCAGACTGCTTTTTTCTTACATATTTTTGCAATTTCTCCACCTGTGAGAGAATTCTGTTTCTCAATTACTCTTTCCATTTTTTTCCCCTTTCTGTTGTATAATTAAATGTCAATATTTTATTTCTGAGAAAGCTGTTCAACATTGATCCTTTCCATTCCAGTAAAAAGATCCTGTTATTTATGAGGAGCAGAGAATGTGTATGTGTGTGTGTGTGTGTGTGTGTGTGGTGCTGGTGCTGGTGATTGACTGGTTTGGAGTCAGGAAGCTGGGAAAAATAAGTGGCCTTTGTGACTGGACTGAGAACAATCTTTCCTCCCATATACTTTTTAACATGGTAATTTGTTTGAATAAATGTGCAGATTATTTCGCATAAACCTTATAGGTTTTGCTCTCAAGCTCGGTGCATCATTATGACATACAACAAGATATCCCCCACCATAGACAGATTTCTATTGGTAAACAGCCTGTCTGTGTATCAACAAAGGATTATTAATAGCCTTTGACTCTATCTGAAGTACCTAACATGCTAATTGAAGTGGCATTAACATGGCACAGAATGCATGGCAAGGCATGGATGCTAGAGGCATACAGGTAGGTGCTAAGTAAGCAGGTGTTACAAGAGTATGTGAACAGCCCTGAGATGAAATCTGATCCAATCTGAGATCTGGGTGCTTTTCCCTGTTCACAGAAGTTTCCATGTAGCAGCCGTTTAATGCAAGCTGTTGATAAACCCTAAATTGCAGGTCTCAACTTTTAAAGTGTTCTGCAAGTGGATACAAAAGATTCCATGAGGATCCTGAGGGGTTGGAAATTATCGGATTCTTGGAGAAGGGATGCATGTAGCTGGTTGTCGTAGATTATGTCCTGAGATGTTGTAGTTTGGTGCCAAAGAGAAGGCCAATGGGGAGCTGAAATTGCCAGGTCTGACCTCCATGTTGAGAACTCTCAATGCCTACCTTGCTCATGGTATTAGAACGTTGTGTACTAATGAAGCCAGATTTGCAATCAATAAGATAGTTAGCAAACAGTAACCCCTTAATAAGTAGCTCCCCGCTGCTGAGTGAGAATCTCATCTCACTCCCAGAACTTGTTCAAAAGATGCAGTGAGTTGCTCCTAATGTTGACATAGACCCTGTTGGCTTTCTTGTTCAGGTCGACCACATTTATCATTATTGGCCACAACTTTCAGTAGCCTATAATATTCTGCCTTTCCTTTTAAAAACAGCAGGTTTTGGACATAAAACAGTTGTGTCATGGTGAAGTTTACTATACAGGAGTTTGAAGATGGTTTTGAATGTTGCTGAAAGTTTTCTAGAAGTGGAGGATATAGTGGTGGATTATATGAGATCCTTGACAAAAGCTAAACTGAATGGTTTTGTAAATAAAGATAAAATTGGCTTAGAAATTGCAGAATTTGCAAGGGTCAAAGAAATGCTGTGGGATAAGGGGTTTAGATCTCTCAAGTGGGAGAACATTTTTCAGCATGTAAACGAAATTATGCTCATGAAAGAATTCAGAAATAGTAATCTGACATATTTAAAAATATGTTTAATTGAATACTAAGTATTCTGGATCAAGAATCAGCAATTCTGCTAGATACCAATGAAAGTCTGTGCAGAAAAATGGATGGAAATCCACAAGGAAATTGGAGTAATCAAATGTCTACAGATAGAAGTATTAGTTTTAGAGAGCAAAGTAATAATGGAGGAAGAATGAAAACTTGTATAAAGACAGTAACATGCTCTAATTGAAATAAGACAAAGCCAACTGTTGGAAGTTAAATTGAAGACTGACTGCAGTAGTAGATAATTCCACAAAAACATTAGAAAAGGGGCATCAGGAAAGGGGGATCTCACTAAGCAGAGACAGATGGCTTAGCACAGTCATGTAAGTTCTTTGTCAAATATTGACAAAAAAAAATAAGACCACTGAAGGGCTGACTAATTTCTCAAAAGGGGAGTATTACATATGCTTTGAATCAAGGAGGTAAACCAATAAAGACATTGAGATACATTGGAGTAAGTCGGTCATTTATGATGGTTGCTGATACAACTTGTCTTCTGGAGACATTAATGGGGCAGAAACTATAAACTGGAGGTAAAAAATGGAGGTTACAAACTAGTCTCATGATACAATGCTGAGTGATGCCACACCCCACAAAAGCACAACAAAAATTTTGGATGAGTGACTTGGTTAATGGATAATTTGTCGTGGGACCAATGTCACAAATTCCTACAGAAGAAATTAATTTTGGTTTGGAAAATGACCTAGCAGGTTCAAGAATATTCAAGAATATGTTGAGAAACGGACAGTGGTGGGAGAAGAAACTGAAATTTTACAAGATGAATATCCTGGATTATTAATGACGAGTCATCTAGACTCTAAACGTTAGCTTGCCCTCTCTGTACAGATACTGCCTCACCCACTGTGAGTTCCAGCACAGATTCCAGCATCAGCAGTAATTTGCCCCTATCCTGGATTGTTTCCTGACTGTGTTGTCATTAGTTCTCAGGTCCATTGAATTAGACAGGAAGAAAAGGAATCTATGAAATAGATAAAAGCAAATTACTGCGGATGCTGGAATCTGAAACCAAAAGATAAAATGCTGGAAAATCTCAGCAGGTCTGGCAGCATCTGTAAGGAGAGAAAAGAGCTGACGTTTCGAGTTTAACTGACCCTTTGTCAGAGCTTTGACAAAGGGTCAGTTAGACTTAAAACGTCAGCTCTTTTCTCTCCTTACAGATGCTGCCAGGTCTGCTGAGATTTTCCAGCATTTTCTCTTTTGATCTGTGAAATAGAGTTGATTTAGAAATCCAGTTGTTGGTTATAATTTTCAAAGGCTTAACTAAAAAGGATGACACTAACAAGAAGGAAATTGATGTTTAGCTCACCATCTTTAGAGTCATAGAGTCATAGAGATGTACAGCATGGAAACTGACCCTTCAGTCCAACCTGTCCATGCTGACCAGATATCCCAACCCAATCTAGTCCCACCTGCCAGCACCCGGCCCATATCCCTCCAAACCCTTCCTATTCATACACACATCCAAATGCCTCTTAAATGTTGCAATTGTACCAGCCTCCACCACATCCTCTGGCAGCTCATTCCATACACGTACCACCATCTGCGTGAAAAGGTTGCCCAGAGAATAGAAATGCAACAAATGAATTTGAAAGTGGAAATGTTATGCCAAAAAGCCTATTCGGAATTTGGCTCAGAAACAATACCTTACAATTATTACTTGACAAAACAACAAGTAACAATTGAAGGTAACCATAAATGTCAATGGATGAGGATTTGACTTGATTCATAATGTAATAAATTCCATTTGAGTGGCTCACGAAATTTCAATTGCATGTCACTCAGATATTAAGAAAGCATAGGCTAAAATATGAAAATATTCTTGTCAGACAGGGTACATAAGATGCAATTAAATATTTCTAGACATGCTATCTATGTCAACTATTGGAGAAACCTCAGTCAGAGACAGAAAAAAAACCTGCAGATGCTGGAATCCGAGGTAGACAAGGAGAAGGCTAGAATAACACAGCAAGCCAGGTAGCATCAGGAAATGGAGAAGTTAACATTTTGGGTTTAACCCTTCTTCAGAACTGGGGGTGGGTGTAAGGGGATCTGCAGATAAATGGGCGGGGGGGGTGTTGGTGAGAGAGTTTTGGATGGAGAGAAGAACTCAGTGGTGAGTTAGTGATATGTGAACACAGCGAGAGGGTACAGCCTGGTTGGTTGATGGGAGGAATGAACCCGGTTGGTAGCTGGCAGGAAGGGTCAGTCAGAGGATTGAAAGGGAGGGGAACTGGCTGGAAAGGGAGTTAGAGGATGAGAAGGGAGGTGATGTGAAATTGGAGAACTGCTGTAGGTTGCCCAGGCAGAAGATGAGGTGTTGTCCCTCCAATTTGCAGTCTGATTCACTGTGACAATGGAGGAGGCCTAGGATGGTCATGTCAGAATGGGAGTGGGAAGGAGATTTAAAATGGCCAGTGACTGGGAGGTCAGGCCGGCCCCTATCACCCGCTGAGATACTCAGCAAAATGTGCCCAAGTTAAGGTTTGGTCTCCCCGATGTAGCGAAGACAACACTGGGAGCACCAGTAGAGTTAAACTAGGTTAGAGGAGAGGAAGATGAGCTTCTGTCTGACCTGAAAGGACTGTATGGGGATTTGGATGGAGGTGAGGGGGGTGGTGTGCCAGCAGGTTTTGCATATGTTACCGTTAAGGGGGAAGGTACCTGATGGTTTGGGGGGGGCACTGGGAGGGAAGGTGGGGCAAATCAAGGATTGGCAAAGGGAACAGTCCTTGCAGAAGCCGAGAGAGGTGGGGAGGGGAAGATGTTCTTGGTGGTAGGGTCTAGTTGGAGTTGGCAGAAGTGGATGATGCATTAGATGCAGAGACTGGTGGGTGGTAGGGGAGATCAAGGGAGACCCTGTCTTTATTGCATTTGGAGGGGGTGGGTTTAGAGCTGTGGAGTGGGGAATGGAGGTGGTGTGGTGGAGGGCTGTCTGGATGACGGGGGCGGGGTAAGCATGGTGTTCAGAATAAGTGAACACCTGGGAAGCTTGGGAGCGGAATGTCTCCTCGTCAGAACAGAGGCTGAGGAATTGAGAAAATGGGATGGAGTTCTTGCAGGATACCAGGTGGGAGGAGGTGTCATTCAGGTAGTTACGCGAGTCTGTGGGTTTATAGTAAACGTCCATCTGTAGACTGCTGCCAGAGATGGAAACACAGAGGTCAAGCAATGGAAGGGAGATGTCCGAGTTGGACCAAGTGAATTTAAGGGCGGGGTGGAAGTCGTGGGCAAAGTCAATGAACTGTTCCAGTTCAGCCTGGGTGCAGGATGCAGCACCGGTGCAGTCATCGATATAACAGCGGAAGAGTTAGAGCATACTGCCTATGTAGGTACTGAAGTGGGGCCGTTCAACGTAGCTGAAAAACAGGCAGGCGTGGCTAGGGCCTATCCGAGTGCCCACCCATCAATTAAATCTGTGCCTTCAGTACCAACATAGGCTTTTATAGAACAATTCAGCAGGTTCTTAATAGATGTAAAGATGTAAAAGATGTAAATAGATCCCTGTCTAAAACCAGTAATAAGAATTAGCATCTTTTAGTGCTTATGGAATTTTCCACAAAATTTCCTGAAGCACTGCTTTGTGGTGAAATTATTGCAAAGGTTTTAACTTTTGAAAAGTTAGTTCAAGTTTGTGCCAAGATTTCCTAAAGAAATATAATCAGATCAGTATTCAAATTCTATATCACAAATATTCAAAGAGCTGATGGCTGATTTTGGAATATCGCAATTCACATCTTCTGCTTATGACCCACAATTTGAAAGTACATTGGAAAAATGACATCAAACTTTGAATTCTATGATTAGAGCTGATAGCCAAGAATTTCCTAACGGTTGAGCTAAAGGAATTCCTTTTGTAACTATTTACCATTAAGGATGCTACCAATCTGGTCCTTTTGAACTAATACATGGATATGCAGTGAGAGGACTACTTAAATTGATTAAAGAAAAGAGATAAACTAAACCTCAAACATTATGCTTCAGACTCATGTTTCAAGTTTCAGGGGAAAAATTGACCAAAGCATGTAAGTTGGCTTAAAAGCATTTGAAAGATGCTCAACGAATAATATAAAGGATAGCAGTCAAACAAGAGGACAAAGTTTGAAGTTGTGTTGCTGGAGACAAGGTATTAATGTTGCCACCTGTCTCTGGGGAACCATTAAAGCAAGATTTATCAAACCAAAAAGCAATTCAATTATGTGAGTTATGTAGTGAATACCCCAGACAGGAGAAATAATCAGTGAATGTGTCGTGTTAACATGTTGAACCGATATTAAAATTGGAAAAATAGACAAGGGAAATGTGAGAGTGATACAGAAATATCAGAACAAAAATCAGAAATTGAAAATTCAGAAGTTGATTCACTATCAATCAGAATTGAAAACACGGAGTTTTTAAAAAGTTCAGATCGAATAATTTTTTTTAATTTCCAGAAGTTTATCAAAATAGCTTATTAAGACTTACAGATTTGTAAACCAATCTGTGGAAACGGGCCAGGAAAAATGGTTAAGGCTGTTCATGATGTTAATGTAATTATGTGTTATCTTTAAATCAACACCTTTACAAACTAAATCAGTCTATTGAATTGCCTGAGTGAGGAAAAGAGTAAGGTCATGAAAGGCAATGACATTAGTGAGCTACTGTAAATGAATCTCACCTGGCATGAGATCACTTGAAGCTTTCCAATCTTGCATCAGTCAAAAATATTAATACTCTTTGACAGACATTAATGTGATTCTTGGAAGAGACATTGAAATAATACCAGCATTGCCTACATTTTCAGTTGTGTGTGGAAACCTTGGAAATAATTGAATTCACATTGTTGTGAAAACTATTGGAATTCCCTTCAGGTAAATAGTGATCTAGTATCTGATGTTACCTAACTTGAAATATAATGGTGAACAATATGTCCAAGGCTCAGAGAACTAGAAGAAAGTGAAGACTGCAGATGCTGGAGAGTCAGAGTTGAAAAGTGTGGAGCTGGAAAAAGCACAACAGGTCAGGCAGCATCCAAGGAGCAGGAGAGTCGACATTTCAAGCATAAACCCTTCATCAGGACTAAGCAGAATTATAGAATGCTACTAGAACTTATTCCCATTAAGGAGAATTGTGGCAATGAAATGAGACATATAAATGGTAAGAGAGAGATATATGACTCTGTACAGGAATATCATTGCAGGTATCTTGTACTTAAGAACTGCCTCACTCGACTCCAGTTCAGTGATAGATGGTGTATAGATGAGTCATGTGTCCAGCTTTCAGTCATGTCACCAATTTAGTAGGGCCATTAAGCATTTACAGCACTAAATTGTCATTCATGGGGTTGTCAAGGTGACAGTGGTTGGCTGAGCCATATTTGATCTTGATTGTTAAATTTATAACAGTTATAGATTTCAAGCCACTTTTCAACACAAAGCTATTTTATCACGCTTAGAACAATCTCCATATCAGTTCAGAATTATGTCAAAATAAAGGCCAATTAATATTTTTGTGCATCTCATCCAATACTGGTCATTAGTGCAATAATTCTGACATCTTTTGGTTGCTTAATGAGTTTTGATAGAATCTCATAATTGCCTCAAACACTCTCAGGGATTTTTCAATAGCGGGCTTGATTACTTGCCATTTTTAATCGTGCTGGAACAGGACATTTTGAATTCTAGATATGGAAAACAACACTTTGCATTACTAGTTTCTCAAAGTAAAATGAGGTAAGTTTGGAAAATGCTTGTGTGAACTCTATGCAAAAACATGCTGGGCTGCATGGTCTGTTTCTGTATTTCAATTTATATGCAATTAACATCTTTAGTTTCTTTTTAAATAGATTTTTCAGCCATTGCAATTAAACATTGTACAATTAAATTTGGTTGGTCATTTCAACCTAGGTTTAGGGGAGGATTGGAGACAGTTTGCAATGATGTCCAAGAACTGTTTTGGTTTATGAATAAAGAATTGCAATTCAACAAAATATCAAAGTGTGGTGGACCCTTAAGAAACTCTAAGTGGAATTCACATGGAGTTGGATTACCCACCTCCACCCACCCAAATGTCAGTTGGCTCCTCACTAGCCAGTAATCCAGCCACTCTACAGTGATATTAAGCTGGATCGCCTTGGATGAGAGTGGGACTTATGTCCCTGTCAGTAAACCATAAACCTGTGCCTCCTAGTATTTGACATTTCTGCCTGGGAAAAAAGATTCCAACTATCCACCCTATCTAAGCCTCTAATCATTTTATATACTTCTATTGGATTGTCCCTCAGACATGACACTCTAGCAAAAACAATCCAGGTTTGTTCAATGTCTCCTGATAAATAATATCTTCCAATCCAGGCAATGGCCTGATAAACCTCATTTACAACTTCTCCAAAGCCCCTACTTCCTTCCAATAGTGTGGTGACTAGAACAGTAGAAATACTCCAAATGTGACCTAATTAAAGTTTGTACAGTGACAACATAACGAGCCAACTTTTATACTCATTCCTTGACTAATGAAGACAAGCATGCTGTACACCTTCTTCACCATCTTATTCCCTTGCGTTGCCGTTTTCAGGGAGCTATGGACAAGATCCCTTTGGATATCAATGCTTCTAAGGGTCCTACCATTTACTAGGTGAAAGTGAAGTCTGCAGATGCTACAGATTAGAGTTGAGAGTGTGGTGCTGGAAAAGCACAGAAGGTCAGGCAGCATCCAAGGAGCAGGGGAGTCGACGTTTTGGGCAAAAGCCCTTCAGGACGCTGCCTGACCTGCTGTGCTTTTCTAGCTCCACACTCTCGAATCCTACCATTTACTGTACACGTGACTCTTGCACTTGATTTTCCCAAATACATCACCTCACATTTATCTGGATTAATCTCCAAATGCCATTTCTCCGCATAACTTTTCAACTGATCCACATCCTGCTGTATCCTTTAACAATCTTCCTTACCAATCCACAACACCACCTTGTGGAATATCACTGGTCACAGATGTCCAGTCAGAAAAGCACCATTCCACAACTACCCTCTGTCTTCTATGACCAAACCAATTTTGTATCCAACTTATCAACTCACCGTGGATCCCATGTGACTTCATTTTCTGGACCAGCCTATCACAAGGGACCTTGATA